>NC_137465.1:65510793-66159914 GCF_964235325.1 Thermobia domestica | reverse complement strand
TGTAGTAATATTTTGCCTCTGATACCGGTATGAAGTTAAAAAGATATATAGGTGACAAACCATATTTTATGGTTTTAATTATGAGTATATCGAATGTCTGATATTAACTTTGGAAACAGATCTATGGAATCTAATGTTAGGTTATGTTGATGAAATATGAAATAATTTAAATGTAGACGATTGTGAGTGTAGAATGAATATTAATGATAATAATACTTAAAATGTTTTAATGTAAAATATAATTGAGAAAAAAAACTGTTCAAAAAAGTCAGAAAGAATTCGATTAGAAGTCAAGTAATCATATGTTGTTTTGTCTGCACCTATACTGCGTGGTCGGTATGATAAGTCATGTTGCTTTATGCATAGATTGACTATCTATTCACCAATTATCAGAGGGTATGTATCAAATGGCGTAATCCTGTACTATACTGTTGGAGTTTCTCATCTGTGCACCGAACCTCAATCTTTTACAATAATGAAACGCGTACCTGTGTGAGGAAGTGCATTTCAAAGTTAGTTCACAAGTTAGCATTGACTATATCTAGTATTCGTTATAGGCTTACGATCAAATTTTCAAATATTTTGCATATTTTGCGTCTTAAAATCCACAAGTATTAAAAGATTGTACAATTCTTAACTCTTTACCTAGTTACCTAATATTCTTAATTTATTTATGCATTTTAATATTATTTAGCCCTCTTCTTCTACAACTACAATATTATTATTATTATTATTATTATTATTATTATTATTATTATTATTATTATTATTATTATTATTATTATTTCAGAAAGGAAACACAATCTTTAATAGAGCATTTCTCGCCTATTCCGTGTAGGATAAAGGAGGCAGATGATTAATGGAAGTAAGTAATTATGAAAGAACTTATGCAAGGAAATGTGGAAGGAAACAGAAAAATCTCAGAAAACCCATAGAGTTGATGTTGGGCACAACTGAGGTGAGCGCTCTACCACTAAGGCACCATTAATCTGAATTATTGCTATCATCAATGTAGTTTCTTCGATCATTTTTCTCTTATAGTTTCAGATTTATTGAGATCTACAAAATTCATGAAGAAATGGAATGTATAATGGAATGTTGAAAAGAAGTTGCCCACACACTCTCTCCGAAAGCTACTCTCACAATCGTAAGCAGAACTTACAAGATGGAGTTTTAAGTCTTGCAATATTCTTGTACACAACATAGCTGTAGTTATTACAGTACGATGAAAACAGAATAACATTCAAAGTACAGCCCCTCGCATTGGAGCTTCCACAGCCACCTTCCTGCTAGTTTCTCGATTCCATGTTGATATCACGTTTTATCCTTAGATTCAAAGAAGTTAGTCATTGCTATTTCCACACTCCTGCTGGTTGATGAACTATCGTGATTTCAGAAAGTGCGCCATGGACTAAAACACGTAGTGATAGATCCTTAAGCTATGGCTTAAAGGTAAATTAAGCATATGGTAAATGGTAGTGAATTGCACCCAAACTCATACAATTAGTCTGGCAAACGGAAAACAATTACCAGAGAGTATATTGGATAATACTCTTAGATAATTTGAAACAGATGAAGGATTCTTTGCAACATATATAGATATCTCTCAAATTTGTAAATACTACTCTGTGATAAGTACGAAAAAAAGTAAGACATTCTTGTCTTTCTCAGTGAAAGAGTAGTCTTCCAATAAGAAATGGTGATGTCCAACCATAATTACACCAAACACAATAAAACAAAATGTTGTAACATACACGTAGGTCAATACGAAACAACAAATTTAAAATTATCCCGAGCTTTACTGTAGATGCTTTATTTGGTGATAGCTTCAATTCTAATCAGTAATAATTAACGCTTCTCACTTAAACTACAATTTATTTATCTCTATATTAACTACTCTGCACGAAGCATGTCAACCTATTTATAACATTTTAATTTTTTCATTAGTTCAATATTAATTCTCCTTAGTAAATATTAGGATTTATGTGATCATTGACACTCAACCAACCATTTCCATGTTTATGGATCATTCCCAATCTCGATTAACAAAATATCATATTTTAACTAGGTTCATTATGAACATTTAATGTCGAAACATGTAACAGAACATGAAAACTCCTAAAATCCCATATCCAACACGAAAGCACCAACCCAATGACTAAGAGTGTACACTATAATTCCAGACTCATCGAACACCAAAGATCATAAAACGTTAAAGGAAAGTTTTACTGTAACTTCTCTTGACAAAACCTGCTATGCTAACAAAGAGTGTAAATATAAGAAGGATATGGAAGAATTTCTGCAAAAAAGTTAATAGGAGTGAACACCATAGAAGAATTTAGATAGAAAACTACTTAACATAATTGCATTATTTGGCATTAAATCAAGATCTCTTTCATCATTGCCGATCATGAAAACTCATGTTATGAGAAACACTTACGTGCGATGTACTAAAGTAATATATCTTTATTGACGATTGTAAAATCTTTATTAACGATTAATCATAATCAATGTTGATTAATATGTAAAAATTATCTTAGCGATCTCAAAAAAATAAAAGTATTTAAATAAAGAAGTTTCACGTTCAAACACCTAAGATGGTATATGATAATTACAAACGAAGTCTCAAAGAGTACTGGAAAGACAATTTGTATGAGAAAACGGAAGAATCGCAAAGAACGGAAGAGCACAGTAAAATCTAACAACAAGTTAATATGACCAGGAAACAAATCAGGAATTATTCGCACACACATGAAAAAATGAAATGATATTTCTTAGTTTAACGTCCTATTATTATGCCCTTTAGGCTAAGGGAGATGATGATTAAAGCAAGAGAATGATGACGAAAGAATTGGTGGAATGAGAATGTGCGTCCGAGAAAACCCTCGGACCCACGTACTTCCCTTACACATGAATATTAGCTTTTCGGAAGCACTCTTACATAATAAATAAGAAACTAATATAATATACTGTATGTTGGGCTTTCAAAAGTATTAACTCGATGACTAATTTAATATATTACTTGTGAACAGGAAGTTGTCTAATCAATTTGTTACGAGAAAAGTAGAAGTAATTTTCTGAAATCCAGGATAAAGCTTTGAAGTTCGTAAACTTTTAGAGGTTTTAGAGTTAAGAAAATTAACGCTATTAAGGGTAATTTACTTTGAAATTTGTGTACAGAGGTTAATGATCTGTAAAGCAGTGAGTTATGTTGATAAATGAAGTTAAGAGAAGATGGTGAACTCTTTCTTCGGAAGAACTTAAGCTCACGAGGAAAGAGATTGAACGTTCTACAAGAGGAAAGGATATGGAAGTAAAGGTGGGATTTAGCGGAAGAGTTTCTTTTGTTTGTCTACAAATTCGAAACATTACCATCTTTAAAAAAAATCTAACGTTTTCATTTAACACCAGGTGCAAACGTTGGCTTTGTACGAATATATCCAATCTTGAACTTTATAAACTCTTCAAGGGACCGTTACAATTTCCAATGTTATGAAAAATAAATATTCAAAAGAATTGATAAATAATTTTTAAGTTGCATGATGACTTAATAATTTATATCTTAGTTACCGCCCACTAGGTAATGATGTTTTGATGTTTGATGTTTTCAAGCAAACATTCATATTGCAATATTACTTTAGTATTTTCACGATTCATTAAGGTTAGGGATATACGAATTTGAAAAAAAAATCATGACAAATCATCCATAAATTACAAACCGTTTACTATAAAGGTGCAAAAGTTTTCATGTCTTCAATTTAATCCCCTGATGTATTTATGACCAGGTGACACGATTTCAAGACGTTGTATACCAGTGGTAGTCTCGTTCTTATTGGCACCCTGTGGACCTTGTCACATGCAAAATTGCTAATTTGTAAATGGTTCCTTCAGTAATGGGATCAAACTCAGAGGGTCAAAGGGATTTGTGGATTTAGGAAATGTTCAAGAGCCTCCCTTTCCCAACGTTGGAGTTAGTGACCCAAAAAAGCAGCGTATGACAGAGGGTATTTTCATGAGCGGACGTGCTTGGAATTGCAACCGTTTCCTCTGTAAATCAACACTATCATGATGATCTAATTACCAGTGGTAGTCCGCGGCATTCACTGTCTGTCTCGGTGGAGTCACATGGTGAAATATGGTATCTGTTACATCATACGCCACCATCAACCTCACTTTCATATTCGTTGTTTTTTGGAGTAATTTTCTTGCGTCCGTTATTTTATATATATTGGCCCCTGAAGCCCGATATAAAAAGCAATTACAAGAGTCTGTACATCATATATCCATATATACATATATACAACAAGAAGACAACATATATCAAATTTTGAAGATTTACAATGGTGAATCAATAAGTTAACCTTGTTTGAAATAAAATCCTTGAAGGTAGAGATTCCAAGAAACCATTATGTACCAACGCAGTTGAGGTTTTGTTTGATATGGATTACTCGACATATCCACCCTTATTCTAATTCACATTTTCCACCTTTTCTCCCAGATCTGAAAGTACCTCGAAGAAAATTCGAAGACTTGATAGTAAAACAAAGTTTTCACCGTTGTTTTAAGTTTAGGGGCTGAGCTGAAATGCTTAGCTCAATAGTGCATCTGAGAGTTTCCAAGTAAATTAAAAATGGAAGAGAACAAAATGTGTTTTATACAATTGGTGTGGTATGGTCTCAACCTGAGATCAGGAATGTTCATTAGTGTGAGATGAGCAGAGATCTAGCATTACCGTGACTTATTTAAAACATTTTTGTAATTTATTCTTTTATTAATGGCTTTATAATGATCTCTTACTCTGAGGGAAATACATAGACTGAAAGTGTTTGAGAACAAGATCCTGAGACGAATATTTGGACCCAGGAGGAACGGGAATGAGGAATGGAGGAAATTTCATAACGAGAAACTACATAATTTATACGTTTTACCAAACATTGTTAGGGTCATCAGATCTAAGAGTCTCAGGTAGGTAGGTCGTGTAGCCAGGATGAAAGAAAGTAGGGACCATTCAAAAGTCTTAACTGGAAGATCAATAGGAAAACGACCACTAGGAAGACCTTGACGCAGATTGGAGGACAGTATTAACATGGATCTCGCAGAAATAGGAATACAAAGTAAAAACTGGATGCAGTTGGCTAAGGATGGAAGTCATTGGGAAGCTTTTGGGAACGCGGCATTGAACCTTCGGGTACCATAGGCTATAATTATTATGTTTGCCTAATGTTCTAAAATAACTTTTCTTGTTAATGTTTGTATCTTTCTCCATGTAATCCACTCACTTCATTGTAGTCTCAAGAAACATTCATTGTAATTTTTGTACTTGATCTGTAGCTTATGGTTATTTTATAGTTACGAACTATTTTCAACGTCACTTCACAGACCATTGTTAACAAGGACTGTTGGAAAATTTTCAGAAAACTAATGCTAGCAATGGCAGTAATGCTTCGCTATTGTAAGATTCGAAAGATTTGTTGATTCTATATTTAAAGCATTTTTATGTTTGTTTAGCCTATTCGTTTATTTCTCACAGCAGTTTGAAGAAGTTTTGTGTGTTATCGGCCTTACTACTGTCAATACTAGCGAAATAGTTAAAGAGTAATGAGTAACACTTTTAGCTGTAGTCGTGCTAATAAATAACGAATAGGAGTAAATAACTAATAAATATCGAAGGGAAATACCTTCGGCGTAGCCACTGTAAGTTTCCCAACAGCCTGTCAAGTTCCTTCTTTCCTAAACTTGTACTCAACTGTCTTCACAACTGTCACCAATCAGCACAATAATCCCAAAAACTATGAATCTCATACTAATGTCGGTCATTTTCAACATGATTCTTCAGCTCCCATCTTGTAATACAATGAGGGCTAAAATTTGACTATTGAATATTATTACTATTCATCTCAGTGACTCAGAAGTATGAATTTGATACTAATATCGGTAATTTTCGACATGTTATTTAGGTCTACCAACGCCCTTGACAATGGCGGCTATTCGAATTAAATGCGTCTGGTGTGTTACTATTCAACTCAGTAATCCTGAAAGCTATGAGTTCGAAACTAATATTAGTTTTTCTGGATATGTTATTTTTCAGCTTGCCGTACCCTCACGCATTGTGAGACTTAACAGATCGGTATTAATTACCTTGACCCCGAAGATTAATTCAGATCCGACGTCCTGGGTATTTGTAAACCTAATTTTATACATACATTTTAATCTCCCATAAATGCCCCACTTCGAAATTTGAAAAAGGGCTTCGTACATATTTACATCTGCTGACACTCTATCCGTGATTTAAATTTGGTGCCTCTAAATCATTTCTTTCTATGCCAAAAGTTGATGACAGATAGATATGTACACAGACAAACACATTATTTTATTAGCAATAAAGACTGAATAAATTAAAACAAAAATATGATTATTCAAGATGCAAGTACATCATATCCATAGTGGTTGTTTCTGAGTTACACAGCTAATAACATTATTTACAAT
This sequence comes from Thermobia domestica, assembly GCF_964235325.1. Lineage (NCBI taxonomy): Eukaryota > Metazoa > Arthropoda > Insecta > Zygentoma > Lepismatidae > Thermobia > Thermobia domestica. Next base: position 66,153,428 of record NC_137465.1, on the reverse strand, counting down.
ATCAAGTTCCCTTTACTTTCGGTTTGATACGCCATCGGCGGCCTTCAGAATCTTTCGGTTCCTGAACCTCGGAACCATTCAGGTGAGGGGTTATTCTATTCTTATTAAGAAGAATTGCTAGTATGTATGGTAGGTATATTTAGTTGGAAGCACAGTGTTAGTTTGGTTATTTTAATTAGCTTCTGTACTCTCTGTAGGTAATATTAGGTTACAGTACCACTGAGTCTGTGGTTGGTTTAAATAGACCTAATAGGAGTACAATAATCATGAAACATTCTAGGATTATTATAATCTGTTATGTGACGGTTATACTATGTATATTTCTTAACATTATTTAGTTTTCATGTAGTGAATCATTATTTAGTTATTATGCGTTGAAATAGAACCAACAATGTGGAGATTGAATGATGAGTCAGATAAAGACATAGTATGCCATCTCAATTATTCAGCATTTACAAAGAATGTTTAGTGAAGGAAACATTGATGATAATTTGAGATTTAAAGATTAGAGGACAGATCATTAACAAGATCAGGTATGCAGTTGACATGGTTATTACAGCTAGAACGGTAGAAGAACTACAGGAAATGATGGACAAAATAGTTGACATTAAGAAACTATGTGGAATGGACATCAACATCGATTAAGGAAAAGTCGGATTCCGTGGATATTCCGTGGAAATGGGACCTTACGGGTCAGAGTAGAACAAAAGTAACTTGAAGAGTTCGAGAATTTCAAGTATATGGGAAGTATTTGGATAAGAGATACTTACTGCACCAAAGAGATCAGGCAAAACTTGTCATAGCCAAAGAGGCATTCAACAAGAAAAAAAAACACTCTTAACATGAGTATTGGACTCTATAATTCAGAGACTTGCATTACGAAAGTTAAGGAATAAATATTTAGAGAGCTTCGAAATATGATGTCAGAGGAAAATGAGTAAGGTAAACGGAGAGAGCAACAATAGAAGAAGACGCTTTTAGCCAATTCTTTGTAGGAAGAGCAATTAGATTGGACAGCGAATACATTATCTTTCTCATGTCGTCATAGAGGCAAAGATGGAAGGAAAGTGAGGAGTAAGAAGAAGAAGAAGAATACTACTGATCGATTATTTAAAATTAGTGGGAGTTAAAAGAGGAAACTTAGAATCGACAAACATTTCCAGGTCCAGACCTTAAGAAAATTTCCTAGAATCTGCCAACATACAGAACACTTAATGATAATAATATAGGTCATAATATTATTAACAATTCATTTCTTCTTATTATTTTTTTTTTGTATCATTCCAATTCATTCATTACTTTACCTCGTTGAATTCAGAAACATAACTTTTCTTGTTCTTTAACTTCCTTTAGTTTGTATTATACTTCATTAATCATACTATTTATTACATTATGTATTGCATTATTATCTGTTTACGTCGATGCCTCATGGATATAAACGATTGGGTAACCAACGTCTCAATTAACCAATTAGTATGATATTTATTCATACCGTTCATAATAAACCAAATAACGTGCATACCAATGCAATGTTCAGGCTTCGTCAGATAATACATATTTTTATTATGTACCAAGCTATTTCTGTATCACTGCAATTCTACTTGCTATTACGAAGAGTTCCATTCAGGTGATGACAATAATACCAATAACCCAACGCAAAATTATATAAAGACTATTAGAATCAGGATATGTAAACGATGCTACAGATTAAAACGTGTAATATACATTGAAAAGACTTTTTACATGAGAAGACGAGAGAATTTTGTTTCAGCATTCCATATTTTCAAGTTTCCACATAATTGAAATGACCTGCATAACTATAGTTAGAGTTATCTAGCTGAAGGGCGCAACGTTTCCTCTGTATTTCGTATTTCCTTCTATTTCTTGAGGTTTTACTTGCATGAGAATTATGAATTAGATTTCTGGATTTTCGGCATCTAAGGGCATTTAGCCTGTTACGTATATGAGGGATGACATCCCTCTGCGAGCATACTAGGATGAAAAGGATTGGGAAGGAAAGAAACGGACTGGAGACCATTATGGTAAGTACCATCCCAGCATTTGGCTGGCGTGAATGAGGGAAACTCAGGAGAAAAACACTCAAGTTGGCTTTCTTGAAAAAGCTGTTACTTTTTTCAACCGAGTGCTCCCGACGGGAAGCGAACCCGGGACCGCTCGCACCAAAGGCTTTACCTGGCCTCTCTTGAAACATCTTTAAGCAAATGTTACCTAAGTTGCTATTAAGTTTAAAAGCTTATTTTCAAAAATATTGTACATTCTACTTGTGATTTTAAAACCTTTTATTAGTATTTCGCAATAAATAATTCAGTTATTATGTTATCTATATTATCTCTTGTTGCAGTTTGCTTTATGACACCAATGTTTCGCATAAGTATAGATTAGAGAGATTTCGATATAATTTTTATAAATCAAATTAACAAGAAATCAACTATGACAATAACCTAATAAACGAAACGTAAACCTATTAAATATAACAGAAAACAAAAGGCTAGATTAAAAAATGAAATGAAATATTTGAGTTTTACGCCCCACACTTATGCCGGTTAGGCTAAAGGAGACGGTGATTATGAGAAATGAACGAAATGGTGAAATGAAGAAAGTAGGAGGAAACGGGAGAACTCCGAGAAAACCCATGCACACAGTGTTTTTCCACCACAAAGTTCACTTAGCGGAAACAGGGGTTGAACCCTGGACCCCATGCATAAGACGTGAACGCTCTACGGACTAGATTAAAGTTTGTGTTTAGAAATGAATATGTAATGACATCGCAATAAAGCCTTACATAGGCACCCTTAATATTTATATCATTTTGTATGATACTATTCAAAGAATAATTTCGTATTTAAATATATTTTAATGTAATGAGCTGAATTAGATGACAAAGCTGCAAACAGAAACTACTGATTAAGTTCTATATGAGCTAATGAATGAACATAACCCAAGATTAAATCAAATATATATGTCAACATTTCTTAAAGTAAGTTATAGTCCTTTTTTTCTATTTGTATTCTGCTAGTAATGCTGTCTTATTTCACACACACGGATTAGCTAGCAAGACATATTCTACAGCCCGTAAAGACAATTTGAGGAATACAATGTATATTAACAATTATTTGACTGAACTTCTGGATCTTATGTAATCCAAAGAGCACCTTTATATCCTTGGTTATCATACAAACGTTTGTGTTTCCTCAATTGTGTTGGTTTATTTTATTTGTTATCTCTTAATTCTAAATATAATGTTTGTTCCTGCTCACTCAGACAAAAGATGTCTCAAATGCATAGCAGGTTTTAATCACCTTCTCTTGTTTAATTATTTCTTTTATTTTTCTTTTTTGATTTCTAATTAGTTGTAACCTACGAAAAAACATTCAAAGTATAGTGAACAAATCTATATGACGCTAAAGAGACGAAATCTATGTGACAATTATAAAATTTAATTGTGTCAAGACCTAAAGGGGAATTCATTTGAAGTGGATTATTTAACAGCCATGAAATTATGCAATTATTACAAATTGAATCATAACATTAAGTTACCTAACTTAAGTATTCAAAGTGTTCATCATTTTAAAGTATCGTTCATCAACGCACCAATTACATTCTTTAAGCATAGAAAAACATATTACATCACTAATATTACAGAATAACAATCGATCAAATTCAGAAGCTCACTTTTTTAAACGCTCTCAATTCGTAATTTTTGAGAAAAATTGTTCACTTTCCTTATTCCTCAAGACAAAATTTAATTTGAGCTGAGATCCGGTGAAGACGGAGATTTCATCTTTTGAACATTCTATACCTTGTAAATTTGCTTAATCAGAAATGTAACGAGGTTATATCCTTAATAAAATCAATTCTTACGTTTGATTCACGATCTACCCACTATTCAGGAACACCGCCATAACGAATTGCTTAGGTTTTTCTCCTACACTACTCTAGTAGTTGAGAACTGAATAACTGCTAGTACAATAACATACAGCCACTTTGTACTATGGATTCTTCTGAGATGATCGGCGTTAAGTTTCAACGAGAATATTATTCAAAATTACAGGAATAAATAATGACACGCAACTTAGAGTTGTGTGGTTGGTTATCACTAAATGTTGTAAGTATATTCTGATTTCCTTGGTTTGATTTGCATACACTCATCTCTATGAACAACTGGAGTTACAAAGAAACAAAAATATAACCTTTATTTAAACATGTGCGGCTCCGTTTCTATCTCATCAGCAGAGGAAGCTGTTTGGGCGAGATATATTAAACACCTGTGACCTCGCATGACTAAGCTCCTACTAGAAGTCTTTTAAGTGGATTTACTCGAATGATTGTGACAAGTACGTAATAACATTTAAAACAGCAGTAATAGAAGAATTCCTAATCTTTGATTCGCTTTTCGGTCTTTTTGCTCTCTAGATACAACCATAGACCGACCCCTAACGATTAATTTTTCAAGATGCCAAAGAAAAGACAATTAAGACATGCAAAGTGATCTTGTAAATTGAATGTTGCGATCCTGAGTTAGTCCGGTTTCTGAAAGCTTTGTTTCATATTGAGGCAGAGATAAATTTCTTAATTACTTAGAACCCTACTTTCATTAGGACGTTGAAAACAACTGGGCAAATTGAGAGTAACAGCTATGAGTTGGAGACCGTTTATATATAGGTCTTTTCGATAGTGAGTTACAGTACGTTACAAACACACACATAAAAATAAAATCAGATACCAAGATAACTAACAAATGTGATACGCGTTACTAGAGAATTGTTTTTTTATGAAAATTCATATTATTTATATTTAATAGCCTGCGAAAAGAAACCTTGAGATATATACATTTCGATAGGCACAGACTCCATTGCGCATAAGAAAGATATTCATATTTCATAATACTTGATATCTTGACCAAAGTTTCATCTTTTACCAATTTCTTCATATCTGTTTATGTTTTAATGTATTATTATTATTATTATTATTATTATTATTATTATTATTATTATTATTATTATTATTATTATTATTAGGTAGTCTGTCTTTTGGTTGGGAGCAAAGAGGTGCGTTTTTTTTTAAATTTAGGTTTGGGCCTGAAAATATTTCTTCTACCTTTAATGTTTAATGCTGAAGTTATCTTAATCATAAACATTTTCGTGAAAATACGAACTATCTGTTTATGTCTTATTTTTGTTCACTAATTTATTGTTCTTTGGTTTTTTCGATGAATCTTTGGAGCAAACGCTGGACAAGCGGTTGTCTTATACCAGAAATCTATGGTTATCTCAAGTAATTTGACGCTGACTAATTCTCTATCCTTTTGGGCGTTTTTGAGGGAAGTGATACTGAATGGAATTTCTCTGTCCATCAATTGTTGTGCACTATTGTTTGTTGTGACTATTGTGAGCAGGAGGTAGAGAACTTTATGCTTCAAATACAGTAAGTGATGCGAAAATGCCAAAAACTAGAATTTGAGATTAGTGCTCTAAACGTACAGTAAATATTACCGTACAGATGGGAAAACAGTTTGATACACTTTTTGTTCGAAAGATTTATATATATATTACCCTTTCTAACATAACAAAAATATTCTGCTATTCTAGTCGAATATTTGAAAAATAAGTATAGTGATTTTGTAAATATTCTGAAGTGCTGAATGTCTTGTTTGGATTTTTCTTATTCTTTTTGTAACTACAGATGCAATTCAGCAGAGAATAATAAATAATATTTTGAACAAGAATTACTCAAAAAGAAAATTAGTTTCTTAAAAAATAGTTTTTTTACTACATTAAAATTAATTTGTATTTCCGAGCTATATTGGTGACTGTATCGTAAGTCAATCCCGGTTACAATTCGCGACCCATCCACTACACAAAACTGAGTACTGCCACAGCCTAATTTTTGGAAAAAGACAATATTGACATTCGCATTTGGAAATTTTAATACTTTATTGATTTGATTTAATTTTTTTAAGAAATACGCTAATAAATTGAAAGAAATGTACTGGACAAACATAAAAGTAACCCGGGAGCAAACGCAAGACTATTACCTAATGCTCCACATATATTATTGTGCCACATATATTATTAAAGTCTCACTTGCAGGAAATTGTAGCCTCCCTTCCTCGCCCGATCGAGGCGAATATCAGGGTCAGACGTGGTATTACCCGGTACTACTCTAATCTCTCCAGCGATTATTTTTACCTGTAAGCTTACTTAACAATCATTGTCCTATTGACATCTGGCATAGTAATTAAACTTCTGTAAATGAATCATTTGTGTATTGAAAGTGGTGTAACTCAAGTTAAATATAGATTATTTTCCGAGTTGTAGTTGCTGTATCAGTTTATATGTTTACTTATTTTTATGCAGGTGTCTCAAAATACAAAATTTCAACTGCAGCAGCACACCAAATCCTCGCAGTATGTAAATAATGCTCAAAAAATGAAATAATATTTTCCAACAGATATTAAACAAATAGAATGTAACACGATATAAGTATGCTCCTAACATATAGAAGCTTTAAACTGCTTCCAGACAACATGGAGAAACTTGTAGTTATTTGTTACAACAAAGATGAGTTTTTCAAATGATGTGTATATATACTTTGAGAAGCAGTTTTGTGACCAAAGTCGTTTATTATATTTGTATTTGAAACATGTAAAACTAGTTTGAAATAAATGTTCATAAATATTTCTTCGCATTTTAGCAGTTTCATATGTTCCTAAACTTTTCTTTAAAAATCTACTCTATAACAATAACCAATGCTCACTAAACAGATATGAATATCTTATTCAGTTTATGTGTCCCTATATCATATGCAACCCAAACAACTGATTTGCTTTTTTGGTTGTCATCCTCTTATTTGGTTTACCTGTAGAATAATAATAATATTTAACTTCATCCTGAATCACGTATTCAAGCATATAAAAGGAAAATATTTAAAAAAATTTTTTTGCTCATACAAGAAAAGATTTCATATTACAATTAGCATCTTAGATACTTAAAACATCAATATATATATTCAGGTAGAAGAGTGTCTACCTTCATACTTTCTTCTTCAAATACTGTACAAGACAAACGAACTAATATCATTTGACTTCCTACGGCGTAGAACAACCGTTAATCTCTACAAGATACAGGAAATTTGTTATTGTAGGTTTTCATTCGGAAAGTGTTAAGAAAACTCCTTTTGTTTTAAACTTCATTGCTTTACATTAATATAAAACAAATACCTACTTAATTTTATGTTTACTAATTGAGTAGCTCGGGAGTAAAACGCGATAACCCACATTCCGGTCGAAATTAAGTAATCAGAATATCCTTGCTCTGCATGACATTCTGGTGGTGGCAAATGGTACAAGGAGTTCATTCGGTTGACGGAAGACAGCACAAATGCATGGATTAATCCATTCAACCCACATCATCTTGCAAGTAAAACCTGAGAAGCCATATCAAGCTAGCTGAAAGTGTGTCGCACGTTGCATGCAATGACTTTTAGAAGCCATGGAAGCATATTCTTCAATTTAGTAACGACAGTGACATACATCCGAATTATATACCCCATGAAAGTAGCTCATCTGAGGAGAATGTTGAGAGCTAGGTAAGAGATTATGAATATTGTAAACAATAAATGTGAGCTGAATACTTGTGTCTGTTGGTTGTCAGCTTTGACGTGCACACTATATGGGTGCGAACTAAAAGTTGTACTGGGTCATTGAACAAAGAAAGAGCTAATATACAAAACTATGTACAGATGATATTTGTGAGATGTGTGGTATTTCTCCATAAATGAGTTTGTGGGTTGTCGTGTTTTTCGTGCTGTGGAATTTCTATCGCATTGTGCAAAGTACCTAATGCGAGTGTTCGTTCATTAAAGGATTCTCCAAGAAAAAAAAATCATGGAAAAGGAAACGGAGAGGATCTAAGCAGGAGGCAAAATAAGAAGAAGAAGAAGAAGAGATGCAGTGGAGTGGAATATGTTCAGTATAGACGGAAAGGTACGACTAAGAGTGCAAGGAAATAGGAGCAGACTGCGGCTGTCCTGTGAAATTTTGTCAAAAAAATAGAAGAAAAGAAATGTATTACATTATTTCAAACGTTTTATCAGATGGCTAACAATACAAAACAGAATGCTTATCTGTTTGACACACAGATACATTGAAAAAAATACATTAACAAACAAAATATTTAATATGATACACTACTGGTGATAGCATACAACTGTGCGGGACAGAAGAAAAATTGGACCATACTTTCGTTTTTGATGAGGGTCGTGCATATACAAAAGTTTGAAACAGTGATGCAAGTGTTCCCTGTTTTAGGGCATACTATGATGGCAAACGATCGTGATTTTGTTATAATAGAAAATCACGTACGTCAACACTGTCAAAATATTCATAATCCGAATCATTGGTGTGATATAACTCGTAAGGCTAACAAGAAAAACCCCTTCGTAGTTACAGAAACGACGCATGCTGACTTTTCGAAAATGTCTGAACTGCAAAAGACCATTCAAAAACGGCAGACAACAGAAACACTGAAAGTAACACAATTTCGAGACATCTTTGGGTGTGAAGTTCTGCGCTTCTAATCCATATATTATGTTTGTAAGCTATTGCTTAATGTTTCGTCTAATGTCTCGTCACAACTAAACGTGCGAAGAAGTGGATGGTTTTCAGTTTGCTTTCAAAGGGTGTCCCTGGAATCAAAGTACAACGAATCACGTCCAATCCAAACAAACAAATTTCAGGACGTCCAAGACTGTCTGCAATGGGTGCCTCCCATCTATGCTGAATTCTATAAACAACTTGTAGCTGACAAGACACCTCTCTCGATGATTCTGCTTAAATATTCATTTCACGAAATGTTGTACAGTGTATTTCCATTCAAGTAAAGCATGATAACTAACATTTTGAACGCTGATGCTTCTAAACAAAACTGTTTTTTAAACAATAATGTGCTCTGAATTATGCTGGTAGCAGTGTCGATTGTGACAAGAAAACACCAACAATTAATAATTTTGTATTTGTGTGTAATATTTTCATTGTGTTTTCAGTACAGATTTTTAGAAAATTTCATTTCCGGTTTTCTCGATTTCAAATCTTTGTTGCTTATCATCTTTTACTGTCATCGCTCAATGTGTAAACCTCAATATTGGAGTAAAATCTAAGCTTCAATAATTATTGAAGCTTAGATTTTACTCCAATATTGAGGTTTCCACATTCATCTATAGATGGAGTAAGATCCAATCTCGATACTTCATTCACTACTAGGAATCGAACTGGAGACCTCGCGAAGTAAAGAGGCGCGCGCTAGCCACTAGCTCAGGGGGGAGAATTATTATAAAATAAAAAGGCCATTTATTGTAGTCATAAAGATGCCTCTTCCAATTCTCTGTCCTTCAAAATGTTGCTTTAGTTTGTTTGTAAGTAAAACAGAGCAAATTTTAGAATAGGCCATTTGTTAAATCTTTAAGACTTGATACAGAGATCCTTCCTGGTAAGTGGTTAGCGTACGCACCTTTTCACCTTTTCAGTAGAAAACAAGTGGTTCGGACCCCACGTTAAGTAATAGGTCCACATTTTACATAGCCTCACTGTTGAAAGAAACGCTAGATTCAAAACCAAACCAAATCATATGAAACATATTATTTTCAGGATGAACAAGATTTTCTAATCTAAACATATGATCTAACTAAAATCTGAATGTCTATAATGTTCCCGATAACTTAACCCTTTTAGGAGTTTTGGTAACTTTTGTTATCATGGCGCAGTATTGTCTTTGGCCGGTTATCAAGGTTCTGTAACAAGTATTTATGCCAGTTTTTTTTTATTGGCCAAGTCAAGGATGGACAAAAATTACACCGAATATGCGTTTTGGAACCGGATAGTGAAATTGGAGGGCGCAAGTGGGGATGGAGGGGCGTGGCGTTTTTATTTTTTCTTAAGACAAATTTCAAAAAAAAAAAAAAAAAATACGCCTTTAGTTCCCAAGATATCAGATTGAAACTTTGCGTACGTATTGTGGATACCTTTGGGTATTTCCCAATTTTTTTAGGTCCTATGTGAAACCGGAGCCAGGCCCGAGGGGCGTAAGTGTTCCGAAGGTGTGATTGTTTTCAGAAAAAATTGCATTTTTTTCCAATTTCTCCCGTTCCAGTGTATGATACGGACATGTGAGTGGTACCGTTGGATAAAGTTTGTTACTCTGAAGAACATGGCGTTTGAATCATGAATTTAGTTCAAACAGTAATGACACAGTACATTTTTGAAGTGAATATATATATGTGTGTGTGTGTATCAAAATGGGTCACCTTCAGACTTTCAAAAATTTCTTCTGACCTCAGTTTTCAAGATACAAGAATGAAATTTTTTACACATATTATGTATATGACAGTGTATTTTTTAAATACTCAGTTTCCTACGTAAACCCGGCCCCGGGCCACATGGGCGCAAAAATTCCGAAAAATCTTTCATTTTTTTAATTTTTCCGTTTCTGGTGTATAATACGGACAAGCGAGTGGTACCATTGGAAAGTATGTTCTATCCTGAAAGAAACTAGGCATAAACCGTTATTCTACGACAAATAGTAAGGAAACTGTAGCTTTTTGAGTGGGAATCTAAAATTTACTTTAAACGTTGAAATACTAAAAGGGTTAATGTGAAAGAGGAGATTCAGAATCAAATGAATGTTTTATGTTATGCTTTTTCTTTTCTAAGTTACATATGCCAATATTGCTTAGTACGTATTCAATCGTTAGTCTTTTCAAGAAACTACTATGGAAACATATAACATCACAATGTGCATCGTTTCTTTACAATAAATAAGAAAATAAAAGAACACAGAAACGCTAATTATATACTTTCTTAGTATAACAGTTCTTTTGTTCACGTTTCCAAACAGTTGAAATTTATATTCATTTTGGGGTATTACAGTAGCGTAAACACAATTTTAATTAGCAGCTATTATTTTATTTTAAAACGAAACAAAACAATCTATTATTATAATAGCTTAGAAGTGTATATTTACAATAAACTTTTAATTATACTTTTTTCCTGATGCAACTTGTATTTACTAAAAGCACCTTATGAGCTTAACAATTTACAACTAAAACATTATCAATTTAGATTTATCTCATAGCTGTGTTCTTTTCTAATTAATTTATTAGAGGAAAAACACATTTTCTGTTTAGTTTAAAAAACAGTTTACCTAATCGAAATGTAAAATTGTAAACTTTATTAGGGAAAGCAAAAAATTTTTTTCTTTAACTGATTTTCCCTCAAAAATATTAATTCCTCAGATAGAATCAGAAACTATACAACGTAATACTTGTGATGTGGCATAGTTTGATCTCTAATAATAGTGTAATACTGTAGAACCAATAATATAAGGATAATACTATATTCCTTTCATGTCAAAATTCCATAAATGTTTGTTTCTTTGCAGTTCAATTTGAGTACTGAGTTGTATTAGAAATGGAGGTAAAGAACAATTCAAAGTCTAAATTAAATATACTCGTACCTTCTAATCAGAGCAAACTTTCCCTTAGAATATTAATTTATTTCAGTGTAATTTCTGTGGAACAGTTCTGATGGTATTGACAGTTGGTCGGCAATAGCTAATGAAATTTGTGTACTAATATTCAAATATTTCATTTTTCGAGATTTTTCTTTTTGCTAACATTCTTCTACAGTCTTGAGGTTGAAAAAAAAACTTTTTTGTTTAATATTCAAATTATATTATGAAAACAGCGGGTATAGTTCTAATAATAGTTCCATTCGTTTCTTAGTTTGAGAATTAATTTGCTCTTTAAGCACCAAGCGACATTAAACTTCAGCTTAAATTGACATCGGAATCACATTAGCTCTTCCTTAAACTCAGATCGGGACTAACGGTAGCGATAATATTCCTCGATGTCGATTCTCATTCTTTTTAACAAGATTGTGTAATAATGTACATGTAAGACGTTCAAAGGTTTTCTGCATACATTTACTTTCCAGATACTCTGCATTTCTAGGACATCAGTATCAAACACCATTCCACAATCTCTTATAGACATTTTGTTACACGTTATAAATCATCTAAATTACAGATCGGTAATGTTGATCTAAATAAATATAGATATAAAAGCAAAATATTAAGTGACTTGTGAAACATATAGCACAAGTTTTTTTTCCTTTTAGTTCAATGCAATACAGTGCATATACAGGGTATTAATGAACTATACCGACAAAGTGAAAGAGATGATTCCTTACATGAAAATAAGAGAAGAACTTCATATGAACCTATGGGGAAAAGTTCATAGCTTCAGAACTACGGCTATCGAAAATCGTGAGAAAGCTAAATTTTAGCAGGCCCTATTTCAAATTACGAGTGACCATGGGTGGTGATAGTTACCAGCATAAAGGGAGTCACGCATATGCAATCTAAACATCCATATTTTATAAATGTTGAATGGGTGTACTAGATTGCAGGATGTAATTACCAGACATGCCGTCAACCGAATTTTCAGATGTGCTCTATCTTTATGCTTGGTCCAAAGTAGGCAAACGATAAGCTTTAACAGAAGTGGACAGGGAATCCTTTAGAGGGATGTCGGAAGTGTTAAGAACCGTCAGCAGCACGTCTCTTGTATTCGAACCCTTGTAAGTGAAAAAAAAACCGTGAAATATACCGTGACGAATTACATCGCAGCACAAGTTATTCCGAATACAAAAGAACGTAGAGCTCCAGTTCCTAAAACTTCCGACTTCCCTCCGAACCATTGGGTGTCCATTGTTGTCATCTTGCCTATTTGGATACACCTTGTAATCACGGCATATTTAGAAACATTGTTGAGAGCATACCTGAGAATAGAACCCTGTAGAGAATAGCATGCACATCCATTGAACTTTGATCAAATATGCAATTTTGGATTGCGTATGCGTGACTTCCCTTACGCTGATAAGGACCACCGTCCTCAGTTTCTCGAATTCGAAATAGGGTCTGTTGAAATGAACCTTTTTCTCGATTTTGGACAACCCTAGCTTTGAAACTATGCATTTTTTCCTATAGGCACATTTGAACTTTTTCTTTTATTTTAATGTAAGGAATCACCTCTTACAGTTTGTTTGTATAGATCATTAACACCCTGTATTTAACCAACAGGGCTTACAAGTGAAGTCTGTCTAAACTCAGAATTATTTTTGTAATTTGAATCTATTTCTTTCCTTTCTATCTTGCAACTCAGCTCTCTGGATATAGATATTAAATAAAACAATGTCTCATATTCCACGAATACTGAAATTTTCTCTGTCTCCTTTTTTCTTTTTTATTCCGATAGAAGGTTGTTGGATTCCGGTGATGTTTCCGTAGTTTTGTAGGAATAAGTTCTGTTTCCAATCACGTAGCGTAGGATGTTATGACTCATTAACGTTCCGTGCTGTTTTCTAGATGGAGGAAAAACCTCATATTTTAGCAGATGCCGCGGGAATCTCCGGTTGTAGCCGCGTTTTTGCATGTTTAATTCATACACTGCGTTATCATCTACTGTGCCTTGTATATTCCAGCAACTAATACAGGTACGAATGTTATCGGCAAGAAGGAATTGTAGTATTGCATTGTATTTTAAATTGTTATCTGTATGTGACCATATAAAACAAAGGTAACATGTTTTCTTATTTACACCTAAAACTTTTGCTTTATTTTACTTCATTCTCTGTTCTGGTATCTATTCGTAATTTTGTTATAACCAAGTAAAAGGAACATATCAATGGTTCAGCAAAATTTAATTTTTACTGTTGCAATGCAATTTTTTGTGCACATTACATTAACTTTTAACTAGCATCGGTGCACTTTATCTATATAGGCATGTACTGTATTTACTTTTAATTATTTATATTACTGTAATGTGATTAATAGCAGTTATTTATTTTTCTATGACTTCAATGGACTGCTGTCTATCGACTTCGTCTTTCCTATGTATTTTGTTGAATTTCCTAGAAATATCATCAAAGTGCAAAAATTAGTTAAACATTGCATGTATGTATATTGTTACTACGTGCTTTAAAAGCTCTTCGGTGGCTATATGGTTTGCGTACGCGTCTTTGGCACAGAAAACCCGGGTTCGATTCTGCCCGTAAGCTCATATGTTTTAGGTTCCACGTGAAGCTGTAGGTCCACGTTTCACATAGCCTCACTACTGAAAGGGAGACGCTAAACTTAAACCCAATCCTATCCAACCCAAGCTAGAGGACGTGAAGCTCAAACTTTTCGAGTGTTAGACGCGATTATGCAATATTTATTTTCATCGATCGTTATTATTTAGTAACGCCATATAAATACTGCACGTTTGTTAACTTGAAAATTTCTGGGTATGCTGTAAGGTTCAAATTATTTTATATACAACGTAGGCCCTAGTAGGGTTTAACACAAAAGAAAAACGAAAAACCGGACAAGGAAAACACTAATTTAAATATTTTTCTGTGTAGCTTCGTGCTTTATAGATTATACACGTATTGACACAAACAGTTTTAAAAATAATATAGACTACATGTGACATTTGTATTGAAAGACCTCATTACTGATTATTGCAAACTAAAATCGAATATCGCTTGTTTCATTTCCTTCATCACACCTAACTTTGTAGACTTGTATCGATTGAGAATCAATTTTGTGATTGAATGTCAGTTTAATCTATGGCAACGTTGCCAGACTACGATAATTATCAAAACATACGAGAATTTTGAGCTCTTGTTGATAGAAAATAATAATTATAGAGCGTACGATAATTTTAGGGTTGAATAGAATATACATTTTTCACGTTTTTTTTAATTTTTTTATTTTTTTTATTTTTTATTTTTATTTATTTATTTATTTTTTTTTTTGCATAAGGAAGAACAGCTGTTTGTGCGGAGATCGACAGGAACAAAAATATCGATTGTAAAACGAAAGAGCAAACAAAATGACATTTTCCTTTTTGAATCCCTAACCGCTTCAGCGGACAAATCTCATGTCAGCAAGATGACCATAAAATCACAGTGAAACTCGATTCTCGTTTTGATAGGCGAGAAGAAGAAGCGAATTGATGATCCTAATTGCTTTTTCAGTTTTCCCTCCCATTATACAGCTTTATAAGTCATGTGTGGAACATATATATATATATATATATATATATATATATATATATATATATATATATATATATATATATATATATATATATATATATATACTTTGTGTGTGCACGAAAAATACGATAATTTCTTCAGATATTCGATAATTTTTAGTTCTTGTGACGATAAATTTGTTTCTGTAATCTGGCAACGCTGATCTATGGGTACATCTCACTTTGGACTAAGTAAAAATCATACTGGATCATGCAGTATTGTTAAACTAAAGGGAAACATTAATTAGCCATTTTAAACCATTCTGGTTATAAGCAACTGCGTATCTGCATACAAATAAACAGATTTGATATTCGGATTTCTAATATTATTTTTAACAAACATTTTGTTAAATTTTAAATTAGAATACCCCTTATACATGTATTTAGAAATTAATATTCTAAAGCTCCATTGCTCAGAGTTAACGTTAACTAAACAACTATACTACCTAAAATTACCTGCTGTTACAGCCCACGAAGTGCTGTGCCTAAAAAGATCGTTTCTCTTAAATTGTAATATATGATCTGTGTATCAATTTACCGAATTCAAGTGGCTTCGAAACTAGTTCACAATACTGGGGAAAAAAGACAATGTTCTCAAATGAAAGTGACACAAAAATATTAGGTTTATCGTCTCATTTTGTTTTCCTTGAATGCTAAATAATATGAGTATCGAATACTGGGCAATTATTATCGGGAACTTTGTGAAATGAGAATATGAGTTAAAACAAGAAAACTCCATAAGATATGAAGATGTCCACCGCTAACTGATACGCCTGGGATCAATTATGATAACATTAGGGCCAAAAGTGAGTTTTCTTACCTCTGAATTACGTTTAACTCGTTTACAGTATTTCAAGCGGGTACTATGCTCACCAAACGTAAGCATTTCAGTTATACTATCTCATTTAGTTATACGGAAACTCTTGAAAGTTATATTCATCCATACAAGCAGTTACACTATATTAACAACTAACTTTGAAATTAGTCACAGTTCTATTTTATGGAACCATTGGAATTCGTGAGTTTTGTATTTCTCTTTCCAGAAATCGACTCCTAGTGCCTTATAAGTACTCGTTTTACGGGAGGAGTTGGATCTGGATGCAGAGACACTTTAGGACGCTTAACTGCTAAGGCTGTAAATACAGTGTGTAGAAATACTCCATAAAAGCGACTGTAACAAAACCACACACCGACTTGTGCTAGGTGGCAACTGAAAGCAACAAATGTATCTAATCAAGTCAGGGGGGCGAAGGTGGTGGGATAGTTCAACTGAAGGAGCAGGCACTTCAGAGATGGTCGATATGCATTGAAGCGAGGATATTTCAAACACACTGTTACTAGATACTTTATCTGTCGGACAGATTTATCATTATACATCATTGACACAGCATTGACATCCAAATTGGGTTTATCATAATTTCCTTACAGACTATTACGTAGTTTAAACCATAGATTATCGATTACGTATTTCAACATTGTTAAGCATGTCAGCGGTAAGAGACGCATATGTTTTAATAATTTCTACGTTCTTCTTTTGAGGAAAAAACACATATCTCTTCTATAAATTTTATAAATTTATTGTCCAATAAAATAGAACAGTATCCTTAATTACCTACATTTTTTAATATTTATCCAATACCTACATCATAACATGCTCATTGAATTTAATATAGTATTGTGTTCACTTGTCTTATTATCCATCTTCCTATACAAACAAGCTTTTTGTAAAATAATGAATCGCCTATGGCTGCCATATAATAACACGAACCATAAAGATATAATGAAGAATATAATAGTAAAACGAGGAAGGAGAGAGGAAAAGAAGCAGAATCTCAAGAGTTTCAAAGATTTCACTAATGATGCTTTTCCAGGCTTAGAACACTTTTACTCTTTGTTATTTTTTAAAATCATGTCAAGACTTTAAATTAAAGGGAATCAAAGAGCATGTTTAGAATATACTCATGTAGTAAGTTTTAAAATACATATATTACACATTCTTAAATATCTCGTTTAATCAAAAAAAAAATAAATAATACCTTTATGCAATAATAATGACATTTGTATTCATTATACAATGTTTAGACCAGATTTCTCAACATAGGGGTCGAAAATCCTACAGTGGAAAAGATACATGTAATAATGACATTGTAAAGGAAAATATATTTTAAAGATTATATTATTTTGACAAATATACTTTTATATTTATCAAATACAGCAAATAATATTAAAGAAATAAAGGAAACAGTAATAATCAGAAAGCTTATTAAAAACCGGAAATTACTTTTTAAACACCTATGAAAAGGAGATGATAAAGTAGAGGTCGTTTCATGAAATAAGGTGAGAAATTCGTGTTAAGCTGTGTACATTATACATCCTGTAAAAATGCAAACAGAAGAGTGCTATTGCCAAATAATAAGGGTGAAGTTATGTAAATGCTAACTTACACGCACAATTAGTTAGATTCCGTTTATTGTGTACTATAATAATTCGTTCACAACCTTTCACATTACTGTTAAGCTTGTTTGTTCCAAGGACCTTTATTCTCGCACTATCATCGGGTACTTTATGTCACCACAATCTTTTTTTTTTTTTTTTTTTTGTAATTACTCTTCTACTCGTCTCTTTACGATTGTAAAATAAGCATGTTATTGCTCAATATGTTTACTTAAAGCGTATAATTTACAGTGGTGCAAATTGAACTTTAGTGTGACTCATAAATTTGTCATTTTAAGTTGGTGGCCTCAAAGTACCCTCCCTTGGTAGGAGATGTGATTGACATTTAGAAGTCACTCCTAGATGGTAGTAAAATAAATACCTGTTAGTCTTATTTCATGTACTCTTCATTTCTGTCACTGTAGGTTTTGTGAGAATTTCTAATTTGTTTCTTTTGCGAAAGAAATTTAATCTTAACAAATGGGTTCAAAATGACCCCCCTTGGTAGTCCGCGTTACAAAAAATACCGAGGTATTGAAAGGGTTATGTACACGTGTCTGCTTTGTTCTTATGACATAGCGCACTGTAACGTAAAGAACTATACAAGGGCTATTAATTTATTTATTTTACAGAATAGATAAATGTGGGGAAAAGCTTATTCTGTGTAAGACAAATTTCATTTTTTTAAAAGAAAATGTATATTGAAATAAAATGAATTTTTTGAGTTTTACGTCCCACGGTTATGCCGGTTAGGCTAAAGGAGACGGTGATGATGAGAGATGAATGAAATGGTGGAATGAAGAAAGTGGGAGGAAACGGGAGAACCCCGAGGAAACCCACGCACACGGTGTTTGTCCACCACAAAAAATGTATATTGTAAACCAAATTAAATATCGGTTTCTGCACATTCGGAACTGAAGCCAGGACAACTATGTAAAAATCAGACAACCTAGATAAAATGTCAGCTAACTTTACATTTTTTGTATATATTATCTCGAAGTTGTAGCTACATAATAGACAAAATCAAATATGTAGCGACGGCGATGCTGTCATAGAAAGAGCGTTCACCCTGTTGTCAAAGGACCTCAACACCTCTTATATATAGAAACTTCGAGGACTTCGCCGCATCTACAGCATGTATGAAATTGCTCACGTTGGGGAACATAATTCCGACACTAACAATAATTTTAGCACGAAAAAGATCTTGGAGCTTCTTTAACTGTGTTTATGTTCTCTGGCAGACATTCGATTACATTAGCAGCTGCGATTCTTGTGGGTTCTATCAATATAGAGGTAAATAAGTAGGTACTTTGTTTTTCCTGACATGTGTTGGTTGTGCATCTCTTTCTTATTCTGGAGATAGTTAATCTTCTGCAATTCTTTCTTCCTTGTTAGTGTTTCCATCCTATTTACAGATCTTGGTTCTTCTGTCTGTCTGAATTATCTTCCAACAAGCCCCTCAACAGTTTCAAATAATTTCATGTTAACCAGTAAAAGATGATTCAATGATCATCTCAATCCCAAACCCAAGTTCTCCTAACGTTTTATTACGCGGTTTACATTCTCTGGGCGTATACTTTGAATCCCATGTAATTTCCAAGATGTTCACTATTATATCATTGTTTCTGTGGTTCTGGGCGACAATAGTTTGGTGACATATATGTAGAACGAAATGGAAAATATTATGTAGAGATAAAACACATTTTCGAAAATAATCATATATAAAGGAACTGTAAATTTTTGTAACAGTTCTTTGTAAATCTTGGTTCATATTAATATTTCAAAATTTGATATTTTTTGCATGATTTATTACTTATGATATTTTAAAACCTTTCGTGATCTTACGAAAGAACTATTAGTACTTTTCTGCAATTAGTTGATTGTTTTGTAACATGTTTCTCCTAGGAATCGTATACTATTTTTTCTTTATTGTGAGACTCCGCGTTTTGATCTCTCATTGAGGTGTTCGTGATCTACTGTATGTGGAACACAGTTATAATCTGTTCCACCAATTACATGCTAATAAGTTAATTGACATTAATAATGCATCTGCTTTAGCCTACAAGGTATAACCGTTGGACATTAAATTAAACATTTTATATTTGTAGTACGGTATACAAAATGTATGTATGTATGCTTACCTACCTATTGAACACCTAATGGAAGTGACATGGTAGAATTGCACATTATTACTAAATGGTTTTCTTGCCAATGTATGATTCCTGATAGCCATGTGAAGCAATTGTGTTGTCATGTCAAATGAGAATACTACTTTTCAAAAAATGGATGTTGGGGAATAAACGTGAAAATACAGCTTTTCTTTATTATAGTAGGTAGAAGGCAACTGTCTATTCTTCAAATAAACACGACATGAAGATACAGTGTGACAACCATAATTCGCATTCGTTATTATTGATCGAGAAAGTAAATATACACTTTCACTCTTTATATTTCAAAGGATGCCATTTATCAATACTACATCGATGGACCGTTCGAAATTACAAGTTTAGAAAATATAGCAATGATAATGTTTATTTATTTATTTATTTTTAAACTCGCATGACTCGCACAAGAACAATACGAATGACATAATAAAACAGCGTGTGAACTTGTTTTCGTGTTCGTTCACAGAAAGTGGATAGCTATATTTCTAATCACATTCTGGATTTAGTGAAATGATATATTATGTAAATCATATGCGTAAAAAGAAGAGAAAAATAACCCAATTCTCCCCATTTACGTAAAAAACAAGTTGCTTAGTTGATTGTAGCTCAGTATTCTACGTCGTCATCGAGGGAGTGATATTTGACTATGAAACTTTGGGAATGAAATTTTGATGTTGTGTGTCACTGAAGAATCAAAGCAGCACTCAATGCAACGGTGGGAATCTGGTTACCCTAAAGCAAAGACATTTAAAGGAATACCATCAGTTCACAAAACCGAGGGAACCTCACCTGAGGCACATGAGAATCTTGGTTCATTTCTATCTCTCGTCAAATGGGTTTTATGGTTGGCAAACAGTGTACACGTAGCTTTTCTCAGAGTTCTTTCGTTTCCTTCCACTTTCATCTTTCAACCATTATCATCCATTTCATTATCACCATCTCCCTTAGCCTCATCGTATAATTATGGAACGTTAAAACTCAAAAATAGGCGTAAATAACATAATTAAAAGTTATTAATTTATTTTTTGTTAATATTACTACCTACCTCAACACTACTACTATTGGTACGTAGATACCAAAATTTAAAGGAAAGCAAAATCGATAGTAGGTAACGACAAGAGTTTTATGGAAACGATTTATTGTCCGAAAAACGAGTTTCAAGGTAGGGTTTCTTGCCTTCAAAATAAAAAGGGGACCCGCAAAACTGAGGTAATATGAAACTATTGTGGTAAGGAATAAATTAGTCGCTTAAATAATAAATGGACGTAATGAACAAAATAGACGTAAGCACGTTTTAATAAAATTGCAATGTTGGATATCTCTGAAAGCACCAGCGTCACTATCATACTTGCAAATCACTCTTCTAGAAAGTAAACTTTTAAAAGAGAAATGTATTTTATCCTTTGAGAATGTTAATAGTACGCTACAAAAGCCATACCTTTCTTTCAATATATATATATAAGACTAGAAGAAAACATTCACAGAAACTAGATGAAAACAGACTCCAGTCTAACTGGTTTTCAGGAGAAACACTAAAATAAATAATGTGAAAATGAAATAAGAGAAACAAAAAAACATGCTCTCCTTAAGAACAATGTAGTATCGTCTAACAAATATAATGAGCTAAGGAGGAAAAAGAAATGTGATACGAGACAAGAGTAATTAATGAGGTCAGAACAAAGAAGATTTAATTTCATTCCAAACCGAGCCTTACAGAGCGAAAAACAATTCTAGCTTATTACTTGTATGTTTTCTTGTTTTTCTTGTGAGACAGTTCTCTTTATTTTCTTTCGTCCTCAAAAGAGAGAAAATGTTTCTTATAAACAACATATTAGTGAAGAAGACGCATTCTTAGTAATTATAAATGTGAAGTAATGCATCGTATGAGAAAGACAATAAGCAGTGTTCTAAGAATGCATCTATTTTTAGACTTCAATACTATGTTATGCATAGTATAGGAAGGTTAAATATATCTATACCCGTTCTGCGTTTCCGTCCGTCTCCTAATCTGCTGACAAATGAGACCAAAAACAGTAAGTGATAGCGAGCGGAGGATCTTTGCAATCAATTCGGAATAGATTCTTTCTACTTTCCGAATCCATCATTTCAAACCAAAAGTGGCAGAGATCAGCAATTTCTGGCTTCAACATTTATCACTAGAAACAAAAGTCAATACACAGAGAAAAAGGCGTATGTGGCAAACGTAAAAACGTAGATTACATGCGTAAATCATGTAGTTTTCGCACTTGACTTACGACTATGTGTAACACCATGTAGCAAATGTATAACTGGAAACGTATGTTTTATAATACTTTCCTCTAAGTATTTCATCTATACATGCTTTCCGTATGAAAGAAAAAAAACTGTGCATAAGCGATCAGGATCTCACATACAGATGGACGTATATAACATACAGCTGACGTACGTGACACTCGTATACATATGTAATATACGGGAGACTGTTAAATATCAAACATCCTGCTGTGGCAGAATTTAACATTTAAGCGGGAAAACGACAGTACGTACGTAGCATATGTATAGCGTGCGCTCCGTACAGATTTTAGTAGTAAACATATGGATTCCGTATATTTGTATAACATACCACTGCCAGGATAACGAATTTTTCTCAGTGTAATAGATAACAGGAAGAGTTTCATGAAAACAATTTAGCGTCCCAAAGAGATATTTCTATTTCGAGATATCTTTATTTCAACGGGAAGTGAAAATCCCGTATTAATTCTGGTTTCAGTAGTGAAAGCCGAAATGTTGCAAAGTAGAAACTTATTTTTTATACAGATTCAGCGGCCCATGAATAGGTTTCTTATCGACATTTGTTGTTGTATTCAGACTGTGAATAGTGGAAAACCGACGATGCTTGTTTTCAACATTGATCTCCGTAGTGAGAAACAATGATACCGGTACATAGAAAAATGCAGCAGTTCTTTTATTGATTTAGTACAACAAGAACAGGTCAAGTTTAGTATGATTTGACTTTAATGTATTGTTTTGGCAGCAAGAATTTATAAGACATGAAGACTTTATGAGAACTACACCTATAGCTTAATGCAGGATCTGAACCACGTGTGCTATCATCAGCAATCGAATCCATTCTCTAACGACAAAGATGCGCGCGTTCACCATGCAACCACAAACAAGTATGAATAAATTCGATCTCCAAATACATTCCTCTATTGCGACCGGATATGAAGGAAAGCTGTCATTTCCATATCCAGTACTGATTCCTATTAAAGGAAAGAGCAATGGGAGACGAAAAACTGTTTTTCCTGTGGATTTAAAATTCCAATCTCGCAATTGTACTCAAGTGAAATAGTGAAAACGATTAACTGCAATTGCCGGTCTCAATATTAATTATTCTAGGGTTATGACTGAAAGAGGTGACGAAACACATTTTTACATGGGTTGAGGGCCTGAAGAAAAGGTTCTCTCTCTGATCTTATAGCTTCATTTCAGCTGGAAGTTACAGATCTACTATTTCTAGTTTTAATTTTGAAAATGAAATCTTTCAGTTTTACGTCCCACGGTTATGCCGGTTAGGCTAAAGGAGACGGTGATGATGAGTAATGAATGAAATGGTGGAATAAAGAAATTGGGAGGAAACAGGAGAACACCGAGGAAACCCACGCACATGGTGTTTGTCCACCACAAAGTTCACTTGGCTGGGGCTGGGATCGAACCCGGGACCCCAAGCACCAGAAGTAAATCCGCTACCACTGAGCCACCGCGGACCGTAGTTTTAATTTTTAATTCGCGTAATTTGAAAGCTTTACGATGTGAAATGAAACTTTCTGATTTATTTCTAGACATAGTATTCCTATCCAACACATACACGCGTGCGTTACTGGAAGATAAAAAGGAAACATTGTAGGATCGACCACTTCTCCGCTAAAGTCTAACTTTTCATAGATCTATATATAAAATGACTGAAAGCTTTCAAAATGTGGGTATGAAGAAGAATGGAGAGAATTAGATGGGTCGAGAGGAAAACGAAAAATAGAAGGTTTTAAAACTGGCAGGGGAAAAGAATAATTTCAGATATTATTATTAAAAGGAAGAGAAACTGGTGGGGTCAATAGCTAAGAAGGAAATGTATCATGATGGATGTGCTAGAGGGCATGGTGTCAGAAAAGAGAGGGAGAATGCGATAGAGACTACATTTAATGGGCCATATCGAAACAGAAAAATCGTGAGTGAAGATAAAGAGGTTAGCAAAAGACCGTAGAACAGGTGTGGCAAGTGCCCTGTCAATAATGACAGAATACCTATAATAATAATAATGATGATGATATGTAAACTATTGCACACTTTATTCTGATTTGTCGTAGAACTTCGTATTTCAAGCTTAAATTAATCATCCAGTATGCATTCCGCCATCTGAGCCATAATTGACTCCTCTAAATCTGTTAGTGGCGTGCGTCAAACACCGATTTGAATCATTCTTTTGCATAATATAAATTGAATTATTTCTCAGTTTTGAATTCATCAGTTTAGATAATCTTATTGCACTGTAAACAGTAATGAAACTTGTATTTAATTGGGTGCAGGGGTAAAAGTGAAGGGGAGTGCTTGAGAACGTCATTACCCACTTCCAAAAATATTTATAGCATCTCTCCACTTAGTAAAAAAAATGGCAAACAGGCGTGGGGGATAGTGTGACGTCATCCGTCCTCCTACTTTTTCAGATTCACTTTACCCCTGATTGGTTGTAAGAGAAATACTACACTATATAACAAAAACAAAACAACGGGGAAAATAGCAACAAATGAGCGACATACCAATCGAAAGGTGTCATTCACTGAACAAAATTATGTGTGTCAGAGTAAATCTTTGTGCGTATTTTGCAGAAAATATAGAAATGAAGTTCTAGTAAACCGAAAATATGATGTTGCACTTCTTTAACATAAGAAACTTGTGTTTCTTTACCTTAAAATGAAACTTTTTTAAAAAATATTTTGCTTACAGAACGATCAGCGTTCTTAGTTTTATGTTTTCCAGTATTATGTGGACATCTATAATCACCATGAGAATTTACAAATCGTGTATAAACTACTTATGTTGTATTCTGCGATAAAGTGTTTTGGAGAAGATTCTTGTTGCTTTTACCCTGAAACAATAAAGTATATATTCATTAACTAATTAAGCTGCATTCATCATTTCTCATCTACATCTGATACTCCTGCTTTTGCTCAGAAAAGGGAAGATAATACTCAACTCATACGAAGAGAAACAATGTACAACTTTTCTATATATTGTAGTTTGCTACGAAACCTTCACTCCGATCCTCTTAAGTAAAAATCGTATTCTGTTAATTATTTAACACCAATTGTGGTCGAAAGTAACTTAAATTGTATCTTTTGTATCTGTTCGATAACAAGACTAGCAGTATAAGTTTCCTCCCTACCACATCCCGTTTGTTCCCGCTCCGTAAAGCTAAATTTTACCAACGTTCATAACTATAAGAAAAGTGTTTACTATTAAGATATGGCAACAAAAATTATTCTTGTAATCTGTTGTTCATAGTTTACGATCCTTCCAACTATTATATGGCTGAACTGTGGAACACCAGAAGTAAAAAGTGTTCACCTTCATTATTCTCTTCTACAGCATATTTCTCTCACAACTAATATCATAGTTATGTGACTTTAAATTAAAATTTTCACTTCATTTTATTATGTTCTTTCGCATATCTGAACTAGGTCTGATTTAAATTAAAGTTTATAGTCTACCATAACTGACTAAAGAAAACTTATATAAGATCACTATCTGAAGGAACACAAAATTTTATGTTTACCTGACTTAGAGTATAGGAGTAAAATCAATTCCAATGGACTGAGGATTTAATTAGGAGTTTCTGGCATAGGCATTAAAATGGGTAGCCTTGGCATTAAAATACTTCATAAAACTCCAGATCATGAATTTGTTAATATTTGATTGTGATAGTGTATTCTAAGCCAGTGTATTCACTGTTCTTTTGTTCAGATTTTTATACTTTTTTTTTAATTTTCCTCATTGATTTCCTACCATTAGGTTTGTTCTTACGTTCACAACCGTAAAGTATTTCTCGATCGAGAAATTTAGCATGTAGCAGTATATCTTACAGCACACAATGAGTATATAATAACTTTTGCTTTAATACAATCTTTACCCAGTGTTTTGATTGATTGGTATTTCTTACCCCTTTTCAAGCGTTGAGGTTATATAAAACATGGACATACAGCTCAGGATGGGACCCGAACTATAGTAATAGTTCAAATTTTTAGACTAAGTCACCAGGAAATTTTGCATCTGTTCGTCCTAAAATTCAAAAGAGATCTTCAGCTATATAAGTTATTTCTCATATCCCACATAAATGTTGAAAGTTACACTGTTTTCGTGAGAATTAAAACATCAAGTAAAACGTCACAGGTTTTGTACTTCTAGATGTGTTTTTTTAAACAATTATAGTGCTATCGACTTAGTGCATACGTATATCCAAAGGGGCTCTGGGTTTAATACTTATAACACGAGATGGTAGTTTTTTCAGTACTAATATACTAGAATGCTCACAAGAAATCACATAACGAGTCATTACGAATCTCTATGCTTGGTCAGTGCCAAGGGGGGAGGAGGGCAATATAAATACACGACGGAACTGAAACGGGGTTCGAGAAATGACTTATAGGAAAATATATTCTCATAATTTGAAATTGATGAGCGTACAAGGCATGCCACAACAACAGTTGTACGTATATGGAAGTAATGAACAAGACAAAACCGTAAGTAGTGACAATGAGCATGGACGTGCAATATGACTACAATGGGGATGACAGGTGTTTGGTTTAAATGCCCGATAATGATTGTACATTATGGTTCACAGTGGTACCTCAATGCTAGATTATGGTAACAGGTGAGGACTTTTCTTTGTCTGCTGAGTGCCACATAAGGCTGGTAGCATACATGCTTTTGCGTTTATAGATCTAGGAAAGAAACATCCCAGGATAAAGCGGGTTGTGAACAGAATCGCGTTGAGTGGTAAACGGTAAATGGTCTCAGACCAGTCCAGCTCCAACCAGATATATAGTAATGACCGCATATTTATTTGATGCCATTCTGCTGATCACGATCTGCCAGCATGCATAGTAAAGCATCAAATCGCCTAAGCAGTTTATGTAAAGCTTTGTAAAGCTACTTTGGGTTTCATACTCGATCTCGGCTGCTCCGAACCGAAAGCAACTTTAACAGTGATGTCTACATCTGAAAACTATCGATGTGAAGGGTATACTTTTCTTTCACATAACTCCGGACAAGACATTTCAGCAGGACAACTAAAAACCGTACTTATTCTTCGTAGTTACTTGAATATACAAACTTCCCTCAAGGACCGAAGTGTATCTTTTTTTCATAGGTTGTATGATCATCTGACATGAAGGCAATCGAACATGTGAGGGATATGGCTAGTAGATATCTCGTTATGGCTAGTAGACGTCTCGTATTCGTTATGACATTCCAGTGTACAATATGGAAGTTATGCTGACTGGCATGTAGCACAGCTTTGTAGATGATTTCTAAAAATAAATCAAACAACTGTAAAACTCAACACTTACGTACATTACTAAGGCTCTCATTACAGCATGTAGAGGCTACACTTCATGTTACTTTACTCGATATTAGTAGTGTTTTCTAGTTCTGAAGTTTAATCATTTCAATACAGTTATTGAATAGTATCTAGTACAAATTCATTCCAGCCGTGCATGATTTTCTTGGTGTTTAATGTTTTCTAACAGCAATTACTAAGATGTTACTCATTAGATGAATAAACTAGGGCATTAATCAAAGAGTAAATTAATAGGAGACTGCGGAAATGTTAAAGAAACAAACGGAAGAGAGATTTGTGTTGCAATATTAATAAGTGTGAAGTTTCAAAACTAATGTATATAGTTCCAAACTCTTAGTTATGCACGTTAAGGGTAATTAATGAAAGTGAATGCGAAAAATTGATGAAATGAGAATGTTGGATAAAATGAAAAATCTGGAGAAAATCTACATACACTATGTTGCTTACCACAAATTCACTTGGATTTACATCAAACCAGGGAGCGTCGTACCAGAGGTGAAAACGTTATCACTGAATCACCATGGCCTCTGGATCCAGGTCAGAGATAACGTGTTTGAGAATATTATCTGTCAACGCTGAAATTAGTAATTTGGTTAAGAGAAAAAAATTCAAAACTCACGTCACAATTTTTTGTTGTAATTATCTGATTTTGCTACAGTCAACACGCTCAAGCCGTTAAGTATTAGAGTGGTTATGAAAAAATCTATATATCACGGGTTCAAATCCAGCATACGCTGGATGGTCAAAATATGGTACAAATGAAATATCCATTTGAGGGCTGGTGGAAACTTACCTCAGCAATATAACACGGGGTTGAACGAAGGCCGTATATTACGCCACGAAATCTGTACATGTCGAGCCACCAGGCGAAGTATCCAGATAGTCACAAGGTAGTGCGTTATTGAACAGGGTAGTATGAAAGCGCAGATGAATAATACACCATGGCAAATGATTGTGCTTTACAAACTCACGCAGGGGCATTCAACACAGCAAGCCGCTAAAGATACGTGAACTCTTCATTTGAGCGAGGAATCTCGAAGAAAGTACATCTCGATAATGATTTGTCAAACTTAATTGTGATTATACAGTATTGCTAAATGAACCCCGAGGACATCCAACCAACATCATGTTTGGATGAAATCCTCAAGAACACCACGCATACAGACCACCGTAAAAGTACTCGTGTTATTGCAGGCAAGCTAGCTATACATCATATCACTATTGGCTTCGTGTAATCGGCACAATAAAAGCATTGAGCTCGTGAGTGCTATATGAGTTGACACCGAAGAATCACCGTCTGGAGATGTGCAGTTCTCTGAGTGTAAGAAAAACCCAACTAAAGTTTCCTATGTCAGATTATCGTTTCAGATGAAAAACGAATGTTCTATGAATTTTGTAAATAGTCAGGACAATGGTTGGATCTCGATTAAGGTCGAAGATTGTTTCGTGGAGATAGTTTCTCTCCATTTATAGAAGATGTTGTTACTTGTAATATGGATTCGTTATGTCTTTCTAAGATGAGGAGAATCCAATGCAAGTCGTTACAGTGCTGAACTTCATGAAATGTACCATAAAATTGTCATAATCGTCCAATAATCTTGTAACGTGTCATTGAAGATTTCCTCGTATCACAGAATGCAGACTTCTTTTTCTATTCAATTCAAACATTGGCTGAACGATAACAATATGTGGTTGTAGACGATGTTAATTTAGATTAACACGAAATTGCCATTTTTCTTTAGCCGACATTTCATTAACACCAACCTAACATCTCTCAAGTAAAATTTTCAATACACAAGAATCACAAAACGAAATTATGTATTGATATATACGACATCGTTAGATCCACTTTGCCAACCTATATTTTGGGAAAAGCTGTTTTGTAACAATTTTATTCATAGATGCATTCTACTACTACTTAAGGGGGCGCGCTGGCTCAGTGGTAGAGCGTTCACCTCAGGTGCTTGGGGTCTCTGGTTTGATCCCAGCTCGCGCCGTGTGGACTTTGTGGTGGACAAACACCGTGGTCGTAGGTTTTCTCCGGGTTCTCCCGTTTCCTTTCACTTTCTTCATTCCACCGTTTCATTTGTTTCTCCTAGTCACCTTCTTCTTTAGCCTAGCCGGCATAATCATGGGACGTAAAACTTAAAGATTTCATTTCATTTCATTTCTATTGCTACTTAACTTTAATGTTTATTTATTTAATATTATCGGTGTTAACTAGGGATGACTATTAACGGGTGGCTATTAACTAGGGATGGCTAATAAATTCCGGAATATTTATTTTCTAGAATCCGGAAAGTAAAATCGGAAAAAATCCGATTTCCAAAAAATTCCGGATTTCGGAATAATTCTAGAATTCTCTGAATTCCGGATTTTCCAAATTCGGGAATTTTTCTAAATTCCAGAATTTTATAAATTTCGTAATTTTGTGGAGATCATAATTTTTTACTAATTCTGTAATTTCCCGAAATCCGGGAAGTGGAATTTCCAGTTCTGGAAAATAAATTGTCCGCAAGCCGGATTCCGGAAAATTTTAGCCATTCCTAGTGTTAACTATAAGATTATATTAATATTTGTGAAGAGTTTCCGGTTAGGGTATGCGCTTTTGGCGTGGGAGACACAGGTTCGATTCTCGGCGGGAACTCATATGGTTCGGATCCCACGTTAAGCTGAAGGTCTACGTTTTATATAGCCTCGCTGCTAAAAGGGACTCTAAACTCAAAATCAGAAGTGTATTTGTGAAGTAAATAATTTATTAAACCGGGGCCACTATGGTTCGTTGGTAGAAAGCTCAATTCTAGTGCTAGAGCTTCCTGGTTCGATCCCAGACTGCCCGAGTTTGTGATGAGTAACTTCGTGTCATTGAGTATACCGCCGTTTAACTTTTTCCCCCCCTATATTGCCATTCTACCAATTATTTCATGTCAATTCGCTCTCATTTATCATCCGTCTCCTTTAGCCTTATGGTTGCATTTATGCAACGTGATTGTCGTGCAAGGTCAACGCACGGCAAAACTTGCACAATTATTTAATTTTCCTTTTCTACTTCGGTTGTATTATCGGGACATAGAAAACAAAAGAATGAAGAAATGTTTTGTGGCAGGGATGCAAATAACCACTCGGTTTATCAGTGCTGGCGAGTATTTAATATCATATCGAAGGTACGTAAATTATTTCTGTTGTGGAATGTGGGCTAGTAGGTTTTTTCTTGGGCTAGTAAAAATGTGTTGCTTATTTGCATTCCTGGTATGGTGGTAAACATATCATTTAGCATTTCCTCCAACACTACTCAACATCGGTCCTGCCATGCTTGTTACAACGCATGACATACTGTACATCCACCTAATAATTTTTCTCCATCTTCCCATTTTGATAATACTCGCAACGTACAACGTACAACTTTTCACTTTCTCAAACAGTCTTTCCATGTGTACTACTATCCTACAGCACAGTCTAACATAAACAATCCTACCTCACGAAAAGGTTGCCTTGTGAGACAGTACCGGCCGAAGCAGTGGTAAGAAACCTATAGAGAAATTTACATAAAGGAAGCATATGACCAAGTTACGAGTGACAAGACCATAAAATTCAATTGATCTTATTTAATATAAACGGAGAGAACAACATGGCAGTTGCTACACTTTCAAACTCGCGCTATGGTACATAAATAGCCACTTATACCCTCATTGTCTTTTACACGGATTATTTCTTTCTCCGAGTAAGGTTTGCGCGATTCGTTCGTAAGTCAGAGAAGACTGTCACAATTCACAAATAGTACCATTTAAATTAATAACTATGTACGTAAGCTAGAAATTTCATTTAAATTTAATATTATTGTATCTATTTCTTTGAAAGAATACTGTTTTGGGATAAGAGAATCTAGAAATTATCTAGTGGTGAATCTAGAAGGTAAAAACTGGGGTAGAGGCATCAGAACTCAAACTATGATATGTATATTATGACATTACCAAATCATTTTATATTCCCTTCATATATATCTCCCAACTTAACTATTGTTTGAGCAGCACAATAATACCACCAGATGAAGCTAGTCAAAGAGAAACTACTATACTGTATGAATGTATCTCAAACAATATTTTTGAAGGTAATTTGTCTGAATTTTTGAATCAGCCCTTTATTTCAGAAGCTTTCTTTCCGTACTGTGAAAAATTTAGCAACAAATACTCAAAGAAGTAACAATTTCGTGAATATGGGGAACTTGGATATTGAATTTATATGAATACGCCTTTTTTCCGATTACGAATAATATGTATTATTCAGCAAAACTTAGAAAGGCATAGCAAAAAATGGTAGCTATTAATTTTTGCTTCTCATGTAAAATAAAGGAGAGCAAACAGCTTTGTTGGTTTTCGTCTTAATATTCTCATAATTTACTACCAGCACACAGTGGCACAACACATAATCGTGATCCATTCAAGAACTAATTCGTCACTTGCCTGTGTGTACAAATTGATTTAAAGTTAATCATGTGTCCTACAGAAGTTTCCAACTTTAACTGTCACCCGATGGATATTATGGATAGATTGGATGTTGATATTGTGAACCTCAATTATTGTTTTACACATTGAATAACAGAAAGACTGTCTTTGGTGTGGGAGATCTGGAATAGATTCCCGATGGAAGCTCATGCAGTTCAGATTTCACGTTAATCACTAGGTCCGGGTCTCATATAGCCTCACTGCTGAAAGAGACGTTAAATTCTAATCGACTCAACAGAAAGAGTGGGACTGAAACTATATATATGGAAAAAAATCAAATAAAGAATAAGAGACAACGATTATTATGAGCTTTCAAAAAACTCTGGAGCTAAGCCCCCTCCCCTGTGAGATACTTATCATTGAACAAGCTAACTTAATAAGTAAAGGAGCTTGAAAAGAAATTATACTTGCAATCTTTATTTAGATTATAAAGAAATTGATAATATACTTGGTATTTCTAAACAATTTTAGTTACCTGTTGAAATAGCTGG
This sequence comes from Thermobia domestica, assembly GCF_964235325.1. Taxonomy (NCBI): domain Eukaryota; kingdom Metazoa; phylum Arthropoda; class Insecta; order Zygentoma; family Lepismatidae; genus Thermobia; species Thermobia domestica. The sequence goes on along the minus strand of NC_137465.1, from coordinate 66,121,072 downwards.
AAAAGCTCTAAGTATATTGGATACCTGTTACCTTCAGACTACTACAGAAGCGTGTGAAATAGGATAGGAGGTGCTTTCATTTTATACTGCTGTTAGAAGGTAAAAAAGAAGACAAAACATGCTTTTTCCATTCCAGTAACACCAACATTTCACACACACAAACACTCCTTTTAATTTTCCTTCCAGCTTCCACTCGCTCTGACTTTGCAACTCTTGTTTTCTGTTAATTCTTTATGCTCATTTTCACAGCGATGTTCTGGCCTCTGTAATCCCACAGCGTAATTTCGTTCAGGAGGAAGACACACAGAGCAGAGAGCAACATAAAATGCATCTGCATACTTCTACAAAGTAACATCCAGAAAGTATGTGCATTGTAGCTACTTACAATAAAGATCACCTACCTTACTTTATTTTTATTTTATTTTTGTTCATTTTTTTTTCTTAAAATAGATAAAAAGTATAGGTACTTTCAGGATTTACTGCTGAATTTTCGAAACCTAGGTATTGAGTTAACTCCGGAAAATGTAACCATAGTCAAAGTTATACACAGACAAAGAAACGCATATGGCGTACGTAAAAACGTAGGTAACATGCGTAAATCCTGTAGTTTTTGGCCTTAAGTACGACTATAGGTAACCTCCTGCAGAAAACGTATAACTGAAAACGTGTTTTATAATACTTTCTGTATAAGTGTTCCATCTATACATCTTTTTCATATGAAAGAAAGAATATAAGTGTTCCATCTATACATACTTTCCATATGAAAGAAAGAATATAAGTGTTCCATCTGTACATACTTTCCATATGAAAGAAAGAATATAAGTGTTCCATCTATACATCCTTTCCATATGAAAGAAAGAATATAAGTGTTCCATCTATACATCCTTTCCACATGAAAGAAAGAATATAAGTGCTCCATCTATACATCCTTTCCATATGAAAGAAAGAATATAAGTGTTCCATCTATACATACTTTCCATATGAAAGAAAGAACTGTATATAGGAGGTCAGGGTCTCACATACAGATGGACGTATCTAACATATAGCTGACATATGTAACCTATGTATACGTATGTAATATAGGGAAGAGGTTAGATGTCAGACATCCTGCAGTGGCATGATGTAACATCTAAGCGGGAAGAAGGCAGTGTGTATGTAGCATATAGCTAACATATGCTCCGTACAGATCTTTTCGTAGTAAACATATGGATTCCGTATATTTTGTACAATATACCGCTATCAGGATAACGAATTTTTTCTTCTCAGTGTAACGAAATGAGTGGCTCAGGTTGTCTAACCTTTCACGACGACTAAATACATATCCGTTATACAGGAGTACATTGGGGGCAGTGGCGTACATATAATTTGATCAAGGGGGTATCTAAGCTTCCAAATTAATATTTTTTTTCAGAATATTTGAATACAAATCTTAGTATGATACATATGATTTTTTTTTTTTTTTTTTTAGAATTTCTTGTTACAGAAAGGGCTTGAGAAACCAGACCGCCTTCCTTTGCATACACCACTGACATGGAGAAATAATCTCGGTATGATCTCCCAAAATACATCCAAAGCATTAAAGTGTATTCTTTTGCGTAATTAACTTGAAATATCACCATATACAAATGTGCACAGTTTTAAAATGTTCTATTATCACTAAACATAACAGTGAAGTGTAGTGACACAGTGTTGCACACAGTTGGAGCTACCTGAGCTGAAAATGTACAATGGAGAAGTCTGATACATAGCAACAAAGGGTAATAAAGGAATCTGGGTCTCATATTATAAATTTAATTAAAATGCAGAATAACACCAATAGTAGCCCCTATAACACAACAAAATATCAACAGTGTCACAAAATATTGATGTGTTTGAAAAACAAAATTGAGTGATGCCATTTTTACGTACTGTGCCAGTACCGGAGCTATGTAGGACGGGACCTACCGCGTAAAGTAGGATCCGAACCGCTATGAAAGACGACGAATGATAATGAAATGCAAGGTGGAAAATACAACAAAAACTTCAGTGTACGAGGCGGGATTGGAACCTGCGATCTCTAATAATTCGATAGTCTAGCCTTGTAGACCACACATCTATCCGGACCGACTAAAAACGAAATGAGGTAGTAATAAAATAATTATATTTCCTCTGTGAATATGGTAATATTACAGCGGACAGTAACATAATAATAGAAGAGGGTGTAAAAGAATATGCCCTTAAAACGAAATACATAAACCAAAAAAGTACTCTACCAAATCTGGATAAGATAATCAGGAAGAGCAATTTATAGAATTAGAAAACACGGATTTCTTTCCTTGCGTGTTATATTTTGTTTTCGCGGGTTGTCTGGTTATTCACCTGGACTATGGAGGTGTGATGCAGATCCCTCACTTTTTTCTAATGTATTCCTTTATTACCCTCTGATGCCACATATCAGACTTTTCCATTGTACATTTTCAGCACACGTAGCTCCAACAATATGCAACACTTTACCAATACACTTCACTGTTATGTTGGTAATAATAGTGAATTTATATCTGCACATTTGTATATGGTGGTATTTCAAACAAAATACTTTTATGCTGAATTGGCAACACTACTTCATCTATGGCACACTGGTTGTGGTTTTCGATACGACATTTTGTTCCCATTATATTGTGTACCTTTTGTTTTGATTGCTTACGCAGTTTTCAATTTTATTTACTTAAAATGTATATATTTCCATGATATAATTGTTTGGATATTCACAATTTGCAACCCGTAGGTCGTATCCTGTTGGTCCATAGCACCTTAAATTTTGCTCATTTTTATTTCTCTGTTGCTCTATCAGATATGCTATGTGGCAACCAGATTTGAGCGACAACTTGTGGGACTTTCCCGTGTAAGTGTGCAAAGTACTTGAAACGTTTTAATGCAATAAGATTTGTTCCTCACTTGAAGTGACTGAATTTGACCATTGCAGAAGCTACAAAATCAAATAAAATCACGAAACCAACTGTAAAGAAATGAATAAAACTCAACATTTAAATCTCAATTTAAAAAGAATATGTTAATATAATTGAAAATATAATTAATGACTCAATTTTGTCATTAAGCGAACAACATTTTATCAAATATCATGGAAAAATACTCTGAAATTATCGAGATGACTTTAAAATATCACTTTGTGATAAAATGTCATTTAAGTAAAGCACTGTTTGTTTGTACTTACCGTTACGTCTATATTTGAAAGGAGTAAATTATGTGCTTACCTGAAAGTAAAAATAAATAAATAAGTTATAAGCTTTAGTTGTAGAAAATAGCAATACTTGAGCATACTACACAATCTTTGCTATCATTCTACTGCCAGAAATAAAGATAAGAACAATTATTTGTAGGATTGCAAAATGCATTTCTATTTGAGAACATTTACATAATTTTGCTTCATTTTCATGAGATATGTAAAACAAAAAATATCTTGCTTTTATCTTCACTCAGAAAATGTAATATAAATGCATTTATTGTTGTCATTTAAGATGCATTTTGAAGATCCAGGTCTAGAGGTCATAATTTCGAGTGCTAGATATTCGATTTACTCGGCATTCTATTTCAGTAACACATAATTGTAAAATATTCAAAAGCTTTAATGAATATCGTGAATTATGTTTTGATATGGAGTTGCACCCAGAACTTCTCTAACCTTAACGTGCACAAAATGCTAAAAGATGAGGTATTTAAATGTGTGGGCCTGTCTCTTAAAGTAGCAAGCCCAGAATATATATATATATATATATATATATATATATATATATATATATATATATATATATATATATATATATATATATCAGACATGATGTTATGACAAAAATAAAATAAGACGATTTTGAAATCCTAATAAGATTTGTTATAATTATTTCTTAGGGATGTATAGTGGTGATTTACAATGGTGAACAATCTTTTCCTACAATCTAATGACGAAATAATAGAATTTAACGTTTCCCACCTAAAACAAATTACGTTTGAAGTATAATACTTTCAACAATTACGTTTCATCAAAAAATGTGAGGTGATGAGCTTTCGTTTATTTTCTATTATTGACTTGGTGAGATAGAAGATATCAACTATACATATTGGTGTTCGAAAAACGACACTAAAAAAGATAACTTTGCGAAATGAATCCTTACACGAAATCATGAAAGAAATGTAGACCAACAATTGCATCACATCGGAGTTATAGCTCACCAAAAATTGAACGGAACAATGTGAAAAGGGTCATAATTGAAGAACAAAATGTCAGACAAAGGTAAAGTAAAACAACATGATGGTTATTTTAAACCTAGCGTACATAACCGTGTCAGTGGATATGGAATATGAGTATGTGCTAGTTTTCAGTTCCTTATCTATCATTTTTTCGTCTCTCAAGATCTCATAAATGTCCATCTATGCTTCGAAATGATTCCTGTCCCTGCTCTTCTTACACATTTACTGATCTATTGATAAAATCTAGCTTCAAAATAATTTATGGACTTTGTGTCAGAGATGGGCACCCTCACTCATTTTTGCCCTCAAGAGGGCCGCACTCACGATCATTCACCCTCATGTTGGTAGATGAGAGTAAGGATGGCTGAGGGTGAGGGTGAAGGAGTCGACTGAGGGTGAGGGTGGCTGAGGGTGAGGAAGTCGATTGAGGGTGAGGGTGGCTGAGGGTGACGGTGAGGGAATCGATTGAGGGTGAGGGTGGCTGAGGGTGAGGAAGAAGATTGAGGGTGAGGGTGGCTGAGGGTGAGGGTGAATGAAGGTTAGCAAAAATGTCCATCTCTGCTTTGTGTCCCTCTAGAATTTAAAACCAAAACATTTTTATCACTTCTAGTGGTCGAAGTTAGCGTTTTACCTAAGTCCAACGATTAAACCCTTTAGCAAAAGGGAGACGATGACTAAGGAATGATAATGGAAGAGTTTTTAGAATGATAATGTGGCAGGAAACGAGAGTACCTCGAGATAATCCACGGGCATGATGGTGTCCATAACAAACTTATTACACGAGGGTTTTGAGATCTAACAAACAATATCGAAACATTTAAGTTTTTCCGGGCTACGACCATTGTCACGCACGTGCTTTCCTCGCGTTTTTACTATGTCCTCACTTTTCTCCATGTAATATCAGTCACGATTTTTCTGCAATAGTTTATTCACTTACAGAATTACTCTGTAGTATAAGAAACAATTTTTAACAATTTACTCCCCACAAATAGCATCAAAATCACGAACTTCAACTTTCGGAACCCCATAAGTCTACGGTGCCTGTAGTATTATAGCTGTTGATATTTCTGCAGACTCTTTATTGCAATAGTATTTAGTATGAAACCCATTTACCCCCCCCCGTCCACTTTATGCCATTCCAACATACAGTCCCTTTAAAAGTGAAATTTTCTCTACCATTTCTGGCGATTTCGTGTATTGGTTTGCAACCCTGCATATTTATTTACAAGCAAGAATGTATATGCTCCATATACTTCAGTTTTTCCTCTAAACTTTCGCTTTTGTTTGGTGTTTGTCTGATTCGTACGTCCTAAGCAACTGTTGTTTTCGTACACGCTTTGCAAAGGCAAAAATTGGCACTCTAGCGACAACAAAGATGGCCGCCATTCAGGAATACTTGTATATACGACAACGTGAATAGTGTTATTGACCTTCTCATACAGAAGGCTCATCACACTCATCTTTTTTTATAATTTTCGGATATGGTAGAGCAACCATTTTCACAATTTTTGGACCATTTCATGTGAAAAGACCCAAGCGCTCTACCACTGGGCCACCGTGCACCTTGGCATTTTACTGAAGTAGATACCAGATTATATATATTTGTGTCATCTTAGGGAAATATATTTTACCTACTTAATAAAGCAGCATCTTATTAACCTATCCCATGCTTCATTTACACTTTCGTGTCCGCATTATATCATATGAAATAAGACAGTTTTATCTTCAAGTCGGTCTCTTGCGTGAATGGCAGGAAACTTAAATGAGAGTAGTTGCCCGCTGCTCTCATCCCACAAGTTACAACATTGATCAAACCACGTGCATTCTCGACCGAAATATACTAGTCTTTTGCAGTAGAAACAGGAAACACTAAAGAATCACTTAAGGAAACCTTAGTATCCTTGAAAAAATGTTGATTAATAATTAAATATTCTAAAGTTATCTCTTAAAATCAAAGTAGATATCTGCCTTGTACATATGAATATTCATTTCATAAAACTTTATATTTTAAATAAAGTAAATTTAACTAAATATTCATTTCATTTCAGTTTAATGATGCTTAAGGACTTGAAGTCGCTTCAGTAAGGAATACCATTGACTATTACTTGACTGAAATATTTCTTTACGCTGCATCGATTGACGTCATTTGTGTAAAATAAAAGTTGTAGAGTTGTTGAGAGTAATATCTTAACATCTCTAAATATACTCGGAGAATAACGAGAGAAACCATCGTCTTTACAAGTAAATGAACACGATATATATATAATAAATTGTCCTATTGTTATTACGGTACTCAACAAATATATTTGGTTGGTTTTGATAATAATATTTTATTTTATTCCATTGCATTTTATTTTCTTCCAATCCAAAGATTCTTACATGATTATATGTGCCTCGAAAAATTCTGCCATTAAGTCTTTCTTTTTATCAAATCAATACAGCTAAACTTGTCGAGGGAAGAAATGCATTAATTTCTGTCAAGACACAGCAGGTTATGTAAACAACAGATAATAAGCAAGTACGCATTAATTACTTGATCTGTTTGCTTAGGAATATACGATATGCGTTGCCTTAAAAAAAAAAAAAACTATCGATCAAATCGTAGGTCGTATCAGATGAGACACCTTTCTTAACGTAAACTCCAAAACGAAATATTGAGTATTGTATAAGCTTTGAATATATTTTTCTTGCAGAATACTTTTCAAGAAATGTGTTAGAGCGGTACTTATCTTAAAACATGATTCGTAGAAATTCAATCTGGTATGATGTCCCAATTTTTTTTTGTAATTACCAGACTGTTTAACAGTTAAAATTCGGTAAGTACAATGTTATTTCTGAAATTTTCCATTATTAGAGTTGTTTTCTATCTTGAAACGTTTTGTAGCAGCTAAATTGTAAGTATTTTAGTTTCTAAGACCGGAGATCGAGATTTGATTTCCTTAAGAGTTTTGGTGATACGAATGATACAACCAAATTGTTATGTTTATTTCTTATATAACCCAGCTGGAGAAAAGTGATGCGAAGCTCTAAACGTATAAAACAAAACAAATCTTATAATGAACCATAATTTTTACACTTAAATAGGAAATTGATTCACAAAACTCATTTGAAGAAAGAATGCATTATTATAAATAACTAATCAACTTATATTAAATTTTAATGAATATTAATGGTTAGCATCTTGTCTCTGATGCTGCGTATAGCCCCCGATTCGATTCCCAGGTGGTCACAAAATAATTTTTGTGTATGAGGATTATATAAACGTATGAGGAAGGTAACGTAGGAGTAACGTTAGATTTAGTGTTGACCACACATTACCAAATGTGAAACCTTCTAAAAGGTAGACTCATTGTTATGTATTATATTACTGTTTTAAGAAAACTTAAATATTTTAAAGTATCATTGAATTTATTTCAGAACTATCTCTCGTAACAATGGTAAAAGAGCCCAATAAATAAATTTCTTATTGCACTTTTACGTTAACTTGAAGACGTGAAAAAAAAATCTGTCCATGAGATCAGAGGCGGAATGACATTAAATTTGTTAAATTTGTGTTTATTTATATCAACTTCGAGATCATATTTCTCGTGACTCTATAGGCAGATATGTTTAAAAATAAATTCATTAGATTATTCATCCTCAAATATATATATATATATATATATATATATATATAAAAAGACGCAATAAGAAATGTATAAATTTCTATGGACCATTTTACCATTAGTATGAACGTTAGTTCCTCAGTTAGTCTTAATGTTTTCATAAGATTGATTTCATCTTGTTGACTTAAGAACGAATTTAGTGAGAACGGTATGTTCAAGTGTGTCGCATTTACGGCAAAGAGGTGTAAACGCAAACATTTAAAGAATGTTAATATTTCTTAATATGCTGGAGAGGGTGTATCTCTGATTTAAATAAACGTATTTGAAGAGCGTCATATACATATTTTGTTACTGAAGTAGGCCTATACTTTTTAATGAATCATTGGTTCGCTCACGATAAAGTATTCTTAATCTACTTTCTGATTTAAAACATAACACTTTAGTTGGTTTGCAATTTCGCTCTATAAGACACAATATATCTGTTATTGCATATCTAACATTGGGTAAAAGAAAAAAATATACGAGGGTATTTTGCGAAGTTTGCTACTTGACGCTGAAACATTTGCCACTAGTAATAAGCCAATCAAGGAATATAGTGCAAACTACGGAAGAAATTGGGTGTCCGTTTCAACTGATCAGTTTCAACTCAGTTCGTTGGAGATAATCATTTGAATCAGTCGGGGTATTTTGAGCTTCCATATTGCCTGATAACGCTCCAGCATACACGGTTGTTGTTGACAGAGCTGCAGTGTTAAATTTGAGCTGAATATCCTAGCAGTGTTAAATCTGTAGGGTTGATACTGAATATCCTCGAAGCCACAGTCATTCACTGTAGCTTAGCAAGAACAGCCACATGGACTGGACCATTCTCAAGCAGGACGCCAAGTCAATGTATAGCGGCTGATTCACATGACTGTTCCCAACAAATTGATGCAATTAAACAGTTGAAGCAGACACGTTATTTTCTTCATAGATCGCATATATCCTATGAAAATTTATTGCCAGTGACGCAATATTTGAATGTCAGACCGGAAACGTTTGAAAATGCTCGCATACTTATTTGACTGAAGAAGACTGAAATCAACAGTAATACTAAAATCATGCCTAATTATATGCCAGAGAAATAAAATATACCTAACTTTCAGCTTTTCTCCTATTCAACTTCCGAGGATAATTTTTGAAGTTCTTTCATAGTAAATTCGACAAACTTTTACGCAGAATGAAAAGTTAATATATTATGTAATTGGAGTTTCTAGTTTTCTGAAATTGAGATTCTTGAAAAGGAAAAGTGAAAATAAGTAAATGGCAGAGAAAGGGATTACTAAATATACAGTACTAGCGTGAATTACCCGCTTCGGTGGGTTAAAATAAGAAAAATTAGTAAAATGTTTCGTTAGTCAGTCACTTTTTACTATTACTGAAGCATTCTCAAATCAATAGAAACAAAGAAAATATAATGAAATATCATAAAATAATAAGTAATTTACATAAATAAAAATCAAATATTACTATTGTGGGCAGAAATTTGATTTAAACGGCATCGGAAGTGTCATTGTCATTGTTCATCTCAGCGACGCCAAAACTTGAATTCGACACTAACAATTCGGTCATTTTCGATTATATATATATATATATATATATATATATATATATATATATATATATATATATATATATATATATATTGCATTATCAAAGCGGAATAATAAAAAACATCCAGAACTTCATCTAAGTTGAAAATTTGATCGAGATCGGTCGGGTGGTTTAAATGGTGCGAAGTCACAAAAATAGCAACTTTCATTTTTGTACATATAGATTTCAGCTTTTATTTTTTAAAAAAATTCAATATTTGTTAACTGACAGGTGTATACTGAGTAAAACAGGTGCTTATTTGAAAATGTTTCCTTACACTTTGTTATATGATTGTTACGTATATGTGCAGATGAAAGTACAAAAAGGATCTATTAAGTGCATTATTTAAACAGATCTCCGCAGCATTCAACTTTGTTATTTCAGCACCTCCGTTGGAGGTTTACTCCTTGAAAGACCCTGAACGTATAAAGTATCTCGCAATTACTGCAAGAGAATTTCTCTGCGTTTATTACGTACCTGATACCAAAGCCTTTTTTTCTCGAGTTAGTACTAGCAAATTATCTTATCTCACCAAAAGCAGAGGACGAGCTTCTCCGAAGGTCTCTATATAAGACAGGATCTTATAAATACGGGAGAGGGTGAAAGGGAGATAAAATGACGAAGGTTTGTATAACAAAATTTTACAGCCGCACCAAGATGTGCTCTCAGACCCAACGGAATATAAAAATGAACTATATGACAAAAGAATTCCCACTTTCCTAGGCTCCACACCCCAGCCTTCCTTATTTCTCCCTATAAGTAAGAGTAAAAAATGGGAATGAGGAGAGGATTATGGAGGGGAAGCATAGGAAAATAGAATATACAATGCATTAACGAACGGAGAACGAACCTCAAAGTTGGCAGTTCGGCAAATCTTCCTCTTTGGATGAGGCTGAAAATGTAATTTTCTTTTCCTTTGTGAATGCGCTTAAGTATGCCTTCCTCAAATCCGTTTTGAATATTATTTCTTTAAAGAAAAATAAGGAAAAGAAAGAGAAAAGGTCGCTGGAAAATAGGCAACGCAGAAGAAAAGAACGCTGCTAGATCTTCACCGAATAAGCAAACAAAGGAAGTTTCCGCCTTTTTACATATTTTCTACGCCTTTTGCTCTCTTAGACGACAACGCTTGAGTGACGATCGTATTTTCTTACTTCTCCATTATGAACTCTTCTTAGTTTAAGATTATAGGAAAGAAAAAGGAATTTGTTTCCATACTTTCTTATTCAATGTGTTATAAGAAAATGTCAAATATAAGAATAGTAAGGAATATGAAAAAACTGGATTGTAAATAGTTTAAAAGTTTGCAATAAGTTCATAATGATCAGATACAGAAGAAAAGGTGCACGGTTTGAATAAAAGAAGTGTAATAACCTTTATTTCTTAAATGTTTCCGTTATTTCTAAAAGAAGAAACAAAATCTTCAAGTAATTATTCCTTAACTTAATACTTATTTATACACATCGTTTAAAAACTTTTCTCTAAATTTTTAACGCTCTTAAGGTCCTCGTTTGAAGTTTACACGTAAGACCCTCGAGTCTATTTGGACCCATTATGCAGTTTCGCGTTTATTTCATGCATGTGCTTAAATGTTGGGAGTAATAAACAGATTTTATCTATTTACGTGATATCGTTAAAATATCTAGGCCTGTGTACTAAATTCTTGCGCATTGTACAATAGAACATTGTAAAATATAACATTTATCAGTTATGGAGTATTTGTAGATTAATGTGCAAAGTGTTCATAAAGAAACAAATACCGCTAACAACGAATAACTGTACAACAAAAAAAGTCCCTATTTTTATTCTTAAACAGTCAGGTATTTACATAATCTAATAGAATCTATGCCCAGAAGAGTGGAACGTGTAACAAATGTAGAAGGGTCTCGGATGCAACTCCTGAAATAAGGAACAAGCTAAGTACTTTGTTCTGAAAATATTTCTCATATCAACCACTCTTTGTATGATATTTTTGTGCAATTCTGTTAATAAACAACGCAAGACCTGACGATTGGGAATCCTGCACTCCACCAATGAAGTGATATGAACACACTTATAAACCGATTCTGAGGAAACATGACTTCGAATTTCCGGTGTTCGATGGAAATGACACTCATATCCATTGAAAACATCTAAACTTTGAGTATTCCGAAATCTCCGAGTTTCGATATAGCAAATATTTGAGCATACTTAAACAACAAATGACAATGAAAATGTTCGAATGTACTTCCATTACTCAGTTTATGTACGTATGGATTTATACAGTTTTTCCTATAACCCTGTCAAGTTTTTATGTCATATTTCATAGTTTCCATTGCTGGATTTTTACTTTCTACAACTATCAAGTTCTCAAATTCCTAAATTTCAACACTCTGGAATTCACAAATTGAACTAATGACTTTCTAATGCTACTACTTGACCACCACTGGTTCTAATGCAAGATAAGTCACAAAACCTCAGGTTGGAAACATTGGACGAAATACAATTACTTATTTTTCATTTCTCGCGAAAAGTGTGTGGAGAAATGCTAATAATTTCAAAAGAGTAGAACAAGCCACTTTACTTAAATTATGCAATATACAGTGTATTTTACTCTACATAACTGTGATCTTGCGGGGGGCGCGGTGGCTCAGTGGTAGAGCGTTCACCTCTGGTGCTTGGGGTCCCGGGTTCGATCCCAGCCCCCGCCAAGTGAACTTTGTGGTGGACAAACACCGTGCTCGTGGGTTTTCTCGGGGTTCTCCCGTTTCCTCCCACTTTCTTCTTTCCACCATTTCACTCATCTCTCATTATCACCGTCTCCTTTAGCCTAACCGGCATAACCGTGGGACGTAAAACTCAAAGATTTCATTTCATTTTATAACTGTGATCTTGCATTAGACAAATAAAGTGCATATGTGATAATAACAACTTCAATAGTGAATCAAATAAACGCCAGATATAAATATCGCGTATGTAGAGATTATAATACTTTTTTTTCAAAAAACGTAAATTTCATGTTGTAATGTGAATATTGAGAAGTAACTATTGAATAGCTAATAGCTGCAGACAAATCTAAGATACACACTTATGTATTTCCGTTACGCGTTTCAATAATTTGTATTTAACATTCACATGTAATATACCGACGTTCTGTCATCTCAGATGTTATATTTTAAACATAATAGTTGCTTGTCTTGAAATGATTGTATGAAAATATACGCAGCTGATTTATTTTATTGTAATTGAATTATATAATTATTCATGCGTTGAGGATTATTTCACATATAAGTTTATTCTTTTATTATTATTATTTCTGAAGTGAACTATAACTCAAAACTGTTCTGCTTCAATTAGTTTTGAAATATACTTAACCTACTTCCTTTTAAAATTACAGTTTTACATTTTGCCTGTTTCCCCATGTCTGAAACAGTATTTACGACTGGTGTAACTACAAACCTTGCTTTTCCTTTTTCTTTCTTTTTCCAGATCAATATTGCACAGACACGTGAATGTTGATTGACTGTAACTTTGTAGCTAGCTCAAATCACTTGAGTCGCCATGAAATGTTGGTTAGCAGAGCATGAAGCGATCATTGTGGAGATTTTTTTAATGTTGCTTGAAAGCAAAATGAGTCACCGATTGTTATTGAACGTGTACTTTACCGACAATTCAACATTCATCAGAATCAGTTCCAAGACGCAACACAAGACTGTCATCGGTAACGAACTTTTGGGAAGCACTTTGGGCCGTGAAGAGAAGACTCCAAAAACCCGTGCACCATTCCAGAAGTCCAGATAATGATCAGGAAATAATCTGAAAAATGTAATTTTCAACTATAGGGGGTGGTATCTTTCCTAAGCAATTGTTGTAAGCAAAGCACTTTTAGCTACAGTTCAATAACAAATAAGATAACATATTTATAATAATCGATCAATCACAAGGGCGCCGATTTCTCTGTAAATTTGCGAAGGGGGCGCATTCAGATGCAGAAGGCATATATGGGGATTTTAAGACAAATTGCATTCAAATTATGCCAAATATTGTATGTTCTTAAGTAAAATAAGGGGGGCCCGGGACCCCTCGCCCCCCCCCCAGGATCGGTGCCCTTGATCAATAATAATTTCAATTTGAAAGCAGGTTTTTCTGCCGGGCCCTGTATATAAGGTGAATTGCTGGAAATTTTCTACGTGTATAGTAATATATTGATGAGTGATTAGAAAAGTAATTATCAGATATTTCTTGTAATTTAGATTGAAGTGGATAATAATATACAGTATAGTATAATAATTGTTTTGTGAAGGTAAACACTATTAAATATTCTAAGAAGCATAACTGGGGACTGATCTAAATATGTGTTAAAGATGGGTGCTCCTAGTTTTCAAGCGGCAAAGATGTCTTAATAAGTTTCCATTGTGAAATTTAAAACGCAAAGTTATTAATAGTGTATACAGTTGTAATTGGTTATTAGACTATAATTGTAATTATTTATAGCAATTTATTTTTAAAAAAATCATGTGTTGTTAACATTGCTTGTTTAAGTAGTTAAGTCTTTCTTGGTGTGGCACTTACGAGCACTTTAATGGTTTTACGGTCACCATAGTCACCATTTTATTTAAAACTATACCTTCATTCTTCTCCGGGCATTGCCTTTCTGTATGCCAATACTACGATTGCGTCATGAATATTACATCAGGTATTCAGAAAAAGTAACTTTTTTAACAAATAGACATATTTCTTGTATAATCCAATTTGTAACATTTTTTCCTTGTGATTATAGATTTCGTGATATTGTTTCCCCTCTAAGATTTCCGTGTCTAATATGTAAAAACGATTTATCAGTATTTTATAGTTTCGATAAGATAACGAAAACATGTTTTCCAACAAAGAGGATTGATGGAATGAACTCTAGTTTCTGGTTGTGCGACAGGTTTTAGTTGAGTTTCCTATTGGTATATATATATATATATATATATATATATATATATATATATATATATATATATATATATATATATATATATATATATATATATATATATTAATCTTTCTTCGCAAGAAATCATGCATTGCATGTTGGAACTTCTTCCACCAATGTTACAGTTCTTTGGTCTTCAGTTGTTTTCGTGTATCACGCCATACTACTCAGGCCTCAGCCGAGTTCATTATGAAACTTCGCCATTTTTTTCTTTACCATCATATTTCTGTTCTTTTTTTCTACCGTCTTTTCTTTATGTTCAATTTTAGAAAATTCTTTCACTTCCCGGGAACGATTCACGCTACAGTAACTGTTCCAATGATTATCTTGAAAATTAGTTCTGGAGCCTTTCTCATGAAACAAAGTAAAGTTTACTATCTTTTTTTTTTTTAAAAAAAATAAGTCCTAATTAGTGTTGAAGTATATTTATTAGTTATCTTTTCTAAAATTAAACAATGTTCTTACTTTAAAACTGATGGTTTGGTTTTGCAATTTATATAATTAGATGTCATAGTCAAGACGAGGAAAGTTAACATGAACGCAGAAATTAGGAAGTGCATTCAAGAAAATCATATAAGTTTGTCTGAGATTTTCCTATAAAAGTAACAATTATCAAGAACGCTGTAACAGAAATAAAATATATTAGTACCTGTCCAAGAAAAAAAAGGAAGAAAATAAAAGAAAAAGAAAAGAAACAAACTATAACATATATAGAAGAAGCCCGATGAAGATGTTCCGAAATTTTACAATACTATTAGCGTTTTCCCATAACTCTTATAATGTATACTATATACAGGGTAAGCCTAAAAGATGTGCACAAACTTCGGGAGGTGATTCGTGACAAGACATCGAAAGAAGACAAAACGTCTTCTTGCATGTTGTTCCGTCGTGTACGAGTGACAGGGGGTGCCAACTTGAATCGATGATCGAATCCTGACAATTAGAACGGAACAGAAAGATATGTACAAACTGAAGTGATTCGTGATTCGTGACATAAAATTAGCTAAATATGGCTATGAACATCAGCAAAATGGTACATTAAGCAGTTGAGCAGACAGAAAGTCTGTGCACATCCTTCAGGTTCACCCTGTATATTAGTTAATTTTCAAACACAAATATTGGACTTGATACTACATTCAGTTCGATGCAAGATTAACAGCTGGAACGAAATTAACCTTTAAGATCCTGAATTCATGTTAATGAACATTTTGTCACCTCTTATTATTGTTTCAGCTTACGAGAAACAATATTGGAATCGAAATTGAAGTTGATGTCTGCCACTTTCGGTTGTAATCGAGATACAAATTCGAAATTGGAACTTATTTGCAGGGCTGAGTACATAAAAAAAAAAAAAAACTGTCGCTTTCTGCTGCCGCATTTTCATTATAGAAATCAGTGTTGAAACTGGAAATTTGGGACTCTCATCACTTTCGGTTAAAATACAGAAATGGCTTTAAGGTAACCGTGATGACATTTTATTTAAAAATATAAATTCATTATTTTCCGAGCATTGCTTTTCTTCATGCCAATAGTAAATTTACGTTATGAATGTTATATCAGATATTCAAAAAAAATGTATTTTTAGACAAACAAACTTATTTCTTATATAATCCAATTTGTAACATTTTTCCCTCGTGATTATAGATTTCGCGATATTATTTCCCTCTCTAAGATTTCCGTGTCTAGTAACTAAAAATGACTTATCACTATTTATTTTAAGTTATGATAAGATAACAAAAAAAGTTTTCCAACAAAGAGGACTCATGGGATGTACCCTAGTTTCTTATTGTACGACAAGTTTTTGTTCAGTTTCGTATTGGTATTTTCTTTCTAAAAGTCTTTAAATGAAATAATTTAGTATAATTGTGCCGGTGAAGATTAAATTTATCGTCGGAATACTGAATAAATATCTACAAATCATTTCTAGATATATCTTACCATTGTTGATTTGTGGAAATCAATATTGTAACAGGAAATGGCAGTATATTTTTACCACTTTATGCTGGAAAGAGAAATAATGTCAGAAATGGATCCAGTGTTCACAGAACTGAATATATCAAAACTTTTTTTCCCTACCTAATACCATCTTTTCAACATTTCAATCAGTATTAGAACCTAAAACAATAGATTTAAAGTGTTTCTGATTTGAATAAATTTATTCGTGGACACTGCATTCATATCAAAATGTTACTTCTATCTATCTCTTACCATTTTCACCCCATTGAAATGCACATCGGAACTGGGAATAGTACTGAATATCTACCATCTCAATGGTGATGAACGTTAAATCGAAACGGTTGGTTATCGAAACTGTTTGTTTTCACTTCTTATTTTGAATAAGGGGTTAAGGAAGATTAAAAAAAAATGTACACTTCTCGATAGCACTTGCACTTTTTTGCTCTGATACGTGTGGACAAATAGACGAACGGACAGACGGATAGTCACTTCATGGAACCTCATTATTATGCATAAAACATGATTATCACCTATGGATAAAGTAACAATATTGCTTAAATTGATTGGTGTACTATGAATATTACTCTTTGATAAAGAGGTAGGAAATATACAGGCAGGAACAATATGGTTGTATGAATTGACTATTACACTTTCTTGTAGAGTAATAAACACAAATAGTTCAATTTAGGCTTCAAACTCTGGTTGCTCAGCATAATTTAGTTTTGGAATAAATAAATAAAATGAAATGAAATCTTTAAGTTTTCCGTCCCACGTACATGCTGGCTAGGCTAAAGAAGACGGTAGTCATGAGAAATGAATGCAATGGTAGAATTAATAAAGTGGGAAGAAACAGAAGAATCCCGAAAAACCCGCGAACACGGTGTTTGTCTACCACAAAGCGACTTTGGCGCAAGCTGGAAGCGAACCAAGAACCCCATGCACTAGAAATGAACCCTCCACACTGAGCCACCGTGTTCCGTTTTGCAATAAATAAATAAATACATAAATAATGTTTAATCATTTAATTATGATACTAACATACACTTCAAAACTATAAAGTGGATCACATATAATCTGGAAATGATATTCGTATTGCTTTCGCTTTCAATAGACGGATAATGCTCAAGACGATTCTATTTTCACATACCTAAATAATGATTCTAGCTACCTGTCACTGTTCTTTCTCTGTGGGATCAATAATGAAAGTGAAGAGGTGGATTTTTACCACTATGACTTGAATACAGGGATAAGGATGGAGGACGAAATTTATTCCTGGGATGTTGAATCCATATCTAAGCAACTAATGGTGTTACGTGGATACTACGTGAAGGAATTTGGTTTCTATTTCTTAAAGTTTTGTCACTTAGTATTGAAACCGGAAGTGTTAATAGATTTCTATTATTTCGATTTCAGTAAAGATATTAAAGAGGAGATAGAACATAACTGTGGCATGCTCAATTGATTTTAGAAAACCGCTTCTCGCTATGTACGCATTTTGCCGTATCTACTTGTAGCGATCAATGTTAAAACCAGAAGTGGTTGATTTCTATCCCTTCTAATTTGAAAATAAAATCTTTAAGTGTTACGTCCAACGTCTATGCCAACTAGGCTAAAGAAGACGGTGATTATAAAAAAATGAGTGGAAGGTAGAAAATGGGAAAATCCCGAGAAAACTGACGCACACAGTGTTTGTTCATCACAAAACTCAGTTAGCGCGAGCTGGGATTGAACCAAGGACCCTATTCTCCAGAGGTGAACGCTCTACCACTGAGCCACGGCGGCACAGCGGCCCAGGTCCAGTTTGTATAGGGAGTTAAAACAGAAGAGAGTACAGAAATTCCTGGCATGCTAACTTGATTAAAAAAAAAAGATACTTCTCACCATCTCTTATCTTTCTTGTCCTGCAACGTACACCGATATTAAAACCGGAAGTTAAGTAGATTTCCACCATTTCTGATTTTAATAGAGAGCTAAAGATGGAGATGAAGTGCATCTTTGACACGTATAATAGATTATATGAAACAGCTTTTCGTTACCTATTTTTGCTTTTGGTATATATGATCAACGTTAACCCTTAATACCTTGCGTTCAAGTGGCATACATGTGGATATCATGTCATTTCCCTTTCTCAGTCCAAATGTTCTACAATGCAAATGCTTTTTATCAGTGATGTAAATGTAAAAAAAAAAATAATAATAAAAAAATAAACTATATAAAATATTTGGCTTTTATCACAAATAAATGAGTTATAGTTACCGTGGAGGCCACCCACTGAAGTGAGCGCTAATGTTACTGCCACTGAGGTAGTAGTCGCCTTTATGAAGAGGTTGCAAAAACAATATTTTTAGCGTTGCATGGAATATATTATCATCATAATCGGCTGGATTATCCACTCAAAACAATCAGGGAATAACAATAAATTAAAGACGAGCTGCAAACTATATTTATTGGAGTTAGGTATTAATAGAATCCTATTCGGATGTCAATGTTCTTTGAATCATTAATTGTAAAATTATTCGTTGAATCATTCTTGCTTTTGGAATTAGTCAATTTAACTCTATTTGACTTTTATATTGCATTGTTTAATTGGATAAATGAGGATAGCTACATCATACTTTCTTGCTTTTGTTAAGATAAAGTTCTCATATGTCAAATATTTCAAAGTTATTGTTATAAATTATTGAAAAAATATCTAAAACTTTCATTTACCGAGTTCTCGAATACCTAATAATCTACATTAGTATAGAGATATTTGTATTAGACTCGAGTAGCAAATTCGTAGAACTAAGGCTGTTCGTATGCAGTTATTGCATTTTTTTTGCTATTTTTATATGAGTATTAATTCACGATATCTTTTTCCTTAAGCATTTGCGTTTAATGTCTAGTCTCAAAATATGCCTTACTGGTCCTGGTTTAAACAACCACTTTCCCATGACGAAACTTACTAAAAGCACGTTACACCCTCTACATTCTGGAAAGAATTGATGGTGATCGATCAACTAGTTCTTGGAGATCTATTGTCTCCCGAACGGATAGCACACACGGATAGAAAGAAAAAAAAATATATGAAGAAGTTTTCGTACATCAATTTCTACAAAAAGTAATTTCTTCTATATTACTATTTTACTTCTATGGAAATTAACTTTGAATCTGAAAATGATAGGAATCTTGCACTTTTGGTTTTGGTAGAAGAATAGAAGCGGAGATAAAAACTATATTTGGACTCTGAATTCATATAAGAACGCCATTTCTCTCTACCTCCGTTTTTGCTGTAATACCTGCCGACTGACAGACTAATAAATGAAGGGACTGATGTAGTAGTTTTACAGAATTTCTCTGTCAGGATATTTTCGAGTGCAACTAATGAGATCCAAATGCGGGTTATTGGTTCCAAATACTATTTTCGTTATCAGTAATGTATTTGAATTTTTGCTGTCTTAATTAATAACTCAATTTATTAAATAACCCACTTCTTCGTCTATTTTATACCATTTAACTCTATAATACAGCATATCGATAAAAACACTATCATACATTAAAGTGGTATTACGTCAATTTGGATAATCGCATTTAAATGAAATTTGTCACATTTAAAATAAATGCTCAAATAACTTATACTATAACTCAGACATTGAATATGGGCCCCACGAGTGGCGATGCAAACATCAAGACGATATTCCCATTTACACCAGATGTGCTCCAACATATATGATGTAATGGACTGGATGACAGCAATGATACGAACTTTCACTTCTTGCAGGTTTTGAGGCAATGTGGTTACTTAGACACAATCCTTTACGTAACCCCACAAAAGAAAGTCACAGACCGTGAAATCAGGCAACCTCGGTGGTCACTTGTAGAAGACATTATCATCATTTCCATCACATCCAATCCACCTTTCTTGACGTTACTCATTTAGATGTCCACAAACATCTAAATGCCAGTGAGGAGGTGGTCCATCTTCTTGGAAAATAGAATAAGTGCCTTCTATTTCTTCCAGTTGTGGAAAAAAACAATTAGTGGATATGTCAAGATAAGTTGGACCCTTATCGACTAATCACAAAGTCAACATGAGTAAATTTATTTTTTCTATGTTTGATCTCGTCCATTACTGACAGTGTTGTCCATTGTTGTCTATTGTTAACATATTGTTAACTAGATGTTGTATTTCAAATAGTAACATTTGATTTAAATCTTTTAAACATTTGACTAAATATCTCTTTAATCAACTTTTATCTCAAATGAAGACAGCTGAGTTGTTTATTCGTTTGTGGATTGCAATTTAATGTCTGTTTACAGTACCAAGAATATATGAGACGCAGACCTACAATTTAAAGTTGAATCCGAACCACCGTAATTGTGTTCAATGCTCACCCATCGGGAATCGATCCTGGGACAACCTGCACCAAAGTTGCGCGCAATAGCCACAAGACCAACGAGGACACATAAACCCAATTGAGCTTTCTTAGCAAGAAAATCTAGTTATTCAGACGTTTTCGCTAGGTTAACATATCTATTTCGTGCTTTAAACCTATTCTTCATAAGAGTGAACTTCTTCGTGGCTAACCCCGTCAAGTGAACTTTGTGGTGGACAAACACCATGTGCGTGGGTTTCCTCAAGATTCTTCCGTTTCCTCCCACTTTCTCATTCCACTATTTCATTCATTACTCATCATCACCGTCTCCTTTATCCTAACTGGCATAACCGTGGGACGTAAAACTGAAAGATTTCATTTCATTTCCTTCGTGACTAAGCGGTTAGCGTACGCGCCTTTGGCACGGAAGACTCGAGTTCGATTCCCGGCGGACCTCATGTAGTTCAAACTCCACGTTAATTAGTATATCCCGTCTCATATAACCTCGCTGCTGAAAGGGGTGTTAAACTCAAAATCAACTCAACCTATTCTTCATAAGAGATATTTTAAGTAAAAATCACAATTTTATGTTTTTATATCACCTTACAAAAAAGAAAATAATTGAAATTTGGAATATTTAATCCAAGAAAACAGAAATTACAAGAAAAAAATGGTTTTAAGAATACTTTCATTGTTGAGTATAAATGAAAGAAACGACCATATTATATTACATCATATCATTGAAAGGTCAGATAATAATTTGTCTAAAAACATTTTCCACTCTTGTAAACAAGTTATCAGCAAAATATTACATTTCCTAGCAATTTTTAAACTGCCTCGGAGAAAACTTTTTCCAAATTTTAAAATATTTATCGATCATAATTTTATTTTCAAAATGCTTATAATAGCATTAATTTAATTTGATATTATTTTCCATATACTCAGCGTGTAACGTGATTCTTATTTAAAACTAGCAGCGTTCACCCCGCTTCGCTGCGGTCACCCCGGAACGCAATAAACGTTGTTACTTAGATAATTTTTACTTTTTCGCTTTCAAGTGATATGATAAAAACCATAGAAGATTGCAGTAAATGTTAACATTATATCGCCTGTCATTTATGTTAACCCGCCCCGCTTCGCTGCGGTCACCCCGGAACGCAATAAACTTTGTTACTTAGATAATTTTTACTTTTTCGCTTTCAAATTGCAGTAAATGTTAACATTATAGCGCCTGTCATTTATGTTAACCCGCCGAGTGACACGGTCATGCGGGTTGCATATAAATACGTTTATTTTTACCTATGATGAACTAATAACAAAGGATTTGTACGTATGGACACTTGAATGGTCAATTATCTCAAGACACTGGTAATTAAAAATTAAAGTGATATGATAAAAACCATCTAGGGTCCAAATCCTAATAACCCCCCAAAAATAAAAGAAATTGGTTCAGCCGTATTAGCGTGATGAGGGAACAAAGGATTTGTACGTTCTCTTTTATAATATAGATATTGGTAAAGTATTAGAGTTTCTTTGTTTCTGACGCTAAACTCTTTGTAAACATATGGTTCTTGTAAATCACGACATTCTATGAGTGTTTTACTTACACCAGAGATTCTCCCCTGCTGCTTGGACCTGTTACTTTATAGCAGCGTTTCCCAACCGGTGTGCCGTGAATGGGCCGCTGGTGTGCCGCGAGGAATCGAAACAAAATTATTAATTTTATAGTAATCAAATTGCAAAACGTAGGGAAAAATGTATATTTGTATTTCACATTACCATGAACCTTTACTATGAATCTAGAATTTTAAGTTTCATTCCATGTTACTGTCCTATATATTTCTAATGTTGAAAAAAATGGTTATCATTGTTATGACCATTATTGCTTCTTTATTATTGCAGCCTATTTCGTAACTTGAAAATTTAAAATACAATTCAATCCTTTCGACAAAGTACCTACGTTTGCGTTTTAAAAGTAAGAGACATGTTTGTTCATTCGTTGTTTAGTGATCTTCCTTCTTAGTAAAAGGTTGGATACAGTTTTTAAAAAGAAAGCGTTTTTTTTTAAAAAAAAAACAAACAAAAAAAACCCTGAGTCCAATATTTCATTGCAATTGTTTTCTATTTTTAAATTAGAATCAAAAATAAGCATAATGATTTACCACGGGGAAAAGACAGTGATAAAGCTGTCTTCTCTGTAAGAAGAGTTCAATAATCACAGAAAAATACCACTGTGTTTTATATTTACAAATAATAATATCTATAAGTGTGCCGCGAGAATCCAAATAACACCCGTAGTGTGCCACAAGTTGAAAAAGGTTGGGAAACGCTGCTTTATAGCAACGTACATCAACTTCAAAACTGATGTGACAATGAATATCAGTATCATTTCCGTGATCTGTCATTAATATATCAAGTATGTCACAGTTTTTCATTTTTACGTCAATCGTCTTTGGTCTAATTAGTGAATTATACTTTATTTCTTTTCAAAGACGCATTATTAATTACTCATTGAAAAGTGCGTGCAGCTTATGAGTGCGAAAATACTGCGTGACCTTTGAGACACAGATTTTTTTTTTTTTTTTTGTACTTTCAACATACTTTTAAAGCAACTTTTTTCTTCCTTCCTTTTCCGTTTTCTTTTTCCTTAACAGGAAATTGTAATGGAAAGCTGTTAAAGATTCGCCTTTCCGCAGCCTGTACGTTGCTCTTTTCCTGTTTTCTGCCATTCAATTACAATGCTTTTCATTTTTTCTTCGCTTAACCTAATGACACACTGAGCCAACAACTTTTTTTTTTTTTTTTTTTTTTTTTGTACAAGGAAATGGCACCTTCGTGACCATTGCAAAGTTAGAAATGTCTATTTTTAAATTGAACATTGTCACGCTTTCTTTTATTCTTTTGTTCTCTATTCATTTTCGTTTTCGATTACTCACCAGCTATCACCTCTGGCTGCATATGCACTTGCATACAAATTAAATATATTGTATAGTTCACACACGTGCTGTGTAACATGACTAAATTTAAAATGATTTGATTGAAGTTGGAAATTTATTCATCGTTAACAAGAAATTGTAGCTTGTATGTCACTTATTTAGTTTGCGGATAACGATTTCAATAATTATGAAAACATTGGTATTCAAGGAAAACATAGTGAGTATTATTTTAAAATTTTCAACTATATAGGGCTCATGAATAAAGAACGATCACAAATGAATAAAACATAATGATCTGTATTAATCCTCCAAATGTTGATGGTATTTTTCAAAATAGTCCCCATTATAAAATAAAATGCACTTGTCCCAACGTTTCTGTCAGTATCAAGGACATGCTCGAAGCCATTTTTGGACAGATTTTTTAAAATCGCCTCCGCAGCTTTCACCATTACCCCTGAAGATGCGAAACGCTGTCCCCGGAGGTGTTTCTTCAAAGTTGAAAAAAAAATTACAAGGCCCAAGTCAGGACTATATGGAGGATGGGGTACACAAGAAACGTTGATTTTTACAAGATAGCCAACAGAATTTCTGTACTGTTCTTCGCGTTTCACTTCAATGTTGTTTTATACGAAACTGAAACTACGTGTGCTTGAACGGCTGCCAAGGTCACATTTCTGACGTCGTGGCCTTGACATTTGCTCGATCTACTTGTCACTTCTCCCACTACACAGACTTCATGGTTGAAAACTTCATTTCATTTTATTGTATTGGAAATCGTGGATGTTTGGTATTGTTAATACATCGTGAGATTCCATGATTATAAAATTCAGCACCTTGTCTCCAAACATCCGAAAGCTAGTTATATGAGAATTATTGCGAGATGTCGGGGAAGAAATAATCCAAAACATTCCGTGTCGATACGAAGCCAAGTTTCAAACTTGTAGAAAAAAGTAAAGTTATCGATACGGCAAAATTCTTCAACCATGGTAAGTTGTCATATCGATTCTGACAATCTTTCAAATAAACTTCGTCATTCTTCAAATGTTTCAATAACTTGGACAATTGGTTACAACAAGTAATAACGTTATTATTATTATTATTATTATTATTATTATTATTATTATTATTATTATTATTATTATTATTAACGTAATGGGGCTGAAGAATTTAATAACGTAGGTAGTTAGTCAAGTTCTTAAAATACTTCCAGATTGAGTAAGTGTACTTCTAGAAACTGGCAGAATCGATATAATAAAACCTTGACTAAAGAATTTAGTTGTATTGATACTGTAACCAGCTAAATAAGTTCCTCAAATATTTTCGGAATGAGGAAATTTATTTCAAGAACTTGGGAAAATCGATATTACAATTTAGCTGAAGAATTTGGCTGTATTGTTAACTTTAATTTTTTGTACTCGTTTAAAACTTGGCTTCGTTTCGACGCGGAATGTTTTGAATTTCTTCTCCGACATCTTGCATTTTTCTCATGCAACCAGCTTTCGGATGTGTGAAGACAACGCGCTGCCTAGCGATTTTCAGAAAAAAACGTCAGATGAATATATATCAACCTACATCTCGCTAGGAACTTATTCCTTTTGAGAAGTGAGAAAAGTTGTTTACATGATACGCACTATCGAAAATGGAAATCACGTACGATGTACATTTGAGGGTTCCTGGAAAGCGTGCATACAAGTATCTTATTTGTAAAATTTAGGGACAATCACTTAAATGATTTTTTGATTTGTTTTAGAGCTGAGTTGTACTGAGTTTCTATTAATTCCATCTTTAAATGGGTTATGTTATCTCACAAGAAGAGCTCATTTTTGATATATCTGACATTGCAAAACATTCTTTTTTTCTCAAATTACGTCATCTAATACTAAAGGTTCTCGGTAGAGTTTATGTGTAGTACAACACAGATACCCGGGAACTTTTGTATTTAGCATAAGTTAGGACGTGTGTCGCGACATCGAATGATTTTACCTTATAATTCAAGTTTGTAGTAATTATATATTTCTCTTTTGCGCTTTCTTAACTTTCTAATTTTACTTTCTGCAAATAGAGAACCAGGATTTTCTAGCCAATAGTTGGATTCTAAAATCTTAGAACATGGAATGAAATCAGTACAGCATCTTTTAAGAAGATGCCTTACAACAGCTTCTTTCAGACTGCTGTAACAAAAGTAAAAAGTGACTGGATAAATAAAATTTTCAAAGAAAATTTATGTAAAAGGAAGCCGTATTGCTTACTGTTGGTACCGATAGAAAATAAGCATTGCCTATAGTTTACTTGCTTATGATGTGCAATTTTCCACATAACTTCTTACGCTGAACCTTATAATTACTCTGTTAAGAAGAAACTATATAAGATTAATCCAGATTAATTCCAATAAGAACTATCGACAACACTTCATTAAAATTAGGTTGTTATAGTATAAATCTTTGGTTACAACTGTTTCCCATTAGAGTTTGTGCTATGATTTTTGATCAGCTTTATCAAACTGTCTACCTAGGCACACAAGAGAAACTATGAAAAACTAATATACAGTGATGCAACTCACATCTGTTCTGATTCGAGATGCAAATGTGACGTGCTAAAATGTTTGAACAGGTCTCCGAACTACACATAGAAGCTAACAAAAAAAGATACTTGAATGCCATAAAAGTTGTCATAACGGGACTACAACAAACTCAAAGAACATAGAGCCTGGTTTTGAAATAACTACCTACGATACATTTCACATAATGACAAGTAACACTGCTTTGTGATACGTTCTTCTCATTATACAGCTAAAATTCCATAATTAACATGTAAATGAGGCCATCAGCGTAAAGCACACACAAGCTGAATGTTCGTAATAAATTAGATTATGTTCCATCAACACGTTTAGGTACAGCCATGTCAACATCCCCAGCTACTACCGCAATGGCCTAATTATTAAGTAAATAATAATCTCATTTTCCAGGGAAAATATTCGGTAATGAACTTTGTTATGACTGTCAAAAAATTACTACGGTACAGTGAGACACACACACACAAAGGGAGAGAGAGAGAGGTACATACAGACATATACACAATACATACAGACTCCCGTGTGCCATATCATCCTGTGTTTCCTAGGAGGAGAAGTTAGGAAAATACAACATGCAAATTCGACACAAAGAGAGTGAGAGAGAAAGCAAGATTAGTCTGTACAAGGCAATATCGTTTGTTTCCAGCAATTGCCCCTTGCATGACATTACACACTCCAATTTGAATTAATTTGAATCTACTTTGAATAATGCTTCCCACTTTCCTCATAGGAAAAGTAAAAACCCTCTTCTCTCTTAGGAAGTTTTGTCTCTATAGGTTCGAGCCTTTATACATATATATATAAACACTTTATGTTTTGTGACACGAATAATTTACCACAAAAATGAGCACTTCTTCTATCTTCAACAATGAAAGAAGGCGGAATAAGTAAGACATAATGCTACTTAATGCTTTCTGGATCTGTTACATCACGAGAACAGGAAATCTCATTTTTCTTACCCTTAAAACGTTAGTACTAAATATGCATATCCTATGTATGTTCTTCTCGGTGCATATTCTTTAATCCTGTAAGTATAAAATTGTTATAAATAAATTCACATTAAGTGTTTCAGAACATTGTCTATGACGTTAACTTACTGTTTTCAGGAATATACAAGTAGACAACACATAGGTATGAATATAACACGTTTTACTGTTTGTTAGAGTGAAGTGAAGGTACAGTTAGTGGCGCTTCGTTCTTCTCTGAAAAGTAGATTTCAGGTTTGGGTCTTCTTGTAAGCGGCTCGATTGACTTCAATCACATTGTAAATGGCCATCTTGATTACAGGTGGACAGAGTTAGAAGAAAATGAAATCTTGAGTTGCAGGTAGAACGAAGGAATAATCACCAAAAAATACTTATTCTTTATGGTGATGGGAGGCCATTGAAGGCACTACGGATTTCACCTTAAATTTATAGACCAGTGTTCATAATACCAGTTTCATAAACGAGCGTTAAACTCTTAATAAGCAAACTTACTCTATAGCAGTGGTTCTCAACCTAATTCCTATCACGACACACATTTTATCAATCCTCTTAACAGCTACCCCCTTATAATTTCTGGTTTGCAATAAGTTTGTGTGGGATTTTTAATATACCTATTGCAGAAATCTCACGATATCCATCTATTTCTATAATAGTAGAATCCATTTCTTGGATACAGTGGATACAGTAACTTCTCTAAAAACTGAATGAATTTAAACTAAATTTGGTCAGTTCATTCATATTACAAATATCGAATCTAATCCGTCATATTGTTTCAAAATGGAGACCGTTTGAAAATTTTAAAACTTCATAACTCCCTTAATTTTGGGTCATATGATAAAAAATAAAGTGATTTCTACTTTTGTTTGAGAAACTTGGACTGTTGTTAAAAACTTATTGAGTTTTTTTTAAATAACTTGATCAAGTGCCTCACGAAGATTGAACCGGACATTGCCGCACTAGTGAAATTACATCATGCTCAGGTATTTTACTGTATTTCAATATGCAGTTTTTGTTGCATTTGTATTTTTCTGGTATTTCAAAATGCAGTTCTCTTTAGGTTTATATCGCACCTCTTTCATTTAAATTGATTTTTGAACAACTCTGTACCTGTTGAAAATGTTTAGTAGATCTATTTTTGTTGTTCTTAACAATATGTATAAAAATTAAAATATGCCTATCAGAACAAAATTCAAAATAATATCTAAAAATACTCTCTGGTATTAGATTATAATTATATTTATCTCTTCTGCTTATCTTCACGTTCCCCACGATACTCTCTCGTGACGTCTAGGTTGAGAAACCCTGCTCTATAGAAAATGAAATCTTTCAGTTTTACGTCCCACTATTATGCCAGTTAGGCTAAAGGAGACTGTGATGATGAGAAATGAATGAAATGGTGGAATGAACAAAGTGGGAGGAAACATAAGAATCCTGAGAAAACCCACGAGCACAGTGATTGTCCACCACTCGCGGCGCGAGCTGGGATCGAACCGGGGACCCTAAGCACAGGAGGTGAACGCTCTACCACTAAGCCACCGCGCTCCCCCTATACTCTATAGAAAACGACACCTGAAGACATGTATATGTACGTTGGTTAGTGTAGTATAGTATTACTTTTCGGAGATGTCCAAAGAACGTCTTTTACAACAAATATGGGGAAACCATTTAACCTTCAGAGTGTCAAAGTCAGGTCATTGATCTACATACATTTGAGTAAATGAGATTCTCACGAAGTAAATAAATGATATGTAATAATAACAATATGTCATTGTTAAATATTTATTGACATACTAATGGGCACTGACTCATCACATGTTATTTCTTTAACCGTTAAACACTAGCTAACCATAATATTTATAAAGTGTGAAGCGCGGATGACAGAACTAAGAAAATATTTTTACGAAATATTCAATATATCACGAAGAAAACAAGTTGTTTGGTTTTAGGACAGTTCTCAAAAAGAAAAAAATGGCAATTTTTTCTGGTTTCATAAATAAATATTTTATTATAAAAACTACAATATGGTACAAATCAATTTTCACTAAAAACTTCATAAGGGACAGTTTATTCTTAATGAGAGGTTTATGACTCAGGAAATTTTGTTCATATTTCATAAAGAAATATTCCGTTAACAAAACTAAAATGTGGTATAAATGAATTTTCATTTTAAAAATCGTTGGAGAGAATTTATTCTTGAATCTGAGTTTTCTTAATGATCTTCTCAAAAACGACTAAGACAATATTGTTCAAATTGAATTAACACGTGTATAATATGTTATGAACTGTTATTAGTCATCTATTATTAAATATTTCACAAGAACTAATTTTATAGGGGTAATCACCACCATCACCATCACCATCAGGGAACAATATTTGGGCCATGGGTAGAACCTGGTCCCCCAAATGGCCTCATACGCCTTAGCATTCACCATTCCATGCAGGGCTATGGTGGGACCTGCAGAAAACCACGATATCACTGCCCATTCTGTAACAGAACCACCCCCATGCTTTACAGTTGGGAGTAGACGGTTTGTATCATAGGTCTGCGACGGAGTTCTCCATACCTAAACACGACCGGTTGTTGGAAACAAGGACAAAGTCGATTCGTCGGACCACATTACGTGTTTCCACTGCTCATGAGTTCACGCCTTGTGGTCCTTGCACCACTGGATACGCCTCCTCGCATTTATTGCTGTGACCAGGGGTTTGGCGATAGCGGCCCTACCATGAATTTTCATTTTATGAAGTTCCTGTTGCACTGCTTTCGATGAAACCGTGTTCTGTAGGCCGGAATTGGGTTCAGACGTAATTTTCATTGCAATGGTCTTCTGTTTAGCTGCTACAAGCCGTTTTAATGCCATCCGGTCCCTATCTGACAGGATTGTCTTTCGACCACTGTTGTGCTTTGCAGACGTCGTTTGCCCATGAATTGTGTATGCCCTCGTGAGAATGGACACAGTGCCTTTTGATACCCCCACAATGTTCGCCACTGTTGCCACAGAAGCTTCAACCAGACGGGCACCAATGATCATGCCTCTTTGGAAGTCTGTCAGGTCACCCATTTTACCGCACCACTTTCACACCACGACACTCACAGGTGAACTGGTTACTACTGACGGAAGAGGAAGGTCCACATGACACATTGAAAAAAAAAAAGATCGGCAACCGCAACATTTGTTGTACAGTGGAGGGCCAAACTTATGTATCCTGTATGAAGTACTTTTAGATTTTTTGTCCACACCCCCTATATATATTTTTGTACCACCCAACCGATCTCGATAGAATTTTCAACATAGATAACGATCGGGTCTGGAATGACTCTTCTTAAAATGAACCTTCTATCGCTTCACTCTAAGGGATGAAAATTTACAATTTTTGATACGAGAACTAACATATTCAGAAGTGATAACAATTTGATTTGATTTGAAGTGATAACAATTTAGTGTTTCAAAATGTGATTTCCCTCAAGAACCGAGACTAGTCACCAGGTTCATCTTCCTCTCTAATGTAAAGCGACTAATCTTACGTCAGTGATAATAGCTTCGAGTCTTCGGCTAATTTCGGAAGGGCAGTGTAAGATAGCATTAGGCAGGTTAATTAAGGTAGAATGGCTGAAAATAGATTATATAAACTTTACCAGGCAAAATGTATAAGCAGAATTAAGGAATAAAGATGTTTATTGCCAATAATATTACATTTTACATGGTACATTTCAACTTCTTGGTGAAAATAGGAAAGTAGAAACTCATTATATAATATTTTAGAAAGTATTGAAGGGGAACAACTGACTTCGGTGCCAAGAAAGTTATTACATAAAATATGTAAACAAAATGAACTGAAATAATTCAGTTTAATGTTCCATGATTGTACCCTATAGGCTAAGGAAAATGGACGATTAAGCTAATGAATGGTGGCGGAAAATTGATAGAATGAGAATGTGGGAGGAAATGGGAGTAGACCTACTCGAGAAAGCCCATAGACACTATGTTTTCCACTACAAACTTATTTTACTGGGATCGAACTAGGGAAAGCGCTGTACTCCACGTGTCAGAAGTAAATGCTCCACTACTGAGCCATCGTGACCCCATATAAAATAGGAATAAAGATCACAAAGGAGTAACAAATTTTATTTACCAAATTTTTCTATGAATAATAACATTTTAATTATTAAGTTGGCTTAAGATAAGTTTGTTAATTAATATTTGAAAACTTTTAAATGGAAAACAATGTATAAAGATTAGGTTTACGTATTTTTTTATAGTTTAAACTTGATAATCACACTGAATTTTGATGTATAAGTAAAAAAAGAAGGATTTTGTTATTACATACAATGAATGGATGACGCATCATAACGTACATAATCATGCTTACAGTGTGTTATTATACTGAAATAGTGAAACAGTTAAATAAGAACATTAAATTGATATGAGAGATGAAATAATAAATTCGGAACTTAATTATTGTTTGATTTTAACGTAATTACGTTGGTGTTTAATATGAATTTAGTATGTTTACAATATTGATTCAAATATTACGTTATCATATAGTATAAGATAGCAAAAATCAAGGATTAATAATTTAAAACAAAGAATTACTAAGCACTGTCGATTAAAGATTAAATTACCTCTATAAACAAACTAAAATTTGTATTCATAACTAAAAGATTCTAGACAAGATTAAAGGGCTACTGCCTATAGTATTTTGGCGTGACGAGCAACATTTAATAATAACCATGATAGACAAAATTTAATAATTTACAGGCTTCTTCGCCAGCTTTACCGTAATTGAAATCTTACGTACTTTACTGACTGAATATGTATGACAAATTTAAGAGTTTCCAAGCAATAAGATATTCCAAGGCGTTCTTCAATTTGCTGTAACGGTTCCTTTCTTTTATATTATCAGTGACTTATAGTTTTGTTTCTGTTCTTTCATTTTTTAAATCTCTAAATACCTTCCATCACATTCTTAATTTAAATTCCACAATTGCTTCTCAAAAATGTTCTGACAAGCTAAATTTCCTTGTTATTATACTCCCGGTATTGTTTTTCTCTCGATAACTTTTGCTAATATTTCTCAATTCATTTTTATTTCATTTAGCTAACCTTCTATATACAGTATTCTTTATATACACAAGTCTCTGCAAATTCCAATTTCAGATTGCTTTCCCTGTACCTGTTCTAGCTTCGTACAAAGAAGAACTCTTGTGTGGAAGACCGAGGCTTATTTCTGCTTGTATAGGCTACAATGTAATCAGAATGTAAAGCCAAATTGAAGGCTTCATAAATTTGAAGAGGGAAATAAAACTGTTGATTTAAATATATATACACATTTGATACACAATATACACACAACAATTGCATCGACCAGCGACTTCAAGTTGTTTCGAAAGGTAAAGAAAGCCTAGCAAGGCTGTCCTTCTTAAAGTATAAAATAACTATATGGAGTAACGTGGCGTGTAACACTCCTTGAGTTTGTGTGTGTTAATTTTTTGTTTTATTTTCTTGTGCAATATCGAATAACAGGACCTACCTTGTATTAACTTGTATTTACGGTTGAAGCTTCAATACGGTGATATTGAGCTCCATCGCGGCTAAGCGGTTAACGTACGCGCCTTTAGCGTGGGAGAACCGGGTTCGATCCCGGCATAAGCTACTGTGCTTTGGATCCCACGTTAATCAGTAGGTCCACGTCTCATATAGCCTCGCTGCTGAACGGGACCCTAAACTTAAATCAACTCAACTCAATACGGTGCAATTAGTGAATACAGAAACCCTTACACAAGATCAATCGGCACAGTGAAGGCCATTCCTCACTAAACTATCTCTTCTCCATGTAGATTACACGGTGACGACCATGAGGATGAATCTATTAACTTATTGCACCGAAGAATTTCTATAAATTCTGAAAAAATGCAGGTAATGAGAAGAAATTATGTTTTTAACATACATAAATATGGAATTAGAATGACGGTGGCATAGCCATAAGGCGTCTATCTACAAACCGGGTGGACTGGATTTGATCCCCTATGAGGGTGGGGAACTTTTCCTAGTTTTTTTTATCTATTCAGTACGGCATTGTGATTCAACCAGTCTCTCTAAAATGGGTATCTGGGAAACTGAGATGGTAAGAGATGTTTCCAGTATATTGCTATAACCAATCCTTACACGGGAGGGTCCCACAATTTGTCGCTAAAATCTGATTGCCGCATAGCACATCTGATAGAACATCATGAGAAATGAACATGAGCAAAATTTAAGGTGCTATGGACCACAAGGATAGGAGCTACGGGGCTTCAAAATTTGAATATCCAAACAATTATATAATGGAATTATGTACGTTTAAAGTAAATATCTTGAAAACCGTTAAAGCTCAAAAAGCTGATAAAGCAAACAGCTGATAAAGCTGATAAAGCAAACAAAACGAAAGTTGCACAATATAATGAGAACAAAATGTGTTATCGAAAACCACAAACAGTGTTGCCATAGGTGAAGTAGTGTTGGCAACTCAGCATAAAAATATTTTGTTTGAAATAGCACCATACACAAGTGTGCACAGATTTAAAATGCACTATTATCACTAAACATAACAGTGAAGTGTAGTGGTACAGTGTTGCACACTATTGGAGCTACAAATGGACAATAGAGAAGTCTGATATGTGGCAACAAAGAATAATAAAGTAATGCACTAGAAACAAGTGAGGATTTTGAATTATAATTCTATAGCCCCGACGAATAAGCAGACAACTCGCGAAAATTTAATGATACACACGAGGAAAGAAACACGTGTTTACTAATTCTGTAAACTGGTTCTTGGTTATCTTACCAACACTTGGAAGAATACTTTCTTGGTTTCTGTCTTTCGTGTTAAGTGACATATTCTTTTACTTCTCCTACATACAATATGATTATGTTTGTACACTGTAATATTACCGTATTCAAATTGCAAAATATAATTATTTTATTATTACCTCATTTCGTTTTTAGTCGGTCAGGAAAACCGTGTGGTCTAGAAGGCTAGGCAACCGACATATTAGGAATCGCGGGTTCCAATCCCGCCTCGGACATGTTTTTGTTGTACTTTTCATCTTACATTTTATTGTAGGTCTAATCTTTCTCTTTCATAGTGATTCGGATCCCACTTTACACTCTCATATAGATTCGGAGGACGTAAAAGTGGCATCACTTAATTTCGTTTTTCAAATGCATCAATATTTTGTGACACTGCTGACATTTTGCTATGTTATACTATCTGCATTATGCATTTGAACTAAATTCATAGTATGAGACCCAGATTCCTTTATTACCATCTGTTGCTACATATTAGATTTCTCCATAGTACATTTTCAGCACATGTAGCTCCAATTGTGAGCAACACTGTACCACTACACTTCACTATTATATTTAGTGATAATAGTGCATTTTAAATCTGTGGTGCTATCTAAATCTGTGGTATACTTATATATGGTGCTATTTCAAACAAAATACTTTTATGCTGAGTTGGCAACACTGCTTCACCTATGGCAACACTGTTTATGGTTTTCGATAACGCACTTTGTTTTCATTATATTGTGCAACTTTTGTTTTGATTGCTTTAACGGTTTTACTTTAAACGTACATAATTCCATGATATAATTGTTTGGATATTCAAATTTTGAAGCCCCGTAGCTCCTATCCTTGTGGTCCATAGCACCTTAAATTTTGCTCATGTTCATTTCTCATTATGTTCTATCAGATGTGCTATGTGGCAATCAGATTTTAGCTACAACTTGTGGGACTCTTCCGTGTTAGATGGCGAAGTAGCGTCTGGGTGAAGATTTACTTTCACCTCATTCTTTAGCTCACCTATGGTCTGTCGCAAATGGAGGTCAACCTTTATTTATTCCTCTCTAGGATCATAAGTGAGACTTATAAGATTGTACTGCTAGTACGTCTGTCCGTCTGTCCGCACATAGGTTAGTCCACACGTGACACTTGAATGAAAGCAAACTTTCGAAACCTATTTCTAGCAATAGATAGCCCAAGAGATTACCTTGCTGAATTTCTTAATGAAGTCAATCTGTTACCATTTTCACAAGTGTTGATGGCTTCAGCAGTGGCTATCCATATATCATTTTATACTGATGAAACAAAAGAATATATCTCTAGAATACAAGAATTTACACATTGTACCACTAGATAACAGCGAACATTCTCCGGCAGTTGGCATTTGTCAGAATAACTTGACATTTCAAAAAATTGAAATGAATCTACGTTTCGCGTGGTTCTCCTTACAATTTTTAGCAGTTTATTATTATTATTATTATTATTATTCAAATTCATAATTTACGTCTGCGTTGTTACATCATTTCCATTTTTTCTCTTAATTTCAAAATCTATGTGGTTAGTGTATGCCCCTTCGGTGATCCAGCTCCGATTCTCACTGGAAGCTCATGTGCCTCGGATCCCATATTAAGCTGTAAGTCCAGGTTTCCCATAGACTCGATGTTGAAAAGGACCGCTAAACTGTAAACCAACCAACCAAACTAAATTTTAAATTAATTCGATATTTTAATTCGTGGGCAATGGGAAGAAGAGTTCCCGCCAAGGAAACAGAAGTATGTTCTCATTTGCTCCGCTGGAAAGCGATATTCCCATTGGTTATGAGTTGTTTTCACCATGGAAATGGGAATTGCACTAGAGAAATCATTTCGTTGGATTGCTTGGTTGTTTTGAGTGCGTGTTGGGTAATATGGAGGAGGTATCATTCCATCACTTGTAGAAAAAATTGGCCCACGAAGGGATTTAATTTAAGATCAAAGCTGGTGAAAAAAATACGCATGTATATACATTTAAAGCATATGAGGAAAAATACATATAAAAGAAAAACTTCTTCGAAAGAAATGGACATATTTACTCGCAAATTTATCTGACGTGGGAGCGTAGAAACGTGATCACTTGAATACAAACATTTGTTTATTTATTTAACTTAAATAGAACAGATGTTAACTTTACCCTCAGCGAGTTAAGAGAATACCATAATTCGTGCATTATTGGCACATACTTACATTACATTCTCATTCCAATATTGAAATAAAATATTACCATTGAAAATAAAAATAGCTGAATTTCGCACAAAAGAAGCCTGTACATGTCTTACTTTCTCCTGGCATGTACACATTTTTAAAAATACCCCGCGTTCATACATCGCTTTCATGTGTTTTATTCTAGTTCACATACAGATATTAAAACTCCAATTATTATGGTTTA
Source organism: Thermobia domestica (assembly GCF_964235325.1). Lineage (NCBI taxonomy): Eukaryota > Metazoa > Arthropoda > Insecta > Zygentoma > Lepismatidae > Thermobia > Thermobia domestica. The sequence continues at coordinate 66,084,586 of NC_137465.1, read as the reverse complement.
TCAACGGTTAATGAACGTATTGAGGCATTTATAATTGGAAGCTTCCAGTGTAGAAAGAATGAGCATAAACGACGTGAAAGGCTTATTTCCAACTCTAATTATATCTATTACAGGAAAATGGTGGCATTTTGTAAACCACACGATTTGCCCAAGAGTTAATTAAGTGCAACCAATTGAAACCGCAATGGCAGTGAAATAGAATTGGCTCTTTTTTTTCCCCTCTTATAACCAACATTTCAAATAAATGAAACTAAGTTATGTAGTAAGAAACCACTAAAAATTTGTTTTTAATAACTTCATACATAGTTAGTAATCAACTAATATTTTGAATCGTTCTTGTATTAAAATATAAAAAAAGGATAATGAAATTCGATTTATATCTGTTTACCTTGCTTTCATTACGAAATCTGGAAGCATAGTTAAAACGATCACTTCGGAAAACGAAGAAAATCTGAGAAGAATAATGAATAAAGATAAATGAAAAGTAAATAGTGAACTGAACAAAATACAACTGATATTTGTTTTGAAACTGCGTTGACTTTCCAACTACGGGAGTTTAATGCAAATCGGTTGATATAATTTGACTTTGAGTTTAACGTCCCTTTCAACAGCGAGGCTACATTAGATGGGATATACCGATTAACGTGGAATCTGAACCACATGAGCTCGCGTCGAGAATCGAACCCGTGTCTTCCACGCCAAAGGCAGGTACGCTAACCGTTTAGCCACGAAGGAGCTCTAATGCTGAAGTAGAATGTAATAGGTAGTAATGTAGAATGTAATAGGTATTATATCTTCCGATATCAATAGAAGATTGAGATCAGAGATGGAATCTTTTATTTTTTAAAATTTTTTGTAGTACTGAACCCATATTAATAAACTACATCTCGCCACGTATGGACATTTTTCTTATAAAACTATCTAAAGTCGTAGGTTTCTCCTAGCGATAGGCACAAGTTCCGGTTCCGGCGGAACCGGTTCCTCCGTTTCTTGGAGATCGGATTTTCAGAACCGGTTTCTAGACCTGGATCCGAAAACCGGGTTCCAGAACCGGATCTTTAGAACCAGTCCCAAATCTTTATCAGAAAACCCGGTTTCAGAACCGGATCTTAGGAACCGGTTCCAGACCTGGATCCGAAAGCCCCCAACGACCCGTAAAGGAGGCACAAGGTTCACCTTCAAAACAGTTCAAAGAGGACCACGCGCTTGTTCCCTCCCAGCCCACACCCGCTGGATGTCTCTAAAATCTTCATCCGGTTTGAAAAATTAAGGTGTCGCTAAAATCTCCATCCGATTTCAAAGTGCTATAGCTTACAAACAGATCACCATATTTAAATGAAACGTCTACTATGCGGAAGATGGACTCTTCAAGTTTTAACACATATTAATTTGATACACATATACACACACATGCCATCTGATTTCAAAGTGCTGTATTGGCTTTAGAAGACAATACTAATGCTTTGCAGAATGCAGAATGAAATAATTGTAGTTACATCGAGTTTTCCGTGCACAATTGTTTGATAGCCTCCTCTGCTCGTATGATACACATAAATTAAATAGTCAAACTCGTCCCATTCCTTGATCATTGGTCGGAGCTAGCTTTCTATCAAAGCTCTTTCGAATGGTGGACATTCCACTCAAACTCGGTTAGTTGGCTTAAGCTGTAACTTTCACATCGTATGAAGATTTTAGGAAAACTCAACTCTGTCTAGTGAACATATCTAAAATGTATTAACATATATATGATCTGGTACAGGTGGTTATGTTTAATGAAACACTAATTCATTAAGATATATCCAGAAAATAAGCTTATTTGTTGTTATTAATCTGATATTTAGTATAAAAGAATCATGTTGGATACACTGTTCACAGTGCAACATATTGCACGATACATACTTGTCTGTCAAATTACATGAGTGGATATCATAATCTCCATTTCCAAATGTTATTCTAGAGTGAATTCCATGATCAAAACGGAAATATAATAAGAAAATAGTACACGTTGAAGATCATAAATGAAGAAAACAAAGCCTTCCTGAAGTAAAACTAGTTGACATATACGCACAAGGAAGAATATCAGCACGCGCTAGATAAAAGAACTGCGAAAGCGTGCGCAGAAAAGTAAATGGTCGTTCAAGAGTCTCGGTCGAATCAGATACAAAGTAGGGTCTTCGAAATATATGAAGAAAAAAGAAAAGAAAGAACTTCTGATAGAGATTTTATTGAAAGAAGACCGCGTTATTAAATGAAATCGGCAAGAAAATCTCCAGAATATTAATCGCCAGATTTTTCTTCTTCAGTAGCCAGTCAAAAATCCCTTCAGTTCATATATTCTATCTGCTTTCTGGTGGAAGAAATGATTCTTTCTTTTTTCTTTCTTTCTTTTTGATTCAATATCAAGAGGGTCAGCCGAGTAGACGCTGACACTGAAACTCCCATGAAAGAGCAGATTTTTTGGACTGTGAATGAGGGCTATACAAAGAGCGCTCAACCTTGCAGCAGACTAAAGAAGATATTCAAGCCCAAAGGACAAAATGTATCCAAAAGAGAAGGAGAGAGAGAGAGAGAGAGAGAGAAATACTCGGATGAATAGAATCTTCCAACTCCGCTTGCAATATTCCAAGTCATTTGGAATAAGCCAGAGAAGTTTCAACTTTTGTGACAGTAGACATTGTATACAAAGAGTTATTCCAATGCTTTCCAACCCTTCCCTTATGTCGACGCCCTTATAATACATATTATTTTATACAACACTCATTCACTGATATTATACCTAGGTAAAACAGTTTCAATTGTATTAAATGAAATAAAATTAATCAGTTTGACGTCCGACAAATTTGCTCTTTAGGTTAAGGCAAACACGATTCAGGCAAGTGAATGATGATAGAAAAATTGATGGAATGAAAATGTGGAACAAAACGGAGACTATGCTTTCCACCATAAAGTTGGTCGGGGATCGAACCAAGGACTGTTGTATCAAAGATGAAAGAACAAAAACATCAAGTGTCATCACTGAAATCAATATCTCGAACACGTGGGTAATACCTGATAGAAGGTAAGGAAATTTAATATTATTTAATCTCAAATTCCTCATTCGTTTCATATTCTGATTTAAAACAAAAAGTCTCCCGACACCCTTGATGCTACCACACGACACACAAATTGCAAAGTTTTGATCTATACACATACATCTTTATGAGTAATTTTCTTTCACACATTCACTTACAACCATACACGGATGTACAATTTTAAACATCATAGTGGCACCATCATCACGATAGAAATTCTGTGATTATTAGCTGGCCAGTTACAACACACACACACACACACACACATATATATATATATATATATATATATATATATATATATATATATATATATATATATATATATATATATATATATATATATATACATATATATATATGTGTGTGTGTGTGTGATAAAATTTCGCTGAGAACCCCGAATAGACTTACTATTGATCCATTTAAAGATAAGTATAACACTTTGTTAGTTATTTTGATATAGACAATATCCCTGTTGATGCCACCCATTAAAAATCCAATAGTATATTTTCGTTATATATTTTTAACTTCCACCATTCTTCTATTGCAACCATAATAACACATTTTTTTAAAAATATTTCATTTAGTTAATTTGTGCTTTTATTATTATCTTCATATTTCTTTTATCTTTTCTACATTTTTTAGAATACTTCCTCCTTGATTTGAAGGAACTCAGTTCATTAAAAATCCTTTATACTAAATACACGTATTTACTCTATTTTCTTCATCCAGAAGGCGAACAAAAAATAAAGGCGTAATTGGTGGGTCACCACCAAATTTGGTCCGGATGTAAACAGTGAAATGTTATGATCTGAGTTCGTTGATGTTGGCTATGCTCATAAGAGGATAATACTGAGAAAAATCCTTTCTCCGGTCGGCGGTATATTGTACAACTATACGGAATTCTCTTGACAGAAATAAGTACGTTATCCGTATGCTACAGACGCATTGTCCTTAGATGTTACATCATGCCGTTGCAGGATGTCTGACATCTAATAGTTTTCCGTATATCACATGCATAGACTTATGTTACATTCCTCAGCTATATGTTATACACGTCCATTTCTATGTAAGATCCTGACCGCCTATATTGTTTCATACGGAAAGTATGTATAGGTGGAATACATATACGGAAAGTATTATAAAACATGTGTTTTTAGTTATGCGTCTGCTATACGTTAAGTCCAAAAACTACAGGAATTACGCATGTAACCTACCTTTCGAAGTACGACACCTACAATTTTTTTCTCAGTGCACGTTGGTTCAGTGGAAGAGCGTTCACCTCTGGTGCATGGGGTCCCTAGTTGAATCATAGCCCGCGCCATATGGGCTTCGTGGTGGACAAACACGGTGCGTGGGTTTTCTCAGGGTTACCCTGTTTACTTCTACTTTATTCACTTCCCCATTGCACTCGTTTATAATCATCACCGCCTCCTTTAGTCTAGACGGCATAACGGTAGGACGTAAAATCTGTATTTCTGTCCTTATTATTTATTGAAACGGGAACTAACAGAAAATCAACGACTTTCGGTTTTAACGGTGACTGTTATAGTGTAGAAACGGTAATAGATAGAAAGAAGAAGTTTTCTGCAAAGAATTAAGCGTTATAAACGTCGTATATTACATCCAGGGGCGGATTTAGGATGATTGCATCGGTGCACGTGTACCTCCTCTTCGTTGTAAATGTACACTATGTAAAATGAGAAGCTAACAGTGAAGAAATCAACACCTTTCGAAACTTTCTGACATGATATTTCGTGTGGGGCTTAAAAGAGAGCAGAGCTTTGCAAAAGCAATAGTTTCAGTTAATCTTCTGAAGGTTGAAGAAAAAGGATTCATCAAACAAAACAATATAACATTTGTCAAGTTAACAGAAGCCAGGAGGAGAAAAGAAAACCTTTTTCTTGCATATCACTTGCGACACTCTTTAAAATAATTCCTCCCCTCCCCCCGTTCTACGTACTAGTGTTGTCAGGGGTTAAGAATATCTTCACATGTCATTTTGAAGAGTTTCAGTGTGGTTGGTAGTTATTGGTGCACCCCCCTCAGTAAATCCTGGATCCGACCCTGATTACATCTCCATTCTAATATCTCTATTTCAATCTAAAGTGGTAGAAATCTATTATCACTTCCGTTTCCAGTATTAACTGAAAAATGTAACTATGCAAACTTAACTTCTCACGTGGTGTAAACGTGTCATTGTTACTTGTTAATTCATAACAATATTTCATTTTCGTTATTTTGTTTATAATAACCGTAGTTCCATATATCGAACTTTAACACATTTTCAAATTATTGTTCATGTTAATTTCGCAAACATAAAGGAAATGTATCATGAGGGTCGTGCTAGTGGGAATGGTGACAGGAAAAAGAGGGAGAGGACAAAGGAGACTACATTAGTGGACAATACCAAAGCAGAAGAATCATGCGTAAAAATGCAGAGAATAGCGGAAGACCGTGGAGCATGGAAGCTTCTCAATTGCGGCAAGTGACCTGGGAATAATGGTAGAATACCCATGATGATGATGATAATATTAAAGAAAATGAAATTTACTCTCAGAAAAATTAAATGATCAAATGTATCAAATCTTTAACCCTTTAATACGCATTTCGTTTTTTTCCTGGACGTAACTTATTCAATACTTGTCATGCGGGAAGAATTTCATACTCTTAATTTTTTATGTATAAAATAATCGTATATATCATCTCATTGTTTTCCTGTACTATTTTCGTATTTCATCTCATGTGTCATAAATCAGCCACTTCCCCCATTTTCAGAAAAAAATATACTGCCCTCGTATAAAAAAACTACAAAATTACTTTTAGGTTGTTGTATTTAAGGAAATAAATTACAAGTGGAATACAAATTTATTTCCTATGTTTTCCATTTGAATTGAGATATTTATTCGTTAATCTCCGGTATTGAATTTTAAAAAATCTGTGTATATATGAGAGATTTTTTTGTAGGTTATCGCAAACTGGAGACGCGAGAGCTATCCATACAGTTGCAATCTCCTGTTTGCGTTCGTTGAGTCGAAAACCGGCTACCAAGTCACGTCTGTCGTGACTTTTGCCAGTTCAGATTCCAAATGAGAGAATTTTGACTGCCATTATTTTTTTCTTTCTCTTTTCACGTCTACGCTTTTAGCGAAACTTCTTCGTGAGCGAAATTCATAAAAATTTTGTCTTCATTTTTTTTCCTCTAATGAGAAAGCTTTTAAACATAAGGCATAAAGAAATAAATGGTACGAAAACTTTTAAAAATTATCTTATACTTGATTTCTAGGCAATATACATAGATCTTTAAAGTTTGTTCAAGCAATATTACTCTTTACAACTCAAATATTTGTATTATATACATGTTTTATGAATAGATCTCCAAATCGATATATACAAGTATACAAAGTACCAATTTATATCCTAATTCTAATCCACTAAAACAGTAAAACCCAGCGATATAGCTCGATATTAAGTCTCTCTCTCTTAATATATATATATATAGGGTTTTAATGAATTATACCGACAAACTATAAGAGGTGATACTTCACAACAAAATAAGAGAAAATGTTCATATGGACCTACGGGGAAATGTGCATAGTTTCAGAGCTAGGGCTGTCCAAAATCGCGAAAAAGCCAAATAACAAGAGGTCCTGTTTCGAAATCGAGAGACTGTGGATGGTGGTCCTTATCAGCATAAAGGAAGTCACACATATCCAATCCAAAAATTCTTATTTCATTAATGTTAAATGGGTATACAGATTATTTCCTACAATGTGAAATTCCAAGACATGCCATCAACCGAATTTTGAGATATGCTTCGACTTTATGATTGGTCCAAAGTAGGCAAACGATAACCATTGATAACAATGAACATGGAATCCTTTGCTGCGAAGTCGGAAGTGTTAAGGATCGTCAGCAGCATGGTTTTTCGTACTCGTAAAAACGCATGCCACAATGTTTTCTTTCATGCTTATAAATGAAGAAAACGTGAAATATACCGTGACGAAATACATCGCATCAAACTTTATTCCGAACACACATACACACACACACACACACACACACCAAAAAAAAAAAAAAAAAAAAAACACAAAGCTGCCGATTCCTAACACTTCCGACTTCCCTCCGAAGCACTGAATGTCCATTGTTGTCAAGATTTACCTAATTTGGACCCTTCTTGAAATCAGTGTATATCTCAAAACTCTATTGAAAACATATCTGAGAATTACAGCCTGTACGGAATACCCTCTACACCTATTGACAATTGATGAAATAGGGCCTATTCAAATTTAATTTTTTCGCGAATTGGACAGCTCTAGCTCTGAAACTACCAACTTTTCGCTATAGGTCCATATGAACTTTTCCCCTTATTTTGATGTGAGGAATCACCTCTTACAGTTTGTCGGTATAGTTCATTAACACCTTCAGAATTTTGATATTTAAAAAAAAATGTGTCCATTCAAAGTACTTTTTTGAGTAAGTGCCACATTTCTACAATAAAATGAAATGGAATCTTTAAGTTTTACGTCCTACATTTATCCCGGCTAGGCTAAAGGAGACGATGATGCGAAATGAATGAAATGGTGGAATGAATAAAGTGGGAGGAAACGGGAGAACCCCTAGTGAACCCACGCACACAGTGTTTGTCCACCACAAAACTTACTTGGCGCAAGCTGGGACCGAACCAAGGATATTATGCTCCAGAGGTGAACGCTCTATCCTTGATCCATTGTGGCCTCTTTTCTACATTATTCTATACATTATTTTATTATTAATAGTAGTTCGTAATATATGAATAACCTTGTTGCTTTTGTATATGTAAAGCCTTCTCCCCTCTTTAGTTGCTAGCGCGCACTCGTTTGGTGCACAGATCCCGAAATCGATTTTCAGTAGGACATCATTAAAATTTGAAGGCATTGTGGTTGTTGAATTTCAGTTCAAACTAGAGGTATAATATAGCCTCGGTGTTAACAGGAATGCTTAACTTTTATCCAACAATAAGACGTGTATTTTCTGGGATATTGGTATCGGATAATATAAATTTTCAAACATAGGTATACAGTTTTCATTCCAAATTAATAAAAATATCAGAATGTATATGATGTAAGCTAATACATAAAATTCACAAAATAAATTATAGATACTTTAATTAGAAAAAATATACTCAAATCACTATAATCAAATCTATAAAAGCTAATATGTCATTTTGAAAACACATGTCTATACGTTTTCCTGAAAACACTGGAGCCAACATAAGCATTAATATTCATTTTGATGGCAATCCTGTAAGATTACAGATTGTTGCTTGTTTTTTACTTGTAACTGTACCTGAATTATCTAACCCAAATTTGTATCGTTACAGAAATATTTTCTTTATAGCAGTTAACGGACTTAACACCTAAAATCATCCTGTATATACCGAAAATGAGTTACTATTGTTCTAAGGCAAAAGCATTCCATCATGCTTCTCCGCTTCTCCAATCAGTAGATATATCTTAGCTTAAGCAATTTGTGACCTTTTCTACTATCTGTCATAACTTAAAATAGAAATTAAACTATGGATTATTAGTCACTCCTTAACGTCCTCGCTACACAAACAACCGCTTCTGTCTTCTAACGAGTTAAATGGTACTTTTGCGTGAGGAACATTATCAAAGACACTGCACGGAACATTATTAAGTCTCCGTAGAAGTCAACCTCTTATCTGAAACACACTTTGTGAGATCTTTACCAACCTATTGACGCACCTGGAAGCTTGGTAACACGGCGTGTCTCTTACATAATTATAAGTTTATCTAAGTCTTTGGAATTCCAGCTTTTCTGTACAATTAGGCTAAGCAAAAAGTACTTCTTTCATACTCCAGTATTTGTTGATTACATTAAAAACAGTAATTTGTTAGGAAAAGTCTTGACGGTTTTTGCGTAATCAAACAAATATAACGTTTTACGTGTTCCACTATTAATGGTTTACGTAGATATACATATAGTGATACGAACAAATTTCAATATTTTGTGGAAAAGCTAACGGTAAAAGATTTTATTTCTGAATCACGCAATTCTTGATTCTTATCAGAACAACTTTTATATGTTGATTTATTTCCTGAAGATATCGATAGCTTACTTCAACAAATTATCATAAATCATATGTTTCCCGTAAATTATTCTTTCAAACTCTGTTATGAAACAAATGACATATTAGGACAACTTTATTTTATACATTGTATCTCTTATCAACGAGAAAGCACGAAGTTTTACATGAAAATTTCCTTTTAAAAAAGTGCAACTGCAGTCAATATTTTGACTTTTATGAGTCTATAAAAATCTGTTACGTTTATTGTGACGCTGTATGTTACTACTTTTTTTTAATGAATCTTAATGATTACTGTTCTAGCTAAGGAAAACAAATGGATTTAAACAGATGTTTAAAGATAACGACATTATTTGTTAATGTTTTGAGTGAAAAAGTTACCTTAAACATAAAAACTTAAAACAGAATCAGCCTACACCTGTATTTTTAAATGGGGGCACGGTTGCTCAGTGGTAGAGCGTTTACCTCTAGTACGTGGAGTCCCTGGTTCAATCCTAGCTCGCACCAAGTGGGCTTTGTGGTGTGCAAACATAGTCTTTGTGGGTTTTATCGGGATTCTTCCATTTCCTCCCACTTTCTTCATTCTACTATTGCATTCATTTCTCATCATACCTTATACTTTAGCCCAGCCGGCATAAGCGTGGGACATAGAATTGAACGATTTCATTTCATATGTATCAGTACTACCAAGCATGTAGATATTCAGAATTTTAAAAGTAATATGCAGAGAATAATATTCAAATATTGTTAGAAAATTGCAGGTAGAGAGGGGAAAAACAACCAAAGTTTTAAACATAAATGTCTCGAGCGACAAAGAAAGCAAACTTTACATCACAAGTATCAATGGAACTAATATTTCGTAAGCGATCAATTTCTTAGTATCTAATGATATTTTGTCCTCTCTGTCTTTAATGTTTTAATTATTATTCAAGCCTTTGAATTATATAGAGAACGTTCAAAAAGTCTCTATACACCTGAATCGTGTGCAAAGATGTTTGGAGGCTCATGGGGGACATTTCCAACATTTGCTGTGAAAATGTGTGTTAAAATGTGTGTGTATATGCTACGCCCTGTACATAGTGCTTTTATGCCATAAAATATAATAAATTTTGAGTAAAATAATTTTCTCGTTGCTTTGAATATGTGACAATTCAGGTGTATAGGGACTTTTTGAACGCTCTGTATAATCTAACATTCATATTGTTAATACTATATTTTTTTCTGTGTACCCTTCAAATATTTGTTTAACATTAACAATGCATCACCAAGAAAGGGACATCGCATTAACCATACATTTGCAGAATATGTAGAAGATGGAACTAGAATAAAATGATTAGGAGTGAAGCTCCGTGTGCGCATCAACCAAAAGGAGGCCGGGGGTAGTCAATGTTAGCGTGGTATTAATGTTGGGCAATACCTCGTCGTCCAATGTGACAGCGATTACAGCAGGTTTTGGCCTTTGATCACTAAAGAATTTTGAAATATTTAGATTGCGTATCACATATACACAAAATTCTTGTTGGAAACATTGCAGCCAGAGTAGAAAGAAACGTTGACTCCAGAAGGCAACACACTACAATGTGTAGGAAGCCAGCAGCAGCACCATAGAATGGACTGAGAGTACAAACTTCCTCTGATCAATATTATGATGGACATAACAGTCATACAGCGAAACCTATCAAACGAATCTCCTGTTTACGCGCTCCAAATAGTGTCTCCATGAATACCTCAGCGTCATCTAGTAGACGGGGAAAGCTTTCACAGTGCCCATGTTGGAGATTCCTTTGGCACACAATTGCCATATTGCCATTTAAGGCTTAAATATTTTTTAAAAACGTCGCTCAATAAGGGCGGAATGGCATAAATTCCTCTTCTCGGATAAATGTCTCTTCATTATGCAGCATCATAAGGGTCACATCTGTGTATGGTGGTACAGTGTGAGAGTTTAGTATCCCTTCGTCGGTTCTGTATATGATGTAATGCATATGGTTCTGTATATGGAGTACTATTGGATTCTCTGTAGTGGAGTAGCGTGGGAAACTCTTTGTCTAGCGTGACTAAACAACAGTACATCAATAAAACGCCATACCCGATTGTGCACTGTTTAGTACATATCTTGCGTTGAGCTACTTTCCAACAGAAATACGTGGCCATGTGTGGTACACATTGTCATACATTTCCAGGATAGGCAAGTACTTAACTACTTCCTTGGTGATGATTTCATCTGATTCTACTGCAAATGAAACTATCCGGTCAGTCCAGCGTTACAAATACATTGCACACCAATGCCTTTAGCAGAACAGTTGATACAGAACATAATGTAGATGCATGGCCTTTTGTACACCAGAACGACGTTCAGGTTCATACCCTGACTTTGTGCTTCGTGATGTGGATATCATTCTGTTTCTCCATGGTGAACCCATATGTTACTGACATTTGAAATCTCTGCTGGACTGTCGAGACTCAGTCATACTTGGCACACAATGGCAAATGTAAATATTTCTCACGTGTATCTCAAGCTATGTGTGTGCCAGATTTGAGGCTATCACCTATATGGTACTTGCTTTCTAATCTGGGATTGAGTGTTACTCTAAAAACTAGTTAACGAGATCATGATAAATATTACTAGATAAAGATTTGGAAGATGTCTGATCGGCAGTACAATGTACAAATGGTAACGGTCATTACAAATTAGACGTAAAAAAGTATCCTACAATGACAAAATAAGTACCTAAGAGTGAACGTATGAGAACGCACTAGAATCAGAACAAGAAACCAAAGAAAATTTAATAATCAAACAAATTGGTGAACTAACACTAACCTTTTTCCAATAAAGTTACTAATGTGTTAAAAAACATTTAATGTCAGGGCCATTTAATCTTCAGTAGACAGTATGATATTCACGGAGGGACTGTCTCGTTTCATTTATTGCCTCAGATTTGAAAAGCCCTAGTTTATGCTTTTATTATTTACCTAGATAGTAAAATATGAATATTCATTGGAATAACTTAGTGCTTAACGAGTGCAAAATAATATCCAAGTACAAACCACTTATGATAAAACATACATATACTATGATTGAATAAAGCAAAACCAAACACACACACACAAACTCAAATGTAATTTAATATTTCTAAAACTTTCACAACCGTTTTTTAGATGTTCTGAATTTAGTGAATTTTTAAAATAGATTCACGAGTATAGCATTATTAGTAGAAGAAATTAAGTTAGGAGGGATGGATACTAAACGAAGAGATCAAAGATGAAATGAAATACGTTTTATCTTAAATTACATCTTGCTTTCGTGACACAAAAGTGGTGCAATATACAGAAACAATCTCAAAAGATGCACGAACTCTTATTGAGAAATATACCTTATCTTTTGTTTGGAGAAATGAAGAAAACAAAGTAATAAATCTGAACAAAAGAAGGTGGTAAGAAACAAAAGGACTTTGAGTTAGTTGCACAATACGATAAAATATACGCTGTTTAACGTTTAGGTACTGGTTTTCCATCTTTAACGAACATTGAGAAGATAATTTTAGTTGAATATACAAATTTAATCGTCTTGGTTTGATTGAACACAGACCAATACAGATCAAATTTTTTTATTTAGACTAAACTTTCGATGTAACATTAACATGTAATATAACTTTCGATGTCGCGGAAAATACGTCAAAAATCAAAACAATGGAAGGGTCTTTTAAACAGGTTGAAAAGAACATAGGAATATTTTAAGGTGTATAGGAGGAACGTAACGACGCGGCAATGAATTGATATGCGATGGAATCCACTGAAGGAATGTCTTTGAACTACGTTAGAGCTTTAGAATTCTGCTAAACCTTGGAGTTCCTGAAACGCACAATCTTTAAATTAACATATAATTAAATACCACCACACTCTTATTAAGGAAATTCACATGTACAATATAATATTACTTATTATGTCATGTAATTTTAGAGAAACTAATTTGCTTCCTTTATTTTCTATTTCTTTAAAATTATTTGTTTGACACTTGCAAAGGTGTTTTACACAAGTTCATTGGTTGAATCGTAGCTTAGCACTCTTTTCAGGCTATTTGACACGTACACTGGGGTGTAACTTACAGAAGGATCCGAACTGCCTGAATTCTCGTCGGGAGTCGAATCCATGTATTTCGTATCTGTTCCCTAATATTAGCTATTGTTGACCTTTTCGTACTAATGAGCCGGCATATTAGTTAAAACTCAATCTGGTGCTATAAAAATCAAAGATATATCTATTGTATATGTTTCTAAGTTACCTCACATATTAAACATTACACGTTTTAAGATTATGGTGTATATTCTTGCACGTAAGAAATTCTAAATCTTTACTTCTCCACGGATAAAACAGATTTAATATCCGAAGGTTACTTTTTATACAGTACTGCGGAAAAAGTATTAAATTGTCAACCAATTTTATACTATTCGCAGTTATCCTGAAGTATATGTAAGTATTAGTATAACATTACTTTAGTAGTTATTTGTCTTTGTTAACGTAATAAATTCGGCCTAATGCATATAACGTTCATAAAACATAGAGGGATTAGAAAATATTTGATACAATGCAAAGTACCCAAATATTTGTGTTTACAGGAAAACGGTTACCCTGTGTAAAAATTACAAAATGTAGGGAAACTGTCATCATGGAAGTTGGTAAGTGGCATAAAATGTTCTTTCAATTAACTGTGGCTTTTAGAGAGAAACTTCTGTAACCTCAAAGTTTCAGTATATTGGTCACACCGTATTTCTCTAAATACTTCTAACAATTAACCGTTGAAGGAAATTTAGAAGAGATCCTGAGACGAATATTCGGACCCAAGAGGAACGGGAATGCGTTTACCCAACATTGTTAGGGTCGTCAAGTCTAGGAGGCTTAGGTCGGCGGGTCATGTAGCTAGAATGGAAGAAATTAGAAACGCTTTCAAAGTCTTGACTGGAAGACCAATCGGAAAAAGACCATTAGGAAGATTTAGGCGCAGGTGGGAGGACAATATTAAGATGGATCTCGCAGAGACTGGAATACAAAGTAGAAACTGGATGCAGTTAGCTAAGAATAGAAGTCAGTGGAGAGCTTTTGTGAACGCGGCGTTGAACCTCCGGGTTCCATAGGCCAGAGAGTTAGTTAGTAAATTTAGAAGGAAGTATATCAGTGCTTATAATTACAGGTGCTATTCCTGTATTTGCCTGCTGAGATTGAAGGAAATTCCAAGAGGAACCCTCAGCAAGAAACACCAAAATGTTCTGATTACGAAACCAGAAGGTTATCTGTATGTTTATAACTCTGTGGCGGTACAGTCCAAAATAATTCGACAGAAAGTCAGGAGAGAAAATGTAAAACCTTCCTTATGTTGCACAATGTAGCATAAAATTGACAGATAACTGAATAAAATATGTTTAGATATAGTAAGATCATGTAGATGTGAAACGATACAAAGCTGTAATGAGTTTACAGAAATGGGGCACTGCTGAATGTCAACGTGTTAAGTAGAATTTAATTTAGTGGTTTTGTACTAAAAATTTTGCTATACACGAAAAAAGAGTTCCTTTTTATTTTCAGAGTTCCCTTTTAATTCAAGTTGCACAGCGTAGTTTCCAAAAAATAAAAAAGAGAAAAGGGAAAAGAAAAAGTTCATCATTATTATTTCCACCACATATTTCGTAGTCTAGAAAATGTTTGTTAAAGCACTCGTATCAACTTTGAAAGAAAAGAAATGTATACATGATGGTAATAGTATTATATACTTCATTAATAAAGATCCTTTAAAACGCGAATGAAGTTTTGTGTGCCTGCGTAAAGAAATCTGAGAAGTGTTACATACATTCAATTTATTTCTGAGTGTTAGACATTATGAAACCACAAGCATGATGAATGAAAGTTAGGCACTATTATTATATTCAAACAAGCAACTTTTAATTACTACACATACACTCCGATACATACAATGCACAAGTACATTTAGATGTTTAAATACGCATGAGTGAACGCACGTTTATGAATGGAAAAGAAGAGTACTGAAATTTACAGTGCGGTACAGTGGGATTTAAGATATTTTGCACTCAAATATATGATGGTCATTTTTCAGGAAGAAAAATAAGAAATATGTAGTTCAGACTTAATGGTTAATTGTGTAATAGAAATGTGGGATTTTATTTTAAGCAAAGCAGTAAATGTGGGATTTTATTTTACATAAAAGTAGATCTCTGAACTTATTGGTACACTGTTGGAGATGAGTGTAAACACAAAGAAAGAAAAACCGTAACCTGCAAAACATTAATATAAAAGGGCTGGAAATATTACATATATTAATAATAATACTCTGTTAAAAGAGCCATTGATTTGTCCTCTGTTTGGATGAAGGCATATTATTCTGATGGAGAAATTCTAGAAGTTGCACAGAACTCTTCGAATTTCAAACAAAGAAACTGAAATAAGCAAAGAAATATAATGAATGTTAATACAAATTACAATCTGAACAATAAAGATGAGAACTATTTTGGATCATTTGACTAGCGTTCAAGAAGATTAAATATCAACTCTTGTTTCTGCGTATTAAATATAGGGTTTTCTAAAATCGTACAGTCAGCTCAATAACTTATGCTTAACAATACGCAGTGACGTATTTAGGGGGTGGCTTCCGGGCTTAAGCCCCCCCCGAAATCTTACTTATTATAGTAAAATAAATGAAATATCTTGCAGAATTTTCACATTCCAGGCAAAGCCCCTCCTTAAACAAAATCGTAAATACGCCACTGACAATACGAGTTATGTTAATAATCAAATTACTCTATAGCGTAATTTGAAATAAAGCCTTCGATTAGAATTGATTCATAAAAAGTCAAGAATTTTCAAAGTATGAGTGTGTATGTATGTATAATGGACACCAACCGTATGTACCTACTTACGTTTTATACAATATATCATATTTCATTTTTTTCGTTCCCAAATTTAACATTATCTTTATTGTATATATATATATATATATATATATATATATATATATATATATATATATATACATTCCAACAATTATCTCTCTGATATTGTTAACACCACGACTACTTCATCATTCCCGCAAACATTCTTAGTGAAGTCACATATCTCTTCATAACTACATACTCCGAATACTCGCTTTATATCAATTACTACACTATTTTCTCTTAATTTGTATTTATCACTGCGCTACAAAATCTCTACGATAACTTCTCTTATAAAATATTAACTCTACTGCACAATTACATCCTCTCCGCTACCAACATCATAGGTACATGTTTCCGCTTCTATTACAGCATGTTCTATCCCATTTAGGCACTCTACATTATTATTTGCCAGTTATTTTCTTATACGCCACTGATAAGTAGTAACTGTCGAAATCAAGTTATGAGTATACACACAATTTTATCATATAACAAGCTTCGTATTAACGTATTTAAAATTCTATCCCTCACTTAAATGTTAACGTTACCCTGATTTGAGAACTGAAATTCAATTGAAAGAATGAAAATACTTACACAATATAGTTTCTTTTCGTCTCAGCAACGTTATTTACGGGGTAGAGGACAAATTGTTCCTTTGAAATATATACATTTTATAAATGGTATACTAATGCAAAACGTACAACTACTTATGTCAGTGGAGTTGCTTGCTTTTTCACCGAAAAACAAAATCAGAAATTAAGCTGCAAGTTGACTTTTCACACAACTTATTGATTGGATATCTGCAACTTAAATGAATTTATAGCAATCATAATATTGGTATCCAACTGTTGAATTACTAGCCTCAGATTAATATTAACGGTAGCTATGTTTAGGAATACTAAATTAAAGTTACAACTATCGTAGTAATTATGTTTAATATGTTGAGTGTCTGTGTTGCACTAATGTTAAAATTGCATTGTTCATCAATGTGTCTTCGCTGATAGATACTCTTTTGGAAATCAATTATAGCTATAATATTCATTTATACGCTTGTAATTATAATGTTGCTGTTTCCAGAACCTCTGGTGCGTTACGTTTCTAATAATAGCAGACACAAGCATAGAGGCATATACACAAAAAATGCAGAAGTATTTACCTTAACAAAACTCTTTCTGTATTATCTCTTGAAACCTTTTATTTACTTCCACGCTAAGTCTCTTTCTTTTCCCTGGCTCTTCCTCTCAGAGTCTAAGAGGAGTCCAGAGACGCTTTCACTATCTCCGTTTGCCCCATGGGACTGCACGAAAAGCCATTAGCAGATTGAGAGGCCGTAATGTAACAAAACAACATAAGAAGAAATACAAACACAAAAACGTATAAAGAAAACAAACATTATTCACATATAAAACGTCATTTTTAGTTTACTCATTCTCAACATTGTTTTTCCTGACCACAGTATTGGAGCAAATATGCTTTCTAGCAATGACTCTTACTACATATGTGAAATTAGGGAATGTAAATATTTTAATTTACGAGGGAGTGCATAAACGTTACAGACTTTCCTCAGAAAGAGCAGAGATAGGGGGATGAAATTACACAGTTATTAAACATATTCTCCCCTGAGAGCGATGCACTTGGTACAGCAGCTTTTCTAATACTTGCAAATAATGTTCCTTTTGTTCTAAAACTAGGTCTCCGTAGTATATTGAATGTCAAGAATCGTCAAAATGATGTCCCTTTAGGTACTGTTTTTAGTTTTCAAATAAATGAAATTAGAGTAGCCAGACCAGGCGAACAGAAAAAGTTGCGAGCTTACATAAAGGACAGAGTGCTCAGTTTCAAATGATCTAGAACGCATGGGCTGAGCAATTGCCGTGGAAAATGAAAATCCCTTGGGGCAACTTTTCATGACATTTTTAATGCTAACATGTATCTTGAGAATTATTTCGTTTATATCTCTTCTACTAAATAAAACAAGATGTTCTAATTAAGACAACCAAACTATGACTGTTAATAGACTGAGACATTCATTTGGAGTATAATTAGTCTTTCATGTTATGACATTGAAAACAATAGATCCTTGATCACGAGCTTATAATCATCCGGAAACTAGTCAACGAAAACTGTTTGTACAAATAATTTGCAATTGATTTGCATGATTGAAGTGCTAATATGTGGACATGCTTTGTTTAGAAATCTAATTCCTCATATTTACTCCACGATATTGAGCAATTCCTTCCAATATCTATCATTTAGACAAAAACTAGATTCAAATGTTTTTTCCTTAATAGCTGAACCACAGTCAATATCAACAAAATACTGCCCCCATTTTTCAATTCCACGGAAATACCTTAAACATTTTTCATTAACTAAAAATTCCCTTCTTTTCCCACATGATTCATTCATTAGATTGGAAACTATTAAGCAATTCTCTAAAACACACTAACAAAATGTCAAACATTTAAGTCTTCTCAACGACAATATTTAACTAATATCAATTTGACAATAGTTTGCATTTTGTATTGGAATATTCGGTTGTTTGCGTTCCGGGCGTCATTACCTATGTGCGTGCTACAATGCCAAGTTTTCACTTACTGTTAAAAAAAACTGTCTAGACGTTATAACGGGCATAGTTATTGTGCGCGCGTGCGGAGAGCATTCACGTTACTGATAGAAATAATTATTTGCATTGTGAAACATTTGGACTGAAAAACGAAAATTTTGATATTCTGAAGAAATTTTATGCTGCATCAGGTTGGCAACACTAACCGGAGATCAAAGGCAACGTCTTTTTTCTTTTTTCCGTTTTCGAAACACGATCTTGAAGTTGCCAATTGTTTATCATCAAAACAAACACATGTATGTCATAAATGAATGCTCCCTCAGATCTGCCATCTCTAAAACACGACATTTAAAAAAAAATCTATTAAGATGCTGTCAGCGAAGGAGAAATAGTAGAACTAACTAAGGGATTAACCCCTTACATCCACTAAAAGCTTTCATCATCTCCAGGTTAAATATGATCCTTAATAAAGGATATATAATCATAACATCCCCATGGATGTCACTAGTATTTTGCAACGGAATATTGTATTGTATCCTCATGGATGCCACTGGAAAGCAAGGGGTTAAATGACAGCTACGTGAGTTAAGTTACATTTGATGATTTTCTTTTTATTTAAAACATGTTCCACTATAACATCCATTAAATATCCCACGCAAAGTATTGTTCTGACTACATACGAATCGATATTTTACATAACGTGTCTAGAGACATTTAAAATATGGCTGTGAAGAAGAATGTAGAAAATTGGCCGTATCTAAAGGTAACTTTTATGGGAAGACGAGAAAGTTATATCATGATCATACTAAATAGATTATTTTTTGATTAAAAGGAAGTACTGTAAATTGTAAAATGCAATTTTTCTGACTTTATTGAATCATTTGGAGTTCAACGTCTCATGAAAGCATCAACGTTTTATGAAATAAGATCAGATGCATTGAATGGGACATAAACGAACACTTTGGCTTCCAGCTGAGGCATTGTGTTGAAACTCAATCATTTTTATTGTCAACAAGTTTTGAAAAACCTAATAATAATTAACAGTGTCATTTTAAAAGCAGGAACATTGAAACATTTGTTTCTTGAACATAATTTGATAATTATACCTATACATATTTTCTGAATATTTTAGAAACAGGAAATTATAACATCCAATTAAGACTTCTATTTCATTACAAACGTAAATGTAAATGCGAACATATTAAGTCTTACAATTACTTTCTTCGATATCAAAAGTAACTTTTTAAAAATGAAACAACTTTCCTGCAGGAAAATGCGCCAGCGCATGCTACACGCAAGTAATGAATATTCCAAGAGGAACACTGTGTTTCATTGTGTCACTCACGTGGGTGTTTACACAATTCTTCGTCTATCAAAAAATACGGTCTGTAATCGCAAATCAGATACTTCACACCTTTACTAAAGGTCAACTTTAAGAACTTGTCGAAGCTGTTTGTCTTGCGATTATCACATGACGATATCCAACACCATCTCACCATATCGCAGCAGCTGTTGATGTCCACAGTCGTTCGTGCTGATACTAACCTACGTACATAGTCTGCTTCCGAGTTAAACTGTTGAACCTTATAGAAAGCGATAAGAGTAATAATTTCACTCTTCTTATACCAAGAGTTGTACGTTTTCACACATTGGCACCTCTATCCTTCTTTTCCTTTACTAACTTTAAAAGTTTACAGCTCAACAATGTGTGAGGAAGATATGTTCCAATGAAAAATTTGTAAGTATATTTTGTACTTTGTTTTATTTTCTTTCTAATAAATACCATAATGTATTATATATATATATATATTTCAACGGCTTAATTATTCATTGCTTTAAGAAAGACCAGTTCGGGGGAAAACAATGATAAGCGCCATTTCCAGTGAAATTCAGTAATTAGTTGGAATTGTTTTGGGATTGGATTATAGAACAGTATGTAGGTAGCTTAATTACTGATATGCAACTGCACATGGAACGGCAAACTTGCTTGGCATCTCATTGGATTGCATTGCATTTGAATGTGAACTTTCTTTTCTTAGTTTCTTCGGAAGTTAGAAAATGTAATATATCATTGCCTTCCCTGAAACGCTCAATTATGAAACAATGGAAATATTTCAGGAAAAATTGGACTGTTTAGCTTCGAATACCTCGAAAATGTAGAAAGTGTAACATAGCGATTATCTTTGTAAAGTAGTTCCTCCATTTCAAGTCTTTTAAAAGGAGAATATATACTAATGCAGTATTGATCTATTCTGAGACTTTTAGCTTGATTTCGATTCATCCTTTACTTCTTCATCAGTTCAACGATCAATTGCCATACTTTTTCATTCATCTTTCTTTTTATTTTTTAAATTTTTTTTTATTTAATTATTTATATTTGTTCTTGCATTCGTATATAATTTAGAATTGACTTATTTACGAAGTTTTACGTGATAAAGAAAATGAAAGTTTTTTCATTTCACTTAGATTCGTTGATTAAATAACACAATTGCTATTTTTTTTAGCAAAATCTGATTCGGTAATTAATGCTGGTGAAGTTTATTATGTGGCTTGCTTCTGTTAATTATTACTGTTAATTATTCATGAGAAATCATTCTTTTAAATTATTTTTCTTTTCTTATTCATTTTCTCAAAATTTTAAAATTCCGTTTTCACTTTCCACGATCTAACAACTTTCCCCATTTTATGAATAATGTATTTAAAGGAGGTACTTTAGAATAGAACTCTAACAAGTGAACATATTACAAACTATTTATCATTGATCATAATTCATTACCATCGAAGTTAGGTACTCTCGAGATAGAAAACAGTATATAATTCCATTTCTTTACGATAGAACTACTGTTATTGTTTCATATGTACCAGAAATTGAATAATAAGTATCCCGTTGAAAAGTAGACTTTATCCTTTAGGTTGCTTTTAGTTTCTTAACAAAACATACAAAATCAATCAACGAACAGCATACTCTATTAATGGAGACTGGCCGTAGAATGGCAACATAGATACTTATGCACTTTGAAATGTTATTGCTCCTCACGGGACTACGAAATGCAAGGCTTCACCTTACTTTTCGGAAAGTAAATCACTAACAAACAAAACTACAAAAATTTCCTGGCTTTCTATAGAAGTTCTAGCAAGAAATTCATAAATGACACATCCTAACCATTTCAAACATCGGTGTAGAACATTCGCTCGTCAAAACCCTTTTCATTTCCTTTGAAATGATGAAAAAGTATTGTTCACTTTAGAACATATGAAACTAATTGAATCCGAATAGTATTTGGCTACAATTTGAATTTACGTGAAAATAAATTATTGTGTTTTGTCATAAATATGAAGTTTCGCTTCGTTTACTACGTAATTGCTATTCCTCGCATGTTGACGGCATTGCGAATTAAGCACTTAATAAAACGATCCTTATAGATATGTTCAAAGCCAGCAGCCAACTTAAACAATCTGCAGGATGAAAAAGTTAGTACTTTTAATTATACATTTTTTCTTACTTTCTCTCCAAAGTGCTTCCTATGTTATTCGGTTTATGATATACAAAATTTGTTTATTTTTACTATTTTAAATATTCGTCAAGCAGTAAAAAATTACATAATTTATTATTATTATTATTATTATTAGCTTTTTCCATCATTGCAGAAAGTGAAACACAACATTTATATCTATATGAAATGTAAATTTGTTTAGCAGTTCGTTGTGCAAAAAGGAAAATCTCGAAACACTTCAAAATATTAAATATTTATAATACGTAGTATAAATGTTGGGAAACCCTTTTAGTAGAGCTGATTAAATGTATCCCCAATGAATTAACAAATGGGTATAATCAGCACTTTTTTTTCTTTTTGTCAATGTGCAACAAACGTAATACTGTTTCCATTTTCTAATTTTCTTAAGGTGCAATTTTTGTAACCATTTCTACTTTTGTATTAATGGAATTTTTATTTCCTTTCTATCTAAATAATTTTGACACTGGAATTTGACAGGCCTACATCAAATGCATTTAAAAGGTAATGAAATCAGTATATGGCAGCACCTGCTAATTTCTTGCACTTCTTTAGATTTTAATGTTTACCATCACAGTTAATCAGAACACAAAGAATAAATATCCATTTTTCCAGCAATTTGTTTACCAGAAAATAACTACTGGTAAATATATGATACGTAAAATGTATTTACGTAAATACGTAACACGTATTTAAAAATAACAGAAACTATGTTTTAAGTAAGCTATTATAGGTAACCCGAAGCCCAGAAAAATGAATTCTTAAACTCACGGGAAATAATACGAGCGTAAACTAACATTGGAGTCCAAGCATTCCATAGCTTAAAGACCCTGATATAGGCGGAATTTTATTCTAGTTGGAAGATAAATTGTATAGCTAATAACAAACTGTTAGTTTTATTTTCATCATGGTATAAAAATTGTGTAGTACTAAATTTTCTGTAATATATACACGATACACATGGTGTTTCAAAACAACAGCGATAACGTTTGGGAGATGATTGCTGACACCAAGATAAGATAAAAGTATAGACCAACCTGGGTGCACAAATGCTTCCTTTCGGAGTTGTAGACTTCCGAAAACATGAAGAAATGAAATTTATAGGTTCATAGCTCCAAAACTATGGGATCTACCGCAATTGGGTCAAGACTTCATTTAATAACTAGCGTGTGTCCTATCCAAATATTTGAGTTTCAGAATCCTGTGGTACTTCCGCAACAATCTTTGCAGAGGTAGTTGTTGAGTACTTCAAATTATATGCCAATAGCCAAGCTCATTCTATAAAAATCGTTGCGTGAGTACTTTAGGATTCTGAAACATGTATTTTAGGATAGCGCACGTACTAGGTCCTAAGTGAAGTCTTGACCCGACTACGACCGAAAAATGTATGTAAACATGTGATGGCGCAAATGATCAGAATAGCCCCATCAGTGATCAGTATAGCCCCGTAGTTTTTCAAAAACTTGAAATGTGTACTGTTTTAGTTTTTTTTCTTTTTTGCAACTATTAAAAATATAAACATATAGTTTTTAATTGTGAACTTATGTAAACCAAACATTGCTGCTTCGAAATAAATTAACAGTTTTGGGGAAATTTCTTTTGTTTTTATTTTATATTTACTGTTTAATGTCAAATGATCGATATAGCCCCGGTCTACCCTAAACGAATTTTCTTTATTTCCATCCATTCATGCAAATTTTATCAATTTTGTAAACCTCTTAAGTGAGTAATTCATCACGAATTAGTTTCCTGAAATAAGATTTGAAATCATTTGGTTTCTTATTTGTTTATTGTTGAAAAAGATCAGTTAAGTGAAACAAACTTAGTTTTATTCCTTTTCACAAATTTCTGCACAAAACTCAGATTTATACGCAAAAAAGAACATATTAATTTTCAAAACAATTAGAAACCAAAGGCAAAATCATTGTTAGCATTCTCATCTTCCTAGAATCATATGTATTCTCACAGGTAAACTTTTAAAATTAGTTTGAAATATATTTGGTAAATGTTTTACATTAGTTTAATACTTAAAAATGCTACGGTATGATTTCTTTTCTGAACTAAAGGTTTTCCAGTGGTAAGTATTGGGTTTAATCACGTACTACATAAAATGTAAACCAGGGTGGTATAAGATGGATTAGCAGATTGCTAGAAAAAATGCTGAGGAAATTTCGCGTGCTTTTAAGCAATAAAATATTATTTCATGAGAATCAGACATTTCTCTGAGTGCCTTCACCGATACACGGAAGGTTCACTAGTTCTTTTCATTTCTGAACGAAAATAAAATTAATTTTCTGATTTCTTGAATAGATGCTATGCATTAAATATGTTCCTTCAGTTCTTATCAGTTCTCTTTGTAACATGAACAAAGGACGTAAGTGAAAACATATTTTGAGAATTGTGTCTTTGTAGTTAATATGTGAGTAAATGGCATATTAAATCACCAGCACAGCTTGATTTCACGACAATACACACGCTTATACGATTGTGTAAGGATAGTCAGGGCAGGAGAAATACTGTAGGTGGCATAATGAGAGATGTTGTCTTAAGAAAATACCGATACTAAAAACAATTTCAATGTGAAAATAAATGCTAATTCAGACTGAGACAAACCAAAAAAGTAAGAAAAGAATTTTGTTAAATATGATTGTATTCTATGATTCGTTAAGTGCCATGTGCGATGGTCAGGGCTTGAAAAATCTTACTTGTAAGTACTCTCCGTCCAAAAGATCCATTAGTCAGACCTTTTTCCAGTCATAGTGTTTATACAAATAAACAAAAATCACTTTCCGACACAGTAACCATATCAATACTGCATTTTTGTTTATTGGCATGTCTATTACAAAGGAAACAAATAGTGAAATTGCTATTTATTCTTGAATTCACGTTTCTGACTGATTGGACTTTACTCGCCACTGACGAGCAGGCGAGTGGATTTTTCAAGACCTGACCATGGTCATCATTGGTCTCATAGAATAATATATTTTAATCCATAGGGAAGTGGATGCAGAGTTTGTTAATCGCACGGAACATCCTTCAACTTTACATAGTTGATGATCCAATTTATTCTGTGATGCCATAATCTGTCTCTCTCACTTTCAGTAAACAAGTTAAAACTTTTTATGAGCACGTACATCATTGATGACTTTGTAGTCAGTGGTACCAACCAAACAAAAATATCAATGATAGAATCGAATCCAAACTTGAGTTGTTATTTCTAAAAATAAACCCATGCTAATTCAGGATCAAGTGCAGTGTGTAGAAACGTTGCTTGACTAATCTTATGTTTCATCTTCACTTCTCTTTTCACTTTTAGAAAATAACGGTTTGATGTCCTTTATCCTTGCTACATAGTTCCACCAAAACCCTACAGAACAGCTTACGGCACAAAAGACCCGAAGCAATCTATCTACAGGATATCCAACCCTCATTTACCCATCGATTGGCCTCTTCAACATTGAACAATAACATGGACCATGTCAGAAATATTAATATCTTAGTAAGGAGCTTTTTGAACTTCCTACAAAATTGCACAGATCTGAATTTTATTATTTATATCCTACAAAACCTTGAGAATGAGAAAGTGGGAACAACCAAACCAGCACCATTAATATCGAGACTTGAATATTATAGGTCAGATTAAAATAAATAAAATTTTACTATAATATTCAGAACACTGCATCTAGGGTGCAATACGAATTTATAAAGTTCTTTATCAGTAGATATCTTTGAAATCTTTAATTTAAAATTTAATATCTACTTCTTACACATATGCTATTCTAATTTTTTAAGACTTAAGAGTGGATTGTTTTATAAATTTGGTTGTACACTATCTTCATGTCGCCTAAGACTTATCATACCAGCGTCTATGTTACTTTATTCATAATACACTGTATGCACACATACAAACACACACAGAAACACACACACACACACACACACACACACACACACATATATATATATATATATATATATATATATATATATATATATATATATATATATATATATTCAAAATGATATGAAGGCCAGTTGTCTCTGTAACAGAATGTCCACATTTGATGCTAACAGTCCGGGCAAGAAGCTCATGAACCATGTTTTTATATATATATACATATAAGGTTTTTCAGGTCATCTTATATGATTTTTGGATGCTGATTTCGAATCTAATGAGTGCCACTCTGTAAACCTTGGGGAAACCTCACAAACGGGGAGTAAAGAGGGGTAGTGTTATCTTATTATCCATGTCTTAAATTACTGGATTATCTCAGCATAGTTCAATTTTTCTCATATCCTATTGACAGCAGAATAACAATTCATGCATACATTATAAGTAACCATACTAGTAATCAAATAACGGAAGTTGATAATTTCCTCACAAATGTCATTGTTGCCAACTGTTAATAAAATTTACAAATTTAAGTTTCATAAAGAATATTTTATTTTACAAAATTTTCATGTAGAAAATGTTAAGAACAAGAGAAGTATCTTATATTCCAAATATACAGTCTTTAAACTCTCATATGAGCTATGAATAAATGCCAGACAATCACTAGAAGGAAAATGGGAAGTACGAGTTTTGACTTCTAAATACGGTTTACACAAAAAGTAACACATTCGAAACAATTCAAATATATATGGAAGGTAAGAACTACTTTTACTCTTACTACTTCTTTATTATAATAGTTTTTACAGTGGCCTTCCATGAATAATTTTTCTGACTGCGAATATGAACAATAATAGTTGAACCGTGTTCAAGGTTACAAATCAAAACACTGAAAATGAAAGGATTAAAAAGTTTAATTGTACAAACTTTGACAATTCTGAGAGACAATATTCATCTACTGCCTATGCTTGACAGCTAATTGCTCTGTTTTATAAAATTATTTTATTGTTTTGCAGCGTGAATAAAATAGTCTTCATTTGTATTTCTAAGTTTTACTGGTAGTAAAGCATTAGACTCTTGCATACGAGACGTTCAAAGCGGAAGGAAAACTAACTCAATTACCGAAGTTGTGAGGAAAAGAGGGAAAGTTTGTACATTACGTCTAAATACATAAAAATTAACACTGTCCATATTATTATTATTATTATTATTATTATTATTATTATTATTATTATTATTATTATTATTATTATTATTATTATTATTATTAGCCTATTATTGTAAGATTTATTCACAATATATAGATATGCATAATTTTAGCTCTGAAAGGAGTTTCAGATAGAAATCTTAATAAGGAAATATATTCAAAATAACCAAAAATTGAACTTAATTCCCTTGTGCACGAACGCGCCACGTATTTATTTTATCGGTTGCAACTACGGAAAGAGTGGAGAAACTCAATCAATATTGTGCCTGAACGGAATTCGCATTCACTAATTTTTTTAATGGTGAAATTGTTAAGTAACGATGTGTTTAACAAGTAAAAAAGTTCGGCTCCAATGAGAAATACTAGAATTCAAAATTATCCAAAATACAGTTACAAGGGCACTATTAATACGCGTAACAAAGTGTCCATAACAATCTGTGAGAAACGACCCACATGAAGTTATAAATAGCCCACGACACTAATAAGAGAAGTTAGTAAAGGGAAGTTATTGTCACAAAAAGCTATAAAAATAATACCAGAATAGAACAGGATTCGCATTGGAAAACAAAAAGACTATATCGAATTATTAGAAAGTAGTTATTGATGTGAAACTACCGAGATTTGGAATTGTCTGGTTCACTTGACACGTTACAACGAGCAGGTGGCGCATTTTCATGTCAGTGCAAGTAACAGCCTATGATATTTATTCATGGTTTAGCGGTTGGAAACTAAACCCAAATGCGTTGTTAGCATTCTATGACGTAACGCGACGAGGTCGTTAAAATACTCTCTTGCACGTAGATTTCAATACAGAGAAAGCTCGTTTGCAAAACATCGAATTTAATCAATGAATGGCTCGGGATAGAAATAGAGACAGAACAAAAATATATCTCAACACTTTTGCAATCTATACAACAGTTTCAATGTCGGGTTGTTCTGGTACAAAATGCCATCGATCACTTTGGGAATAGGTGTAATTAGGCGTGAAAATGATATGAATAAAAGAAGTGTTTCTCTCTGTGTGCTTTATGCAGTTGTAACATTCTTGTTACATACACGTTGTAGGAATGTTTTCACTCGCTTTATTTATCTTCTAGACGAATAACGTTCCACATAACAAATTCGATTATTTTTTTCTCGTTGACTCTTGTGGTTTGATTTCACATATACGTATATTCATCGACAAAGATACGCACACACATCACATGTATCATTGACAATACAGTGATGGAGAAGGTCTATCTAACTCTTGTAAACAATTATTTAATTTGGATTTTTTGTTACTCTTCATTATTTCTTTGTTTCATCATAAACAGCATTACCATATTTCAACATATACGCTGGCATCTCTGCATTTTGAGAATAAACATTTCTGTCTGCATACATTTTCTCAAACTCTCTTATTTGTCCACATTTTCTAAGCTCAAGTGTATTGCCTGTCCAACTTTAGATATTTTAAATGCAAACATATGTTTGGCTATTTTTATTCAAAGTTGAAATTGTCAAAAACATTAGTTCTACTAAAAAATATTGTATGAATAAATAAAGTCAATTAGATGCTATGCAAGTAGTTTTGGTTAATTATCTTTCATATCATTCTTTGTCAAAAGTTAATGTTTCTATAAGGAGTTGAGCAAATAAAACTGTGTCCGTCTTTTCGTATTTTAGAATTTGGTAACCCTGGTCATGTGATAATATTCTACGTGATGACACTTCTTACGTCGCTTCTTGTCTCTTGGTATTCAATCAAGGATACCTTTTGTCCACCCATCATAACTTTGCTTGCAATATGTTTGGCCAACTAATACTTCAATGTCGTACTTACGAGTGTGTAGTATTCATCACTCATGTCATCTTTCTGGTCAATGTGACTATTTTCGTAAGTTAGCGGAGGATTCTTACAAATATCTCACAAAGCCTCGTTGTGAAGTGTATAGTCGGTGAATTCAGTGACCACCTATAATATATGGAATGCAGTGACCACCTGGCTCACTGAACTAGCGGCAGAAGAGTATAATGTGAAATTTATGAAACTTATGAACAGATATGACAGATATTTAAATGAAGATAGTGTTATTATGTTGTGAAGTGAGGGAAGCTTCAGGTATGTAACAAAATTGTTTTTTAAATAAATATTGTGTTTTTCATTTTCTATAACTAAATGGTCTTTATTTTTTGGATGACCCTCGTAGTTAGTACATACGTTGAGTTGAACTTTTAACATATCGTTTTAAAAAGATAGTGGATGAATCAAAGGTGAATAGGTGGTGTAAAATTCATACACTAAAGTACCTATGTACAGTGTCTTATTAGCCCTGATATTAAGAACATAAAATTGGTCAATAAGTTTATTATTAACATAAGCAGAAAAGTGTCCCGCGCAGAAAAATCTATTATCCCTATAACGGTATATTGTACAAATATACAGATTTCATAAGTTTACTATGGAAATCTGTAAGGAGGATACGTTATCCATATGATATATACGTACTGTCATTTTCCGGATAAGATGTTATATCATACCGCTGCAAGATGTCCAATATCTAACAGTTCTCCGGACATTACATATAGTCCTCCGGACTTACGTTACATACGACAGCTATAACCGAAAAGGATCGATATTAGTATCGAATGCAGAATTGTTGAGGTCGCTGGAAAGAATAGTGATTGCGTCTAAGGCGAATTTCAGCCTCAACGGTGTTGGAGGAGGAGTGACATTAGTGTCAAGTCCATAATTCTTAGGGTCGTTAAGTTGATTAGTGAAAAATCTGATAACGTTTAAGAAAATCTTTATCGTGAATGTCAACTGACCTGGCAATTGAGAGGGACAGCTCTAAAGGAATTGCATGTCGTTGATTATTTAACTCAGACCTTTATTTTCAAACATTGTCCACAAGCAGTTTTATTATTACATTCGCTCAGCCGTGTTACTGTCAGCCGGTACCTCGAACATTCAAATCTGGCGAATTATCATCGTTGTGAATGTTTTTCCTTTATTTGGGATTCTTTATTTTTTACTTTGGAATTGGAAATCAGGTGAAAGGGGAGGGGAAGGGGGACCCAAAACCAAAAACTTTGGCGTGGGAGACCCGGTTTCGATCCCGGCGGGAGATCATGTGGTTCGGATTCTACGTTAATCAGTAGGTCCACGGCTCATATAGTCTCACTGCTGAACGGGACGTTAAACTCAAAATCAACTCAACTCATCCCGAAACACTGAATTTGAACAAAACAACAAAAAGAAATAAAATTTTTAAACATACTCTGTTTGCTTGACTCTTTTATACATTCTTATGCTGTATGTTTGTTTTCTGTTTTGTTTCTTTGTTGTGTATGTCATTTAACTCATGGCCACCTTGTTCGTTTCTTCTTTCTTCAGGTTTTCACCCTGTATGCTCGGCTCCTCTTATTTCTTTCTATGTTTTTCGCTTGTGTGTTTTAATTTCTATTTATTTCACTTTTAACACTAGGTTTTCATCTGAGTGTCGTTTCACTTATTTCATACTACCAGGGTCCGCAAGCATTATTCTTCCCTTGAGAAGCCCAGTACTTCCGCTGGGATACGGACAAAATGTCACGGCCGAAACATAGCCGCCCAAAATCTCGCGGGCCGAAACCTCGCGTGGCCAAAACCTTGCTGTCATAAACCTTGCGGGCCAAAAGCTCGCCTCTCAAATC
The DNA here is from genome assembly GCF_964235325.1 of Thermobia domestica. Taxonomy (NCBI): domain Eukaryota; kingdom Metazoa; phylum Arthropoda; class Insecta; order Zygentoma; family Lepismatidae; genus Thermobia; species Thermobia domestica. The sequence continues at coordinate 66,053,640 of NC_137465.1, read as the reverse complement.
ATCGCGGGCCAACATCCCGCCGAGCCAATATCTCGACTGACTAAAACATCGCGTACCCGAAACCTTGTCGCAAAAATCCTCGCGTGCCCGAAACCTCGTTTCCCAGAACCTAGCGGGTCAAGATCTCACCTAGTCGGAATCTCGCGTGGCTGAAACATCGCCGCCTAAATTTCCTGGGCCAAAACCTCTCCATAAAATTTACCCCATGACTTTCTTAATATGCAATTCCATATCGAAATGGAAATAATAATAATAATAATAATAATAATAATAATAATAATAATAATAATAATAATAATAATATAGATTTAAGTGGCATGTTTACTTTAGAGATTAGAAGCGTAAAAATATTGAGAAGTTTAAAATTATTGGTCATATATATATAATAAATCTATATTCTCCAAGCTTGGATTTGAAGTCTTGGGTGAATACCTGAATAAAACATCCTGCAAACTTTACACACGTGTTTAGAATCTCAATACAAAAAAAAAAAAAAAAAAAAAATGTTTGCGACTTTGATCGGAAACGCTTCATTATGGCTAGAGATGCAAGGGCTCGGAAAAAAACCGGCTTTTTTGGAAAAAAACTCGCTTTTTTCTGCTTTGCTTTTTTGCTTCGGAAATTTTGGGCTTTTTTCAAAATACTGCTTTAAATTGATAAAACAGACTTTGTATCGCTTCTCTATAACACAAAAAATCGTTTAATTAGTGGTTGATGCTGATAATAATATAAAACATCGAAAATAAACTATGAATTTCGAAAAAATATTTCAAACAATTTTTCTTCAACATATTTACATTATGAATTCCACAGGATTAACCAATGTATATAATAAGAATTTTTTAACCTCCTATATACAAAAGTAAGCAGAGTTGGCAAGAACCGTGGTTGTTTTTGAAAATGCCAAAAATCCGTTTTTTGGGGGATGTTTAAACCAGGCTTTTTTGGTTTAAACCAGGCTTTTTTGACTTAGATTTTTTGCTTTATGTATTTATATTACATATTCACAGAAATAGCCTAAGTTTGTTTCGCCTTGATGTTATTATGCAACAGGGGGGTTATGCCGGAAGAACTCCCATAAGCTTAAAGAAGTGCGGTCAGTAAATTTCTTAAGTTGAGAATCTCCCGCCCTAGCCATTGGGAAAATCCCGTCATTACTTGAAATGTAAGACAATAACGGGAAAATCCTGTTATTGCTTTGCATGTAAAATTTAAAGGTCAACGTACCATAATCAGTACGCTAAAACTGAGGTATTAAATTACAAATTTAGTACCGGTATGTAGATATCATTGAAAGTCCAATCCAAGCTAATGTTGGAAGCTACGTAGGCAATCGATAAACTTTGCCAATCTCTATCAATATATTTAAGCAATATTGGCTTCTTTATAAAACAACACGCATTTAGGCATGTAGAAATATACAATTTGGTTTGTTTCGTATATTTAGGCTTAACATCCTTACGAAATACCGAGGTTATCAAGGAGAAGACTTTCGCTTAAACTGACATCCGAACCGCTACTTGGGTTACGCATGAAAGAAGGATTGTGGTTTGACCGAGAATTGAACATGGGACACCTTGATTAAAAGGTGAAAGGGAAATAAAACTATTGCAGGTAGTTTGATATCTGGAAACGTTACCATGAAGTTCACACGATTCGCATTTTTCATTCTTTTTATTTTTGTGGTTTAAACCAGTTATTAAAAAAAAAGTTGGTGTAAATCAGCCAACCCTAAAAGTAAATACTTCTTTTTAAAGAATACACAAATAACTAGCAAAATAGTATGTAGTATTTTTACTTCAAAATATTCCATACCCTCTTTTTGAAACAAAATAAAATTAAAATAAAACATAAGAGAAATACTTAGATTTATATGATACACTTAAATGCTGCACATCTAGAGCTTTTGGTTCTGTATATTCTTGAAATTCTACAGTTAAGTTTTATAGAACCACCATCACAATTTACCCAATCCTCAAGTTTTCTGAATTTTTAACAAGAGGGATTCAACATATCATTACGGAACTCCCCCCCCCCAAAAAAAAGACTACGGAATATATTTAAGTTAAGCTAAATACAACTGCACAACAAACATGACTGAGTGATTAGCTTTTGCGCTTCTATCGGGATTCAACCAGCATTCGACCATTCTGACAAAGCTTTTCTTCATTCCATCTGTGAATGTAGAAATAGTGCGTGTACTGTGAGTTGGGCGACTTCCTTTTTTATTGTTTTTAAATCGTTATTATTACTAATTACCAGCAGTGACGGTTTTGCGAAGGTTAGGGGGGCGGTCTTTCGGACTGAAGCCCGTTCCCCAAAGTTACGGAATGTCTGCAACAAAAGAAATATCTATTATTTATGCCTTTACTCATAAACTTTAAGCTCCCGTCAAATAAAAATTACGAATGTTTAAAAAAACTGAACATTAGTAAGAAACCCTTCCCAAAATACTTTTCTAAATCCGCCACTGATTCTCAGTATAAAATGATTTTTAAAGTTGTATCCGGAAGATTATTGCTAAACATATAAACGAAACGAAATATTAGTTATGCCTGTACTCATAAACTTCAAGCACTTCCCAAATAAAATTAGGACTTTTTAGGAAACGAAACAATCAGAAAAAACCCTCCTAAAGTACTTTTCTAAATCCGCTACTGATTATTTGTATAAATTGGTATTCAAGGTTGTGTCCGGAAAATTATTGCTAAATCACTTCACAGCTACAGTATAACAGAAATGTGGAAGTACGGTTTGACGGATATATTGAAAAACGTACGCTTTGACGGATAAATAGAAAAACGGGCAAGTTTAACTTTCGCTAGAAGCTAGAGTACTAAAAGCTCTTAGAAATGAAACACGGATGACAAACTAGAGAAGAAAAAAGATGTCGATAACTCAAAAGTTAAAATAAAGTTAAATAGCCTCTAAAATTACCCTCAAATACTACATTCTTCATGTTAGCTTTAATTCGTAAAACATGTGCTCTATTCATCTTGATAGTGAATTTCAGAGCGAAATATCACATTCAGGTCATGGAATTTTTATCTAACTATAGAATATACTATAAGAAAGCTATTTACATAGAAAAATCATGAAGTTGAAAAAAGCCAAAATTTCCAAAATTCTCGTTTTTTTCCCAAAAAAGCCGGCTTTTTATGTGAAAAATATGATCGATTCAAAAAAGCCGGCTTTTTTGCATCTCTAATTATGGCGATAGAGCTAATTAAAAGTAATTAGTGACGTTGGTCATAGGGTGACTGCACTGAATAAAACAACCGTTTAACTTCACATACGTGTTCAGGGCCTCAACAGAAGAGAAACATTTATCTTTGACTTTGGTCGGAAACGCTTCACTACGAGAGATAGAGCTTGGACCGCGAGATTTTGGCTAAGGCGAGATTTTGGGATTCGAGATTTAGGACGGCGAGGTTTCGGCAAAGCAAGATTTTGGCCAGGCGAGTTTTTGAGACGTAAGGTTTTCGGCAGTGATGTTTTAATCAAGCGAGATATTGGCCCTGTGTGAGATTTTGTCCTGCGAGATTTTGACGGGGCTTGAATTTGGAACGGAGAAGTTTTGGACGGTAAGGTTATCGCTAGGCGAGGTTTCGGCCAGCGAGATTTTCGCCGCGAGGTTTTGTACCTAAACCCTACCACTAGTAAATTATAATATTATATTTGTAAATAAAACAGAAACGTCTTCGCTAGCGTAGTGGCCAGAGCGTACGCTTTTGAGTCACCTGGCGTTTCGAGTTCTATTTCCTGTGAGGGATCATTGAAAGTGTTAGAGTGGCTCAGCTTTCATGTTAAAGAGTGTATTCACGTCTCATATAGCAGTGTTGCTGAAAGCGGATGCGAAACTTCAGTGAATAAAAGATGAAATAATTCAGTTTGACGTCCCACGATTATGCCCTTTAGGCTAAGGGAAACAGTGTTTAAGGCAAGTGATTGATTGTGCGAGAATTGGTGGAATGATAAATTTGGAGGAAACGGGAGTACCGCGAGAAAACCCACGGACACGATGTTGTCCACCACAACCACACTTGGCCGGGAATCGAATAAGAGACCTCACTCACCAACTATGCGCTTCACTACTGAGCCACCGTGCCCACTTTTCAGTGAATAACAACAGCAAGTCCTCAATACACATTATTGCATAAATACATTACTAAAATGGTAAGGGCCCCTTTAATGTGTCTACATGAAAATGTTTAATGTATAATTTACTGTTACGACGTGTGAAACATTTTAAATCTCTTCATGTAACCGTCATTCGAGAATTCACGGAACAATGTTGTGATTGAATATCTGTCACTGATTCTAGAGAGAAATGTTGAATGTTCGATGCCATAATTATGTTCTGTATAATACGAAATTCAAGTGTTTGGTATTATTCTTAATCTTATCTCTCAATGCATTATTCACTCTAGTTTTAGTACATCCCATTGTCAACTATAGGTTAAAAGTGCTTTTCCTACTTTACCGGTCAAATGGTACTGGATAGCTGCGTTTGATAAATAGCTTAGGATGCCATGCAAAACAAGATGAAAATTACGATGATTATATTGAAATAAGTTTGTAGGGTATTATAATTGTACACGAAACAACGCTTCTAGTACCTGTAGTTATAAAATTTACAGATCTACGTAATCACAATCAGAAATAACTTTCTTCTCATTTATAATAGTACAATCGACAACTATTATAACCTTTTATTGAACTAAAATGACTTAAAATGTAAATATCAAATTCCACCTCTACTAATTCAAAAGAAGTATTAAACATCAATTTATGTAACACTTCACTGTAACACCTTAGTCCTACTCTCAACATTTATTCTTGGTTTGCGAGAGAGATGTTAGAAGTCAAGAGTGTCCGGAATACATTTATCACTCTTGAAGCACAAGGTGCTGTTAATTGACCCAGTATTTCTTCAGCGTCTAGGCAGCATGTGAGCTGACACCCTCAGCTGTAGCCTTGTTTATTCTCAACAGGCCTCTGGTCTCCTGCTTCCAACTTCTGCCTGCTAAGTCTCAAGTAAAGTGTGGAATATTTGAACAGAGCAAGCACGTGTTGTGAACTGGTTACAACTATTAATAAAGTAGGTGGGCTAACATTCATGTAACAAGACAATAGGGACAGACAATACTTATGTTAACATTAATCATAAAGATACATCAGTTTCACAGAAGTTGATTAGGCATGGATGTGGAAGAAACTCGAGAAAATATGTGCTGATTAAACAAATAAGTAGCAGTGTCACGTGCACACCATCGAAGCAGTTTGGTTTATATGTTGTGGTATTTCTTCAATTAACATTGCAACCGGATTTTGTAATATATTTCTACCAGCTTCGATTTTAGCGGAGAGGTTAGAGTGGAGTGTATATTTGTGGGACGCTTAGTTGATTAAGAAAACCTCTCCTCGCTATGTATTATCCATTTTACTCTGTAGCACTCACCATTAAAACTGGAAGTGGTTAATTCTCTGCTACTTATGGTTTTAGTATAGAGTGAAGAATGAAGCTGAAATTTATCATTGAGGCCCTTAATTAACTGTAGAGAACCACTTCTCATTATACAGGGTAGCCCAAAAGTAGGTATACAATACCGTAATGATTGACTCATGGCATATTATATCATTTACTTATTTTCTATCCGTATATGTTAACTTAGTTTCTACATTATGTGTTCTTAATTTCTTTTCATTTATACCTTAAGCTATGAAAAATCGAAGGAAATAAATTCCTTAACTTAATCAGTTAAAACGTCATACTTGATCGATGCAGGTCTGTTATACCTACTTTTGGGCCTCTTTGTATATTACAATTCGTTCTCTACGGCGATAAAAGATAAAAACGGAAGTGGTTGCTTTCCACTGCTTTCGGTTCCAATATCATCTCCAGCAACAAGCTCTATTACAACCTGACCCAACAAGCTCTATTTAACCCTCTACGTCCTGAGCAAATTCTAGTGATCAAGTAGTTCTTTAGATTTTTTGTCTAACTGAAGGACAAACGAACATATGGACAGGGTACATATATAAAGGAATTTTGCTAAATTGAACTTCCTAAAAACAAGAAAAAATAAATATAATTTTGAAACTCATGAGAAAGCGTTGTGAGCAAGTAAATATTTTTTATAGACGATGATTGAGACGAGTGAAGGACGATGGCAGAAATGGTGGAATGAGAGAGGAGGAAACACGAGTACTTGGAGAAAACCCACGGACACGATGTTGTCCACTACAAACTTACTTGTCAGGGAACGAATTAGGGACCCCAGGCATCAGCGGTAAGCACTCTACCACTGAGCCACCGTGCTCCAAAAATGAAATGAAATCTTTCAGTTTTACGTCCCACGCTTATGTCGGTTAGGCTAAAGGAGACGGTTATGATGAGAAATGAATGAAATGGTGGTATGAAGAAAGTGGGGGAAACGGGATTACCCCGAGAAAACCCATGAGAAAGGTGTTTGTCCACCACAAGGTGCACACGGCGCGAGCTGGGATCGAACCAGGGACCACAAGCACCGAAAGTGAACGCTCTACCACTGAGTCAACGCGCTTCCAACCCACAGTGCTCCAATCTTTGATGAATATATAAGTAGTATTCACTTTGACCACGAGAGCTCTCTTTGCGCATATTCTAGGATTTCATTCTCAGTGAGAACACAAGTTTCAATTTTAAGACTGCGTGATAGAAAATTCTAAAACAACTTGAATTAAAATATAGATTTTAATTTATATATATATATATATATATATATATATATATATATATATATATATATATATATATATATATATATATATATATATATATATATATAATTAGTACACAACTACCTCATTTAGAAATAACTTAAAATATGGTAACCCTAGGCATATGCAAATTAATATAATGCTTATTTATGAAAAAGGACAGACAAGCTAATGTAGTGCTTTGTTCAAAAAGGTTGTCGTAATATTTTTCTCTGGAAAATGCATTTCGTAATGTATCCCAGATTGATGAAACTCACAAATCTGCTTTGTGTCAACAGTATCATTTTTTTCCAAAATGCAGCAAAAATTAAAGAATGGTATATAATGTTCCTGCGTAACCGTCAAGAACTGTTGCTTTCGAGATAAAGTAGGAAGTCGAAAATCCAAACTAATTGGGACCACAGACAGTTCGGATTTTCGAAAATTACCAAGAAAATGCCCTTTAAGCTTAAATATACTGTACGGTATGCTCTTTTCTTGATATAGTGATTATACAGTACATACAGTAATTACAATACCGTAGGTAGGGCTACTTACATTTAATGTTTCTGAATAACCTGCTCGTACACTAAATTACACTGTTTTTGTAACTCACACTTAAAACTTAACTTGTATAAGCCTAAGGAAAATTAAATACAAAAAAATATGTATGACAAACAATTACGTATGAATGAAGTTCCATAAAAACACTGAGTTCACACAACGCCGACGGCCAACTCTATTGTTTGTTTAGCGCTAGCGCTAAGACAAAATACAAAGAGGTTCTAGGGATCACGCTCGGATTTTTGGCGTTCAGATTATCGACGTTCAACTGTAGTCTTAGTTCTAGAGAAGTTCGTCAGGTAAGGAGATAACATCATAAGTTTGAAGATGAATTCTTGGAAATAGGGAACACATTGTCAGTAGAAACCATATGTAATTGATATTTTCTAAATTACAAATTCTAAAATAATATTAGAGTTTAAGACAAATGTCGAAATTTGAGAAATCTAGTAATTGTAATTGATATATCTCGTTAAGCTAAGCAAAATTATATGAGAGTGAGAAGGACTGTGCTTACTTTTAGAAAAAAGCGATGAAAAGGATTTTTATGACACTAAAAGTTATGCTCTATCTGATCAATAGTAATAGAATCAATAGCACGGAACTAATGAAGGTGGATTTATAGGCCTACTATAACACAGCCCAACAACGTTTCGTTTGAAACCAGCAAAAGTAGAATACATATTATTGTTAATGAGAAGTAGTAACCTAAAGTCAACATTAACTCTTTAATTTTACGATCTTTCAATTAATGTTTTCAGAGTTGGATGCATTTCTTGTAGTTATTCATATAACTTTTCAGATCTTACTTGGAGCCCCAAAGTACTTCCAACAGCGTAAAAAGTAGGGATCGGAATTTTGAAGACCCTTGAAAATGTGAATGTTCATGACAACAGGTGGATCTAGTTTGTGTCAAAACCAACTCGCTTAGAATAGTATTACCAAAATTCCTAAAGCTAACATTACATAATCGCGTCTTATCCGCCTTCCAAACGACCATGATAAACTAGCAGCATCAGTTCAGATTTTGATTGCGGAAAGGTGAGGTTGTCACCAACAAAAAAGCTTTATCTTCAGTTATATATTAGTATACCATTGAATAAAATACAGTAGAACCCCTCTAATCCTTCACCTTTAGGACTGGGGGTATGGTCAGAACGCAAAAGAGGTCGGATTATAACAAAATACCGATTTACAGTAAAATAAACAATCTCTGAACTCAAAAATGCATTGTTCTCTACAGTAAAAGCAAATGAATAGTAAGCACTAAAAACTGCACAGTACAGTACGGAAAACACAAACAAACAAACAAACAAACAAAAACGATATAAGACGTGACGGAGCACTAAAGCGAATGTGCGGCAACAGCAAGTAAACAACAATGGCGTGGCTGCAGTAAACGACAATAGGCCTCGTGAGTCACCGACGAGTTGGAACAAGTTCGGCTCGAGCACAGTCGGATCAACCGTAGTGGCAGACCAGCCGAGGGCGGACGAGAGGGGTTCTACTGTACATGCATTTCTAAAGCCCAGGGAGATGCAATTGTCTTCTGACCTCCTCAAATGACCCGCATGCGTTCAACTAACATTTGCACGAAAGCATCGTAAGAGTATTTCTAATGGAAGGTATATATCGTCCATTTTATGTTCTCACATAAGATTATTTTTATTAAGATTTATTTATTAATTATTAATTATTTTATTTTTATTAAGATATATTAACATTTTTGTGAATGTTTTTAAATATATTTAATTTCTTTTTTTCAAAGCGAGGAAATTCTTTAATCAAGGTTGAAGTGTAGGAAAGATGAGTCTTATTTTCCCGAACTACTTTTACTTTATAATCAAAGTAACATTTACTGCATAACAAGCCATTTTTTCTAGAATTTCTTTTAAAATTATATAGAGTACAATTTCAAATGAAACACAAAGGTTTAACCTAATCAGTCCCACACACGCGTAATTTTGTTTCAATATAACGTTAGAAAAATGATAGGGGAAGAATTTGACACGCGACTTGAAAAGTGTAGACAAAAGCGCATCGTTATTTGACCTCTTTACAGCAACCACGAAATTCTCCTTTCGAAGGCAGGAGATGCCTTTGGTCACCGACAACCTCAGATCGATACTCGACGGAGTGTTTCCAATGCCCCCCCACCCAACCACCCTGAGGGAAGGAGGAGGGTGCCAAACTCTTCCCCCTCTTAACACCCAAAAGCAAGATGAATGTGCGTCGGTTAACTCCAATGAAGCCACGTTAAAGAAAAGGCGGAGAGGTGGCGTGTTATCAATTCCAGCCTTTTACCCTTCCTTTCGTTGCAATCAGACACATCGGGAGATAAATGGCCATGGAACAAGAGAAATGAATCATTTAATCACAAGGGGAGTTAACGAAACATTAGTTATTGATAACAGAAGCGTGGTACACTCCACACAATAGATACTACTTTCTAAACTGGCATATATATTTCTAAACTATTTCGATTCCACTCATTTCTAGTCATTGTTATGTAGAAAAAAAAATAGAGGAAAGAATTGTTGGACAAAAGTAAATTAACATTATCCTATTAATATTGTAACAAGAAAATTCCTTTTAACACTTGTATATTTTCCTTGTTTAATGTAGAAAAATTGTCTGTGAAAATCTCCGGAATAAGGAGAATCATCTCTAGTAAATAATAATGAAACGTTGTGTGATTCATTATTTCTTTTATTCAGATAACGTGATTCGCTATAATATACAATTAATTATTTCAATAATTTATCCTTCTTTTGATTATTTCCAAAAATAAATAAATAAACTACAAAGACTCAATATATGGTACAGGTTAAACCAAAAATATCCGATTTGAATCAAACTTAGCATGCCGGTAGACTTTAAATAGTTATGCATATTGTGCAAAGATTTGGTTCCCAAGTTATACATAATCGAAGTCTAAATCAATATATTGCCCTAAGAAATGTAAAAGGTATTGTTTAAATAATTATTAAAAGGTGAGCTTTGAAGACTAGTAATATAAATGAAAAACATATTACTAGTAATATCATCGTATCCGGAATTATTTGAGCACTCATTACCTGATTTATTACAACGGAGCATTTGTTACATTTATCATACACCAAGGAACTGAGTATTAAATAAAAACAATATACAACGTATGGCAAGATAGCATCCCAACTTTAGAAAACTGAAACAATGACTAGGTCATTCGTTTATACTATGTTTGTACCGTTTGTACCCAAATATTTTTGTTTGTACCATTTTCCTTATAGGGTTACTTGAGAGGTCAACTGGGGGACTATCTTGGCGCCACGATAGCCCGGCCCCCGTACCACAGCACAAAAAATTGAAATACACCATTCCAAAGCAAATTGTTTGTACCGTTTGTACCGAAAAAAGTTTTGTTTGTACCCTGATAGTTTTGGAGAAAGAGGGGATAACATTTGAGGGGGCTATCTTGGTGCCAAGATAGCCCCTTCCCCCGTATCACAGCACAAAAAATTGAAATACACCATTCGAAAGCAAATCGTTTTTATTGTTTGTACCCTGATAGTTTTCGAGAAAGAGGGTATGACGTTTGGTGGGACTATCTTGGCGCCAAGATAGCCACCCCGTATCACAACACACAAAAAAAAAAATTGAAATAAACCATTCGAAAGCAAATTGTTTGTACCGTTTGTACCGAAAAAAGGTTTGATTGTACCCTGATAGTTTTCGAGAGAGAGGGGATGACATTTAGGGGGGCTATATTCACGCCAAGATAGCCCCCCGTATCACAGCACAACAAATTGAAATACACCATTCAAAAGCAAATCGTTTGTAACGTTTGTACCGAAAAAGAGTTTTATTTATACCTTGATAGTGTTCGAGAAAGATAGCCCCCCAAATGGTGTATTTGAATTTTTTGTGCTGTGATACAGGGGGCTATCTTGGCTCCAAGATAGCCCCACAAATTTCATCCCCTCTTTTAAAAAACTATCAGGGTACAAACAAAACTTTTTTCGGCAAACGGTACAAACGATTTGCTTTCGAATGGTGTATTTCATTTTTTTGTGCTGTGATACGGGGGAGGTTACCTTGGCGCCAAGATAGCCCCCCAGTTGACTTCTCAAGTAACCCTATAAGGAAAATGGTACAAACGAAAATATTTCGGTACAAACGGTGCAAACGTAGTACAAACGAATCACCTAGTCATTGTTTCAATTTTCTAAAGTGGGGGCTATCTTTCCATACATCGATATATAATCATTCTAGAAACAAGTTTGATTCTAAGATATTTAGAAAATTTGGTGAAAATCGAAGTGATGGATATGCTTGTTGTATAGAAATTAATTATATAAGTTCTTTGTGAATTGCACATTCTTCATATTTCTATTGCAGGTGAATAGTTCACTGTCCCACAAATGGAAATCATGTACAGTCACCAAGTTTATGGTTGCGTAAAATGAAAATGGAATTAAGGACGATTGTTACCGCACTTGCTTTGGTTTTGTAGTAAATTGTACACTATTATGTCATATGGTAAAGTTGTTGCAATATATAAAAGATGGTGTAAAATTGTGTAATCTATTTTTATTCTGTATAAATATATCAATTATTATTTTTAATCAAATTTACATGTATTCTCCTTTATATACATCAATATAAAGGAAAACATACTAGCTAATACATTTCAGTCGTATCAATCATATGCTATAGTTTTAATAAATTGTTTTCTTCTAAATACGAACAAACTTAAGAGGTGCTTAGAAAAAAACTCTTTCCCTAATAAAGCTAACTGCGAAAAGCAAACTACTCTTTGTGTATTTTTCTATGAGAATGATCTGTTCCATATATTTTACAAGGGAACATTATATATTGATAGTAGCATTGCCCAATCAAACAATGTGCAATCAATAGAGAAATGAAGAAAAGTTAGAAATCGAAAGTTTTACGGGCCGGCCCCCAGAAATACAGGAGATACAGAGGCAAGAAGGATCTAGAATCATGGGAAGGTAGCAATGCAAAAGATACACTGACACAGAAAGAACTTCAAAATGATTAAAGTAATCAAAATGACATTTACACAACAGTATAGTAAGCAAACATTGTATCCACAGACATGCTCAACAACATCATATATAATGCACTGTTGCCAACTGAGCACTAAATGAAGTTTTGTTAAATGGCACGGAATATAAATTATAACATCCAGAAAATCTAATTATGAGTAGAACCATATCTGTGAAATCTTGGTGTACAGTGTTGCCAACGTTTGAGGATAGACCTTTATGAATACATATACGAATCTTGGATGTAGAAGAGTACATACAGGCAGTACATGATTTGAACTATTTAAAAGCAAAATATAAGACCACAAACAAGAATATAATCATTGAAGTTCGAAACTAAGGGACGAAGCACAGTGTCAAAGCAGGTTTGCCCAAGTGGAAAAGTAGAATAGCATCAAACACCACAACACAGAAAACTGAAATGGTGCGTCCTTTTGGATTGACAATTGATTAACAGGCTCATTTTTCTGATGCACGTAATACTATATCACCTTTATTGGTAGTCAGTTTTCAATGTTGCTGTTGATAAAGTGCTCGGCAGTATGTTGGTTCCTATGAAGAGAGGGTCGCTTGAAAAGAATGATTCACAGGTATGGTTCTAGATGTTATAATGTGTGTTCAGTGCCATGTAACAAAACTTCATTTTGTGCTCAGTTGAAAACACTGCATTACATATGATATTATTGAGCATGTCTGTGGATATAATGCTTGCTTACTATATGTTGTGTAAATGTCATTTTGATTACTTTAATCATTTTGAAGTTCTTTCTGTGTCAGTATCTTTTGCATTGCTATCTTCACATGTTTCTAGATCCTTTCTTCTGTATCTCCTGTATTTCTGGGTGTCGGCCCTTAAAACTTTGGATTTCTCACCTTTTTTCACTTCTCTATCGATTGCGTATTGTTTGATTAGGCAATGCTACTATCAATATAAGATGTTCCCTTGTTAGTAAAATTATTCATGTAAACTTTTCATTATGAAATATAAACAAAAAAACACCTGAATATTTTTTTAAAGAAAAGTTTTTCACAAAACTCAACTCCGGCGAATAAATTAACTCTCGTAGATATTTTCAGGACAAACAAATGATTCCATATTTTCAGGTAGCTTATAAAATAATTATTTATATAATATGAACAATAATAGATTATTTTTGCTTGGAGAAAATTGTCCGAAAATAAACCAGCTCCAAGAATAAACTAAACCTAGCACGAGTTTCAACGAATAAATGAATTATGGCATGTTATCAGGTTGCTACTAAAATATTTATTTATGAAATATGAAAAAAAAATCGGCTGGGTTGTTTTTGAGAAAATCGTCCGAAAAGAACTCACTTCCCGAAATAAACTAAATGATTTCTCCAGTATATAGATCAGTATAAATTTGAACCATAATATCCTACATATCTTTCATGAAAAAAGTATATACGTAAATGGAGATGGAAAAATGTATATCCAAAATGCAAATGACGTCACCTATGTATTGGTTATATTTTTTTTTTACAATTTATTAACAAGCTCCTTAACATATGTTCAGTAGTATTCTTTTAGAAATGACACTTCTTATTTTCTTTCTGTGTACTAAATTTCAGCTCGGTGGGTTAAGTATTTTTGATTCAATGAACTGCAATTGTTACGTTCATCATTCCCTAGAAAGACTCTGATTACGGTCGAATCAATAAATAATTATACATCTATAGATTCAAAGCCATTGAACCTTTTATTTTACTTTTTTCATACTTATCAGTTATATGTATACAAATACCTGATGACTGAAGATCTCTCCTGTCGCTTTCCATTTAATTATTGATCTGCGCTCACAGTTAACACGATAAGGTATATCCACAGAACTAATTATAATTTAGGTTTGCTCTGAAAATGTTTGTCAAGGATTAGAGCTTCTTCACATTAAACTATGATAATCCACGAAGAGATGAAAGGTTGGTGGTTAAGTGGAAATTGTAAACAGAATTTAGAAGCTGTAATTTTGGTCAAGTGGATAAACATATTATTCTAGTTAGTGCAGTTTATGCAACACACAATACCAGTACTACCATCAAAACAGCAACACCTGCAGTATACTTGTTTCACCTACAACAGAAAACACCTTGTAAACCTTATTTTAGGTCAAATCTCAACGAGGTTTGGTGATAGTTGCATAGATGCTGATTATTCAGTTGTTGCACTGTAAGATTATCCTCGAAAATAGGTTAATTGGTTAAAAATAAATTTCAAATATATTCATTACATAGTCGAATACATACATAATACAATGCTCAAAATATTACTATGTCAATATGGTAAAAAATTCTTCGCAATTATAATTGTATTCAATATATACATGATATCTGGCTTACGGGGAAACCTATCCTAGTGCAACTCTGACTTCGAATCGAGACTATGGCCGTTGGATGCCTTGTCCCAACAGAACATATCACGAAAAGCGATACATCCTCGATCTCAACCGTTGCGGAGATATAAGCGTGAAACGTTAGAAATTGAGCTAAATACTATACATTACAAAGTCAGATTCCGGGTCAGACTTTTCGAAAACGGTAAGGAAATTCAGCGAATACATATCAAATTAGTGTGGGGAGCCCAGCAACTTTTGAATGAAAAATTTGTCCCGGGGGCACTCGCAGGGTCCCAGGCGGGATCCAACTCAATTTGCAAATGGAACCGGGAGTCAAGTAGCATATGGTATAAAAGCTACTGTTAAGTAAAAGAAGATAGAACATATCTCAACTGTCTTCGATAGCCCTGTGCAAACGGGCAACTGGTCAAAATGTCAATAGAATATACATCAGAAAATCTATGGCCACTCTTCTAAATCTGTTAATTTGCGACAATAACAAAACAGAAAAATACGTTTAATGGTACAAGGTATTGAAGTAAAGCAAATTGTGGCAGAGTCTCTCACAGAGTCGCCCAACAACGGATCTTATCCAAGTATAAGTGTGACTTCGAATGACCAATGGACCATAGAATGACCATGACCATTGGATTTCGTGTCTTAGAAGAAAAAGGATACATTGTCAATCGCAACCGTCGTGGAGGGTGAGAAGGTCAAAAGGCAACGGTATATGCCTCGCGAATCGGGATCTCAAATTCACAGATTGCACCGTGAAATTTCTCTCGGGGGATTTGCTGAACAAGAAACATGATGGTAAAGACGAAAAGTAGTGACCTTGAAACTGTGATGCAAATTGGAGAGGAGTGGGGTTGGAGAAAACTGGAATAATGGTACAGAAATAAAATGTATCGGAAAATGCTTTTCTAGGGCTATAGGGAATGTTCAAGAATAATATTTCCTTAAAATATAAAGTTGGAAACCAGTTTGATAATTGTAAACTCGGGAAAGAAAACGATGACCAAGTGGCGTGGAAGACGAGCCAAAACATAGTGTTTCATAGAATATTAGCACACAAAATACCCTGTGACAATACAATATTGATTTGCAGCAATATGCAATTTCTTGGAAGAATATGTGAATGAAATATAAGTAAACAAAACTATGTCCAAAGAAAATAGATATAGAACTTTGTATATATGTGTTGGTATATTTAAAGAATGTTACTTTAATAAAGAAAACATATATTGCGCTAGACAAAATGAAAACAAATATCGAAAAATTCAATGAAAACAGACCCATTGCCTTTTAAATTTCTCACGATTGCGATTGACAATATATCCATTCTCTTCTAGGACACGCAATCCAATGGCCATGGTCATTCTGTGGTCCATTGGTCATTCGACGTCATACCAGGGCCGGCGCGAGGGGGGGTCGAGCCGTGCCACCGCCCAGGGCGGCAAGTCTGATGGGCGGAAAAATTGAAAAAGAAAAGAATGCAGGAGCGGCAAAATTTGAGAAAGAAAATATTAAAGGGGCGGCATGTGAAAGTATCGCCCAGGGCGGCAAAACTTCTAGCGCCGGCCTTGCGTCATACTTATACTTTGATAAGGTCTGTTGTGTGACTCTGTGAGAGACTCTGCAACAATTTGCTTTACTTCAATACCTTGCACCATTAAACGTGTTTTTCTGTTTTGTTATTGTCGTAAATTAACAGATTTAGAAGAGTGGCCATAGATTTTCTGATGCATATTCTATTGACATTTTGACCAGTTGCCCGTTTGCACAGGGTTATCGTAGAGAGTTGAGATTTCTTCTATCTTCTTTTACTTAACAGTAGCTTTCATACCATATGCTACTTGACCCCCGGTTCCATTTGCAAATTTTGAGTTTTACCCCGCCTGGGACCCTGCGAGTGCCCCAGGGACACAGATTTTCATTCAAAAGTTGCTGGGCTCCCCACACTAATTTGATATGTATTCGCTGAGTTTCCTTACCCGACCGTTTCCGAAAAATTTGACCCGGATCTGACTTTGTAATGTATAGTATTTAGCTCAATTTCTAACTTTTCACGCTTATATCTCCGCAACGGTTGAGATCGAGAATGTATCCATTTTCGTGTTATGTTCTGTTGGGACAAGGTATCCAATGGCCACAGTCTCGACTCGAAGTTAGAGTTACACTTGGATAGGTTCCCTCGTCAGACCTTTAGCATCACGAAAGGATCTAATTAAAAAGAAAACGCAATTTTATTACCAAAATGTACTGTACACTTGATAGATAAAATTCATGCACTTTTTATTGTTCCAGCAACAGTATCATACAAGTTTGATACTTCAAGAATCCTAATTTCAAGCGTAAATTTAATGTGAATTCACCTACAAACAAGTAAATTTTGAAGTGGTAAAACATTTTTGTTTTGAAGAAGTGAATCTGTGAACAGAGAAAAGGACATTCAGCCCGATAACACTCAATATACCTCGGAGAGAGTGGCCTGAACACGATGCGCATCGATGTTTTCGAAGTAACACTTTGGACTATATCGGGTGTCTGTAAGGAGCTGATACCATATAAAACTTTATGAGTTAATGGAACTCTTGTTGAGTTGAGTTGATTTTAGTTTAGTGTCCCGTTCAGCAGCGAGACTATATGAGACGTGGACCTACTGATTAACGTGGAATCCGAACCACATGAGCTCCCGCCGGGAATCGAACCCCGGTTAATGGAACTCTATCTACAAAAGTTATATATATATTGGAATTAATTCTGATTTTATCAAGACCAAACTAAAGAGTGTTTTTGTGGGCACTCTGTATGTACCACAATACTTCAGTTAAAGGAAGTAAAATAATATCAACTTCAAGCAATATGACACATTTCTCAGAACGAATTTCTCTCTGTAGGTTAGGAAGATACCTTATTTACTCCTGTCACGAATCAACAATCACGTCCTTTGACAAGAAGAAAAGCGAATCGATGCGTATCACAGTGGAGATGCTCAGGCTGACTCTTGGATGAGAAAAAGGAAAGTTTTCTGCTTCAGCAAAAATGCTGGCTGAAGATCTTGGAACATGCAACTGTCCATAATTTTCTTATACTGTAGGAGACATATAAAGCATACAGTATCTATAATTAACTTATTTCAACAGATATTTTTAAGATAATTATCCGTCTAAATGAATTACAATGTTATATATGAAATGTGTGAATGTGTGTGTGTGTGTGTGTGTGTTTATATTACATTTAACGAATAGAAGCTGCAGGATAAGTCCTAAACCACTATCTGTATTTTTCTGTGGTATCCACTTTGATTTAGGTTTCTATAGTGCTAAAGAGTGCATTCAACTGTCACTCAATTATTTGAGATGATAGCGAGTTCAGTAGATTGAAATATTAATTCAGGGAACCGCAGTGTCACAGTGGTAAGGCGTTCACCTCTGGTGCGTGGTGCTCCTGGCTCGATCCCCAATCACGCCAAATGAGCTTTACGGTGGACAAACACCGAGTGCGTAGGTTTCCTTGGGGTTCTGCCGTCTGCTCCCACTTTCTTCATTCCACGATTTCATTCATTTCTCATCATCAGTCTCCTTTAGCCTACACGACATAATCGTGGATGTCAAACTGAAAGGAAGAAAAAACAAATATTAACTCAATCTCGAGAGAATTTAAATATATCACACAACTATTGTGACTATGATTAGGGTCATGCAGTGTATCTCATAATACTCCGTTACTACGTCCGTTCGCTGCTCTGCAAGGTAACCCTTGAACAGATGCGATTGTTTTAAAAATTCTGATTTTCTTGCGATAGAGAGCAAGAACAGTTATTTCGATAATGTTCGTTAATTGGGCCAATCCGTTAACGAATAACCGTTATCCTGACCTGCCGGACATGTTAATGGATAATGGCGATATTAACGGTTGTTATCTACAGTCCATATCCCATATGGAAGGAAAATTTTGGGTTTTATGTTCGGAATAGATAGCGAGAGCAATTACCGCGACTGAGTTTGTTATTGAAGTTAATCCGTTATTAGGTCTATATTAATAAATGACGTTGACTTTAACTGCAGCTATCCCTAGCCAACGTCCCATATATGCTAGCCAATTCTGAAATTGTGTTTTGTAACAAATAGCTAGAGTAGGCCGAGCTCGTTAATGGAGCAAATCCGTTAACGCATTTACGAATAACGGTGACCTTAACAGTGGCTATATATAGCGCATATTCCATGCGTACAAGTGATGTTTTAAATATTATTTACAATGGATAGTTATGGTGATTATGTTGGCCGAGTGTGTTAGCCGAGTCAACCTGGCGACGTACTAACGGATAACGGAATACTTTAACTTCGGTTATCTATAGCACATCTATGGATGCGAATTTTTAATTTTCTTCTTCGAGCAATTATCTCGGCCGAGATGAGTAGTAGAATAAATCTATTAACGGATTAACGAATAACGACGACTTTAAATGTAATTATTTATAGCCCTAATCAGATATATGTAATCAAAATGTTGAATAATGATTTTGCGATAGACTGTTAGAGCGATTATCTCGACTGAATTCGTTAATGAAATAAATCTATTAATGTATTAACGAACAATAGCGACTCTAACGATGGCAATTTATAGCCCATATACCATACATAAAAGCAACTTTTTATATATCTTTTTTACTTTTTGCAAGAGATTACTAGAGCAATTATCTAATAGCTCAACTGTTTATGGAGTCAACGGAGGTTATCTGTGGCCCAGGTCCTAAATATGTAAGCGAAATATTGAATTGTTTCTTGCAACAAACAGCTACAGCAATTACTTTGACCATGTTACTTGACATTAATATACTCAATCGTTACCATATAACGCGATAACGGAAATTTAACGGCGGCTATCTGTAGCCCATATCCCCCCATATATATATATATATATATATATATATATATATATATATATATATATATATATATATAAACGAATTTTTGAATTCTGTTTTCTACACTAGACACCCAGAGCAATTCCCTCAGCCTCACCCAAGTTCGCAAATGGAAACAATCCATTAACATTTTAACAGGTAATGGCAATTTTAACGGTTAATATCTATATTATATATCCCGTACATGTAAGCAAAGATCTGAATTCAACTATTAGTAACGGATGGCTAAAGGTATGATTTTGTCCGAGTTTCTTAATGGAGTGAATCCGTACACACCTTAATGGGTAAGAGTGAACGCTGTTTATCCATATCTGTACATGGAAAATAGTTCGCGTGATTCTATTTATTGTCCTCCTCAAAGGATATTATTATTATTATTATTATTATTATTATTATTATTATTATTATTATTATTATTATTATTATTATTATTATATTGTTATTAGTAATAATTTTCAGAAATTAATAACTTAAAGTAATTCTAGTCTTACGTATACACTAAACAAAATATATGGATAATGGAAGGGTCATGGTGACTCAGTGGCCAAGCGCTCACCCTTGGTATGAGTGGTCTCTGATTCCAGTTAGCTCGGGTTACATGAACTTGGTAATGAACAAACAAAGGCCTCTCCTTAAATCGCAATATATTTTCTCAATTTCGCAACATTATCTTTTGGTCACACATTTTGCAATATATGATAGATTTTATATATTTAATACAATTAGTGATATATTTATTACATGGATATGTTCCAGTTTAGCCGAGACAATCTCGAACTTATATATTTTCTTCCCAAAATTGCTCAAAACTCCAAATAGCTCGTTTTTTCTACAACGCGTAGGCTAATATCATTCAGGCGTTATTTAAGAACTACTGATTTTATTTGCCGTTGATACTCAGCTACTAGCAATAATTTCTCCTCTTTCACTCACGTTTGATGAGTGTTTTATCTAGTATTTAACTTATTCTGATACAGTAAGTGAGAAATATATAAATTATCTGTTATAAATGTCTGTCTTCCCAGCAGTCTTTCCATTACCATCAATCAGAAAACTCTAAGATGTTAGAGTTTTAACTGTAAATGAACTACATATGGATCTAAGTATCAGATATGCACTGTATATTCAGGAATTCTTTGACGTTTGATAAAGTGAACATTCAGTGATCTCACCACATGGATTTCCCAAATGACATCCTTCACGTAGCATATGTAAAATATATAAAGAATAAATGTAATATATATATATATATATAATTTAAGTGTTTAAAAGCGATTATAATTTATATTTCCAAAACAAAAGATCCAACAATGGTATGTGCCATATTGACGCGTTACTTGCAACAGAAAGTTTAATCACAGAACTTCGTGTCAATGCTAAAAACCAATCTTACCGAAATTAAGCCTTTAACAAACTCTTAAATATGGCTACGGTAATCTTTAGTATACCATTGCAATATTTGTTATTTCACCTTAATATATACATACACATGATATACTCTAAGTCTATGCTACATATACATGTGAAACGGAAAGCATCATTTCAGGATATAATACGCCAGAAACTTTACACATTTTTAATATTTCACATTGTTTCTTAAAAATGCTCCACATGACACAGAAGGAAAATATACCTCCATTAAAACTATCCTTTATTAAAACGAATGCATGTCCTCAAGTGATGAAAACCACTTCTGCAATTTTTCACAAGTTTGTAATATTTTATTTTATAAACTATTGCGAAATTTGGGATACTGCGAAATTCGGAACACATTGAGGTACTTGAATTTCAACAAGAAAATGTTCATAAATATAAAGAAATCCTAAACATTTAGAAAGAGCAAGTAGCGTATGTAATACATTGTGCTCATTGCAATTAAAATAGCTATTGTTTGTGTGGTTGGATATATAACATTAATAAGAAAGGGCAATAGAAAGAATGATGTCGATTTAAGCGTATATATTACTAACCAATATGACATTATTAAATTCCAGCTTGACGTAGGTACTATGTCCCAAAATTAACTTCAAACGGTTCAACTGTTTTCCTCTTATGTAATCACAAAAATAGGGAACGTTATTTTCAACATGGCGAAGAAATGGCGATATTTCACCTTCCTTCTCTAAGACAAATATTTGAAAACGCTGAAACAGATGACACTTTATATTTAATTAGAAATTCATATATCAAGCTTAATTGTCTTAACTTCACGGTCTGTTGAGATACTATATGTTTAACATAAATTTTAAAGAGGTGTTTAATATAAATTTTGAACCCTCCTTTCTTTAGTATATCCTGTTTAACCAAAGTAACATGATAGAAGACTAGCTCGAGATAAGTACCAACTATGTTCCAACATTCATTTCAGAAAGGTCGGTCGCTTTCCAGTGAAGAGATTACAAATAACATGCAACATTGCTGTCAACGCGACGATACAGGATGGCCCATAGCTATATATGATGTTTGACTGACTGTAGTGTTTCTAATTCTGACCAAAAGTTTAGATATGGCAACACTGTGGAGCCTGAGTGTGACGATAACGGTCACTGAACTTAGAACCGTTAGTGTATACAAGACAAGGATGCCTCTGGAACAGTGTGTGAGTTAAGTGCATTTGTATTCTGCAACAAACAATTACGAGAAGGCTTGATCTCCCTATTTGACACCATCAGTGCAGGACTGGCCACGTTGGCTATTTGGTGATCGCCAAGGACCCGACTCCCGAAGGCACCCCGGAGGGATCCCGAGGCGCAGGACCTGTAGGCCTTGGTCCAATTTTTGGATCAAAAATGCTTTCTTGGGCCTTTCTACTAAAAAGTTTGCAGAATTCTAAATTTGTCTTCAACGAAAGAAGTCTTCTCGGCCTTCTTCCCCTTGCTCATATCAGTACAGCCCCATGACCCTGTCACTGTGAGAAGGCATTTTCTCAATTGAAAACCGTTAAACTACACTAAGATCTACGATAAGTCAAAACCATTTGTTTCCTTTTCTTTTTTATGGCTACAGAAAAAGATTTATTCCAGAATGTAGACAATAAAAAATAATTGATTTGATTGCCTCATGAAGTGAGTAACTGCGTAAAAAAACTGCCAAAGTAACTGAAGTAACTTTACGATTACGCTTGCTTGTCTCAGTATTATTGTAACATTTTTGCGATCTGTTTTGTACTACATATTTATTCAATACAGAAATTATGATTTTATCACTTATCATGTTTTGCAACTGACGTGTGGAGGAGCCTTTAAGGATCCGCGCTAAGGGCAACTTCGCCAGTCCGACACTGGGTACCATCTGACTTTTTAAGAGGTGTTTTAAAGAGTAAAGTGTATCAACACCACATACGCAATTTGACTGAACTACGGGAAGTTATCACAGACGAGTACCACAGGATACTAATAATAGTCTGTCAAGTTGCTTGTCACAATGTTGCTCTTCGTCTCCAGACACGTATCAATTTGGATAGTGCAATATTGGACCATGCCATGCAGAACAGATTAAAATTCCTGTAAGGAAAGATGTGAGAGTAATGCATCCATGTTCAATTTTATGTTCAACTTACGTTGCTAGGTGCTTTACAGCCATCTTTGAAACATCATATTTATAATTATGAGCTACCCAAAGATATATGCCCCTATATATATATCCCTTGAAAAAAGAATTTTCAAGAACATTGAAACACCTGTTCGTTTATTCTTACTAAAGATTCTATGTAGCGGTTTTTCATTTTCGTAACTTGATGACATCGTCAGATACTTAATGTTTCGCAAAAATCATGACCCACGACTTCCTTCCATAGAATATGATTATGTGATTTTAATAATGGAGCTGATAACTACACTCAAAAATTCATTTTAATTGGTTCAGCCGTTTTCGCGTGATTCGATCATCTACAAGATCTCTTTCATTTTTATATAGTGAATTGCTGAAATCGTTTCTAAAATAAAGCCAAAATAAAGTTAATATGATATCATTCGTATGGGTTGTAATCAATAAATTCAGGAGAAATTCGGAAACGTTTTCATCTCTCTACAATCAGGTATTCAACTAATTTTAAAAGGCATATACTAACTAATTACGAGACAGTAGTATGGTTGTTCAGAGCAGTATCCACTCAATTAATGCTTTGCATGCATTGTTTATAAAGTGTTGTTTACCTCATCCGCGAAGAAGTCTCAATGTAATAACGTTTCGTATTATTAATGTTTGTTTTCTGGTCTTTTGTATGAAGACCTTTTAATTTTAGTTAGAGTTGAGTACGTGTTTGTACTGTTTGATTTGTAGCTTTACATTCGGCAAAACGTATAAAATTGCGTAATTTATGTGTGCAATTACAGATGCGAAAACTCAGGGTGTTGGGTGCCCTCCGGCTTTCGTTCAAATGAATTCTCTGCGAGTTGCCTAAGGCGAAGATACTTCGGGGATGGATAATGCCAGGTGCCAGAGGCTTGCTTCTGGTCTTTTTTAATCTATATAAGGATTATAAAGCCACACAGTAACTAAATGTCTATACCAAATCAGTGAGTATCTAATTCTCTTCGGGGCCTCATTGTAATGATTCTACTTCCAAACGCTTTCAAAGCTGCAGTTTTACAGACCAGCATGGTTTATGATGTCAGAAAATCTTTGGGAAATGAATTGTAGAATGTTATTTATTTACATTTTCTTTAGTTTCGAAAGTAAAGAAAACAAACCGTTCCTACGATCGGTTCTTACAAACACTGTTCCTACGATCTGTAATACACATTAAGAGTTTTTCCTTGACTTTTGTATGCATAATTGGCTTCACCATTTGTGGTGTGAGAGATTTCGTTTGGAACACATGAGATTTAGATACTTTCAATTGGAACATTTCTAGTAGTCTCGGTATAAATATGGAACGCTAAACTCCAATACAACTAAGAATCTACTAAAGCTACTAATATGATAAATCTAAATTTTAAAACTCTTTCTTAGTGTAGTCAGGGAAAGATTAATATAAGGCTTCCAATGTGTGACATTAATAACAGTAGTAGTAGTCTGTTCCTATGTATGATCGCGAAACATGGTCGCTTACTCTGGGGGAAGAACGGAGACTGAAAGTTTATGAGCATAAAACACAGGCAAATATTCAAACCCAAGAGGAACGGGGCTAGAGAAAGACGAAAACTTCATAATGAGGAACTGTATAATTTGTACTGTTGCCAATTATTGTTAGGGTCATCAAGTCTAGGAGGCTCAGGTGGGCAGAAGGAAAGAAAGTAGAACGCTTTCAAAATTTTAGCTGGAAAACCAATTGTAAGCTACCATTAGGAAGGCTTAGACTCAAATGGGAGGCTAAATATTATGATGGATCTCGCAAGAAATAAAAGTACAAAGTAGAAACTGGACCCAGTTAGCTAAGGGAAGAAGTCAGTGGAGAACTTTTATGAATGCGGCATTGAACCTCTGGGCTCCATAGTTGATGGATTAATTAGTTAGTAGTACCAGTAGTTTTTAGAAAAATGTTTTAATGTTGAATCCCTTTAATATATTCAATATTATGTTAAAATACGTCATAAAAATTTTATTACTTTTTTGATTGGAGATTAGTATTCCTTTTAGTAGAGAACTTTGGATTCAAGATGAGATCCGAACCACATGAACTAACACTGGAAATCAATGTTGGGTCTCCCATGCAAACACGATAGCCAAGTTAAGCCTATTACTTTTGTACTTAAATAGACTTACGTCAACCGAAATACAATTTTATTTCTTAATAGGGTCAGACACCTCTTGGCATCATAACGTGAAACCAGGCTCCACAGCTTATAAACATTAACATCTTTTGTTATCAAAACAACATATTTCACGACCTTACATATTGTTTTTTTTAAAAACCTTAATTTTATTGAGGTTTTATATTTTCAAGTGTACACAAAAGTCTCAGTGACATATATTGCTGATTTCCGGTATAAATAACACGGAACTTGGCTGCCATGCACTGCCGTGCATGTTGATTGAAGAGCTCAATTCCAAAAGAGCCTGTGAAAAAGTCATTTTTTTAGGAAACAATTTTTTGTGTGTGTTTCCATCATTCTATTTCTGTGAAAGAAAATTAATTTACATAAAAGAAAATTGTGATTGCTTACTTTTTGTAAGATAACGGTGAAATTATCATCTATAGAAAGAGTTATATAAGCGTTTTTAGGCATGAGTCAGAAAAGAACTTCAGAGAATACTGTTGACTAAGGACATTTTGGAAAACAACACTCCTTTCTTTTGCCTACAATTAATTTAATTTATGGAGTTTTTGCATGAAATCCAGTTTAATAAACAGAGATGCTGAAATGGAACTTAATAGAATCAATATCTCAAAATTGACAAAAATGACTTAGGTTTTTTTTGTAATCTACCCCTTCAATTGTTTTGTAATAAGTTGATTTTGTTATTCCATATCAAGCAGAAGGAAGGTATGTTTTGTAATAAGGTATTGTTAATGTAGGAACTGTTGAAAATGATGGATAGTTATGAAAGATGATAGGTGAATTTAAGTTCATCTTAATATCATTTATCCTAACTGATAACAACTGCTAAAAGAAGTACTAATTAACCTACCTGTACTATTTATATAACTCTACTCTTTAATCACTTTTTGCCCTCTCTGTAGTTACAGTTATAGTAGTTTTGCCAAAACATACTTGAATTTTAACTATATGAGAACTAAATATCTGAATACGATTTTTTACTTTCAAGAGAAAACGTAATGTAACATGTTGACAAAATACAAAACCAGTCAATATATGGAGTAAATACTGTTATAAATGTCTTCTGTTTTAGGATATTCTTTCTTTAGAGAATTCTCTAGTCAATTTAGGTGCCTACTGCGGGAGATAAATTGCTATTTTTCTAAGGTACATCATGCAGTGCTTCATCTTCTTAGTGACTTTAGCCACGGAACCATTAATTTTAGAGACTTTATACCACAGAAATAGATATATTTTTGAAAGTTATTATGCGAATATTACGTTTCTCTAATATATTCTTCATTGTTTTTTCAATCCATAATAGTTTTATGCAGAGAATATATTTGTTTCTCACCGTACAGTCTATATTGTTTCAGAAGTTATTGTCGATTGTCGTCTTATGAAACCGTACCAAGCTCGAAAATCACAAGTATGAATCACGGAACATTTTCTAGAAACAAAATGTGCGATTTATATTGTCCAAACTCTGTCTGAATCTAAGGATGACATGACTCAGTAAATAACCATCGACCAAAGAAAAATAGTATATATGGCATGGGCAATAGAAATTTCGTTGTTTATTTTATCAGTCAACAGTAGTAGTTCTACACGAAATCAATAACTTGTTTTGTGAATAATTGTCAGTTGTATAAAAGTCATCAAAACTCAAGAGCTGATGCAGGTGTGATTCTTGATATACCTCTTAAGGATCTGAGTTTCTAAGTCAATATTCTGAACTTCTTAATTCACTCCGAATATGTATCATATACAGGCAGGTACGCACAGAAAAATATTTGTTCGGAAGGTCTAATACTATAAGACGCTACATGTATGTAGTACTAAACCGGAATTATTTCTGCACCCAAAAAGACGATGAACAATTGTTGATAACTGTCACCTACATTCTTTAAAAAACGATAGAAGTATATCATTTTATAAGAAAAGAAAAGTATGGATGAAATGTAAGATAACATTTTTAAAGTACATCTATTACTTCTCTGCTAAACAAGTAGTATTATTAAGAAAGTGTAGAAGCTTAGATTGAGTTGCGTGGTTTGGGTGGAAATTCAGACCCGGTGTAACTCTCGCGTGGATATGCTCCTGTATTCAGTGTGCGGCAGAAAAAAAATTCGGGTCTCATATTGAAGTAACAAAGTAGTGATAGATATTATGCAAACTTTTATTTCAGGTTGGAAATGATAAGATTTATAATTTTGTTTCACATTTGCGAATAACAAAATAAATGAATGTTGCATTATTACAATTAAATGTACTATGGTCAAAATTTCAATAATTTACAATTTTGTGTGGCATAGTACACTTTGTTTCAAAATTTATATCTTACAAATTTTGAAATACACTGTCCATGTATTTTTGAAGTCTTGTCTCCAAGTTCTACATTACCCTTGTAGTCATGACTGATGGTATTGCTGCCATTTTCTATTCAGTAGCATCTCTCGGTTTATTGGTTGTATACGGTCTTTCTGTTTAATCTTTCTCCTTCAAATAATCCCACATAAAATTGACGTTTGGTGTAACAAAGGGGAACGATTTAGTCACAGAATGTCACATTGATGTAAGATTAGATGTCCCAGACTTTCACGTAGTACGTTTATCGATATCGCCATTATTGCGACTGAATTGATCAGGCACGTGCTGATCACGTCCGCAATTCGATTAGCCCGCATCGTTAGTGCTAGATAGGACAACGATAAATTCGGAAGTTATTCCCGGTATACATGAGAAATTAAACAGTGCACTGTAATCAATAATCGTGAAAATAAGTGCCTCCTACCATGAAAAGTATACGGTTTACCGTTTTTCTAGAATAATAGCAGGAGACCGTTTTCCTGTCAGATACTCGTGTCGGGCATACGCATTGGAGAAAGAAAAGCACATGCTCGAAACGAGGATTGATGGCGCGTAGGTTCGAATGCGTTGTGCTTTATTTGGTTTTGTTTCTTATTTTGTTCGTTTGTTTGTTTGTTTTGAGTGTTTGGTTTCTGGTATGATATATACAGTACTACCGTTGAAGATATTTTTGAAATTCAACATTAAGCAAGGTAATGTATGGGAAAACACCATGTTAATATGACAAACGTTACGTGACAAATAATCGTAATCGTTCGGTGACAAACAAAACTTTAGTTGTCTATCGTAGCAATCAATGAAGATCGCTCCAAAGTGCAACGATGCAAAACCAAGAACCTGCTGGATGTATCGTCTGAAGTTCTTAAATTAAGTAATGATGTAGCCAACTACGAGTGGTTGTGTAGCTAAAATTAGAATCACAATGTTGAAAAACTTTTAAAAAAAAACTTTTAGGATAACATTTTGACATTTTATAACTTTTCCTATTCTCAAGATTATATATTTCTTAAGCATGTAGAGGCAAAGGTGGCTCAGTGGTAAAGCATTCATCTCTGGTGCCTAGGGTCTCTGGTTAGATTTCAGCTCTCGCGAAGTGGGGTTTGTGGTGGGCAAACACTGTTTGTATGAGTTTTTTCAGGGTTGTGTTTCCTTCCATTTTCTTCAATAAACTATATTTTGTTCATTCTCATCATTATTATCATATCCTTTAGCTTACACGGCATAATCATGGAACGTAAAACGGAAATATTTCATTTCCTTTTTCTTAACTATATAAAATCCAGTTCTTTACTCGCGTAGCATAAGGAAAAAACAGAACATTATGTAACCTAAGAGAAATTCGTTAAAAGAGAAAATGCAATTATAAGGCTATCAATTTACTAAGCTATTGTGATATTAATGATGTTTTGTGTTCATTTGTTTGGACCTTAAAGTTCTCTATCAGCAGAGAGTCTAATGAAATCTCTCTCGTTCCAAAGGCGAGAACACTTACCACTTGTCGCAGGGAATCACAAAACAAAGTGCCTGGTAACCCTTCCTTTCACTCCAAGTGTGTCTGTATCTTCACGATAATCAGATCTGATAAGATCGGAATGCAAAGACTGTGGCAAGATCATGGCAAACAACACAAAAATCGAGTCATTGCAAACAGCACCGTGGCAAACAACACGCCACCAATATTTAAGAAGATCCCAGAAAGAAGATTGTAGTGGTATGACCATTTTATGAGAAGATGAAATGACTATTAGTTAGAGGAATGATGGAAATTGACAGGAAGAGAGATAGATGGAGACCAAGAAGGAAATGGTGATTACGGTAAACATTAACTTTAGAGAGAAAGATTTAGCAAGGGAAGAATTGTGGGACAGTGCTTTATGAAGAAGACTCGTCATAAACGTCGAACCCATATGTGAGGAAAAAACTAAGGGGAAGTAGTGTCTCTTGGAATTAGGTGCACTTACTACCATTTTGATATAACGTACTGTCTGTCGTGTAACGTAAGTACTTTTTCTAGTTTTCTACAAATTACCCTTTAGCTATTAGTTGCCGCGTATGGGTATACAAGCACCAACGAGCAGTAGTTACTCATGTTCATTATATCCTTTGTATACGATGAGAAACAGCTTCCTAAAATCCGAAGTATTCGAATGTACACGCTGTATCGCTCATTTGACATTCAAGTTTTCAGTTGAATATTATTAATACCTTAATGAATAACTGGAGAGAAAGTTCAGAATTGGGTGTTTTGCAGTCATACAGAAATAAGTTTATTATAAAAATTTATAAACAACGGTTGAAATTTTAAAATCTATTATTATTATTACTATGTTTTGTCAGGCTATTTAATAATTTTGACTGATCTTTATACAGAATGTATCCTTGGTTATTCAATTGAATTTTCAGGATGGTCTGGTAACAAACACTCAAATTTCCAAGGTCTCGTAACAAAAATCCAACCCATGTATCCGGAAAAGAACAGAGTGTAGTAATACTGAAGGTATCATCCGGGATTATTTGGTTCGGGTGAGGAAAATTCAAGGAAAATATTAGGGCTATTCTAGAAAACGTTTTTACACATTACTCGAATGGTCATATCAGGGAATCAAACCCGATCGCAACACAGATTCATTGCACCGTACACAGTCCAAATTAAAATTCTTGCTGGACCAATGTGCGCTCTAGTTGGATCCACCCAGCAAACATTATTGCTAGCCAGTGTGTGTACTGATACAGTTTCCAGCAATTCGATGAAAATTCTGTCAATATACAGATGGTGATCAGAAAAATGGAAACACCTGTAGTTGGCAACACGTCAGATGTATGAGTTGACAGTGGTGTCGTGGCGCCCGCAGCGCCGGACCGCTGGTAGTGGTGTGTTAGGTCGGTCTCCATACTACGTCAGGCGCATTGGAACAACAGTGTCCAATGGCTGCAGCAGACGGAGGTAGTGTAAAATGGGAGACCTAGAGGGCAAATTGTTGGTGCGCGGTTATGTGGAGTGAGTGTGACGGCAGTGGCTACTGTGTTAGGTGTGTCGCGTGGGACAGTGTCGAAGGTGATGACGGCTTACACAACACACGGGAAAACCACATCGGGGAAGCGGAACAGTGGACGGAAGAAAATCATGAGTGACAGGTCACGCCGGGTATTAAAGCGCATTGTCACGCATAACCGTCGTGCCACTGCGGAGAAGTGACGGAGGAACTCAATCAGCACCTCCACCACCCTGTTTCGACAATCACAGTCCGCCGCGAATTACATGACATGAACTTACGGGGTCGTGTTGCACGCGGCAAACCGCTCTTCAGGGACCATAACGTTTTCGCACGCCGCAAATGGTTCCACGACCATGCCACTTGGACCGTTGAGGACTGGAAACGTGTGATATGGTCGGATGAGTCATCCTTCACCCTATTCCCAACCACAGGCCGTGTTTATGTGTGGAGAACGCCCAACGAAGCTTATGATCTGCAGTAACTCCGCCCAACTGTGAAACATGGCGGCGGCTCGGTGATGCTGTGCGCCGCCCTATCATGGTTTTCATTGGGTCCTGTGGTCACACTTAGCGGACGAAGCATTGCCAACGATTATGTCGCAATATTAGGAGACCACTTGCATCCTATGGTCCGGATGTTGTTCCCGGACAATGACACCATCTTCCAGGATGATAATGCACCCATTCACACAGCTGGCGTTGTTGCAGCGTGGTTTGAGGAACATCGGGATGAAGTTCAACACCTCCCCTGGCCCGCCCAATCCCCAGATCTCAACATAATTGAACATCTGTGGTCCGTCTTGGAAACACGACTCCGGCGACGATTTCCACCTCCATCCTCTCTCACAGAAGTGGCCGATGCCCTGCACGAGGAATGGTGTAAAATTCCACTTGCTACCATTCACGACCTCTATGCCTCTATCCCACGTCGCATCAAGGCTGTTCTGAAGGCGAAAGGTGCCCCGACACCATATTAATCTGATAAGTTGCAATTTCGTTCAGGTGTTTCCATTTTTCTGATCACCATCTGTATATTGCCCAGCAAGAATTGTTACTGGATTTAGCAAGAGGGCATGCTGGACCGGCAAGTACACTCATGTCCAAAATTATTGTTGCATGTCTATAAATATGTTGTTATAGGAATATAATTTGATAACGAATTTGCCCGGTGTTTCTTATAATGTTAGTATGTGTATAATCGGCAAAGGCATGTATGTGGAAAATTTCATGTCAAAAGAACAATAAATAAGA
This sequence comes from Thermobia domestica, assembly GCF_964235325.1. Lineage (NCBI taxonomy): Eukaryota > Metazoa > Arthropoda > Insecta > Zygentoma > Lepismatidae > Thermobia > Thermobia domestica. The sequence continues at coordinate 66,021,683 of NC_137465.1, read as the reverse complement.
AGAAGAAAACAAAAATAAAACTTTCTTGTCCATTTAGCAACATTTTGTTTTACTCATTCTAATTTTCGTATTTATTATTCTTTTCCTATGTAATTCACCACAAATATATTATACATTTCCCGATTATACACATATTACCAGTATTAAAAGCATCCTGCATAATCATTATCAAATTATATTCTTACAAGAAGACAATTATAGATATGCGACAATCATTTTGGACATGAGTGCACTTTTAGATAGGGAATCGGTGTGATAATTACCGTAAATCTTGTACTGTAATAACACACCTGTTTTTTTTTAAATGATCCCTAAATATTACGGTAATTTAACGTGAAATATACGTTACCAAATTTGTTTCTAAACACGGTCAATATCACTTTGCTTCTAAATATACGATCTACTGTTTCCATGAAAAAACAGTGGCCCGTTAAAGTTTAGGGTAATCGGTTGGCAGTGAGAGTTGACTGTAATCGGTCAGTAAATTTAAATATGTTTGTTTAATTACGCCAGCAAAGTCAATGTACTGTAATTATTGTGGGAATAAATTAAACTCAAGGATTATTTGCTAAATGGATAATATAACAAGAATTAAAAAGTAACCGATCTACCACTTACTTAAATAATGGAATTAATGCTTGTAGCCTGAGATATGAGGGAAATTAGCAAATACACATTTTTGCTGTTGCATCTCACGAAATAATATAGAAAACCATTTCATTTTTTAAAATTGGATCTCTAGAAGAGTAAATGTTTGAAGTTACGTCTGTTGTTTAAAGGGTATAGGTTCACGTTGTTTGTTTCAGCGGATATCACCCTCTATTTCGTAAATGTATTTTAAACTTTCTTTAATTGAGAGAAACAAAAGAAAGGTTTAAATAATTACTACATTGTTCGTTTTGCAAAACCATTTTTGATTAAACAAATTTCCTTTACCTTGATATTTTTACAGTTTGAGCCAAAAATTGAGCGATACACTAGAGATAGAGTGGTGTACCACCACGTATTCACCAAGACAAGTTGTGGCCTATGTCCTTATCTGTAACAACTGGAGCAGCATTTTCTCCATCATTGGACCGTGATATCCTAGTAGCGCTACATCTAATGTTAGTACATTCAAGTCTTCTCCCTTGAAATCGGTGTTCACTTGGAGCGAATAACACTGATTGGTTAGGGAGTGAGATGCGTCCACTGTGCGGCCAGACCAAAGTCCTAAATCAATCAGTTTATTCTACGGTGAAATCGGCCCGGCTAGGGAGTCATGTCTTTCCATGCTCTGTCGGTATCGCACCCGAGATTTGTAACACCACTCACCTTCTGCCAATGCATAAACTAGCTACCGAATTCCATGGCTTGACCACACCCGGCAGTGTCCAAATTAAATTCGGGAACCCTATACGAACCCGAAAGGACTTAATCATTCCTGGCCTTGCCTACCTTTATCGTTCAATGAAAACTGCCTTCAATGTAGCTCCCCAATATAACAGGCTTTCTTGCGTCAATACTGCCATCTGAATTATAATTCCCCATGTATTTAGTTACCTGTAAATTTTAAATAAGACCTTTGTGGTTAAATTACAATAAATTACTGACGTATTTCCTCCTTAAAATTACAATCGAATAAAATATGAGCAATATTGTTAACAGTAACAATTTACAATATGAGTACCATATATGACATATGCAATAACGTTGTATTTAACAATGAGGTTTTAGACTTGTCAATCATAAGAAAAAAATATTTTGTATTTTGAGTCAGAAAATAGAAAGATCTTTCAACAAACAAAAGGATAAGAACATACATTTAGTTGCAACTTGATATTAGTTGTCAGAATAGGTTAAAACAACAAAATGACTCTTGTGAAGATGTAGCAAGAGTGAAATATTTTCTGATACTTTAGATGTTACTTAAATTATCGGTAACTTGTAAGCAAATAGTTGCTAAGTCACATGTGCTATTATCATTTTCCCCTACATTAAGACCAAAGCAAAAAATAAGGATAATTACAATTACTTATTACTTCCTTCTTTGCTGATAGTTGTTGTCAACCAAATTCGTACGCTGTTTTCAGAAAATATAATGTAGCTTGTTCCTTAATAACATGATCAATAACACCAGTTAGTCGACAAATTATTACTTTAATATCAACTGCCTTCCTCTTATTGTGACTAATCTTATTTTAATAATACATGTATTGCAGTAAACTTTTCAACAGTTTCTTTTGTGAGTAATTTTATTGAGATGTACATATAGTTTGATAAAAGTAAACATTTTATTGGGTCGTTTAACAAGTTATTCATTAATCAATAAAAGAAATTAAATTTCTAACACGGGTCATATAAAATAATTTGCTATCACTTATTTACAGTCATTTTTCATTTAAATAATAATACTCGTTTATACCTAAACCTTTTTCAAAGTTGTACAGATAAGTATCTAATACATAAAATGTACTTACCATCGTTAATATTACTCACTCATATTAGAAGAGGTATAAGAAAACGCTCACAGCACCTATTAACGAAATGAGTTTTAAAATTATTTTCTATTGAACAAAAACAATAATCGTAGATTGGTCCTAATGAACAGATCCGTATGTGTCTAATAACCAACACAGCAGGCATTGAACTCCAGCTTCCCGAATATCGAGTGAATACTGATTAGCAATCTCGTTGGGACTCGGGAACATGATAACAATTAAGTGTTGTTACCATCGCAAATACGTGATCTGATTCACGAAACACCCACCAACCTTTGACTTTTATTAGGAACCATGTGTCTCGTCATCGATTGTAACCAATTAAAACTATTATTGCTTTATGTGTTCGAAATACGAAAGACAAAATATCAAATAGGTTTTTAAACTATGTTTATGTACTTGTTGCATAAATAACTTTGTAATGTACAAAGCGCATTTGTATTTCTCATTTCAGTTTAACTAGCTGCTGTACTGTCACTGGTTGATTCCCGAGAATATTCTCAGTGGGATCATGTTGCAGAAGAGACTAACATATTGATCTGTATATTGTGGTAAACAACATGAACATTATACATTCATATTTTTTTGTTTATCACTTCTAATTATTCAGAAAAGCAAAGCGAATGATATAATGTACATTTAGAGTGTCTACCTCATAACCAGTGCTTACTAGGTTTCATTTTCTAACAATACGTTGAAACATATGAACTGTTATGAAAGACAGTGGGTGACCATCATCGCGAATGAAAATGTAAACATGTATATATGAAAATGTGTCACGATAGAAAAGAACAACGTATAATATTTAATATAATGCTGTAATTTCACTTATGTCCTGGAAGGCGGTAACCAGCTCAATATAATAGTATGGGTCCAATTTAATTTAATGAACCCTATCCTCTTGTTTCCACTAGAAAAGGTTTTTGTCTTTAATAGAATAGTTTTCGAGTTGTAGTAAAGAGAAATGCTTACCACTAAAATTCGAGTTCATGAAGAGTTCATTCAAGAGTTCATATTTCAGGTTGTTGTATTTTTATTTAAAGAAAATTGTATGCGAGTTTTCAAGCAGTCTTCTTTAATCTTTTACTTTTCATATCTACAGACAACGGAAGAATTATTCTTCACTTTTCATTTCTACAGTGATGAATCACTTGCATAAGTCCACACTCATAAGTCATTTACCGTATACAGAATAAATGGGATACATCTGTGCGCAGTATAAAAATTAAGCCACAGAAAATATATATAAGCAAAATTATTGACTATAAGGCACATTGCGTTATTATTTCATTTTTTGCAATTCAAATTGTCATTATCCTCTGTGAAAAATTAGAGATGTCTCTTCACTCTTAATTTTAGAAATGTGTAGAAGTGAATGGAAAATGTATGTTTTCTAAACTGCCGTAGCAAATTCAACAATCATTAACTGAATTATATTATAAATATGACCCAAGATAAAAAAACTAGTGTATACTTTATTCGGAAATTATTTCGCATAATAATAACAATAGTAATATAATTGTTAATTTGAAGCAAAAGTATAGCGAAAACTAATGTTGTGTCGTCAGAAAGCATTACTTTGACACATAATTCTACATATAACTATAGAATGGAAAATTTATGTAATTTATCTTTCGAATGAGTCAATTTTAAAGCTGAACTGAAATTGTTTTAAAAATTATTAACGATCTTTAAAACCCCATAGATGACGATATATTTTCTTGTTGAACACTACATTATTATACTGAAATTGTAAAATATCATTAACGTTCAACATAACATTTTGTCTAAGGATGAAATATATACCAACCGCAGATTTTATAGAACTGCATAAAATATGCACGAATGTAAAAGATAATGTGTAGTCGTCGAGAAAATGGGGGAAAGTCAATTAATTTCTGAACATAAAAATTGATATACAAAATTAAAGAGAATGTGTTTAAATTATAGAATAACACCATAATAGCGTAGCGTAGTCGCTAACGCTCTCGTCTTCGGTGTGAGCGGTCCCGGATTCAACTCCCGGTGGGGGCACTCGGTCGAAAAAGTGTAACAGCTTTTTCAGGCCAGCCACCGTGAATGAGGTTTTCCCGGATTTTCCTCATTCACACCATTTAAATGACGGAGTGGTACCAAACTTATAGGTCCCAGGCCGCTTCCTTCTCTCCCCAATCCGTTTTTCCTTCCTTTTCCCCGGATAGTGTGATCGCCGAGGGACGTCATCCCTTAAACGTGACGGGCTAAATGGCCATCAGATGCCGAGAGCCCAGAAATCTAAATCTTAAATTGTAACACCATAATAATAAGAAAACTTTTTTAAGAAAATACTAAAGGAAAGAAAAAGTAAGATAAGATTACTCAGTGGGAACTGGATAATTCAAATTTTCATTATTTAAATAGTTCTTCACCCTTGCTAAAAGGAAACCGGAGTTCCAGATTCTATTCTGCTCACTATACCCGGTTAATAGGGCTTCGGATTTCCAGAAATCTCATTGACCACTTGTGGGCAGTGTAACTTGTAATATTAATTCAAACTAGCTGAATCTATGCTAACTACTCAGCGCATCGTTCTGTTATGACCATGGATCTCCTTCCCACTGTGCATGTCTCCTTACTCACACAAGTAATGGATAGGAGACTCACAAAGAAAGTAAATTGCTATGTATAGATGTTGGAGTGAGTTTGTAGCAAATTTGTAGAAGTAACAATATATCAAGTGGAAATATTTTTATCTAATAAATTCATACCCATCCGAGTACGCCTCATTGCGTCTCTTGAGGCCTTTGAAGTTGCCAGCATGTAGTAGGTTTTGCCATTAAGATTTAAGCAAAGCGCCTGCAATGTCCGTCAATCCGTCATACGTAACTTCTCTACTAACCGTAATTTTAGCCTGCAACAATGTTAATCTTACGGGCTTAAAACGGCCCCTAAAATGTTGAATAGCACGGTTTATGAAAATTTGAATGAAAACTGGACAATCTACACAAAATTTTTAATGAAACAGTGAAAACGGCACGTTTCTAGCACATATAGTTTTCGAGATCTCATTGTCGAAAGATTGGAGACAAACATATAAACCTACCATTTTAATATATAGACTAGCTGAACCTGCGCTCTCTACACAACGCATCATTCACATATGAGCATGAATCTCCTTGTCATTCCTCACACCATCTGTACATGTCCCTTTACAGACACAAGTGAAAGACGTCTTGATAGACATTGGCAAGAGATACCATAAAGGGGAGATTTTGTCGATTACTTTTTTCAATATCTCGCACCGTTTGCAAGATTTGAGCCTACTTCCGATTGGAGTTTTTAGTTCATATATGATCAATGTTTTCTCTCTTGTTGCATGCAGTATGTAATAAGCAAATAGATTACACACACAATTAATTATAATGTCAGTGATATATGGTGTTCATTGGGCAAAACACTCCAAAGAATAAAGATTCAACTTACTGTTAGAGTTAGGAAATGGTTATCCTTCGTTTTTCATTATCATTTGACAATGAAACAAACACCTGAGTGATATGCAACCACTATATACAATTATGTGGTGTTAGAATGTATAATGTGTAGGATATGATGCTTTAGTTTTTTCTTTTTTAATTTTAACACTTCCAGTGTACCCGTAAAAATGTAATAAAGAAATAATGGCCATGTTTTTTTAAATATTCAATTAGAACTGGACAATCTACACAAAATTTGCAATCGTTCAGTGGAAACGTCATCTTTTTAGAGCCTGTAGTTTTCGAGATCTCATTTTCGAAAGGATTGGCCACAAACATATAAACGCCCACAAACGTATAGTTTAAAAGAACTCCAAAGATGGCAGCACAATTCATTTGCATTGATTTTGGAAAAGGCTTTTAAAAATACTAAGGCTTTGAACAATAATGTAAAAAGAATAAACTTTATATGAAAAAGGTCTACTTAAATAATTTATTTAAAGTACACATAGTTTAAAATATTTGTTTCTGTTAAACGTAAAATCACAAATAACCGTAAATCAAAGTTTCTAGGTTGGAGCTCAGGCTCTTTTGTTCCTATTGTAGCATTATTACAACTCATACCACCGGTACCTTTCACCAGCTACCTAAGCACACCCGGCCATCCTCTCAAACCACACCTGATGTTGTTATTACTTCTACAAACTTACTATCTTCCTGCACCATAGAAGTGCTAGATCCAATAGGTAGTGATCATTTGCCAATTAAACTTATCATCAATCGCTCACATCCTAGAGCCTCAAACCACGAACGATTAACACGAAAATCTCTCAACTACAACAAAGCAGACTGGACCGGATATCGCAACTTTTTAACTGCAAAACTTTCTAATATTCCCGAACCTACATCAGAAGACAGTATGTACAATTCTCTTGATCTCCTCACCAGTGCGATCAATCAGGCCTCCAATACTTACATTCCTACATCCAGTTCGAACCCGTATAGTCCGAAATTACCTCCGCACTACCTTCCGCTCATACGTAGATCTCGTCAGTTCTACCGAGACTACGAGCGTACGGGAAACCGAGAGTCATTAGTTCACCACCGGTATATGCAACGCATCGTCACCAATTATTTGGTCTAGGAATTAATTCGTGCGGTTGGTACGCACACATTGAAGCTGTAGTACAAACACAAAATACATAAATACCTTAAGAAAAATATTGTCCATCGCTAGCCACCACTTTCGCCCATCTGTCAGGCAATGTACGGATTCCGTGGCGAAAGAAGTCCTCATCCTTGGAAGCGATCCAGTCAGAGACCCATGTTTCGATATCTTCTGAAGAAGTAAACCGCTGTCCAATTAAATCGTTGTTCATGCAATCGAACAATTAGTAGTCCGAAGGAGCAACGTCTGGTGAATACGGCGGGTGGGGTAAAACTTCCCATCCGACATTTTCTAAATAGGTTTTGACCGGTTTTGCGACATGTGGGCGAGCGTTATCATGTTGAACAATAAGTTTATCATGTCTGTTCTCCCATTCTGGTCGTGTTCTGGCCAGAGCTTGCTTCAAACGCATTAATTGTCGTCGATAACGTTCTCCATTCATAGTTTCACCCGGTTGCAGCAGCTCATAGCACACCACACCTTTCATATCCCACCATATGCACAGCATAACCTTTGCACAGTGAATATCTCGTTTTGGTTTTGATGGACCTGGTTCACCTGGTTTCACCCAGGCCTTTTTTCGTTTAGGGTTCTCGTAATGGATCCACTTCTCATCACCCGTAATAATTCGATGCAGAAACCCCTTTCTGCTCTGTCGTTGAAGCAGCAATTCGCAAATGGTTTTTCGTCTTTCAACGTCTCTGTCTTTCAATTCATGTGGAACCCAATGTGACATCTTTTGAATCATTCCCATGGCTTTCAAGCGTTTGGAGACTGTTGTTTGATCAACGCCTAATGCTGCTGCAAGTTGTTTTTACGTTTGACACGAATCCTGTTCGAGCAATGCTGTCAATTCTTCGTCTTGAAATTTTTTTGGCTGTCCAGCTCGCTCTTGGTCTGCCAAGCCGAAATCACCACTTCTAAACCGTGCAAACCACTTCTGACACGTTCGCTCAGCTAGAGCATGGTCACCATACACTTCCACCAAAATACGATGACTTTCAGTTGCACTTTTCTGCATGTTAAAGTAATGCAGCAGGACACCCCGCAAAAACACTTTATCAGGCACAAATTGCGCCATGTTCACTTAACTACAAACTGGTGCTGTTGACGCTTTAATCCACTGCCCTATACTACGAACAATACGCGATGACAGGGGTTTGCAACACATGTGTGGATACACGGAACTGTGGGACGCTCCGTTCGTTGCGCCATCTCTTGTCCACCCGCACGAATTAATTCCTAGACCAAATACATCATCACATATAAACATCGGCAGTGGGCTAAAACCTGCAATACACTGGCTGATACTTCTCATCCGACGCAATACTGGAAGAGATCCAATCAACTCAGTGGCAAACGTAGTATCACAACATATCCACTTCTTCTTCATAATCAACCGCTTGCCACAGATACTGACAAGGCAAATGCTTTCGCCAATTACCTGCAGGATATTTTCACACCGCCTCTGGCACATCCTTATCCCCATCGACATCCCGTCGATCGAATTGATTTCCAATCTCCACACCTCCAGCCTGCACTCTGCCACACCTTGGTCAATAATCACGAACTCACATCGCCGATTACAGTTGATAACATTCTAAATGTAACCAAACGAAAACGAAATAGTGCACCTGGCATGGACAATATCTCTTACAGGCATATTAAAGAGGCCCCTTACTGTGTTCTTTATTTTCTAGCTCTACTCTTCACATTCATACTCCGCACCGGTTTCTTCCCTCTCACGTGGAAAATGTCCAAAACTTTAATGTTTCCGAAACCGAACAAACCTACCAATCTCGTATCTTCCTACCGCCCTATTCAATTAACCAGTACACTCAGCAAAATCTTCGAACGAATTCTAGTTACTCGCCTCCACACCTACTGCACAGATCATCGCCTTTTACCTCTCTATCAAGCCGGCTTTCGCCCTCAGTTCAGTATAAATGATCAGCTACTTCGCCTTGTCAACCATATTTACAACCAATTTCATTCCACAAAACCTTCTTGTCTGGTTCTCTTCGACTTAGAGAAAGCCTTTGACACTGTCTGGCACCAGGGTCTGGTTTACAAACTTACGAAATATAATCTGCCTCTCACCTACATACGACTCATATTCAATTTTATCACCGGTCGCATAGCCTACATCTCTATTAACAAAGCATTATCTTATCCAGTCTTTCTATATTCAGGCTTTCTATACCACAGGGATCTGCTTTGTCTCCACTTCTTTACCTTCTCTATGTGGCAGATATTCCACCTCTTCCACCAACTGTCAGTACTTTTCAATATGCGGACGACACTGCATTTCTGGCACTAGGCAAAACCATACAACAGATCAACAAACATCTTCAGACAGCTATTGATTTATTCACATCCTGGTGTTCCAAATGGCGACTTAAAATCAACGCCGATAAAACTCAAGTAATTGTTTTTGTGCCTCCTGGCAAACGTACTAGGGTTCACCGCAATCCAACGCTGCTAAATATTCATGTTCAAGGAACACGAATTCACGCTTCCAACACAGCCAAATATCTAGGGCTTCTTTTGGACAAACATCTCACCTGGAGACCTCATTTAAAATCTATTCTATCGAAAGCCTATAATCGAATCAACTTACTGCGTCGCCTGACTGGCACCAGCTGGGGTCTTAAAGCCTCTACAGTTCTCACCACATATAAGGTCTTTCTCCGACCAGTACTGACTTACGGTTTCACAGCCTGGATACCTGCAGCACCTTTCTTTTATAAAAAACTACAAATCTTAGAACGTCATGCCTTTAGAATCGCTTACCGTATATCCTTACCTAGCCCCACTGCCGATCTCTATAGTCGTATTACTTTTCCCACGCTTCTTTCACATATAGAACATCTTCGCTTGAAATATATCACTGATCGACTGACAATGAACCACCCACTACTCATGGACACAGTACATACTGCAGCCGACTTCATCACCTTCCCACCATTACGCCCCACCCCTCTCTCTCTGCTTTTTACTCTCTATCGATACACTGTCCCTCCGGATCATCCTGACATTCCTCTGCTAGATGCATTTCATCTCGATATTCATTCTCATTTCGTCTTTCCATCACATCATTCACAGTAATCCTACCGTACTAACAGGGCACCAACTGTCTCACATCAATGCCCCGCGTTGCCCCGGGGCGAGAAGATAACTTCACTTGTTATTCTAACATTACCTATGTGTTGTGATGTGTATTGCACTTATTCATTACTTCATACCTCATTCATTTCATCATTACCTTATGCTTATGTTTATGATCAAAAGATCATAAAGTCCAGTGAATTAATATGCTCCTAATAAATAAATAAATAAATAATAAATAAATATCACTTATCCCAACAACAGTACCAGATATTCCATCTTCCTGCTCATCTCTTCCCGAGTCGAGGGCGTAACCCTTGGGTGGGGCTAGCTTCGGCTAGCAAAAAAAAAAAATTGTAGCATTACCTGAAGAAAGGGCACAACCCTTTAAACAGGATGACGAACTAAAAAAAACAATAAAAAATGTAGCATTTTAATAGATAAATATTTGTATATCTGTATGAAATAAATGCTCACATAATGAGATATTACAGTTCATTCTTTGTTTTATTTCATATATAACACACTTTGCAAGGTTCCACTGATTGTAGATTAATGGGATTCAACTTAGAGTAATGAAGTGGCCATTCCACTGCAGCTCGCCGACCAATTCATGGATTAGAATACTGTTTATCACGGACACAGGCACCGTATTGAGGTGGGAAGACATCATCCTGAAACACTTAGCAAATGACCTATCCTGCTGTAGAGCAGTGGTGCCAATAGGTCGTCTTTTAACATGCGCCGATAATCTATCGCCGTTAATGTCCCGTCGATGAAACATGAACCCACAACGAGAGTCGCCCACATGCCACACCTAACGTTGCCCACGAGACAAGAATATAACTATTAGTTATATAAATAGCTGAATTATAAATGTAGGTTCAGAAATACTTACAAATTAAACGACAATGCATATTACTGTGGCAATATGTTGAAGACACGAAAACTAATTAAAGGTTGAGGAAAATTTGTCACAAAAATCATTAGTTTAAGATTTTCCCATTTGTCATATTTCAAAACATATTAACTTTACATGAATAGCTAAACTTTATGTAAAGTTAATGTCCTGGGACATGAGATAGATAGGGAAGGAATAAAAAGATTAGAAAGGGAGAAAAAGGAGTGTGATAAGAAAGTGGAAAGAAGCCCAGTGGAGTAAGAAATATGGGAAGGAGAAGTTGATGAATTGGTCTAGTGGACTTGTGATACATGAATTATGGGAAAAGATGATAGAGAAAATAGAAAGAAAGTATTAAAAGGATCAACACGAGCTGCTGGAGCAAGTATACTATGGAAAACAGCAGATAGACATGGGGAATAGAAAGTGTAAATGACAAACACCTAATTAAAAGTTTCATAACAGGTACGCAAAAGGAGAAACTGACTACACTAATTAAAAATGTACTTTTTAGAGCCAATTAAAAATTTACATTTTGTAAAGAGAAAGTGGGCGTGTCTTGCATTCAGATTGTATATAAGCTGTCAAAATTGGATATTTCTCTCATAATGTGTCTGAGGAAGGCTATGTTACATAGCCGAAACTGTAACACAAATATATAATCTTAAAATATATACACTGCTTTGGTCAGTTGGAATTTTATTAGCAATCTTGAATTTTCCAAAGCTCCAATGAATAATTTACAAGTTGAAATGCCTGTGTTAATATGTTCCAAAAATGGACACTCTCATAAGGAGAAGTAGTATCAGTATAGAGTAATTTCAAACAGTAGGTTTCTTTGATTCTCGGTCAACTTGTCCGTCTTGCAATCTTTTCTAGTTTCTAAGCGAGATAAGAAGCTTGTACAGAACCGAGACGAGAAAGAAGACTTCGAGAATTGAGACGAGAAGAGACTTGTACAAAAATTTACGGGACGAGATGAGAAGACCCTATTTCTGTTCTGGTGGGCAAAACTAGCCACACCACACTATACTCTTGATGGCAACGTCTGTGGATAGGTCAAATCAGTGCGGATTACTATGCTACTAGTACTGCAGTTTTGTTTCTTAACCTCACCTAACACGTGAAAGTTGACTCATCAGTAAACAATACGTCAGTGGAGAACGTGAGATTTGGTTGTAGTTGCTCTGTGGCCAATTGAGCAAATTACAGGCAACTTTCTGGATTACCTTCTTAACGGTGTTCGTCAAGTAGCTGTTCATAAGGGTGTCATTTTTTACTGATATGATACGCATGATTGATGTGCGGTTAACAACATTTTCACGGGCTGCATTACGCGTATTTCTCTTGGAAGTTACACGGAACGATGACAATACTATCACAGTTGATTTGTTTATTGCAATGCTTGGTCTACCAATCTTGAGTCGATCTGCCTCAAATCCTCTTTCTTGGAATCTTCAGCAACTTGACGCAGAACTATTACTGATGGGAGTACTTTCCCGATGACGACAACAAAATCATTCGTAATCAGCCTGTTGCTTCGTTCTCCAAAGATTAGCACGTTTGCAATAGGGTTCGCATGTGTCAAATTCATCTTCCGATAATAATACATTTATGACAATAAAAGAGACAGTGATAATTTCGTTATGCTAGAGCAAACATAACAGCGCCATTCGTTTCTACAAAAAAAGATTCTATTAAAATGGAAAAAGTCTTATCATTCGACATGGTTTCCATCTAAAATAATTGTGTAAAAGTGGCCCCGCGTACCGTAGTGGCTAACGCTCTCGCCCTCGGTGCGAGCGGCCCCGGATTCGATTCCCGGTGGGGTCACTCGGTCGAAAAATGTAACACGCTTTTTCAGGCCAGCCACCCTGAATGAGGTTTTCCTGGGTTTTCCTCATTCACACCAGGCAAATGCCGGGGTGGTACCTAACTTATAGGTCCCAGGCCGCTTCCTTCCTTCCCCAATTCTTTCTTCCTTCCTTTCCCCGGATTGTGTGCTCACCGAGGGACGTCATCCCTCAAATCGTGAAGGGCTAAATGGCCTTAGATGCCGAAAGCCCAGAAATCTAAATCCCTAAATCCCCTTAATTGCGTAAAACTCAAGACGGCAGACAATATTATGATGTATCATTAAATGTTTTCTCCGTTCCTACTATTCCCCACCTACACTGTTATGTTTATATTTTGCAGCGTTATATATACTGGCGCGGATCCAAGGAGAGGGCTATAAGGGTTACAGTCCCCCTTGACGCTGAAGTGTACACTGGATAAAATGGGTTTCAATCCTACTTTCTTTACACTGGAGAAAGCGGCAAACTATGATTTAGCCCCTCCCTTGATCATATTCTGGATCTGCGGTATATATATATATATATATATATATATATATATATATATATATATATATATATATATATATATATGTGTGTGTGTGTGTGTGTGTGTGTGTGTGTGTTTTATATCATTTTACATGAAAATGCAAAAACAAAGTCTGTTAATTACGATATTAACACTGTCAGCTGTTGAAGAATGTCATAGTCTAGCTCTAAGAATTATTTTTAAATCCTTATAAAATTCAGGAAGTCATGGTCAGACGTACATAGATTATTGTATTTTCTCAATGATTGTAAGTCCTTGTTTAAAAATTGTGGTATATTACAAAATAATGCCAGGTATTTCTTAAGACATGTCATTTTCATGGCCGTTTGATGTCTATATTTGATATTAATGTTTTATTATTCTTTCAGAATGACGTATTCCTATCCAACCTGCCCATTAACATTCCTATTTGTCCGAAAGAAACCCACAACTGCCTTTAATTCCTAATTTAACACTTTGGATGTGTGTGCTATCTAATAATAAATGTGCCAGAATCCTGCGTTACTCCCACAACTACTTTTATAGTGGGAGTTTGGCTACGGACATATAATTTGAAGTACTCACCAACTACCTCTATAAAAATGTTGCGGAAGTAGCGCAAGATTCTGAAACATGGATGTTTGGATAGTTCACATACTAGTTCCTAAGTGAAGTCTTGATTCGACGACGGTAGACCCCACAGTATTGGAGCTATGGACCTTTAAAGTTTATTTTTTCATGTTTTTTGACAGTCTAAAACTCCGGAATGATGGATTTCTGCACCGAGGTTGGTCTATACTTTTTGTTTTAACTTAGTGTCAGGGATCACCTCCCAAACGTTGTCTGTCTTGTTTTCAAACACTATAGCCCATTTTTCACGGAGTGCTGAACTGAGGAGAGGTATCGATGTAGGTCGGGGAGGCCTAACACGAAGTCGGCGTTCTAAACACCCCAAAGGTGTTCTATGGGATTCAAATCAGGGCTTTGTGCAGGCCAGTCCATTACAGGGATGTTATGATAGTTTAACCACTCCGCTACAGGTCGTGCAGTATGATCAGGTGCTCGATCGTGTTGAAAAATGCAATCCGAAGTCCGTGAGTTCCTCGGAGGGCCCCATTCTGCTTTCTCACGATGTCTAATAACTACTGAGGTCGCTGATAATGAGTACCTGGTAGTAGGTGGCAGCCCAGTGCACCTAATATGAAAAACGTGTGTTTTAGGGGATGTCCGGATACTTTTGATCACATAGTGTATATAAACTACTCCTATTTTGAAGTCGGTTAAAAAATTAAACTGGCTCCTGGCTCTAGGACTGTTACTTGTGGCACACCAGACTGTATATTCTACATTCAGTTTGAAAGTTTGCAATTTGAACAGTCTGTTTTTTTTTTTTTTTTTTTTTTTTTTTTTTTCATAAATAGCTAGTAATTTTATAAAGATAGTAATTAAATGAATATTCAGATGATATTTTCAACTAAGTTAAAATACAACGAGACTTTCACACAAACCATTTCGCGTTTGCGTGCAGGAAAACTACAGATCAACCAAACCGATAACCCTTGTCGGTTTAAAGGAAGCCACCACGTTTTAATTTTGTACTTGGTCACCAATCGATTTTGCCACATAAATGTGGAACATTGCTAGCATATTTTCAATAAACTATGTTAAAATTTTAAAAATCAATTAAGGTTTCCTAAAACTTAACCACATGATTTAACATACACCTAGGTATTAATGAATTCATGTCATATAATTGGTACTTATTAAATGTGATTCAATTTTAAAATTTGGAATACATTTCTCTTTCAAAAGCACATTTATATTGCATACTTTGCTCTTTATTTTATGATGCTTTCGTTGCAATATAGAATTATTTCAGTATTGCTTTATGAATACACAAGTTTAAATTGTAAACACACAAATGCACACCCATGTACACATAAAGTTTAAGAATATTCAACAAGAGCATAATTTAAATACTGAGGGAAATCAGTACCGGCAGTAAAAGGTTACTACTTATTTATTTATTTACATATTAAACTTGAGTGTAAAGATATCCCTACGGAACTGAGATTACTAGACTACCCCTATAACGTTGGAACCTAAGATCAAACATTTCTATTACGAACACTATATTATACATGGGAGATTTGTTAGGTGGTCAAGGTAAATAATTTAAATTGCAAATTTCTCTTTGATTATCACAATTATGGTTGATAATATGTGATTTGCCTATTATTTACATTTTATTGTCTTTTGTTTATTGTAAGCTTCTCCGTGGCTAAGCGGTTAGCGTACACGCCTTTGGCGTGGGAGACCGGGATTTAAATCTCAGCGGGAACTCATGTTGTTCAAATTCTACCTTAATCAGCAGGTCCACGTCTCATATGGCCTCGTTGTTGAGATGGTCCTGTTAAATTCAAACTTCAAACTCTTTCAATTATTACACTCGTACTAGTCCTTCATGCTGATGTAGCAAATATCTAGCACATCTTAGGTGCTCGGGTTCCGGGTTCGACTCCCGAAGCAAGACACTTGAACAAATTACGATAGTTCGGGTTACACCCTAAACTGTACCTTAATATCTCATATAGCCTCAGTGTTCGAAAGAGGACATAAGTCAAGAAAGATACAAAAACAAACTTACTATCTTCCTGGTGGTGTCACTAGAAACTTTAATAGGTTTTACTTATCGTTGTTGTATAGTATTTCCATTTAGGTATTGTTGTTCACATATTGTTGTTCGCATATTGATGTTTTAGTCGCTATTTGGTACACGTAGTAGTGTGTTAACTTATTTGCAGTTCTGTGACGAAGATAAAATGCATGAGGATGACTTTTTAGTGAAAAACAACCGGCTGTCGGAATTCATCATTTATAACTCAACGAGCGTTCCAAAGAGAATTCGGAATATTGATCAATCAACAAAAGTGGCATGCGTCGCACACCTTGTTTGACCGAGATAGAAGAAGTTATTTTCAACTAGTCTCGATCAGCCAAATAAGACATAATTACATTGTTTACCCCAACGAACTGGACACTACTACTTCCCCTGTCAAAGAGTTAGTAAATAAGTGATATTGAGTTAGTAAATAAGTGAGTCCGATGAAAAACGACTTCGTTGCTGTACACGGATGTAATTTTTCATTCGGCAGAGTGAGAAATTCAAAATCTTATGTAAGATATACGAATCTTATGTAAGATATATGAAGAACAAAGGCATTGTTCGTTAGGCGGTGGGAAGAAATTCAGATACGTGCGGCTGTTAAAGGCACAATATTGCTATCATTTTAAAATGACATCAGATTTGTGTCAGATTGTTTAACTGAAAATGATAGAAACAACCTGACTGCAATCATTACATGGCAGGTTTTGTTTTATTACATAATTATCGCCTAAATTAAGATAGTAATGTCTTAATTTAGACCGTAAGTCTTTATTGATATACGCTCTATAACAAAAATAACGAATGAACTTCAAAATTGAACGAGCCTAACTTGTAATAGATTAACGTAAAAATAATTTTGATTTTCAGCACTATTTTTGTTCATTGTACATTTAGTGTTAGAACTTTGCTCTACTTTCCTTGCAGGTGGTAAGAGATAGTCCACCCATATCTTCTCTAATTCCTTCGCACATAGTGCTTGACTCAATTTTTAGCCATATGATTAGCGTACATGCTTTCGGCGTGGGAGATCTGGGTTCTTTCACCGGTGGAAACTAATTTGGTTTAGATTCCACCTTAAGTTGTAGATCTACTTCTCATTGGTCTCGCTGTTGAATGGTAGCGAAACTTCAAATCAACGAATCAAGCATATGGTACTTAGCTACCTTACGTAAATGGTTAAAAACATTTAAAAATCTATACTTACTTTTCACTACTATATTTCTCAAACCTATGAGCACAATCAAGCAGTTAAAGGATTTATTGGCAAGTAAAATACACGTCATTTACAATTCAGTGTAAAACATGTGTGTTAATTTTTAACCGTTTTATTCTCTATATACTTATCATACTTTACTTTATATTTTCTCATTTTTGGTTCTGACAAGTGAGTATACAGCAAAAATAACGCACGTAAACGCAGTGGTCTATTACAAAGAGTAATATCATAGTTAAAATTGTATTTCTTTGTACTGTTGACTATATTATATAGATTTATCAATTTATAACCGACCAACATAATTGTAACATATGGGTAATCATGTCTCGTGATACATCTTACAAGCGACGCATCGAATTTTAGCACTAGTGTTGATTAAATTTCCTTTAGCGAATCATGATTGTTGTCGCATACAATTACGAAGGCAAGTTGGAGGGACAAAAGTTGGAAAAACGTAAAAATGAGTATTGTCGAACACGCCTGATATATCCATTATTTCTACGAAGCCAATGATAACTAGGTTTGAGTAAACAAAAACAGTGCTTCTAGCTATACCCCAAGTAATATCTCCGGTTATAACGTAACGTATTGTTACAGTGAAGATTGCTACTTGGAAGGTAGCCACAACGTTGGGAGTAAACAGAACACAAGCAGTGGTGGTGTCACCGCCTTTTATAGGATAACTATATATATTTTGAAATTCAATCGGGTAGAACAAGATCAAACTTCTATATTTACTAGTGAAGTCAATTTCTATAAAATATGAGGGGAGGAGACATTCAGAACTGTGATTTTGTTTGTCTAAATTAACTTCGGAGCTTTGAGTCCCCTTGATTCCCCCAGGATCGGCGCCGATGGTATTTATGCATATTAGTTTCGCTAGACTACGGTCCTCGCAACGGTATAAATTTCTAAATAGTGTATGTTCAACTGGATAATGCGTGGTTATCTACTTGGTTCTCAGGACCATCATATTTGGTTCCTAGATCAATAAATCAGGTAACTTCCCATTTGACTTACATTGTTGGGCGGACAAGGAAAACTATGTTTCGCCCCTGGTTATAGAGTTCGAAATCAAACAAATCGAAGTGACGAGTGAAAAAAAAAAGCTTTTATCTAACTCTATGTGACTCCTGTGTAAATATTAAATACAACCAACACAACAATTTGCTAAGTGTATAAAAAGAGGATCAAAATGCAAATGTCAACATATGTAAACTTTGCTTCAGGGAGTAGTTATCTAGTTGGACTCTTACGTGATTGCACCACTGACAAAGGCCAGTTGGGTATCATGAGTTGCCGAGTAATTAACTAAATGTAGTGTCAGTTCTCGTTGGCGCAACGCTAAAGGAAACAAATCAAGTAAAGATATATTGCAAACATGTAGGTAACTCATGATTGAGCTACTGGAGTCACATTAATACACATGTATATCTATGATACTTTGTAGTACGTTTATGATTAAAAAAAATAGTTTGCATATTTTAAAACATTTCAGTAAACTTGCATATACAAATTTATCAAAATATCATTTGAACCATCTACAGACAAAACACTAAACAGGCAACTTTTCTAATAAAATAAAGAGTTGCATGAATTCAAATTAATGAAAATCAATAGTGTTTCTGTTGCTTGATTAGGTTAATAGATGTTCCTACATATATAACTGACAAACTGACTGATTAGTGTATCACCAGAAGCCGTTGATCCAGTAAGATAAAAAATGATTGGTTATTATTTTTTATTTTTGAAAAGTTCAACCTCTAAAGTTGTTGAAATTGAAAGGCACCTCTTTTGATCTTCAAGCTATCACTTTCAAAACAACTGATTAAATGCGTAAAGTTCGGAATTTTCATTGGAAATTAGAAAACATAGAATTAATTAATTCGGATTCAAAGTAGAGTTCAATATTAATGACGTAGGGGGATTGAGAAGGTGCTCTTTCATTGATACATAAGATTTAACTTCTGAACTCTCAGACGTAATACGTAGCGTGAAATTTGAACTCCACTTGGTTTTTCAATTCAAAGAATTCTACATGTAATATAGTGACTCAGAGCTAGAGCAAACGTAAAATTTGAAAAATTTGCTTGTAATTTTCTGTAAAATTTCTTATGATTAACTACTGCTTTCACTTCGAGTACACACAACGCATAAATGTTATTACGCATTTGTTCAAAAACGATTCTTGCTTTTAGTAGTTGTGGTATTTGCTATTTCCTTACTCTCAGAACATAAGCGTGGAACGTTAAACAAAATTTTGCTGTAAATGAGCCATAGTCAATTCTTAATTCTAAATTTCATCCTACATGAGAGAGCATATTGGAATGAAAATCATCTATTCAAATGGGCTAACAATTTACTACAATTCGCTTAACAATTTTACAATGTCTGAGATTCCAAATTTGATTGAAAAATTCAAGAAGCACTATTAAATATGAGTTTAGCAGAAACGATTTATATATTTGATCAAAATTAAAAAGGTTTCGAACTAGTTTTTGATCTGCTGTTCATATATTATAACATACATTTTTGTATTATACACAATTCATCACGATATTTTGAACATTCAAATTACAATCTAAAATAATTATCAGTTTGTATATTTAATAGTGATTTACTTAATTTTGTTTAATGTGTAGGAAATACATTAATCTTTATGATTATGCCATTTGTGTTTTATGTTATAGTTACAGAGAAAAACTTGTAATTTTATAGTTTGTGTTCGTGTAATATATATATAGATTTTGTGTTATTTTCAGTTTACATAAGCAGTAAACATTAGTTGCTCTTTCTCAAGAATTACACCGCTTAAGGGTCACTTTGTTAGTATGCACGTGTTTGTCGAGAACAGAGATGATAACGAAATTAAAATGTCTGGCTAAGTGTAACTACTGACGGGAGAGTATATTCGGAAGTTTAACTGCTGTCCATTTGCAACGCAAATGTTTAGTACATTCCAGTTTAGTATGCATAATTCTTGGTTAGAGTCCCAGTTGAAGCCAAGTTTCTATTTGTTTATAGGATAAGCAAAGTTAGCCACTGAAATAAATAAGTTGTATAGTCTAACAAACCCTTTAAACTGCAAGCAATTGACAATGAAATGCATGGCATCACATTAGGAATAATTGGTCAAAACAAATTAAAAAGCTTAGATATATGAATATATAGAATAATTGACAAATTGACTAGATAGGAACAAAAATCCAATAAGAAAGCACAGGATGACTCGTAATTCACTTGGCAAACTTTCATTTTTAATGAGGAGGTAAAATATCAGGGATGTTCGAGTCAAACCGATATTTTTTATGGGTTTAAAGTCGAATATCACGATGGAGATAGTAAACATAGTAAGAACTAATACTATGTCTTGTATGCTGCACTCAATTAATCAACCAGTCCGAAGACCGTTATTCAAGATGGCAAATAACAGTGTAAACATGTACACGGAATAGCATGTTGTGAAGTTTTTAGTGAAGGCAGGCATACAATCAATTGAAATTTACGGAAGACTCCAGTCACAATGTGGTAATGAGACACTCAGCCGCAGTAACACATTTGATTGATGCAAACGCATCAAAGATGGCCATACGTTTGCCATCGACGATCCTAGCCCACTGCTGTCATTCCTGGGAACCTTTACGGTCTTGAACACTTTATCTTTGAAAACCGTCGCATAACTTGTCGTAAAAATGCAAAGTGTGTAATTTTCGTTAGGAATTGAAAACATAAGAATTTGTGTCCACTTACTGTTCCGAAAAGTGAGTACACGCTGAGTTCCAAAACAGGTTTCCGCTTTTGACCGTCATAGAAGAGTAGAAAAATCTGCTCTGAATTAAAGTAACGCTATATCTTAGCGCCAAGTGATTTCTACCTGATTGGGTCCCTGAATGAGTTCTCAGGAAAGAGCATTTCCACACTGACGACGAAGTGAAACATTGTCTTAGAATTGTTTAAACATACTGACAAATCTTCCTGCGCCGGAAACATTAGTTAAACGCTAGTACAAATATAATGAAATGAAATCTTTAAGTTTTACGTCCCACGATTATGCCGGTGAGGCTAAAGGAGACGGTGATGATGAGAAATGAGTGAAATGGTGGAATGAAGAAAGTGGGAGGAAACGGGAGAACCCCGAGAAAACCCACGAGCACGAGGTTTGTCCACCATAAAGTTCACTTGGCGGGGGCTGGGATCGAACCACCAGAGGTGAACGCTCCACCACTGAGCCACCGCGCCCCCCACTAGTACAAATGTATAACAGTATATGGAATAATTAATGCAGTTAACACTCCTTGAAATTTCGTACAAACCGAAAGTGATACAGATACGGCGGCGTAAATATGCTAGTTGTTGCCCGGGAAAAGGAAGAACTCGCCTTAGCGCCCCACTGACCAAGCAAACAAAAACGCTCCCCCAAATATTTGTTCAATTTTGCGCCCTCCCAATCCAATCAGGAGCCCCCTATTTACGGCACTGTACAGATAACATGTTTCAGTTGAAAAAAATACAGGTAATGCTCAAGCGTACACAATATTCTTTAAAACAATGCTCAAAGCGCTTTTTCCATTTTATTAAATACAAAGTTAACTATAAACAAAACTAAAATGCAAGTTTTATCAGAAATGTTCATAAAGCGTAGGTACACAATTAAGTTTCCCTATCAATTCAATCTGTCCACTTCTTTTATTCAGTTTTCTAATACCTACGAGAAATGGCGCTGTGATGTTCGTAAACATTCACAAACAATACAGTAACATCACTGTGATTGTGGTCATGCTTCCGCTACATTTGTAGTACAAAAGCACGCCATCCTGCATATAGCTTTTTATTCACTGCTTCTAAACTAGTAACAAGTATCACTAAGAACACCAGGGTTCACATAAACAACTTCATCTCATACGACAGTCTCATCACTAATAGTGCCAACTATAATACCGGAACTTAAAGTCAAGTAGTACTATGCTAGTCAAACCAAAGTCTAATACAGTGTCAACTGATTTATGAGTCACATTTCATCAGCAACACTTTGGAAGAGCTAAACAACTTTCAAAATAGTTTAAAAGGATACAACTACTTCGAAAATTGTTTGCGAAGCAATTGTATTCTGAGGGATGTGCTGAAAGGTATGTTAGCAAGCAAAAAAGGCAAGAAAGGAAAATGTGTAAACGATATTAAAAAAGGTATTTTTGACGTCAAAGAAAAGAGCTTAAAATTGGAAACCACAGTTCATTTCGTGTTCTTAATTCGCGATAAGCAACTTGATAGTAACCTTAATGAATACTAATGGTTACACAAAAGTATACTTTGACCTTTATGGCTCGCTCACTCAGCGAAAAATCAAAAAGTGGAACACAGTCAGTGAACCAAAATCAGAAACTCCCGGCATGCAAAGCTGTGAAACCATAACCTCTGTTACAGAGCAGAGTCTATTGGGTCATAAACTATAACTAACTTTATCCCTTAGACGATGGGCTACTTGCCCACCAAATTTAGTTTAGATCCAGCTAGAAGTTATTGAGAAATAGACAACTACAAACAGACACACACGCAGTTACATCTAGAGCAAAACTAATCGTATAAGCTTCCCTGCGCTTACGCCAAGAACTAACAAGTTACGATCTGTAAATATTCAGAAGAAAAATAACAATTCTTTAAAATGATTTTGCACCTATACTAGGGACTTGAACTGGTATACTCGAAAGTGATTGTCCAAGGAATGGAACAGGTGATAATCGGACAGTGCAATGTTCGGGGAGTATGGGGGATGCAACAATTTTTCCCCTCCAAGGCGTAGAATGGTTTCCCAGATCATCTTAACCACATGGGGCTTAACGTTGTCCTCTAACAGGATGATCTCTTTTCGATTCGATTCTTTTCGATTATATACAATGATAATTTTCTTAAAAGAATGGTAGGAAATACAGGGTGCGGCACGTAAAACCGGCCCGTAAAGTGAACACATAAAATGAAATGTAATGAATATGATTAACTACAACACATAAATGAAATGTAATGTATTGAATATGACTACTCACCTTCACAGCAGCCTTCACAGCAGGTGCTGAAAGTGTCCTCCGCCCACTTCAACACACATATGAGCACGATTCAGGAGATTCATATATACCCTTGTCTGTTCTTGTGTTGTAATGCTATTGGTGACATCCTGGATCCTGATCTTGAGTTCTTCAATTGTGTGTGGATTTGTTTCGTATACTTTTCCCTATAACAGTCCCCATAAGTAAAAGTCACACGTGGACAAGTCTGGTGACCGAGGAGGCCACAAGCCTTTGCTGATTGTCCTCTCTGGTGTAAATATTTCATGCACAAGGGACAATGATGCAGCTGATGTGTGGCATGTTGCACCATCCTGCTGAAAGTAACATAACTGACGCTCCTCTTCGGTCAAGTGTGTATAAAACTCCTCCAGGATTCCTATATACACGTCACTGTTCACTGTCATCTCAAAGAATATGGGCCCAATAACGCGTGTGGCGGAAATGGCACACCAAACACCAATCTTCTCATCATGCAAGGGTACCTGGTGGATTGCGTGTGGATTTTCTGTCGACCAATACCGGTTGTTTTGGGAATCTACGTATCCAGACAGGTGGAACCACGCCTCGTCACTCATGATGAGCATTAGTGGATCCAAGAAACTACTGGCAACATTGCTCAACCGCCATGAACAGAAATGCACCCTCTTCTGCAGGTCAGGCTCCTTCAGTTCTTGCACAACACTTATCCGGTACGGTTTTAACTTCAGTCCCCTTAAAACACGTCTGCAACTTCTCTCACTCGCATGAACCTGTTGACTTAATCTCCTGGTTGACTTTCGAGGACTTCTTGTCATTATCTCCTCCACCTGCATCTTTAATTCAGGTGTGCAGACAGATGGTCGTCTGTTCCTGGGAGCATTTTGAACCGATCCTGTACGCCGCCATTTTTCAATCAATTCCCGAATGGTGCTTTTTGCTGGCACAGAACGTCCTGGAAATTTCTCCCGAAACAAATTCTTTGTTTTCACAAAAGATCCAGTGAGAATGAACCCTTCAACAATGGCAACACGCTCGGGTATCGAATACGGCATTATCACACACTGACACTCACCCGGCTTAACACAACGAGACCTTTTTCTCAACTGGTTTCGACAAGTTTCACTGACTGCGGCTGCACGTGACTGCTGCAGGTCCCGTAAGTCGACCCGACCTCGACACGCCATCTCTTGGTAGGAAGGTAGATTATTTAAGTGTTGCCAAAAACACAATATACCAGAATATTACGACGGGCCGGTTTTACGTGCCGCACCCTGTATAACTGAGTACTGTAGAGTTTAGATGAGTATAACCCCAGTGTTGCTAGATTGGGCTACATTAGCAAATTGGGCGATTTTTATAGTGTCCTCACTATTGAAATATCAAATTGAGCGACACGCTACTTTTGGGCTATTTTTGAGCTACTTTTAGTCGCCCGAAAGCTAAGAATATGCGATTTTCTTATTTTCATGTAAACATTTTTTAAAAATATTAGTTTCAAATGGTTTTATATAATATAGCTAGCTGGGGATTTTGATCCCAGATCCCGGATTTGCTCGCCGAATGGGCACACACTTTTCAAATTTCTAACATATTTTTAATCTTAATAGATTTCGAGATATGACCATCTTGTTATAACAATTGCAGCCGCCGTCCTTTTTACCTGCCTTTCTCTCCCCTTCTAATGGAAACACCAAAAATTGTTGACACACGTCTGTAATAAACCTGTATCTTAACGCATTTCGAAATATCGCCATGTTATTTTAACAAATACAACTCTCACTCTTTATGTTGCTGTCTTTTTCTTCCTTCTAAGCGAAATATCAAAATATGCCGAAACACATCTTTAATTATTTTAAATTAAACGCATAAACACCAATTTCCTTAAGAGATTTTGTAATGTGACCATCTTATTTTAACAAATGCAACCCCGATTATTTTTTCTTCCCCCTTTTTTTCCTTTGTAGGAGAAACAGAAAAAACGTTGAAACACGTCTTTAATTATTTTACATGAAAAGTCTAAATACCAAATTTCATATCAGTAACGTTAACGAAATACGTATGTCCATCCAATTACAATTATTGGATCCCACCCTTTTTCTTCCGGTCTTTTTTATGCCCTTCAAGTCAAAAAAAAAAAAAAAAAACACGATGAAACGCATATATAATTATTTTAAATGAGAATTCCCAATACCGAATTTCATGTCCTTCACGTTAAGGAATTCAGAGATACGGACATTTTAAAATAATAATCTCAACCCTCTTTCCTCCCCTTCCTCGTCGAATTTCCAGAAATCCTTCCGTAGTGGAACCTTAAATGAAAAAATCTATGCCCTGTTCAAATTTCAAGTTTCTAGGTTAAGAGGTTTGGCTTGGGTGTTGGTCAATCAATCAAGATTTCTTTTGTACTGTACGTAAAGATAAAGGTATTTTAGTGATAATGAACAATAATTTTACTCACCATAATTGGAGTAAGTATAATAAAAACTTGCAAAATTGAGGAAGTGAGGAATATCAGTGAAAAAACGTACTGTAAATTTTGTAGAGTATCAGAACCCACAAAACTGATTTAATCAAATATATATTACCTAGAAAAGCAGAAAGAACGCTTTTAAGGTATCATGGTCTGCTCAGTTCATTGCACACTGACATTACATTGCTTCTCACTTAGTACGGAATTGGCCCCAACACACCAACTCCAATATACCGGAGCTGCGGTCGCCGTCTGACCGTTGCTAACCCAGACATCAACTTCAAATGTTTAATTGATAAGGATCCTTAAATGTTAAATTGATAAGGATCTGTACATATATCATTAGTAAAAGTATGTAGTTGCAAAAAAAATCATTTTTATGTTTGGGCTACAAATAGTTCAAATCCGCTACTTTTAAACTTCAGATCTGGCAACACTGTATAACCTGTGTCTTTATGAAGGAAATTTTTCCGAGTGCATTGAGTTTTGTTTCTTATGCCTTTTGAACAAAGTTGCCTTTTATCAATGGATTGTTTATGTGAACTTAGAAAATGGTAAAGAGGATTGGACGATGACAAGAAGATAAAAAGGATCTAACTAGCTGAACGTAATGTTCCATCAACAAAACCAATAAGAACTTTTACATATATTCACTTTTGCTCCTTTACAAGTCACAGTCGACAGAAATTGATGGAATTGAAGTTTTCAATTGCAATGTTTTCAATGCATCAAATTTAGCACTGATATTTTATGACTGAATTCAATTTCAATCTAATCTCTCATGATTTTCAATGAAATACGAAAGAGTGTTTCAAAATCATGTTCTACACAGAGTAGCACTGGATAGTGATTACACATAACGCAGGAGATTTTTCGCATAACCTCATCGATTATTAAATCTTACTTCATAGAATTATTTGCTTCAGAGATCTATTATAGAGACTCAAAGTATAGTGCTCTAGCCAGGGGCGGATCCAGAGGGGGGCGATCGGGGCGATCGCCCCCCCCACAAGAGAAAACTTTCTTATTTTATATATAAATAAACCCATCCATAACAAGTTTGGAGCTCTTAAAAGTAGCAGTATTACCGCCGACCGCCCCCCCAGAAGTCCGTCCTGGATCCGCCCCTGGCTCTAGCAGGCTTTTTTTTTTTTTTTTTTTTTTTGCTGAATTCAACATCATTGTTTTGGTTACCCTCTGCTTGTATTGCTGTTTACTCATAATATCTCGTTAAAAGTGCTTGTGTATTTTCTAAGGCAAATACAAACATTATTTTCTCTCTCGAACAAACGTGGAAAAAGGCTACCCCTAATGTATCGTACGTCCCATCAGAATGTTCGCGACCTGATAACACAATCAGTGCAAGCCATGAAACAAGACCTATTTAACCGTGCCTGCCAATATCGACTTAATGCGTAGAGCATGACAAAAGTTGCAAACATTGAAAGCTTTTGATTAGTCTGTCTTAATACGTGGAGATTTACCTCTATTAATGATGCTGGCTGTTCCCATGTAAAGGGGAAAAATCGGTCACTTCAGTCAGAAAATCTGACAATTTTAAATTACAATTAATAAGTCAATAAATAATCTAATAAGTGATAGACAGAGTTGACGATATCCACATGTCGTAATTACTAGGAATGTTGTTTTATTCAGAGTGGATGTCTATGACTGCTTCTTACTATAATGTAAGATAACTTCATACCGAAATTATACATAGCAATATGTCTGGGTACGTAGCAAGTAATACGTCTGAGTAGCTACTTCAGTAAATATACGAGTACATAAACTCATATTTCTACTAAGCAATGATTTGTAGTATATGTTCTTTTGCAGCTAAGCTTATCAATATAAAGCACCGACTTGGTATAATAAAATTCAAAGACAAAAACGAGCAAAGCAGAATTTTGTTTTGTGTTTTAATAAAAGCGGAACAAGGAAGGAGGAAGCTGAATTATTTCTAGGAACTTGAAGAATGTGGAGGAAAATTTAACAAAGCGATTGTAAGGAGAGTATGAATAGAGATAACTAACACAAAGCTGAGTTCAACTTTGCTTTTATGAGTTTTGCTAATGAAACCTGAACTCCTATCTTCCCCCAGACATGATCTCTCTCTCTCGTGGATATTCAGCAGTGCATTGTGCAATCCAAAGAAAGTTTGGCATTAATATTAATACTGTGCTTGATTGTCTTAAACTAGAATTAAGATTTTTTTTGTAATTTGTATATATTTTAAAAGTCATATCAAATCGTCTTTGTGCACAAATGTAGATAGATATACATATATTGTAAGAAAGTGTAGATCACATTTACCAACCAATTACCGTAAATTCTGGCTGCCAAACGATTACTCTAAAATTTACGGCATTACTGTAAAATTGATGGTTATAGGTCATAAAAAGGCAGTATTTATGCCCTTTTACCATAACCTTAACACTGATACTGTAAATTTTAGGGTAATCGGTTAGCAGCCAGAATTAACGATAATCGGTAAATAAATGTGACCTCAATTGTTTACAGTGTAAATATAAAATAAAATACGCATACACAGTTTAAATTTCGGCGACGACTTAAAGATGTGGATAATATCCAACGCTGATATCATGTCATAGCTCTAATGGGTTATTGGGTGAATGGTTAGCTTTAGCGCCTTTGGAGTAAGAGATCTTCGTCCGATATCCGGGGGAGCTCACAAAATTCGGATTGCGCGTTTAAACTGTATGCGCATGCCTTATTTAGCCTTAGTGCTGAAAAAGCCGTTAAACTTAAAAAGAAATCAAAGATACCTTAACAGATATCAAGTCAGTATTGGTCTTGAGCAATGATAAAAGTTGCTTCTATTAATATGTATGCTGCTTTATTATATTTATGTATCATTTTTGAAAAAAAAAAAAAACACTACATGAACTTAAAGGCATATCTGAGCGAAGTTTCGATTGAGGGGAAAGAAGCGAAATTTGTCAATGAATACGTATTTTTTTTCGATAAATCTTGGTTATGAATTCATTATTCATTTGATATATTGGAATTTCTTCTTTTACATTTAAAAGAAATAGAGAAATTCTCTACCAAATAATGAAAAGGTGAAAGATTTTACCGAAGCTTTCGGTTGGAGAACCACTGTAGGGTTTCGTATAAATTGATTATACTTTCTAATTTCACTATGGAAGTTTTTATTTGATGATTCGGTTTAATAGCCTGTACTCTAAAATATCCCGGTATAGATTCCATGATATGTGATATAAATAATTACCGTTAAAATAACCGATTCTCGTGAAGATGTTAGCGGATTTACCCTTAGTAACCAGGGTAGTAACCAGCCAAAATAATCGGTGTAGCTATGTATTGCAGAAAAACAGAATTTAAAAAATATGCTTTCGTTCAATGGTTATAGTGTGAAACAACGAACATGTTAAAGTCACCGTTCGTTAACATATAAATGGATTAATTCAATTAAGCAAAATGAGTCGAAGTAATCAGTCAAGCTTTGTATTGAAAGAAAACAAAATTCAAAATTTTGCTTTCGTTCTCAGGTTGTTTTGTGAAGTAACGGGGGGTTTTAAAGTCACGGGTAGCCATTAAAGTTTTAACAGATTGATTCTATTAACAAACCCGGTCAAGATAATGGATCTAGCTATCTGTCGCAAAAAAAAAAAAAATCAACAATTCGCTATCGTTCAAGGGTTATCGTGTGAAGTAACGGACGGACGGAATGACATTACAATTATGTAAGTTCCACTGTTTGCTGAGCGTGTTTTATTTCTCATTCAGTCGTATACTATGAGACAGTGATGGGACGCATCATAAATTTCGTAACCTGTGGCTTGGAAATATCAAGGAATTTACGCCCTTCCCTTAGAATACGCACCTTAATCAAAGTATCCCTTAGGATACGCATCTTAATCAAAGTATTCCTTAGGATACGCATCTTAATCAAAGTATCCCTTAGGATACGCATCTTAATCAAAGTATCCCTTAGGATACGCATCAAAACATCCAAGTCAACCTAAGTGCAAACTATGTTGAAAAAATCATTTTAAAGAGTTGAAACGTTTCTTCGCTTTTGGTATTTCATATATATATATATATATATATATATATATATATATATATATATATATATATATATATATATATATATATATTAAATTCCCCTCTTCGCCACCTGAGTTTTTATTCAAAAGTTTGCGATAAAAATTACTCACATACAGCTGGCAACCCTGTAATCCTCGTGGAAAGAGAAGGGTGCTTTACAGCAAATACTCTAAGTGGCTGCTGCTATTGGGTGACCACATCATCTCCAAAAATTTGTGGCCCTTCCGTTTCCTGGGCTTAACACCACCTGACTTTTTCTTATAGGGTTAGCTGAAAAATGTGGTGTATAAGAATAACCCAAGGATTATTAAATGAAGACGAACAGTGAAACAGAAATTCAATCAATCACCAGGAACAGTCTTAAAAAGACGTCAAAAAACATAGTGACGCGAGTAAATTTACGTTTATAAGAACGCGGGAGCCACTTAAAGCAATTGCTCTATAGCGCGCTTCTCCTTCAACGAGAATTCCAGGGTTACTAGCTGTAGATATTTTATAGCAATTTTTTGCATACATTCTCATTTTATAAATTATGTGAAAATTCTCAGTGCTCATCATTAATTAACCTAAAACACACCTGTTTGCAGTACTTGTACGACAACAGTGTTGGCAGGGGCCGCGTTTCTGTCAAAAACACCAATTTTACGGACTTCCATTAAATAACATTTTTGCATGGAAACACTGCATCAACTTTGTCACATTTTTGCACCAATGAATAAATATTGATGTATACTTCACATATACACAGGGATTCATTAGTAGGAAATTAGTTTTCTGTAACTCAATATTGATTTTCTTCATCTTGCACAAAAACGTTACAAATTCCGTCATTGCTCATGATCTTAAAAATATCTACATAGAAAACAATTAACATTTGTTTCAAGTCTCAGGTCTTTATCATTCTTGGTTCAAAAGATATGCCTATACGCAATCAAACTTTGGGTTGAACAACATTACGAACATACTGTATATCCACATAAAAAATAAATTAGAAATTAGATTCTTTTCCCACATGTGAGCAGAATTTTATAAAACACTATAGAATATACGAGCTTGCTTTCAAGCAGTGATACAACAAATCTGGTAACCCGTACTCTCCTGGTCTTACCCAGGCAGACCCAGAAACCACGAAACTTCGTCATATACCAGAGAGATCCTCGAATTCGCTAATGTGATTCTAACCAGCATGGATATCTCCCTCTCTATGTCTCTTGTCACTAGTGTACGTATGTGCGTCACGAGGCGTGGTCAAATGGAAGCACGGTCTTCCCCAAATGTTTTCTTGGCTCCACATGTAGTTCGTTTGTTATGTGTGTATTAAACTTGTATAATAGTTAAGGGGAATGGCATTTGCTTGTAATCGAATATAAATGAAATGTTTTTTTTTTTTTTTTTTAAAGACATTTAATTTACCTAGGTATATTTGATTTCAATTCACCTCAAAACGTTAAAATAAAACAACAAAAATTAATAATCGACAGTATTCTCGTGATGGTGAGATAACATCGATGACATTTTTATATATTCACAAAAAAATTGAAAATGTCCTTTTAAATGAGCAGAATATTTAAAAAATACTATATCATGTACCCACTTGCTTTTAATAAGGAATTTAGATTCAGAATTTCATTTCCCTAAATTCAGTGACTCCTGAGATACTTAATTTTTGGCATAAATTTTAAACTCCTTTTTCTCTTGGAAACGGTTTTAATGAAACGTCCATGATAAAAACCGGACTCCAGGCAAGTATTATCTATCAATATATGCAGAAATTCATTTCAAACTGTTTGCCCGTTTTCCTGTGATAGTGAGGCAGACAACTTCCATGTCATTTTCATACATTCAGAGAAAATACATAAATTTCTGCTTCTCCCTTGAAAATAGAATATTCAAAAACAATTCCACAGGTATGCTCCTGTCTTTGGTGAGGAGTTTACACAGTGAACTTTATCTCCAAAGCGTGAGGGGCTTGTAAGATATTCTGGTTTTGATATACACTCAAAAACCACCTCCATTTCCCTTAGGGTACGTATTTTAATAAAAATGAAATGACAAAAACCTGGAATAAGAACACTGGTATATTAAAAATTTCTCAAACATAGATTTCTTCACTTCTCTTATCTCTATTTTGAAATCGGAAGCAGCAGATCTATTACTTTAAGAGTCCAAATAAAATGTTCATAGAGCAAACACAGTAAGACATAACTTGAAATACTTCCGTATATCGATTCAGATTTCACATAATAAATTTCTTTTCGACAATTATTCTTCCATTGAAACCTGAAATGGTTTGTCATTTGTGCTTTCAATAGATTATCTCACTAGTTAGAAAGTACATTGCAGTTTCGAAATGTGAAACGAAATTCAATAGTCCGTTTTTTCTTGTTGTACATGTAGAAGCATTTATTTTGAACAAGATGGTTGCATATGTCATATTACTTGTTGGTTCGGTCTTTAGCTTCAAAATTCAGTCCAATGCAAACAATCTGCACCGAGTATTTTAAAGTCTCTATTTGAAATAGGATCATCCAGTACTTTCCTCCCGTACAAAAGGTGCAGGAATAATGCCTACTTTAAAATAATTCTCATTTTAAATATATCATTTCTTTTATGGTTTTGCCACTGGTCTCTTTCTGACATGGACAAATAATCTTGTTTTTTTAAAGTTCCCATTAAACTCTTAACAAACCCATCCATTTTTGGGCCTCTCGAGATTCTAATTTTCTTCCAGCTTTCTTCATTTTGCCAATTCACTTCTAAGTATTTCATCATCTTTTAGTTACAGCACAAGGTTGTTCAGTGGTAGAGCGCTTGCCTCTGATGTTATTGGACTTGGCTCAACGCATAGGTTATGTATGTTTTTGATAGATATAAAAGATATAAGCGGATTTCATCGAAACTACCCCATTTAGATAATATTTTAATTCTACACATTTTTTCACAATCACTGACTTGTATGTATATCATTCGTCAGTTTAATCTAAAACAAACAACCTTGGGGTGTTAAAATTAAGATTTGATTTAATATTATCACTCATTTTCAGTTGCTTTAAATATAATATCGAAGTTTTTTTATTCATTGCGCTCATTGTAATTCATGTTTATATATATATATATATATATATATATATATATATATATATATATATAACATGTTCGTCTGGATCGTTACACTTCTGCTGAGTCCTACCATCTTCTTTTCCATTTACTTATTCGATCACACTAAAAATACATCAGACTAATAAGGAGGACATTTTGCTTTCATTACAATGCTATCCTCCTTGTTAGTCTGTCTAGTGTCTAGCTCCTGTACCTTCAGTGCATGAAGTCCTAGGTTCAACTTCCGGTTGGAGACAACACTATAGTGGTTCATATCCGACAATCAACTGTAGGTTTCGTCCTAAATAATTTCGCTACTGGGAAGGAACGTAATTATAAATCAATAAATAAACGATTACGATCAGTACCTTCCAGCCGGCGTTACGCAATGATATGTAATACTAACGATTTTTCTGAAGATTGAACAAAAACTACGGTTTCACTAGCCGGTTTTTATATCTACATCTCAATTTTCCTTTTTTAAATGTAAATCGATTTGAGGACTTAAACAAGAGTACATTACAATAATGTAATAGTTAACACAACCAATAGATGGAGGCATCTGCTAATTTCTTCCACACATGTATTAAGCTTTTTTCACTTGCGTTCGCCGCAAACCACAACACGTTCAAGCATACCTGACTCGGTAACTAATGGGACCATGATTTCCACAAAAAGGATGCACTGATCATGATGGAAGTATATCTCATAACACCTAAGGAGAAACTACGCTTGCGCGAAGTGTTGGGTAAGTAAATCGATAAAGGATCGTACAATTCAATAATAATAATAATAATAATAATAATAATAATAATAATAATAATAATAATAATAATAATAATAATAATAATAATAATAATAAGGGATGTAACCGTACCTAGAAACAATTACCAATAAAATGGAACAAGAAATAATTCTTATAAATATAAAGGTGTCATTGACTCATGGTATAGTAACAACATTGAGTATGAAAATTAGCAAATAGAAAAACCTAGGAGACAAAATCAAAAAAGATATGGAAATGTCAGAAAGTTGCAGTAATACCGTTCATTGTCTCAGTTAAAGCTATTGTTCTTAAAATTACTGTGATACAATTGGAACAGACAAATACAAAACATTTTCTACCAAACCTATAAAAATCAATGATTCTAGATATCTGTCATATGGTCAGGAAGTTCTTTAGAGAAGAACTCTTCAAATAATCTGCACTTGTCGGGAATGGCCGTCAGATTAAGCTGAAACTGGTTTAAGTCGAGATACAGTAATAATAATAATAATAATAATAATAATAATAATAATAATAATAATAATAATAATAATAATAATAATAATAATAATAATAATAATAATAATAAGTGTAACTATATAATAAGATTTAAATATTGCATTCTCGTTCCATCTGTCATTTGAATTAGAGAAGTGACAGATTAGAGCAAAAATCTGTAAAAGCTCATGCTAAATTTTTGCTTCTGAATAGCCAATTGTGGTAGAGTACATACATTTTAATTCTATCGCTGTAGGCCTAACGGACACAATAATGCATAACGCTTTCGATTATTCTTTTTTTCTTTAAATTTAAATTTTCTCTAAGTCTCGGTCACTCTTTTTTTCTCGAACCAATTAGTAGATCCTATATATTTACAAATTTTCAATCCAATGCACGTACATAATTGTGCGTCTCGTGGAAGTATGTCACTTTTGCTAACTTTCGAAATTAAATCTTTAAGTTTTACGTCCCACGGTTATGGCAGCGAGGCTAAAGGACAAACTCACACACATGGT
Organism: Thermobia domestica; assembly: GCF_964235325.1. NCBI lineage: Eukaryota > Metazoa > Arthropoda > Insecta > Zygentoma > Lepismatidae > Thermobia > Thermobia domestica. Next base: position 65,986,842 of record NC_137465.1, on the reverse strand, counting down.
GTTTGTCCACCACAAAGCTCACTTGCCGGGGGCTGGGATTGAACCAAGGACCTCATGCACCAGAGGTGAACGCTCTACCACTGAGCCACTGCGGCCCCTGTGTCACTTTCAGTGAACTAGGAAAGAAGGTTCAACTCTATCATACAGTTCAATCCAATGACACATACCAAACAAGCTTCCCTTGCCATCTGATGTATATTTTCGAAATTAAACCATCTACATACTATTCTGTGGTTTGGTGAAAAACAATTCCACTAAATAATTCAATTTAATTTTAAGTAGCGCTTTGCCACAATGTTCCCTTAAGGCCTTTAATTAAGCTGCGCAATACTTAGATTCTTCTTGACAGCACATAACTAAAGTAATCAGATCCACACAGAGAAGAAAACGTATGTGGTGTACGTAAAACGTATGTTACATACGCAAATCCTGTAGTTGTTGGACTTACCCGATATAACATCTTGCAGCAAATGTATAACCGAAAAGGTATGTTTTATAATACTTTCCGTATAAATTTTCCATCTATAAGTACTTTACGTATGAAAGAAAAAACAGTAGCAATATAGGCGATAAAGATCACATATAGATGACGTATATAACATATAGATAACCTAGTAGCATAGGTATATTTATGTTAAATACGGAAGACTGTTAGATGTCATATATCCTGCAGCAGCATGATGTAACATCTAAGAGGGAAAAGGCAGTGTATATGTAGCATATGGATAACGTATTTTGCGTACAAATTTCCGTAGCAACCTTATGGATTCCGTAGATTGGTATAATATACCGCTGCCTGGATAGCGGATTTTTCTCAGTGTATTATGTAATAAATACAATTTTTATCGGAGGACCTGGAGAAACCTTCAATGTAAATTGCTGACGTGGTGCTGACTATATAGATTTAGTACATTTTTCAGTTCTATATAGGTACTAAGGAAAAGTATCTGAAGGCACATCAAGTACAATGAATTAATAAAACCATTAAGAAGTACATCCTAATGGACTTTGTTCCTTTGTCAATAGTCAGTTGTCAGTGTTAACGTTTACATAAAGGTTCTCAAACTTGTCATTAAGAATCATTCTAAACTCTCTGTTTCAAAAGCACACTTTGCTGGAATATGAAATTAAATCAGTACATGATGTTAATTACATTTAAATAATAAATTACTCTGTTAATGTTGCTTTTAATATAAATGAACATTGACAGGTAAAACTATATATTAATTTTCTTCTCATCTATTGTGAGCAACGGCGCCGACTTCCCAAAATTTATGTGGGTGCATACCAATCACGGGACGTGTTATATGTTTTCAGGGATATATTGATTTCTCGATATTTTTTGATTGATTCCCTGTTAGTTAAAATCTTTTATAAAGACTCTCATAAAGGGCTGTGCTGTGATAAAGTAAAATATACCGGCATTATAAGAATACGTTGAGCTGCTCTAGCTCAGTCGGTAACATTGCTGACTTAAACGCAATAGAAACGGGTTCAAACCCGGATCCAGGGTTAAGGATAATTTACTGTAACAAATATTCTCAACGTATGTAGTAGTAACATTAAGTATGTACTTTAAACAACTTACATGACGCACAATGATTGCAAGAGGCAATGATATTATCAACACGTTACTAAAAGAAAATACCACATTCATACAAATTAACATTTAAAAAAATCTTCATAAAAGCCAATAATTTTAATGGTAGTATTGCAGAAAGAACTGTGCAAGGATTTTGTTGTGAACATAAACTACAAAATGACTAACTTAAGCGTGTTGCTTGGTTGCCTTTGAACAAACACATTTTAAACAAGCAATTATGTTTTAGAGTTTCCATCTCAATGCTTTAATTGCTTATTGTTTTTTTGATAATAACAAGTGAGAAATATTTATTTATTTTGTTTCTATCAAACTAAAAATATCTTGTGGGTTCTGGTGACTCGGAGCACCCACGTAGTCGGTGCGTGTGATTGTGAGAAAACTGAAAATAGTTTTAAAAAGCATACATAGATAGATAACTACTAACGTTTGAACCGTAGAACACAACATCCCTTATACAAAGGTTTCAAATTCCTCGAGATTAAACCAGCGATGCAAACGAGGAGTTAATGAATAACCGTCTCTCTGTCGAGGAATTCTCTTTCTCATTTAGATGACATCATATAGGGATGTAGAGAAAATTACCACATATGTTCTCTATCTGATGGAAACGACATCCTTGTTATATGGTAGTGAATAGTACAAACCACAAATGTCCAAACGTTTAAAATAGACTTATCTCAAAACTAGAAGAGATATCTAACAAAGTTTTAAATTATGTTTTTGGGAGCACAAACCTTTTTAATATAATCTCCCAACTAATTTTACTTTACATGAAAGTTATGAACGTATTTTCTTTCATGCAGAATATATGTATTAAAACATGGAATATATATATATATATAAAGTTTAATCTTTTAATCTTATACGCAAATCTCCATTTAAACTCAGTGTACGAGGGTAAGTCAAAAGTGATCCGCAATTTCGAAATAACTCTTGTTACATTGTTCATATTGATGTCTGTCCTCGTTTATTTTAATGTTATGCTGTGAAAGCTTGATTCTAATATCTCCATTTGTCTTCCTTTTGTTGCAGATAGATCATGGTTGGTCCACTAGAAGTTTGCACCAAAGAAGAACTACAAGCAGTGATAAGGTTTTGTGGTCGAAAGGTGTATCAGAAACCATAACTAATTTTCAGACTATGTGCAACTTCATCAATAGTCACTTGCCTGTTGAACAGAACCATATCATGTGCAAACTCAATGTTGTCATCTTTTGTGACCGTAGATGGTCGTCCGGCTCCTTTCTCATGTGTAAATAACAATTGTGCGATCCTTTGTGAATTTTTCAATCCATTCGTGGACACTCCTTTGCGACAAGATATAGTTCCTGTATTGTGTCAAAAGTCTTTGATGGATTGTGGTTCCTGATACCCCTTCCGACCACAAAAACCAGATCACTGTTCGTTGTTCCTGTTTGGTGCAAACTTCTAATGGAGGAGCTATGATCTATCTGCAACAAAAGGAAGACAATAGAAGAATTAGGATCAAACTTTCCTAGCATGACCACAACAACATAACAAATAAAATAAATGAGGACATAGGTGAGTGTGAACAATGTAAGTAATGTCAAAATTGCGGATAATTCTTGAGTTACCCTCGTATATATATACAGAGAGAGAGAGAGAGAGAGAGAGAGAGAGAGAGAGAGATATGAATGTGTATGTGTGATTCTTGTTCTAAGAATAAATAGAATTAATTAAAAAAAATATAGGTTAAATACGGGCTTGCTATTAACAGATCGCTTCAAATTGCAGTTTCCCCTTATAAAATTTCTACACGTATATCCCTTTTCTCCTCATTTTTTATACTATGAATAAAATTTTATAGTAGCTATATTTTGTGCCTAATTTTTCGAACCCCTTTTTCTAACTTTTAATTGTCCATGTGTGGGAAGTTGCTTTGCAATGATAGTTTTCTTCAGTTTTCGCAACTAAAACCAAACTTTTCGAAGCAGGATAGAGTACTATTTCAAGGGCTTTGATTTTTAGTTTGACTTACTACTACTTTTCTGCAAACATTATTAGTTATGACAGATTACTAACTGAAAGAAAGTTCAAAATATAGGTGAGCATGAAATGCATAAAATATTCTGAAAGATTTAATTTAATATTATTTTGGAAACGAAATATATATTTTTTTGTTTGTTTTTCTAATCAATCTTCCTCGTTATTTCTAATTCTCTTTTGTGTAGTTTCTGACATAATCTAACAAATATTCAGTTCCTTTTATCATGTCAGAATCTCCTGTGGCCTCAACAAACATCAATAGCAATTGTCCAAGTTCTCCTTTCAGTGTTTTCCAAAGGAGTATTTTACAGTTGAAACTGCAATGCGAGACAACAATAACAGAACAATGGCAGGTACACAGAGTTCAAGAGATGAAGCCCGTAGATTTACCTACTGTACATTTTTGGTTGATAAAATCGGAAACTTTCTAGAGAATCAATTCTGCGGAATATGGCAGTTTAGTTGAAACTTTCCTATGTTGTATGTGACTGTTTGCTTTATAAGACCACAGTCAATCTCTGAACCCATTGTTTTATTTCGTGGTCTCACGTTAGACAACGAAAATCTCTTTCTTTAAAGTTAAGGCTTCTGCTTTCATCCCCTATTTACACAGCAGTACATAGTGCATTGTTTTCAAGGGTGAAATTTCAGAAACTTCTTCCTTAAAGCGTGTAAGCAATCAATGACCGAGGGTAGGCAAATGAAATGAATAATATGACATGACGTTTTTCTTTGCTGAAAATTTGTTGCAAAGGAATGCAGTCATTTAAAAAGAAAATCAATAATCCTTATCGTAACTTATATTTTGATGTAATCACTTTGCATTTATACTTATTGAAATGTGTTGCAGATGGTTTATTTTTACAAGAAGATAAACCATCTTCTGATCAAGATGACGTGACTGTCATGTGTTTTTTATTATCTCTCTCTCTCTTTATTTCTTTCCTTCTTAAAACAGTTTGGTTTACAAAAATTCGTGCATGTATATTGCTAGCAGAATACCCGTTCTTCGCACGGGGAGAATACAGTTTGGACATAAAGGGCTAAATGTAGATGGCCCCTTGTGAGTTCCCAAACATGGGAACATGGAACTCCATTCACCATTACAAGATCGTGTTAAGCATGCTGCCCAATATTGCAAAACACAAAGAGGTTGACTGCCATGAGATCCCAATATGAATCTCAAGTACTACATTTTGTGAAGTAGCGATACCCAGTTTTTGGGTCCCATCACAGCAACTAGGGCTGTGATACCCAGTTTTTGGTTCCCATCACAGCAACTAGGGCTGTGATACCCATCCCATATACGGGTTTCACTTGATATGAAATAGGATGTAAAAAGAATTGTGTAGGCTCCTGAATGTTACCCTGTACTTGAAACCTAAGTTCACGAAACAGAAGTTGTTCATGTCTCAGAGAAATGGTCGAGAAATTAGTTTGTTGATTCATTTTCGTGCGTATTGTTTGCAACTTTGTTGTTATGAGAGCATACTACACATTATATCACATTTATTTTTTTGGTTAAACTTAATTATGTGCACATTTTTACAACATCAGAGAAGAAGGAAAGAAGGAAGTTGTGAAAAATTTGTAGTGTTCGAAGTTGCACGTTCTATATAGTGATTTCTAAGATGGATGAGCGAGAAGCACAAACACTTAATCAACAGCTTTTACTTACGAGATTGGATTTGAAGCTATCTTATCTCTTTAGAAAGTACAGTCTTGTCTCGTAAAGTAAAACATTTTATCGCAAGAGCTGTGTCTGGTTTCGTATCTCATCACGAAGACTTCGTATCCTCTCGTCTCGTGTGGAACACCAAATGAATCTCAAAGTTTGATATTGTAAATTTACTCAATTTGGTTGCGATACACAAAAGCGGGTGGCAAATTTAAATTTCCGTACTCTTGTTTTTAAGATCATTGTGCTTGCGTAATCAAATCACAACTTTTAACCATAATTGGTCGCACACAATGACCTATTAGCTTAATAAAATCAAAGCGAGAAGTGAACAGGGGAATCCACTGATTTTGAACATTGGTTGAGAAAGAGTTCTCTGCCCTGAACTTAACTATGAACGAAAACGGGTTCAGTCAAGTGAATTGATAGCCAAATTCACTGAATATCGTCTCACCAAATATCCCTACAGGAAAGAAGATCGAAATCTCTAAGGGTTGATAAGACAACTTGTTACTATAGGACAACAATGGAATAGGTCACTGGTCACTTGATTCACGACTTTTATTTGGGTGATCTGGGTCTTGGTCTCTCTTCTCAGATCCGGACAGATGCGGTAACGCAGACAGACTCGGTGACCCTAAAGGCTCCACAAACCGGCAGCAGGCAGAATATTAGCTCTACAACACTACAACAGGATTTTGTGGCGGAATAATGATGTCTATTATTTGAAATCGTACATTCATTTTTTATTCCCGATGCAACATTTCTTAACCAAGATGCCGTGTCCAGAATAGTTCAAATATAATTTCATATTTATTTCCATACAGCAAAATAGTACAGTGGTCTTTGAACATTGACTATACAAAAATATTTAACAAAACAATGTTTGAGCTCATCACATCTTTAATATTGAGCAGAAACGATAAGTTTTGCTTGCTGGATTAATCTTTAGCAATCCTCATAAAAAGTAACTTATATTTTATATGATTTACTCATTAATGCTTTTATGAACCTTGCAGTTATCTTTCATGGCAATACCTTGACACACAGAGATGCACACTACAAGTGAAAAAGTAGATTGTAGATTTAGCGTAAAGATAGTGAGGGAAATTTGTTTTTGTTAGAATTTTATGAGCAGCCTCACAAATATTCCACATATGAGTGACGATGTTTCTTCGTGTTCGAGTTATGGGGGCCTGAAGGCTCAATGCTAGAGTTCGTACCTCTGGTGCGTGGGGTTCCTGGTTCAGTCCCCGGGAAAGAAAGTTTGTGTGGACAACATCGTGTCCATGTCTTTTTTAGAGTGCTTTCGTTGTTTCTCAGAATCTCCTTCCGCCAATTCTTCTATCATCATTCACTTGTCGTAATCATCCATCTCTATTAGCCTGAAGTGCATAAAAATCGTGGAATGTTAAACTAAAAGATTTCATTTCGCTTTAGTTCTCCGAATCATATCAGGTATGTCTGGTTCACTCTGAATCATAGACCTCTCCAAGTCACTAGGTTTGATGTTTCCATCACTGCCGTGGAAAAAATATTTAGGACATTAATTTCCAACTAGATACTCTTTGACGTAACAGTTCGTTCGTCCCGTTCGCAGTGAGTCCTACAGAGATAACAAGGTGTATGCAGGAAACTTGACGCTGACAAAGACAGTTGTGACAGTCAGGTAAAATTTTGCAGAGATAAGATTTGTGGATCCATAACTACTTGTACACTACAAATATTTCCTTATTCAATTCTTTACCCTCATATCCTTTCCTTTCATTAAGATCAAGCAAGTCGGCCTTATAAGATGAGAGTACTAATATTAGTGCTACATACGATAATGCTTGAACTAAGGGAAAGTTTTGTATTATGTTTCTTTCACTGACCGAATTAACGGTGACTTACGTTCGTCCGTTATTTTATACTAACCCTTGAAGGAAGGTAATATTTTGAATTTCGTCTGTTGTAGTAGATAACTAGAGCGGTTATCTGATCGAATTCTTGCATGCAGTGAATCCGTTAACATCTTTATGGATAGCAGTGACTTATGTTTGACCGTTAATTCACATGATAACTTTTAAAGGAAAGCGAAATTTTGAATTCTTTTTTTTTTCAATAGATAGCTAGAGCAATTATCTCAAACTAATTCGTTAATAGTGTCAATCCGTTAGCATCTTCACACGTAACGATGAATTTAACAGCGAATACCTAAGCATATCCCATCTTCACTACTAATAAAATAACATTTCTAGGTATCTGTCTATCTGTCTATCTTTCATCAGCTTTTCGCGAAGAAAAAGTGACCTAGAGCCACCATTTTGTTTTTTAATATGAAAAGATCTTTACCAGATCTCATCACCTACGAAACTTTTCTTTAAAATAAAATTCGGCAAGGAAAAGGAAATATGGAGAGTCAAATTGTATACATAAAAGGAGATAAATACCGGAGGCAACAGATATTAATGTCAATTTCATAGTTTCAGTGGTCGCTGAGATGAATAATAACATTGTTATCGCCGTTCAATCCTAACGTCGTTCAATCCCAATATTAATGTCAAACTGATAGTTTTCAGAGTCGCTAATATAAATAGTACATTCTCAACGCCTTTAAAGTCCAGCTTTAGCATCCGTCGTCATGGGGGTTTAGGGAACGTGAAAATATAACATGCCCAAAATGACCTATATTAGTGTACTTCGTAGTGTTGGAAATCGCTGGGACGGGTAGTGACACTGCCTATTCCGTTCAAGTCCAACTTTTGGCCCTCATCGTCAGAGAGGTTTAGGGAGAATGAAAAAATGTTCAAAATCAGGAATCGCTAAGCTGATTAATAACAGTCGCGATGTCATTTGAGCCCAAGTTAGGCAAGAAGATGCATGGCAGTCAGCGCGGAAACTTACAAGAGCAATGTCAAAAGCATAGCTCTTTGATATTCATTTATTTAACCCATATTGAGAGGGACAACGCCCAAGGCGTTGCTATTCGTTATTTGTTTATTACATTCATATTGACAGGGGAATGCTCAAAGCATTGCTCTTCCTTATTTCTTTTACTAATTTCTTTATCTTCAAATATTATACATTGCATAAATATTGTCCTCCCCATTCGTAGAACGGGTATTTCAGCTAATTCATTCATAACCTTAGTTTTTGCGTGTGATCCTCTTTACAGTTCTCAGCAGAGAGTTCATTTATTTTTTTACCTCGTCTCCTTCCCTTCTTTGATCAATTTGTTCTCTATATCGTTGCACCGTTCTTCAAAGCGTGGTCTTACATCGTACGTCGGTCAGTTGGAAATGACTGGTAGTAAGATGAAGGGTCTTTCTTTCTTCTTTTAAGATGTTTGAAGAAGATAAGGGTGTGAAGCAATCTCTTTGTCAGTTGAGGGACAACCATCTTGGAGGATTGCTTTTCTTGTGGAGATCCTACCATGAATCTGTTTTTCTGCTGGCGAAGTTTTGGCTTAAAATCGTACACAAGCGTATAGATCAAAATGATAAAATCTTCAGTTTCTTTATAAAAAAAGTTTATATCTAAAAAGAATATGAAAGACCATATTTCAACGCAAATCTAAGAAAAGAACGCGACGGAAAATTATCCATAAAGTGCAACAGGCCAACTAAATTAGGAAACTATATATTTATGCATTTATTATTTATGAACCCTCTTGTAGTAATATCGTTAGCTTATGCACATTCAGCGTGGAAGACCCGGGTTTGGTTCCCGATGGGATCAAATGTAGCCTGGATTTCATAATAAGTTGTATGTATACATCTCTTAACTCTGAGTACTGAACAGGACGGTAAACTCTAAATCAGTCAACCAACTAACCAATTGATTTGTTTATTGAAATGGAATTCAGCTGGTGTTATCCTCAGTGACAATGCTAATTTTTAATTCTATTTACAATTTCACCTATAAACCTTGTAAAGCATTATACATAATTATTAATATTACTTGTACATTTTAATAGTATATTTTAGATTTTATTCATCCTCCATGTTGGTGACTGACTTAGCGTTCTTTTCCGTGCTTTTGTACAGTAAACAAATTTATAGTTTCGTAAGCGTATTCTTCTATTCTGCACATTTATGACCAATCTTGAAGGATATTTCCAATCTTTATGAATTTGTTGCAATCTACTTTATTAATAAGTGTTTTCTGCAGGAGTATTATACTTTAAAATAATTAATACTTTTCTCACCAGAATATCTACTTTATTAAAATTAAAATAGGTCGTAATAGCTTCAATAACTTAATGTTAAGTTCATCAGACGTTAACTCTATTAAGATAACGTTAAGTTATTGAAACTATTACGACTTATTTTAATAAATAAGTATACACTCTGATCAGAAAAGTATTAATTTTTTTGTGTAATAGTTCCAGAGTCAATATGTATGAAGTTAATTTTTTTTTCTATCCTTAGGGTTATATTTTTAAAATCCCTACTTAGTCAATAGGTATAACAGTTGATAGTGAATAGGAGTGGGATTTACTGTTAAATTTGCTTCGAATCACAGTCGTTTTATTCGATGTGTTATCCTCACGAATGACTTGTTTTTACAACCGTGTGTAAGGAAAACAACAATTCTAGGCTTGAAAACCTGGAAACCTAATAATAACAATACTACTACTACTACTACTACTACTACTACTACTACTACTACTACTACTACTAATAATAATAATAATAATAATAATAATAATAATAATAATAATAATAATAATAATAATAATAATAATATAATAACAATAATAATAATAATTTGGATTTATAATTCCTCTTTACTAAACGGCGGAAAAGGTGGATTTTATTCCAGGTTTGCGTATGTTTTGGTTGGTTTACAATCCCTTTGAGCACTTACGTTATGTTTAACATGGACGTACAGTTTATGGTTGAATTTGAATCAATGTACGAGTCAAATTTCGAAGCACTCTAATCGGGAATCGGAACCAGGACGCTTGCATCACAGCGTGCGCTATATACGGGACTAGAGAGAACTAGTTTCAAGACTTCCAAAATATGTTATGCGAAACTGTCAGAAGTGATATAGAATGGCTTTGTCCGCCTGTTTTGTCTGTCTGTCGACATGTATCAGAACAAAAACAGGAAAAAATATCGAGATCTGGTTTTATGCAATCGATTCAGCGTTCCAAGAATAGGCTCCATCTCCTCCGTTAATCCTCTATTCAAACTGAAAGTTGTTCAAATTAACCATTTCCGGCTTCAACGGTTATCGCTATACAACGAAAACGGTAATACATAGCTAGAAGCGGCTTTGCAAACGATTGAGCATCTCAAGACAACGTACCGTAACTATCCTGAACACCATACCAAAACTGAAAATGGTTGAATTTTACTACTACTTCCCTCTCCAATACTATTTTCATAGAATAAAACCGTAAGAGATAACGAGATTTGCTTTTCTTTTGCAATTCATTCAGAGTCCCAAGAATATGTTCCATATCCTCCGTTATCCTTCTGCTCAAAATTGAAGTGGTTAAAATGACCATTTTCGGATTCAATATTTATCGCTATACAGGTAGTCCATAAAGTCCTGCAGGAAAGTAAAACTCTATAACTTGGAAACTACGTAATGTATTAACAAATACTTTTTAGTATACTTACAGAAAGGTCAAAAGTTTTGTTTCAGCTAGTTAGGTTCATCGCCAAACTTCCAATTGTGCACCATTCACGTCCAAACACTCTTGCAGTTTTTTGGGGAAACCAAGAATTGCGTGTTGACTGTGCTCGTTTAAAATATTCAAAATCACATAAGTTATTTTGTTCTCGAGATCGTGCAGATTAGCTGCTTCCGTGAATACACCTTGGCCTTCACGTGTCCCCACAGCCAGTAATCACAAGGCGACAAATCTGGTGATCTTGCAGGCCAAGGTGTGGGTCCTCTTTGGCCAACCCATCTCTCCTTAAATTCTTTGTTAGGAAACTGTCGATCTTGAAGGGCATAGTGCGCGGTGCCCCATCCTGTTCATGTGGACCTCATTAAGGATGCCTAACCTAGTAAGTTCTGGCAAAAGGAATGTCTGTAGCATGTTCAGATAATTGTTACCATTTACCATCTCTTCCTCGAAGAAAAAAGGGCCGATAATGTGGTCCATTGAAGCAGCACACCACACATTGACTTTGGGACTGACCCGTTTGTGCTCCTCGAATTCACGTGGATTTTCCACCCCCCAAATTTGGCAGTTGTGCCTGTTCACTTTTCTCGACACATGAAATGTGGCTTCATCTGAAAACAGAAATCGAGACAGAAGGTCACCATCTTCTTGCAAGCGGGTGAGCTTTGATTCACAGAATTCCATTCTCATGTCACCATCTTCCTTTTTCAGCTCGTGCACAAACTTTAACTTATAGGACCGGACCTTCAAATTCTTGCGTATGATCTTGTGTAACGTTGATTTCGGTATTCCCAGTTCCAATTACCTACGTTTAAGCGACTTCATTGGATTCCTGGCTACTCTGTCCTGCAACGTGTGAATCACATTGTCACTCGTTTCTGGCCTTCCACTGCGTGGTAAATCTGACACACTTCTCGTTCCTTTGAACTAATCGTACCACCTCTTGATACTTGTTTCTGCTGGGGGTGTTTCCCCATACGTTGTTTGGAACTTTTTCCGCACTGAAACGCAAGATTTTAATTCCGCAAACCACAAAACACATTGTGCCTTTTCTTTAATAGACGCCATCTTAAGTCACGTGATTACCAGCGCAAACGTCATCGAGCATTGTGGCCAACATCGAGCATTGTGTCCAGAACAAAACTTTAAACTTCCCTTCTTCCAACCCCACAAATCTACACACTTAAACGTAACAGTTTTGAAGTTTTGGAGTTTTAGTTTCCTGCAGGACTTTATGGACTCCCTGTAGAACAGTATAGCATTAGATAGCGACAAACAGTTTTCAGCAAACGATTCGCGTTATCAAGAGAACCACATCATTACAACCAACTACACTCTACCGGAACAAACAGTGGTTCAAATTTACTACTATTTCCGATTTCAATACTGATTTTCATAGAGCTAAACTCACAGGAGATATTAGCAGATATTTAGATGCGATTTTCTGCAGTTGATTCAGCTTCCCAAGAATAGGTTCCACCTTCTCCATTGACCCTATACTCAAATCGGAAGTGGGTGAAATTAACCATTTCCAGTTTCAACATACATCGCCATACAATAAAAAATGGCAATATATAACAACAATTGGTCTACTGCAACCTATTCAAAGTGTCAATTGGGCATGCTTTTATAAAATATTTTTTATTCACAGATTCTCTCATAGTTTTACATATTCAAATTTCAGTGCAATCGGAGACAATGATTTCCATCCGTTTGTCTCTCGTGAGATGGATTGTGCTAACTGCAAAAGACGTGGATTAGTATATAAATATGCATAAGAATGTCGATATGTGCTTCCAGCCAAGGCCGATGGCCTCTCCCTGGTAAACTTACTCTATTGGAGGCGAAATAGTATGGTGAGGAATTACCTCTATTATGAAGGTTGATCTTATGTGGAGATCGTACACCCGTCCACTGCACCAGGTTAAACTCCGTCTCTATTTTGGGACTCATGTTTATAGTGAGTCATAGATTTTTGATAGGAATTTCATAAGGATGCCAATCACAAAAACTCAAAAATTATAGTCCTAAACTAGTTCGACCGGGAACATTTCCGTTTCAGTTTATCTAAAATGTTACTTTTTAATAGTATGCTTGTCTACCCTGTTTCAGCCATTCTTTTTTTTAGATAAGCTCCTGGGATAATCCCTAAAGAAATAGTTGATAACACCTGGTTCAGAGTTCACGTTCTGCTCAAACGCAAATTCGCAAAAATATGAAATAAGTGATAGAACATGGGTAGTCTTTGTGGTTCGAACAACACGATACACACATTTCAGGAATATGAAACAGTACCAAAAAGAAAGAAAAAAAAAACACAAGGTATATGTATGGCAAATGAAAGAACTTAGAATATAGCCCTTATGTTTTTCTTTTATTCCATGCACTAAAACACCGTTTACTTTATGTTGGGCTTTCACTGTAGAACAGGGGCAATAAGTATGGGGCTTTGGGTAAAGCACCAATTTCCAGCGAGGTCTGGTTACTTCAAGAACGACGCACTTTATAAAATTATAAAGAATACATTTTGTTCACTTCCTCTGCTGTGGTTGTAGTCGTACAAATTTATTTAACACTTAATCGAGGCCATATGTGAACTAGAATACCAGTAAGTTTGTACCAAGGAAGTTTTCACATGCTTTCCTTCGTAGATGCCAAGCGCGAACTCCTCGCTTCGGCCAACTTCCGGGAAAATCTCGACAGAATGTCTCTGGTTGGCAGTGTCTTTTAGGGTTTGCTGTGGAGAATTCACAAGTTTTATATTCATAATCAACGCAAATATAGTCATGGTATATTGAGTAGTTCTAGCAACAGGTCTTTTAGTCCCGTGGTAAACTGAGAACTCGATATTGAAATTGAATAAGTGTTTCCAAGCATGTGTCAATGTAACAATTTCGTATTTAAAAAGGTTTCCAAGTGTTGATAATCATTTATATGAAAAGTATACACAAAATAGTTTTAGTAGCCAAAATCATGAGTTGGTAACTTCACTCAAGAAAAGATAATAGTTAACTTCTCCGAAGTATTCTGCTAATTAGATAATCATTTAGTTCAAAATAAAGTGTGGTTTATTTGTGTTATTGACAGCTCCAGTCTGTCTGAAAGACACCCATGTGAAAAGAAAAGAAATAGTTTCTCCCTTGCTATAAAGCGTTCAGAGCAAAGTAAGAAAGTGCCTTTTATCACTTGAATATAATATTAATTTTGCATAATGATTTAAAGTCGGCAAGAATATACAGTTTGTCCAATAAATAAATCGTTATGGCCTATCTGACATACGTAGCTTAAAAGCAGTACATAGCTTACAACAGAATTAATACTAATAAAAATTTACAAAACTCAGTCAAGTATCTGTATTTGTTACACAATGATAATAACCGGAGTGTTTTAGACAACCGCCTAAAACAAAGAACCAAATAAATCTTAGAAATAATGGAAACCTCCGTGTAATGTGGGTTCCTGTCGCTATGGCATGGCGCGTCCTCAGGTTGCGGATCGAGGAGAAGGCCTCTAGATATAGAGGTTAGCTGCGAGTGTACTGAATAAGCAGTCGCGGACAGACGACAAGGAGTGGTCCTCTATCTTGGGGATTTGGGTGAGGTTAACAACCTCATCCTATAAACAAACAAATAAAAAAAACAGTTGTTCAGAAACATTCACAGAAGCCTCGGACCAGGAATGATAACTTAGCACGACCTCAGTAAATAATAATAATAATAATAATAATAATAATAATAATAATAATAATAATAATAATAATAATAATAATAATAATAATAATAATAAAAATAAAAATAAAAATAACAAGTGAGTTAGAAAAATACAGGACGGATCTAGAAGGATTTTAGGAAGTTAGGTGGGAAGGAAGTGGAACTGTGAATTGCAGTAATGTTAAGTTCTTTTGCGGGGAAGGAAATAAAAATCACCAATTAGAAACAGTTTTCTATTCAGAAACAAATAATATCAGCAATTAAGCGGGTTGAATTTGTTAATGGTATACTTTCTTTTATTACTCTTAAAGCAGGAATGCAAATTACCACTCGCCCACTCGCATGGGGCGAGTGGTTCATCGATGTGGGCGAGAATGTAATATCATACCGAAGGTAAGTAAATTATTTCTATTGTGGGATGTGGGTTAGTAGCTTTCTCTCTTGGGCGAGTAAAATTTTATCGCTTATTTGCATCCCTGTCTTAAGGGTATGTGTGTGATATTATTGTTTTCAATGTACAAGTCCCAACGGAAGATAAGGATGACAATATAAAACACAGTTTTTAGGAAGTGGAACGGATATTTAACCAACTCCCGCGATAGCATATGAAAATTCTATGAGGGAATTTCAATGCGAAGGTAGAACGACAGAACATTTTCAAACCGATTATAGGGAACTAAAGTCTGCATATGGAAAAGTAATGACAACTTAGTTAGACTCATGAACTTTTGCAACATCCAAAAACCTTATCGTGAAGAGTACAAAATATCCACATCGCAACGTTCATAAATACACCTGGACCGCATCAGACACAAAAACATATAACCAAATCAATCACGTTTTAGTAGATAGAACAAGACAATCTAGCAAAACTGATGTTAGGTCGGATAGAGAGCTCATTATGACACTGATCACTACCTGGTAGCAGCGATAATAAAAGAGATATTATCGTTGAATAAAGGAAATGTTCAATGTCTGAAAACGGAGAGATTTACTTTAAAGAAATTGGAAGAGAGTCAGGTAGAGAGGAATACCAAATTGAAGTTTCAAATTGATTCTCGGTATTCGAATATTCGGAGTGCACTAGTGTTAAGGTTACTTAGATTGAAATACGTAGGAACAAATCATGGTTCGACCAGGAATGCATTCTAGCGGAGAAGAGAAAACAGGCAAAATTACATTGGCTACAAAATGCGAATGAAATGACTGCACAAAATTTCGTAGATATCAGGCGGGAAACTTTCAAAACTTTTAGAACAAAGAAACGGGATTTTTTGAATGGTAAAATTAAGAATCTTGAAGATAATAGTAAAAATTAAAAAAAAAAAAAAATTCGGGACATGTATAAGGGGATAAACGAATTTAAGAAACCTCATCCTTATATATTGAAAAAACCTCGCATTTATATATTAAAGAATGCTGACGGAACAATTCTCACTGATACAGGTAGCATTATAAATAGATGGAAAATTTTTCTTTGACAAATTGCTTATCACGCAGCCAAAAACTAATGTGCGTGGAGAAAGGGAAATACATACCGCGGATCCGTATATTTCAGAACCTAACCGAATAGAAGTAGAAATTGTTATAAATATATTGAAGAAAAACAAATCCTCGGGCATAGACGAAATTCCGGCTGAGTTAATTTTAGCTGGAGGTAAAAAACTGTGGAACAAGATACACAGACTTATCTGAAACAAGGAAGAATTGCCACAACAGTGGAGAGAATCAATCATTGCTCCAATTCACAAGAAAAGCAACAAACTAACTGTAGTAATTATCCAGGAATTTCTCTTTTGTCAAAGTCCTAGAAAATCCTCTCAAACATTCTATTAGCAAGTTTGACACCATACGTAATGAAATTATTGGAGATTATCAGTGCGGATTTAGACAAAATCGATCAACTATCGACAAAATATTTACCATTCGACAAATACTCGAAAAGAAGTGGGAATACAATACCGCGGTACTTGATTTTAGAAAGTGTTACGACTCGGTCAGAAGAGAAACATTGTACAACATTCTTACAGAATTTAGGAATACCAAAAAAGCTAATTAGATTAATTAAAACATGTTTAAATGAATCCCAAAGTAAAGTGCGGGTAGGCAATTTTTGTCCACAAGTTTTTACGTCGAGCATGGCCTGAGACAAGGGGATGCGTTGTCGTCATTATTATTCAACTTTGTTCTAGAATACGCTATAGGAAAAATCAAAGATAGCAACCAGGGCCTAGAGTTAAACGGTGCTCACCAGGTTATAGCAGATGTTGAGGATGCGAATTTAATAGGGGTGATAGGAGAACTATAGAAAGAAATGCAGAAGTCATATTAAACGCTTGCAGGGTGATGGGTCTAGAAGTAAATGCAGAGAAAACTAAATACATGGAAGTGCGTCGGGACCGGAATACAGCAAATTATGGATCCGTTAAAATATTGAATAATACTTTTGATAAAGTAGATACTTTCAAATATTAGGATCAATATTAACAGACGAAAATCATTTTCACGAAGAAATTAAATGTCGACTAAAAGCAGGGAATTCGTGTTATTGTTCAGTTCAAAATCTCTTGTCGTCGCGAATTCTGCCGAGGAACTTGAAACTTAAAATATATAAAACGTTAATCATGCCTGTGGTTCTGTATGGTTGCGAAACATGGCCGCTTACTAGGAAGGACGAACACAGAGTGAAGGTATCTGAGAACAAGATCCTGAGACGAATATTCGGACCCAAGAGAAACGGGAATGGGGAATGGCGGAAACTTAATAACGAGGAACTACATAATTTATGCGGTTTACCAAACATTGTTATTGTCATCAAGTCTAAGAAGCTCAGGTGGGCAGGTCATGTAACTACGATGGAAGAAAGCAGAAACGCTTTCAAAGTCTTAACTAGAAGATCAACCAAAAAACGACCATTAGGATCAACCAGAAAACGACCATTAGGATGACCTAGGCGCATATGGGATGACAATATTAAGATAAATATCGCAGAAATAGGAATAGAAAGTAGAAACTGGATCCAGTTGGCTAAGGATAGGAGTCAGTGGAGAACTTGTGTTAACGCTTCATTGAAGCCCAGGGTTCCATAGGTCATAGAGTTACTTAGTTTGAATGGAAACCTGATTTTTATAGTTTTTGTTATTACAATGCTTTATTTGCCAAAATGCTATTTTTGCATCATCAACGAACTTCCCAATATAATATTGTACTGATTAAGTGTGTATTGTTTTAGTATTGTCAGGGAAAATCAAAATTAAGATAACTGTGAATATGATTTGTCAAATATGTATTTGTGACTTCAAAGCCTGGACTTTACGGACGCTATTCAAGCGGCGTCTGCAATACCTCAAAGTGAGTGTTATTTTCCGAACTATGGGCACTAAATACGCAGCATATTTATAGTATGTCAAAGTCTCCTTTCAATAACATTAAACTGGTCCCTCCTCAATTTCATATTTTCTCATTTACAACATTAATTTTGTAAAACTACACTAAACTTTGTATGTGGAGGACACAAGTTATTACTTCCAAGTTTCGAAAAGTACTTTTGTGTGCAACAATTGTGCTGCTGATCGCATGGATCGCCTTTTTCATTATCATTGTTCTTCCCCTCTTCTACTAAATTGTAGGATTTTCCATAATCTCCTACTCTTGAATATTTCTAAATTTCATCTACTTTGTATAGGTACACAGTACGAATGTCGTGTTTCAAACGCGGCCAGAATATACTCAAAGCTCGGTTACTGGGTCTTCACTCCGCGTTAAAAACGTACGTGTAGTCCATGCAATGATGCAGCCATTGCCTCAACCGACCGACGTTGACGCTACGTTGTTAATGCTGCTTTTTTTAGCATCCATGCAATGCAAGCGTAACAGGACAAATTAAATTATTTTATGGTTTTTGTTAGATCCCTCGCCCAGCCAAATTGTAACTGCATTATTTTTATTTCATTTAGTCTCAGATTCTATTTTTGTCACTCTCCAGATTCTATTGTATTTTAGTCGTGGGCAACTAGTTGGTTGTGTTATTAGGGATCTACTTGGAATAAAAGGTAGAAACCTAGGTTGTAAAAGAATTGCAGTAATACCTAAAGTCAATGTATTAGTAAAATTATGAAAAGCCATCATATCAAATAAAGTTGAAAATCCCATTAAAATGTTATAAATTGATAATGTGAGTTAGAGAAAGACATTCTTTCACACATTAACTAACTAGGATGGTGGAGAATTAGTACGAAAGGATTCAACCAAAGAAAAAGATGCAGATAGGAAGATATAGAGGCAGTAGCTTTTGACTAAGACATTTAAAATGTTTCATATAAAGCATAAATTCCGGAACCAATTCAGAAGATAACATTCAGGAAATTTTAACCAACACACTTTTGCAAACTCGTAACCATGAGACAGGGGGTTTTACGCCATAATGCAATTGCTATATGGTCAATCATTGAAATCTACTCAGATAATGAATTACTTTCTTTAATATATACCATATAAACTATTATCTATTTTGCTAGAATAGCCTTTACCGCTGGTCTAGTGGCTAATGCGTGCGTCTTTAGTGCATGTGGTCCCGAATTCGATTCCCGGTAGGAGATCACAAGAAATAATTTCACAATCATTCATTTTCAGTAATCGTCAGTTTTCTTTAACCTAAAGGGCCTAATTGTGATACTCATATTAAACTAAAATAATTATTTTCTAGAAATTGCAATCTCCCGGGCAATATATCTGCGTGTGTGAATTATATCACTCTTACTGCATACTGCGTACAAATACTTACAGCATATATAAATGATTTGAAACTTTTCATAAAATATTACAAAATCATCGAAAGTTAACCACTGGCAATAAACTTGAGAAGAGGATGTAGATATCCAGTTATACATTTTCAAATAAGCGTATCAAATAGGATTCCTAGATACATTATTTTCGAATAGAATACCAAGATATAATATTAGTTAGGTATTAACATTTCAAATCTACATATAAATGTAACTAGGAAAAGCAACCAACAAATTAAAGTAAACCAATTGCCTAATGGTGTGCAAAAATCTAAACATAAATACTGAATGAATACAATCCTAAGAATTCTCCTATGTTGTCCATACGTGCATGAAGTTAAATAGAGTATGAGTCGGTAATATCATTTGCAAAATAAGAAAATGCAAACTCATAAAGTATCCGTACTGTAACATCCTATTTCCATAACAGAAAAGTTCAAGTCTCCCAGACGAAGAATATTTGTCACAAAATCAACAAGATTTTTCTCTTACAAAAACCGTTTTTGCTATACCCAAGACCAAAATCGTTCGAATCTCCTTCATTCATTATTTTTTAAACTTACATTCGTCATTTGTGTCTTTACTGCATAGAATTAATTAGTTTAAGACAGGTTTATGGCTAAGTACATGGAAGCATTGTATACTGAAGGACACGGTTAAAAGCAGGTGGGCTTCCATTCTGCTTGGCATATTTTTTGAGAATCTAGTTTCAAAATTATTATTTTTTTATTTGTGTACTTGTACTATGTTCTAAAACATATGGAACATGAGGAGCTAAATTTCTTTAACATCTAGCTGAAAGACGTCGAAACGGTCAACAGTCGCAAAAATAACAAAAGAACATGACTCTTCGTTTGACGTTGAATTTCAAAATACGTAACCAATGTGTAGAAAGTAATATTTATAATAGCCTATTGTTAGTTTCAGGAATATATTTTTATCATCTATTATAAATGGAGGAAATAACCGATTTTAGAACACAACAATTCCTCTAAATGTGCGGATTCAATACATATAGAGTGAAACATGTGCGACTGAACAGTCGCTCCTCACGCCTGGGTCTCCAACTTTTCGTTACATATTTCAGCTTAACGTCCTATAATTATGTCCATTATGCTAAGGGAGACGCATGATTAACTCCTTCAGTGTGGGTGACGAGTTAACTTGTGTCTTCAAAACGCACCTGCTGTGCGGATGGCGTATATATACGCTTTCATTTTGCTTTGGCTATTTTGTATTGCGTATGGCGAATATACTTGCCCATAGTATGAGTAATGTTATCCCGACAATATTTAGCGAGTTTGCGCTCAGCTGGTTTCAATTGTTGCTTAATTAAAAGAAGAAAAGGAAAAAGAAAGAAATTAAAATAGAGTTTGGGCTTCGTCAAATATAGTTTTCATTCTTTGTTTTGTTTGAGAGCAGACAGTACAGTAACGGCTTTAAAACGATATTTCAACAATGCTGACATCGAGGAAGAGTTATCAATCAGTGATTTTGATGTAAGTGATTTTGAAACAGATTTAGAATCAACATCCAGAGTTCTCAAAAAAAAAAAAAAGAAAAAAAAACCTACACTTTTTACAGCGGTTTGCATCTGAAAATTATGCACTGTAGGGGTTAAGACAAGTGAACAATTATGGAAAAAAACAGTTTAATAAAATTGTGAAGGGAAACAGGAGTACCCCCGAGAAAACCCACAGACACGATGTTGTCCACCACAAACATACTTGTCCGGAGATCAAACCTGGGATCCCACGCAACAGAAGTAGGCGCTTTACCACTGATCCACAGTGTCCTCTAACTTATCGTTACGATGTACTCTACCCAGCCCTCTTCCCGAACAGCCGTGCGTTCTATCACTTTTAATGTTGGTGCTCGGGAATACAAAATTTTCTTCTTTCTTTGTATTCTTTATCTTCTTTTGACCAACATCAAAACTAATAGAACATGCAAAGAACATTGTGAAAATTTCCATATCATAACGGCATAATATTTTAAGAAAACAAGACGAAGTTATAAGCTTAAAGCCTAAGAATTTTCTCCTTCCAGCGAAACGAAATACGTTATAAATGTAAACGAATGTTAATAAAAAAAAAACTGAAGAAGTAGGAAGAAACTGGAGAAATTATTTAAAAAAAAACTCACGAACACCTAATATCTTAATCTTATTATTTATTTTGAAGCAGACTTGTCTGTCTTTAAGATGAGCGGTGATGTTCATAAGAGATCAATCTAATCAGGTGTTCTACTATTTATTACCGAAAGGTAAACTTGCGCGGAGAAAAAAAAAATATTCCAATACCTTTTGCTTCATTTTCAAAGTGATTTCGAAGTTCTTTCAAGTCAGCTAAAGGAACATAGAAAAGCGAATGACAGAGAAAGAGCTGCTGGATTGAGTACAATTTAGGAATCAATGGTAGAGTGTTTACCTCTGGTGTTTGAGGTCTCTGGTTCGATCCCAAGCTCGCGCCAAGTGAACTTTGAGGTGAACAAAAATCGTGTGCGTGGGTTTCCTCAGGGTTCTCCCGTTTCCTCCCACTTTCATTTAGCCTAGCCGGCATAATCGTGGGACGTAAAACTCAAATATTTCATTTTATTTCATTTCATTTTACAATTTAGGAAACATTACTAAGAATTTTATCGAAGGGTTAATTCATCAAACGAAATTGAAAACGGAGCCATGATCATAGAAAGCAGCCGATTATTCGCTTGACCACGAAAAAACTGAAAGTTGGTGGAAAAAGAAAGATGTTAGAAATTAAGTTGAGGATATATACTAGGGACCTTTATGCCGTTGGCGTCTGTAGTGCTCAGTCCGTCGAGTTCCGACCTTGTATATGATTTATGAATTGTATTAGGAACTTAGATAACGCATTTTACAGTTTCTTTCTACAAAAAATTACGAATTACAAAATTACAATCAATGTAATCAGCTTTAGTTTATAATCTTCGAATAGTGTAATAATTTGAAATTCTAACAACATCACATTATTGTTATATATGTGAGAATTTTGAAAGTACTGTCATAAAAAGTGATCATTGATTACTGCAGATGTATGGGATAATTCCTGACGAAGTAAATAAAAATATTAGAGTAACAAAGTCAAAAGCGTTTCATTTAATTGTGTTTTCTAGGCCAAAGTTAAGTCCTAGTTTCGTAATTTAATTACGTATACTAACAAAGAATAGTAATATGTAAATAGAAATAATGAAAGGATACGCGGGAAATTAGTAGAAAATTCCGCGAATGCATGACGTTGCTCATTACAAACGTTTGAAACATATCCTAATAGGTTTTATGACGCAAAATAGTCTATGTTTCTGAGATACAAGGAATCTTTGTTGTATACACGGAAAAGAAAGTATTTGACAGTTGACAAATTTTCTTTTGCCAATAACTCGGGAACAAATGAATTAACTTGAATCTTTTTGTTGTTATTTATAGGATAGTTATAATTTGCCAAACTCGGGACGGTAATAGGTTAATTTATTGTTGAGTTATTAAGAAAAGAATTTTGTCAACTGAAGAATACTTTCTTTTGTGACTGTACAGTAACATATCGCTCTTATACATACATTAACACACACACACACACACACACACACATATATATATATATATATATATATATATATATATATATATATATATATATATATATATATATATATATATATATATTAACTGAAAAAGTTGTAAAGTTATGCGGCGACAAACATCTAGATAATTTGTTTTAATATGCTTCGTAAAGTGAAAGAAATCCTTAGGTTATGTAACATTCCTGGCAATAAGGATGGTGTACAACCTAGCGGGTTCAAAAGAGTAATGATCTCTTCCTTGATGGTGAACGTAGTCACGAGATACGAAATACAGGTCTTTTTATATATAAAAATAGTTCAATTACGTACATATCATTCCCCACCTCAATCGCTAGGCACGTGAAAGTTGTATCAACTATTGGAATGGCAAAAGATTAATAAGTACACACACATTAACATAAAGCTTTCCGATGTCATCAATGTTTATACCGCTTGTACGGATCTTAATTAATTTTAGTTAGATAGAAATGAACGTTCCACCGTTATGCAGGCTAACTTAAAGGAGACGGTTATGATGAGAAATGAAGAAGGTGGAATGAAGAAGTTGAGAGGAAACGGGAGAACCCAGAGAAACTTCACGCACACGGTGTTTGTCACCACAAATCTCACTTGACGCGAGCTGGGATCGAACCAAGGACTCCATACACCAGAGGTGAAAGCTCTACCACTGAGCCGCCACGGATCTGATGACAAACGTAGCCACAAGATACGAAATACAAGTTTCTTATATATAAAGAATGTGCAATAATACCTAGATATATGTATAGTTCCCCATCTCGATCACTTAGCACATGAATGGTGTTATCAATTACTGCCGATAACGTATTTGAATGATTCGAGATTAGCAAGTGGGTACACGTTAACACTTAGTTTTACGACGACGTCAATATTTCTATCGCTTGTACGGATCCTTCTTAATTTTAGTTGTTTCTAACGCTATTATTCATATACGTTATATTAGTTGGGATTTAAATATGTGGCTTTTAGTATCTCAAGATCAATTGGACTTAGGAAAGAAAGGTGTCCTTCAGGAAAGCTGTTGATCCCCTCCTTTCTCCTCGTGGATCAACCACTGTTAAGAAAGAGCCTTTACTTAAAGTGGATCTCAAACCAATATTTGGATTATTATCTTGGGTTGTATAAATAGAACCCAGACCCACGCACATGCAAAGCACATATTGGCTACTTACTCATGGTGAAATAGAAGATAGTGTGAAAAAAGAAAGAAAAGAAATAATAACTTATTAAAAATATTTAATGCATTTCCTGGTATATAACATGTCTGCTAGTGAGCAAAATTAGGCGATAATTATAACAAATGGAATAAGATCCTGCTTTTATAATTTGCTTCTTTAGACGAAAGGAGAAAGATTGTAGAATCCAAGAGAAGAGCGACGAAAAGATTGTACTATGTAACATGACAGAAAAAGCGCGAAAACTCCGCAGAAATATTTCACTAACACACATAACGTTGTCCATCAGAAACGTCGAGAATAATAACTAATCCGTCACCTATTCGTGTTTAAAATATAGTTAATGTTCATCGAATGTAAATTTGAACCCTTCTTACAAGGTATTTGCGGCAATATATTATACATGAAACTATGTGAAATTTTAGTTCCATACAGTTTATTCTGTATGCTAAAGTAGATTGTCCAAAAATACACGTGAGTGAGGTAAAGGAGTTGATGAGAAAGATATACAACAAACAGACCGGAGAGCAGTTACTTAACACAAAGTTATGAATCATGCTGTCTAGAGCAGGCGATAAAGTTACCTATCCTTATAATTCACGACTACATCTGAACAATATTTCGAGATATTGAAAAACTTTTAAAATTTACAATTTATAGGTGTAATTTACAACATTTTAAAGGTAAGATACATTTGCTCATTGAGGTATTCACCATGGTGGAAAAGCGCTGAACTCATTACGGTAAGGGGCCGCGGTGGCTCAGTGGTAGAGCATTCACCAATATTTCATGGGTTCTTGGTCCGATTCCAGCTCGTGCCAAGTGAGCTTTGTGGTGAACAAACACCATGTGCGTGGGTTTTCTCGGAGTTCTCCCGTTTCCTCCCACTTTCTTCATTCCATCATTTCATTCATTTCTTATCACCATTTCCTTTAGCCTAGCCGGCATAAGCGTGGAACGTAAAAGTTAAAGATTGCTTGCATTTTTTTTCCTTACGTCAATTCGGATTCCATAGGTATACATCTCATACGTATGTCCCTCGGTGCTAAAAAGGGACGCTGGACTTCTTATAAACAAAGTCAATAAAAGATTCACCTAATGAATAGCCTTTAAGAAAAATCTTACGAGAAAGTATCACTCTGATTCTTGCAACTTCATTTACGTAGAATAGTACCGGTATATTTATTGACCAGTGCTAAAATTATGCAGCGATAAAAAAAAAAAAAATATTTTTTTAAATTAAAAAAAGTAACTTGCTTCATAGCAGTTTGCCAGTACTACGCCACTATAAAAACGTAATTTAAAAGGTGTTTAACTATCTTCAATGTTCAGATCTAAAAAATATCTTGGAATATATTTCGTCTTGTTAAAGTGTAATACTGTTGCGTCATTTGTAGAAATAAGAACAGAGCCTAGAAGTAGTACATACAAGAACAGAGAAGGAAAAAAAAACTTGGTAGTCTGAGATCAACTCAAATTGAGGCTCTTCCTCATTTGCCTAACGTGACCTACGGAGCCTCTAAATTAGTAAAAAACGTATAATGTGACACAAATTTGAATGGAGACCACGATCAAAAACTACAGTGAAAAGAGAAACTGAAAGTTGGTGTTAGTCAAATTCTTGCTTTAAAATCTTCACGTGGTTAAGAAAAATGGTTCCATATTAACAATTAAATTGTATAGCTGCATGAAACGCTTCACGAATTTAAAAGTTCTTCAGAAAACATTCTTTGAAAGATTTATAATCACTTTTACTTACCGCAATCTAGGAGAAGAAGAATAAATAACGCTATATATTCCATATTGGTACTTGTGTCATGTATCTCACACAAGTAATTAGTACTTCACTTCTCGACATTCAGGCAAAAAGTGCGAACTTATTTTTCATATACACGAACCACAGTACACTAATTAAAATAACTTTCTGAGAAACACTTCTTTGGAACGTGAAAAGGGCAACTTCAGCCGAGTAAACAGTTGTTCTTTTCGCATTGCAAATGACCTAGATAAACTTAATTAAAAATTCGTCTTGTTTATCGCACATTTACTATGAACATACATAACATAGCCAAAGAGGCTTGGTGTCAAATCCTGGTACAATAACACGAAAAAATGTAACTATATCACTTCACTAATGCACACTTAAAAATACAGAAACATTTCTTTTTATTCAAAACTCTTTTTTTAGAAGACGTTACATATTGACTATTATGAGATTATGATAATGAGTTTGTACCGTGCTTGCTTATACTTCATTAACCTTATTCGATCTTTAGTTATCTATCATAAGGTCAAATCTCGAATGCAAGAAATAATCTTTGTTTTTATGTTCGTATTAATAATACAATGTCAATAACATTGGTATATATCAGACAGTAGACAGAAAAAGAAAACATCGGTTCTATCGCCGGAAGGGGAGGGGACACAATTTTTATGGGAGAGGGGGACAAGGGGAAAGCGCGTATTCCACCACACAAGAGTTAAAATCCTGAAAAGGACTCGCAATTGCCCGCCCGCAGTAAAAGGTCCCACTGTGCGCGCCGTGACGCATTCAACTCGACTGAACCCGGGTCGTGAGCGTCGGCTAACGCACAGGCGCCGTTCCCGCCCTCTATACTAGAGTGTCGAACCGAGAGAGGAGAGAAAGGAAAAAGGAGAAATGGACGGGCAGGAACACTGGACGCGAAAGGCAACAGACGGGATGGAACAGAGTTAAGACGAATGTGAGATACGGACTCAAGTACTTTTTCCATTCTCATTTCTTCCTTTCATTTTTTTTATGTGTTAAAAAAATATTTGTTTTCTTGCCTTTCCACACATATCCAGGTTTCCAGAGATGTAAGAGCGAAAATAAGACAGTTGTGTTTCCGTCTAGAGGGAAAGACAAAAATCAGACAGGCTGAAAAAGATAATATATCGCTATGTGTTGCATTTCTTTTTCGCGTGGAGAACTCAGCGGGCTTACAATCCAAAGTAATATCCTACAGTTTCTCATGTGGCGTTCCAAATAAATTTTAAATGTTAATACGGTACAGAGTTGCACGATCATGTTCAAACAAGTCAAATCAGTTTTCGTTTATCGTGTTTCTATTCTATAAACCGCAGGTATTACTTCAATACTTGATACAATTTAGAAGGAGAGGGGACAGATAAATTAAAAGTGCATTGGTTATTTACAGCAAGTGTAGAGATGGCTTTCTGAGGATTTCTACGTGCTTCTGGTCCGGGTTCGATTCCAGGCGGGCTCCTACGTCAAGCTGTAGATATAAGCTCCTATGGCGTCGGTGGTGAAAGGGGGGCTTGCCTCTAACCCTTAAATGTAACGGAACGTTTTCTATTGTTTTGTATTAATATAGGCATTATGATCACATTGCACCGCTAAAACGTTAAATTCCCAAGCTGTTTAAATCTTAATAACTAATACACTTTTCGTTCTTCTAATTTAATCTTTATAATAATAACTAACTGGATTTGAATTATGATAGTAATAACTAGATATCAAATTGGTTAGGCAGTAAAACGATAGAAAATGTTATAATTCAAGAAATAAGGATAATATAGGCACAAATATCTAATGAGTATAAGAAGACACAAGAAAAATAAGCACTAATACCTAACTCAAATGAAATGAACACAAACTTTGAATGACATACAAACTCTGAAATCAAGCCATTCAAGTAATTATGTTGAAATAATCTAGAACACACTTAATCAGGTTGGTAGCCAGCCCCAAAATGTAGGGGGGGCCGGTAGAAGTTAGGGGAGCGACTATCCACCCTCCCACTCCCCCGTGGATAAAGTGCCAGCACCTAATCTTAGTTTACAGAGAATATCGTCTTTGAAAGGAAGACTTACCTACGGTATTATATTACTATACGTTCAGCAGTACAAACAAATTATTGGTCACTTTCAAAATCTTTCAGTTTAACGTCCCAGGATATGTCTCTTTTTAGGCCAGAGTTTCTTAACCTGTGGGTCGTGAAGATAAGCGGGAGTGATAAATATAATTAGAATCTAATTCCGTAGAATATTTTTAAATATTATTTTGAATTTTGTTCCGATAGGCATATTTTTATTTTTATGCATACTGTTAAGAACAACGTTTAAAAATCACGTACACGTGTGTGCGTGAGCGTACAGTGTTTCTTCCAGCAAGCTGGCCAAAATAAGATTCCTAAATTTTAAATGTAAACAAGCTCGTTTTAACAGTTTTTGGTGATACTGAACACATACATACACAACAATGTATCAAATTCACAGTATGAGGTAACTCAAAGTGGTAACTTCTCTAAAAATTACTCAATAACTTTTTTAAACAACCGTTCAAGTTTTTTCTAACCAAAATTAGAAATTACTTTATTTTTTATCATATGACCTAAAATTAAGGGAGTTATGAAGTTTTAAAATTTTCAGACGGCCTCCATTTCGAAACAGTCTGAAGGATCGGATTTGATGGGTAATATAAATGAACTGACCAAATTTGATTTTAATCCATTCGCTTTTAGGAAAATTACTGTATTCACTATATACAAGAAATGGATTCTACTATTACATAAATAGATGGATATCGTGAGATCTCCGCAATAGGTATATTAAAAATTACATGCTTATTACAAACCTGAAATTATAAGGGGGTCACTGGTAAGAGGATATGACAAAATGGGGTTCGTGATAAGAATTAGGTTGAGAACCACTGTTTCAGGCTAAGGGAGATGGATGATTAAGGCAAGTGAATGATGGAAAATTGATGGAATGAGGAAATGACAATGTGGAAAGAAACGGAAATACCTCGAGAAAATCAATGGACACGATGGTGGCCACCAGAAATTTACTTGTCCGGGAATCGAACCAGGGAACCCACGTACCAGAGGTGAGTGTTCTACCACTAACCCAAAGTGCTCTCTTTGATCACTTTCGAACAAGTAAATAAATTATTTAAAAAATTTAAATTTAATATACAAAATATTTTTCCAATATTTCACAATGGATCAATAATTGAGATTTTGTATGATAAGATGTATTTGCTTGGACATCTTGAGAAAAAATCCTAGTTGAAAGCAAATAAGCCTTGTAAATGATAATACACAGCCGTTCACAAACCAAATACAACACTAAAATGAATCCTTGAGGGATTTATTGAAGCGATTAGGATTAGAAATTAGGAATTAAATTTCTTTTTTCTTTTTTCTTTTTTTCTTTTCTTTTCTTTTCTTTTTTTTTTTTTTTTTGCTTTCGGCATCGATGGCCATTTAGACCCTTCACGTTTGAGGGATGGCGACCCCCAGCGAGCACACTATCCGGAGAAAGAAAAGGAAGAAAGGATTGGGGAAGGAAGGAAGCGACCTGGGACCTCTAAGTTTAGTACCACCCCGGCATGTGCCTGGTGTGAATGAAGGAAACCCAGGAAAACCTCATTGAGAGTAGCTGGCTTTTGCAGCAAGTTTCTACCATTAGACTCAACTGGCACTTATGTATATATATGTGTTCCATGATAACTGTCTCGAAGCTTATTCGATTTTTAATGAAACTTGGTATGTGTTACTACAACTTTTCGAAATTAACATGTTGTTTTAAGGTTACCGTTTTATTATTTGACGTCCAGTATTGTAAGAGAGAATAAGGGAGACGGTGGTAATGGGATGAATGATAATAGTGGAATGACGGAAGTGGGATGAAATAGGATAACTCCCGAGAAAAACATGTATAAGATATTTGTCCACCACAAACTTAATTAGTAAGAGCTGGTTATCAATGCAGGGACTCTACGCATTACAGATGAGCGTTATATCACTAAGCCACGACGACTCATGTTACCTTAAACCAAGAATAAGCAGTATAAGAGGGTAAATTTCATCCTACGTTGTTAGCTTACATATACACACACAAATAAGTCCTCTATAAAGTACGTAAAAATATTCGATTCTGATAAAACAGTATATTTATTTTCTTTAGAGTGTCCGAATAATCTTCGCTAGATACGGTTAAGATTTATCCAGTGGCGGATCCAGGGGGAGGCGAGCGGGGCGATCACCCCTCTCCCCAGGAAAGGAAACTTTAATATTTTATATATACATAAAACCCATTCCAGAGCTTGGAGCCTTTAAAACTAGCTCTAAGTAGCAGTATTGCAACCCACCACCCCCTGAGAAGTCCGTACTAGATCCGCCCCTGGATCTATCAAGAATAAGCGAGATAAAGGAACAGGTTTCATATATTTCTTTTTTTTTTTTTAGTTTCTTATTTAAATGATATTGGAAGAAAATATTTTTCTTCGATAACATTCAATTTTCATGAAATATGTAATATATTTTTATTAAAGTTTCTTAATAATTCTACTTGAGGTTACAATTTGTGAAGAATATAAAGGCGAAATTCTCCCGAATCGAATTTTAAAATATGACTATTTTCGTTTAAATAATAAGTAATATTTTATACGAACAAAATGCGTCTGTTTGCTTTAAGATTTCCAAATTACTCCACTTCGTGGAGTGGAAATCGGTATAAAATAGAGAAATGGATTAACCTCTCCCAACTGTAAAAACGTGTTCTACGATAACTTTCGTTTTCTAAAATATATTCGATTTTTGGTGAATAGTGATTTCATATTCTGAAGCAGTCATTACCAATGGCTGAGTTTAAAATCTGGCCTTATTATTGGTGAAACACCTCTATTCCTATCTTACCGATCTTTAAAATACTGTATGTTCTAAGAAAACTTCGTAAAACCAAACTCCAATTTTTGTGAGACAGTGAAATTTCTAAAGGATGTGAACAATGAAAAACTGCAATTAAAATAAGAAAAACATCGATTGTTTTCACAATGCAGAGCAGCAGAAATACTTTTTTTTTGTTCATTTGTGACATATCAGTAAACAGAAATATATTTTAAAAGAACCAAATGAGTTCCGTTTCAGAGTGCGAAACTACAGTGTACTTCCGTACTGTGCGAATGCAATATTCAAACTAAAAATAATACATCTATAAAGTCTGATTGCAATAGAGAGATAACATCAAACGCAGAACCTGGTCTTCGCATGCTGACAACATATCAAAAGGCCATTCCTTGTTACCTCTTGCTGTTTTGTTATAAGGCGGTTAATATTAAGACCGGAAGTGGTAGTAGGTGCCTGTGACTTCCGATTGCAATAGAGAAATGAAGTGAGAGATGAAACATAATCTTGTAATCTTCGAACCCATATAAAAACACATATCACTATCTATTACAATTTTTCGCAATGACAATAGGTGTTAAACCAGGAAATTATTAATTGTACCACTTCCGGTTTGAATAGAGGGTGAACGGAGCAAAAGTAATCGATTCTTAAAACGCTGAGTCAATTCCACAGAGCTATTTCTCACTATATTTTGGTTTTTGCGCTGTATCAATCAACGTTGGAAACAGAAATTGTTCATTTCTTCCGCTTCCAGTTTGAATAGAGGATAAACTTAGTAGTTGGAACCTATTATTACGGAACTGAATTGATTCCAAAAGAGAACTTGTCGATATCTCTTACCGGTTTTATTCTCCAGAGATCTACACTGAAATTGGAAACAGTAAATTTCTACTACTTCCAGCCTTAGTAGAGAGATGTCAATGAAGAAGGAATATTTTCTTGAGATGTTGTCGATTAAAGCAAAAATAGCCTTATATCTTACCATTTTTGTTCTATGGCGATCAACGTTGAAACTGGAAATGTTCAATTTCAACTACTTCCGGTTTCAATAGAGAATGAAGTGATGGAATGAATCTTGTTTCTGAGACACTGAGTCGATTCCAATTCTATAGCATGTTTGGTGTTAAGATTTTTTTTTATTTCTGTGTAAATATACTTGTATTTATATACAGTAATTAATTACGTAGTAAATTTCTTGTCGGAGAACAATAGAAAAAAATGTAGAGGTCTTATTAAACGCTTGCAGGGATATGGGTTTAGAAGTAATTGCAGAGAAAACTAAATGGATGGAACTTCGTCAGGACCGTAATACGGCAAATTATGGATGTGTTAAAATATTAAATAATACTTTTGATAAAGTGGATACTTTCAAATATTCAGGATCAATATTAAGACAGGAAAATCATATTCACGAGAAATTAAATGTTGACTATAAGCAGGGAATTCGTATTATTATTTAGTTTAAATCCTAAGACGAATATTCGGACCCAAGAAGAACGGGAATGGGGAATGGCGAAAACTTCATAACGAGGAACTACGTAATTTATACGGTTTATCAAACATTGTTAGGGTCATAGGCTAGAAGACATAGGCGGGTAGGTCATGTAACTAGGATGGAAGAAAGTAGAAACGCTTTCAAAGTCTTAACTGGAAGGCCAATCGGAAAACGACCATTAGGAATACGTAGGCGCAGGTGGGAGGACAATATTAAGATGGATCTCGCAGATATGGGAATACAAAGTAGAAACTGGATCCAGTTAGCTAAGGATAGAAGTCAGTGGAGAGCTTTTGTGAACGCAGCATTGAACCTCCGGGTTCCATAGGCCATAGAGTTAGTTAGTTAGTAAATTTCTAGACCAAGGTTCCTTATAATGTATTATGTTTTAACCCTTTATTTGGCACTGTTGCTCTCAAGCAACATCGCATTCTATTGCTTTATCCGCACGAATTATAACTTCAGTGATAATTTAATTGGCATTTTTGTTTTCATACAGTATTCATATACATGATTTGGGGGGCCGCTTGTTTAGATATTTCTAATCTTCGTCTACAGGAGACAATCACATTTAGTATTGTAGAAGCTTTATCTCCTACGTTTCGCAAAGGTTTTTTTTTTTTCTTATTTTTATTTTTATTTGTAGCATCTTGTTCTGTAGGAAGATATTTCAACGAAACTGCTGCTAATTACTGAAAACATTCTTTTGATATTTGGCCATAATACGGAAATGCTGCTCAGTAGCAACATATAAGAACTGTTTTATGGCAATGTTGCTTTGAAATAAACATCCTGTGTTTTGTAACCAAAGTACAAAAATACTTTAAAAATTGCGAAATTATGATCAGGAAAACATGGGTCAACCACAAAAACAAACTAAATTAAATATTTTGGTAGTAATGTTATTAATGTTTGCCAATTAAAGGGTTAAGTGTAATTTGATTGTATATATTTGTATATGTATGTAAACATAAATTCGATATATTCCAAACGAGCTCTGGATGTGACTCCTTCTTACATTCTGAGGAGTTTCTCATCCTCGTTCTCTTACTTTAAAAAAAAAAAAAAAAAAAAAAAAAACGAGAGGGAAGGGGAAGTTTGTTGGAGGGTGACCACTTGAAGTGTGTCAGGAGAAGCCTATATAAATCCACCCTTCCCTTTTCCGACAAAACAATTACAGCTTACTCTTCGATGGTCTATGTAGCTAGTCGTGAGGACTCACCTCTTGTTTCCGCCAGTTTCTGACGAGGTGCTCTTCGTACTTTGATTATTATGGTTTCCTTTTGGTAAGGAGCAAGAAAATTTGTATGTCCAGATTTTAGGAAATTAAAGTGTACAACTTTTCATATGGACTTTTTAACATTTATAGAGCAGGCAGAATAAGCTCCCCCTGATACCTTTTGCAAATCTCTAAGTGATGAGATCACCAATTTTTAAAATGATAGTTAGCTTCCTTATTCCTTTTTAGAGAGTGTTAGGGACTTTGATCATAGTAGTACTAAATGATGCATACTCTTTAGATCTTGCTGGCATTTTGGTAGTGCTTGAGAAAGTGACTTGACTAGCTACTCTTTATGTACTCGCCGTGAAGAATTTTTAATGGCACTCTCTGATACTGTAAAGACCTGGGAGTAGCATAGGCTTGAATGAGATCTGCCTCCCATACAAGTTTTGAGTATATTTTGTTCATTTTTAAATCTAATCTTATAAGATAATTTCCATAGGAAGTAAAAGGCCTGAAAACAGACGAGTCAACCTATAAATGTCGGATCCAGGATTTTCTGAGGGGGGTGCACAATAACTATTACTACATTTGAATTGAATTGGATTTTTCTTAATGGCTTTAGGCGTTTGTGGTGAATAAGGCAATATTGTTTTTTCTTGGTGAATTCTTTTGCTTCGACCTTCATAAAAAATACTTTAAAACTATTGCTTTTGCTAAGCTCTGCTTACTTTTAAGCCCCAAACGGAAACATGACGGCAGAAAAAGTTTCGAACAATGATGCTATTTCCACTACTAGCTTCTGATTTAGATAGTGTATGCTTACAACGAGGGGGGGTGCACGTGGACGGGCGCACCCCTAAATCCAGCCCTATATATATCCAGAACAAGTAGGCGGAAAGAAAAAATCTTCCCTCTGTATTCAATGCAATCTTAAGCTTTATACTTTTTCTTATCATTTCTGCACATCCCAAGACATACAGTGAAAGTCATAAGTATTCGTACACCGACTGCAAGCTATGATTAAATGCCCGTAGCTCCGACTTTGTTGGAGATAGAGCATTGAAACAAACGGAACTGCATTATCCATTACATTATTTATTATTTACAAAACAAACGTTCTGTGAATGCGAAAACATAGACAAATAATGGCAAAAGAAACAAAAATAAACATGATTTTGATGTGTCAAAAGTATTCGTACACTTACAAAACGTCCAGAAAGAAAATTATTGCGCATAATTCTATATTTGGTTGGGTTCCGTTTGGCCCTAATTACAGCTAGAAGGATCTTCGGTATCGAGTGCACCAAACGTCGCGTATCTTCGACTGTTATAGAAGCCCATTCCTCTTCGAGTGCAGTTTGAAAAGAACGTTTACTCGTAATGCTGCGCTTGCGGAGTTTCTTTTCGAGTAAATGCCATAAATGCTCAATCGGATTGAGGTCAGGCGATTGAGGAGGAGTGGCCAGATGCTTTGGCACATTGTACAGTAACCAGAGCTTTGTATTGTGTGCCGTATGTTTGGGCCTGTTTAAACATAAAGTTATCTTGCAGGCCCATTTGATCAGCACTAGGACGTAGATTTTTCTTCAAGGTGTCAATGTACATATGCTGATCCATAGTACCGTCGATAATTGTCAGCTTTTCCACTCCCGAAGCACTCATGCACCCCCAAACTAGCACTTCCCCACCTCCATGCTTGACGGTTGGTCGCAGATTTTTCGGGTCCATCTCTTTATTTGGCTTCCGCCACACCATTTGTCTACCGTTGGAACCAAAAACATTAAATTTACTCTCGTCTGAGAATATCACTTTGTCCCAGAATGCCACATCTTTGTTCACGTAAGCTTTCGCAAACTGGAACCGCTTCTTTCTATTCACTTCGAAAAAAAAAAAAAATATTTCAAGCAACACGCCCATTATATCCTTGTTTGTTGAAAGCACTACGCACAGTGCTTTCTGAAACTGACATACCTGATTTGGCTGCTTCTGCCACCATCTGCGGAGCACTGATTCTTGGGTTCTTCTTGATTTCATTCAGTAGTATACGCTCACATCGTCCAGTGATCTTCCGTGAACGTCCACTTCGCGGCATGTTTTTGACTGTATTTGTTTCGCAGTATCGATCTATGATTGACTGCACGGTCGAACGTGGTCTTCCGATAATACCTGATATCTCCCGTAAGGATTTGCAGTCGTTATGAAGCCTTATAATTATTTTTCTTTCTGCTTCTGTTGTTTCTGTCCCTTTTCGACCCATTATGTCTTTCGTCTTGAATCAATCTTTGATCTCGAATGATGTTTCGCTGGCCTGTGGTTGTGGTTAGCTTTGCAAACCACCAGAGGGCGATCTAACCGCCAGAGGGCGTGAACAACAGCTCGAACAGCTGGACGATTTTGCCTTTAATTTCAGTGTACGAATACTTTTGACACATCAAAACCATGTTCATTTTGGTTTCTTTTGCCATTATGTGTCTATGTTTTCGCATTCACGGAACGTTTCTTTTGTGCATAATAAAGAAATTAATGGAAAATGCAATGCCTTTTGTTTCAATGATCTATCTCCAACAAAGTCGGAGCTACAAGCATTTAATCATAGCTTGCAGTAGGTGTACGAATACTTAGACACGAATACCGCCTACAACTCTCCTTTTATTTCCCTATTTTTAATTCTAATAATTAAAAGGAATTGAAGAAAGATGGAGAGGAAGAGGGCAGATATTGCAGCAAAAAAACAAAAAAAAAAAAAAAAAAAAACACTTGTCGCTATCACTTACATTTTTCCTTTTGATATTTGTCGACAAACGTACAGACAGACATAACCGTTCCTTAATACCTCCGATTTTTATGCAGAGTATAATTTGAATATGTAAAACTATTGACGAAAAGAAATCGACAAAGAAACTGAAACTAGGAAAGAAATATCGGTTCATTGTTGCGCGAGTGCAATGCAGATGATACAACCCAATTCAAATAGATCCGAAATTTTACATTTTGAGCCATAGTGAAATGATTCATAGCGTAGTGTTAAGAAAATGAAACTACATTACACAGATAAAAATGAGGTGTTGAATCAACACAAAATGACTACCACTTTAGCGTGTTCCTTGTGTGTCAATTCAACACCAAGCACATCGACTTCAGAGCATATCAGAAATACCTCGTTACTAGCTGTGAGCATTTGCATTGTTTTTTATTGTTTGGTATAAGCAAAGCTTTGCAAAAAATATTTTGCATTTATGGCAAGTAACTAATAACATTCTATGTTTTCTGTAATCGGTCACAGTAATATTGTAAATTTGTGAATCATCTGACAACAGTTACACAGTTAGCAGTCCTCCCATCTATTCTCTTTATCTGTTATTCTTGTGTCTTAGCATGTATGAACAGAAGATGGCAGAACTTTTACCTATGTAACTGTTGTCAGACGATTTACAGGTTTACAACAATATTATTGTTACCAATTACAGAAAACATAGAACATTATTCGTTACTTGGCGTAAGTGCC
The DNA here is from genome assembly GCF_964235325.1 of Thermobia domestica. Lineage (NCBI taxonomy): Eukaryota > Metazoa > Arthropoda > Insecta > Zygentoma > Lepismatidae > Thermobia > Thermobia domestica. Next base: position 65,949,742 of record NC_137465.1, on the reverse strand, counting down.
AAATATATTTCGCAAAGCTTTGCTCATATTAAACGATAAATACCAATGCAAATTTCCTCATGTAGTAACGAGTTATTTTTGATGTGCTTTGAAGGCGATGTGCGTGGTGCTGAATTAACACACAAGTAACATGCTAAAGTGGTAGTCATTTTGTGTTGTTTCAACACCTCATTTTTTACAGTGTAGGTTTCAAGTTTTATTTCACACGTGTATACAATTCAGGCCAACAGAAGTGAATAATTAATGTAAATGAATAATGATGAATTAATTTATCTATTGATAATGCGGAAGGAAACCGGAAAATCCCGTGAAACTCTACTGATAGGATGATGCCATAAACTTACTTAGACTAGAATGGAATCAGGGACCTCTAGCATTAGAGATGAACGCTCTACTATTGAGTCACTATGCCTCTCTTCCTCCATATTGTTACAATCTTGGGAAGCTTATGAAGACAGTGGCGTGCCTTCAATTCAACTAAAAAAGGGAGCTACTGTGAGTGAGCCATTCATATATTTTTTTACCGTTATTACTTTGAAGTATACGGTAAATGGAACGCCAGACTGAATGCAATCACGTTGTCGGTACTTGGCAGCAGTTAAGGAGTGTCTACGATTGAACAATTAACATTGTTGGACATGTTCCAACACTTCTAAAAGAATATAAGTACGTACTATCGTATGTCTTTTTTAAGTGTTTAAAATAAAAGTGGACATATTTTCATCAAACGCTATGTCTACTTTCCTCATAAACAAAAGCGATTTTAAAGGAATTTTTTATGTTATAACATTAGTAAAATATTCTTGACGATTGCGCGTATCACCCGGAATTCTGCGTATATCTCTTACATCGAGAAAGCTTTTGTTCGTATATTTGAAGTTGCACTTTATTGATTTTGAAGAAAATGTGAAGAAGTGACATTATTTGTGATCTTAAGCAATAATCTAGCCAATATATAACATTCCAAGATGGGTAAAATAAATTTTGCTGTAATTGAAACTTCAACACGTTCACCTTTATCTTCTTTTATAATTCAGGCAAAATCATTTTACCTAATATCTGGTCTCTATTAATAACATATTGAAATAAAATATGCTAAATAAACTAAATATAAGACAAATTAATTAAACATTAATAGCAGCAGATCCGTGTACGTTGCGTTAATACGAATATCATAACGAATGAGTTTTCTAAGTTAAAAATAAAAATAGATTCAAAGAACATTTGACCAACTTATACAACTTTGTTCGTAAAATCTTGAAAACCTGATACCTCTCAACATGGAGCTACCATGTTAGGGAATTTTGGAACATCCTTTATAACATCGTAAAACAATGTCAGATAACATGTGCAAATTGTGGTGGTGCCATATCGAGAATTATTTCTTTTGGTAATGTTAGAGGTAATATTAAGTTAGGAACTGTTTAGAATAGGTTTGGGATTTATTTTGCATTTGTTATATATATTTCGTTCATTTTTTGCCTTAATTTCTTAAATTTCTCAAACATTTTAACACAATTCTCTTTATTTTCATCAGTAAAACGACTTTCCTATCTCAAAACATTCTGAAACCTCTCCTATAAATTTTCTTCAAATTTTAATTAAAAAATATCAATCATAAAAAATTCTCCATTTTCAGCCATCTTGATAGAAATTCGTCAAAATTACTCAATTTTAAGTTCATCATCTTCAATCTTGTCTCATCTGACGTCAGTAACCCAGAATTATGAAATTATCAATAATTGGTCGCTTTTTTTTAACTATCTCGTAATTTGCTCATTAGCTGATCTTCGTATTATTATGTCACATTGTTGTTGTCTCGAATGGTGTTAGTGTTTAAGAAAACAGTAGCTAAATGCTGCCCGTCTATTCTTGTTAATAAAAGTGGTAAGAACGCTGCTGTATTACAGATTTGAGCAAAATATTTTTTAAAGTGTTATTCAACCGACAATTTTGCGATTTACAAGTTCCAGTTGGACGGAACTGAGCGAAAAATGCAAACATTTGGTGAGGCAGCTTCCTTGTTGATTTAACCAGTATGGCGAATGGTAAAATAATCTTAATTCTTTTAAGGTTTGGATTTTTTTGTGAACGTCAGAGGTTTATCATTAGATAAACCTGTTCAATTTAAGATCATTACTACCCGAGAAGTGTGGAAAAGTTTTCTGGAGGGAACTGAAATGTCAAACTTGGAAAAAAAAAAAAAAGAAAAGAAAAAAAGAAAAAAAAAAGAAAAAGAAAGAAAGAAAGAAAGAAAGAAAGAAAGAAAGAAAGAAAGATAAAAGCTCTTGTTTGTAAGTAGAACACTGTGTGCTTTTCATTCAGGGACAACAGTTTGGATCTCAAGTGGTGTGTTTACCCATCACTACTGGATTACCGTAAGTAATGTAAATTCTAACCTTGAGTGAAACCAAGTGTCAAGTGCTCGAAAACCTGCATTGGGAATTTTATTTAACCTTGAAAATTTATCGAGTGAGATACAGTGGTAGATGGTGTGTTTCATAATGTATTTCAGTGCAACTATGCATTCGTAATCCTTTCCGTTCTCAAAGGATCTACCTAATTACTCAGGCAATATGTGACGGCTTAAGTTTATTTAGGAAAGGGGGGAGGGGTTAGAATAAATTGCTGATAAAACGTAAGAATATGTTCTTTTGACATAATTTTATTTTGGAATGACCATCTTATATAACAAATCAAAGTAAGCCTAATCTCAGATATGTGGTAGCATTTGCTTCTTATTTTAATATTTTACTTGTTTGGGCATGTACTGTTTCGACCACCAAATGTAAACAAACCAGATAGGAGATAGGAACGACGTCTTCTGGTACCGAATTAATATAATATTACATATATATATTTCTTTAACCTACTAACGTATTCGTGTAGAAAATCTTGAAATATTATTCTAAAGCTGTACTTTGGCTGAGTAAAGCTGATAAATTATGTTGCAAAAATTCCGATAGGGAAACTGATTTTCAGCATTGTGTGCTTATTCATTTAGGTGCAAAGGCATAGTAAGTGGCAAAACCGCATCACGATTTTTAAACATTAGCCTTGAATGGCAACCGAAACGTCTTTACAAAGAAAAGAATACTGTTTTGTGTGTGTGTGTGTGTGTGTGTGTGTGTGTGTGTGTGTGTGTGTGTGTGTGTGTGTGTGGTGTGAATGCGTTGTAGGTTAGATTAGGTTAAGATTCTTTTCCATATTGTGTGCACCGATACATTTTGTTTGTGCATGTTAGGTTAAGTTTCTTTTGATATGTATGTGGCAAAGATGTGGTGCCTATTAGTGCAAGCTGTAGTGTACAGCTATGGAATTTAGAATTTTACTATTGATGAAAATATTAAAACAAATGAAAGAGGGTACATATATGTAAACAAAGCAAATGGTTTAGTATATAATATGAAAGTTAATATGATGTGTGTGGAAAAGATAAGATTGCCATGTGTGTATGTGGAATTTTAAAATGCTTTGACACAAATGGTGACATGTACTTTGGTACAGCTTAAGAATAGGCGCGTAAAGCAAAGGCGCCGTTGCTCAATATCTTCTGTAAAGCCTTTTGTTAAAATACTACTCAGCTTCCTTGAAACAAGTAAAGGCTTAGATTGAATAAAATGCTGTTTTATTTGGTATTTCAAAGATATAGTACAATAGAATAATAATTTTTATTACATTTAGTACAGTACAGGTTGATCAGTATTTACACAGTAGTTCGTCTTCCTATCCGTAGGAAAATGGCATAGAGGTTTGTCTTTTTATGCAGACAGATCACCGTAGGAAAATGGCGTAGAGGAAATCTACAGAGAACCCATCGCTGGATATCACGAGTCATGATTTTTTTATTTTTCTAAATTTCGAGTTTCCTTTTATTTTCTTCTATTGTGCAAACTTCATACAGACTGTGGAAGGCAGGTCTTTTGAGTTCCGACTCTTTCTCCAACGACTATGGAGTGAATGAGTGCATCTCTGGTTTTGAGCTGTTCTTCTCTCAGAGCCACTTTGACTTGTATCTGGTTAAACTGGTGATATACTTAAACGGATCTTGGTCCCGAGAAAGCGAACTTCTGAGAATAACGGTATACACAATCACAAACAATACAACATATTACACATACAATTATTATTATTATTATTATTATTATTATTATTATTATTTGTTAGTATTAGTTACAAACCTTCTCGCTTCAGAATATAGAGTTTGTCAACAAAAGGAAATAACTAATAAACAATCTTATTTTTTAACTATTATGGAAATATATTAGAAGTCAAAACGCTAAATCATTGAACTTATGATTGTAAGGATGACACACTTTTAAAAGAGATTGTCAGGTAATCAACGTCTTTTTAACTATATTTTTGTATATAAAATCCATCTACGATTATCATTTATTTTAGCGATTCGGTACTTCGATTCAGTGGGACAGCGATTATGTTTTGTCCATAGCGTCAGTCGTTTGATATTTTCCAGATAAAGATCTTGTTCACATATCTTCTTGCGGTTCTCCTATTTCATTCTACTATATATTAACTGTTCTTTACTACTCGCTCTGATGAGAATACTTACAAGTATTAAATGTAATCATCAGTAGCTTGGTTCACTCGGCTCAAGTCCCTCATTAGTAAAGTGATATTGAAAGTGGATTCTGCTTATATGCAGTATGTTCCATTTGTGATTTCGATATTAGGACATTTTTGTTAGTTACTGGCGTAAGTATATGGAAGGTTGTAGTTTTACTCCAGATGTAATTATGTGTGAGTGTGTATGAAGTACGTTATTCATCGGTAACTACTAGCCAAATTTACACCAAATTTAATGCACTAATACACGATCATCCAAGGAATAAAGATCACTATATGTGATAACCGAGCTCGGCCGGCGACATGCTTGGCGCGACTTGCTTTTGTAATGTATTTTATTTCTCGGTAACCACTGGCCAAATATCATCGTCATTTGGTGGTCAGTAGCCCATCATCCAAGGAATAAGGATCACTATTCTTGGTGGCCGACTAGGCTAAGGACAGGCTCTTCTCGGTACTGCTTTTATGTGACACTTCATTTCTCGGTAACTACTGGCCTGATCTGAAGGAAATTTACTGGACAAGTAGCCTATCGTCTAAGAATAGAAATCTCTTTATTTGGTGGCCAAGCTTGGCCATATACAGGCTCGGCTCGGCAACACAGACTGTGTTCCAGAGCTATGCACGCTGGGAGCTTCCGAGTTCAGTTTAGTGGCTATATTCTCTTTGTTAAATTTATCACAAAGAAAAACAAGAATTAGTCATGTTAAGAAATCATGAAAGCTGTAGATTTAACCCTACATAAGATTTCAACAAATTATTATATACTGTAATCTTCATCTTTTCTATCTCTTTCTCTGTGACATATGTATCAAAATTTACTAATTTAGATTGCAAATAGAAAACATAAAACAGGTAAATGTACGTTAAAATTAAATATATACCATTTTCAAATTACTGAGCTCTAGCTTAGCCGCATTGTTTGTGCGCGCGACTTCGATATGAATGGGTAGCATTCATAAGTCCTAAACCGCACAAGACCTAAACGGCATAAGTCCTAAAAATATAAGCACTAGTTCTAAATTTTAGGTTTTGTGCCTTTTAGGACTAGTGCCGTTTAGGTCTTGTGCCGAGAAATGATTTTTTGGTGTTGTGCCGTTTAGGATTTGTGCCGTTTAGGTCCTGTGCCTTTTTCATTCACCTGCTTTACTTCTGAAATTCGCTACCACCACACAAAATTGAGACGATGCATTAACTAGTTGGCAATAATGTTACGAACGTAGCTAATTCCAACGGTAACAGCTCTATTTGTACTACTAAAATTATTATTATCTGTTTTGCAGTTATACATGAATTACATTATATAACGTATTTCATTCTAAGAATTAATTATATAATTAGTTAAGAAATTCCATTCTTTCAAATGGAGATACGAGAATCTCATAAGAAGTTTCTAAAAAAATATTAAAAATGTTTAAACAGCATATTCTTCTAGACTTTTCTGAAAACAAGCAAGCATTCAGAATTGCAATATATATACTCTGTGAAGGGTATTTTATTAAGAGTAGGACAACAGTTCACTGAACTAACGCTGGATAATTTTATTGCTACCATTGGACGTAATGGGTCATTCATATGGGGACACGGCACTAGCCCTAAACGGAACAAATCCTAAATGGCACAAGACCTAAAAATCATTTCGCGGCATAAGTCCTAAACGGCACTAGTTCTAAATGGCAGAAGACCTAAAAATCATTTCGCGGCTTAAGTCATAGACGGCACTAGTCCTAAATGGCACAAGACCTAAACGGCACTGGACCTAAAAATCTCCTGTGGCGCTACCATCGCGTCCGTGCCCAGGATACTGTCAATCTGTTAGTCAAAGTTTTAGATATACTGTTTCATATTACAGAACCAGATTCTAGCTTAGTTCTTACAAGTAATTTGTATACATAGATATTCTATCGTTCTGAAATAGAAAAAAAAAATAAAGCCTATTGTTCTTTCTTGCTGTTTGCATGATAGCATTTAGTGTGGTGACAAAATATTAACTACCTATCAAATGTGATTCCCAAATTTTTCATAATGCCTGTTTTTTTTTTTTTTTTTTTATTTCCACACCATTGACCTGGTATTAGTAATATAATGTGTTTTACTTTTGCTTTCTTTGTAATTATAAATTTTGCTTTCTTTGTGTTGATTTGAAGTAAGTTATTTTTACACTTATATTTATCATATTCAACTCTTTCCGAAGGAAATAGTTGCCATATTCATAATTAACTACTCTTTACTCGTTACCATTATTAACAATGGTTTTAGTATTACTGATATAGCTGTTACCGTTGGAATTAACTATTATTATTATTATTATTATTATTATTATTATTATTATTATTATTATTATTATTATTATTATTATTATATATTTCAAATATGCTACATTTTTGGGACCTGACACTTGAATGTACGTGACGTTAAAATCAAAAGTTATGTCACGGACAGCAAATGATGGTTTAACAACCAAAACAAACTTTTGGCCTCTCAAGTGAGGGTTAGTCAGTGTTTTATAATTACAGCAAATTAATAATGTTTATAATAGAATGTGATTGAAACAGTTTTTAAAACATTAAACTACGTTAAAATCTTACAATAATTAAAAGAACTAAATTAATCATCCACTTTGTACTCTCATTTGTTTAACTGGATGAATCCAGACCTAAAGGAAAAGAGTTTTCTGCCCAAATCTCACAAGCAGTGGAAATTTTAATATTATAAAAATTGAACCTTCTTCCCTATTAAAATTTGTAATGTTCAAGACACTAAAACATATATTTTATTACTTTTAGTTAAAAGTTGAAATACAGAGTTTCATGCATCCAGCTTAAGCAAATCGTTCTTTACTTTATAAATATTTTCTGAATAAATAATGGGAAATTCAAACATTAAAGAAAATGCACCCTTTGTTCTTTCTCTTTTATGTGTTGAATTTTCAGTCTTTTTCCTTTGTTTGTGTGTTTTACAATGGAAAGTTTATAAAAATGTCAAGTTTCATTTTACTAGCTTCAGAGATTTGCAAGATACGCTACTCTTACAAGGCAGGGTACCTCGGTGTAACACGCCGATTTTGATAAGATTGCACAGACATACAGATCATCAAAAAAGAAGCGACACGTATTTTTTTATGTGGCCAACAAGCGTATTGAAAGGGTCAAATGGGGGCATAAAAATGGGGTCAAAATGAGATTTTATGCAATATAGCGAGAACGAGAAGAGATATCGGGAAAGGTTAAATGTACGATATACTACCCATAGTTGACGCAAGCCATTGAGGTAGAACTTACCCATGTGAAGAAAGCAGAACATCCGGAAATGGACCAATAACATGTACAACATATTCATAATGTGCTACAGAAATGAGTGAAGAGGGTGGCAAGGAGCAGGAAGAAAGAAAACACGAAAATGTAAAATACGTGTTTTTGCTTTGGGTGCATACGTTATCCATATGCGAAAGAGACGCAAATTTATCTCACTGCACGAAGATTCGTCTCTACAAGCATGAAGGATACAAACGTCGTTCGTATAGGCAGCCAGTGAGACAATACTGCACAGTGGGTTGCATATATTGTGCAATGGGAGCAACGGTGAGATACATATTGGAAACGGGAATGTTTGTAGCTAGTAACACACACACACACACAAAATGCATTGCACAGTAGAATGTAATAGCAGGTGGTCCACATGTAAGATAAAGAGCAACAGCAATATCAGTTCTACGCATGAGTATCTACATTATATCATGAAAATACGCGTACATATGTACGTACAACATAAAAGTCAGCAGAGGTGTATGCTGAAAACAAGACGCTCACTCCTGATAAGTAGCACAAAAATGATATTTCAGGAAGAAATCGTCCAAACAAAAACAGTATTTGCACCACGAACACTTGATGATGGATGGGTTCTGGCACTCTGCTTCTTCGCAGACCAATGACGTCAACTGATGAAAACAAAACTCCACTGGATTTGGAAAATAATCTGGTCGTGATGAAAGATATCCAGAACAAAACCATGCGTATTGGAATAGATGTATGTACCGTGGAGATGAAAGTTGATTATGCACAAGGGATTGAAGTTTCAGTATATTGTCTCTGCTGTATAGATTGATGTTGAGTTGCTGAAGGCGTACCGCATCAGATACTTTGCGTACGAAGTTCTTCCAAATTCTGAAACCATACACATCCAGAGGTTGTATTAACCCAGTTGTGTGTGTAGGTATTGTCATAATGTTGCACTGCTTGTCCTGTGGCATTATTGTTGCCAAGTCGGATCGATCATAACCCGTCCACGAGTCGACTAACAGTACCGTTTGCTCATTGACTTGTGGAAGGAACACTGATTGGAACCACGTCTTAACGATCTGTTTTGTCACTTTCCCAGATGATGATGCACAAATATATAAGTTTTGTGGGCGGAACATTGTTTGCTGAATCCGTGGCCCAAACGTACCATGAAGTTCTTTCAAGACTATGAGCATGGGCGACAGCAATCTTCCACTGGCAGATATAACAGGCTGTATTGTGTAGCTATGTGTGATGGCAGGTAGAGATTGCATTGTTGCTGTAATATGCTTCTCGCCTCGCAAAGCCAGAGAGCGTCCAGAGTGAAATTCTAAAGCAAAGCCACTCTGATCTGTGTTATATACGTTATCCTCGCCATGAGCAGTAATGAGTGATTGTACATTTTGGACTAAGGTTTTAGCGCTTTCGTGCACTTGTGTGGCCTTTGCTGTAATGCTATGTGTTACAAATTTTGTAACTTTGCGTGAGACGATACCGTGACTTGTTTTAAAGCGCCATAACCATTTCTTCGAAGCTTTGAAATTAGCAACGGCTGTTGTTTGGTTTGCTTCTAACGCCCAACGTTGCAAGTCTGTGTCATGGACAATTAAATGCCGCTGTTTTGCTGTCGCAAATTTTTCATACACAGTTCGGTCTATCACGTTTAGCTTTTCACGTTTGGTTCCACCTTCTGTGATCTGTTTCTCCCATCTATATAGATCTGTTCTGCATTTGACACGCTTGAAGTGTTTCTGTACAGATTTCCAGGACATCTTTCTCTTCTTCCCTCGTTTCCAAAACGATACTGCCTTCCGCTTGTATCCCATGTCCACAATATCTCTGCTCTTGACTCCAGTTGTATGTACGTTGGAGGTCGTTGGGCCATCCCACTCATCCATCTCATCTTCACTTGCCATACTTGGGATGTCTGATCTACTGCTGCATAATAGGTCTTCTTCAATCTCAACATACATGTGCCCATTCGTCTTGAAACTTTCTAGGATGTTAAAAATATAGTCCTTGAGCTCCATTTCCGTTACCGTTCGTGGTGTCCGGACATATTGTGTTACCTGATATGCCTCCACTAGCATATCCACCACATTCACGGGATTCACATAGACCATCTTGCGACCACAAACGTCACAAGCCCACTTACACCTCACATGAATTTTGTTACACACGCACAAATACGCACAAGCACACACCACCAGTTACACAACAATCAAATACCACTCCAGCTACCACACTTCCAATGTTCACCACTAGGTCTCACAAGCAGTTAAACGTCGCCTTGCTTGTCTTGTTGAGAATAGTACCTGTGAAAGACACAAATGCACATACACTTTGCTGGCTCTACACCTCGCGTTTGGCAACTTTGTATACTCAAACCAGCTCGTATTGCATACGCCGCGTCCAATACTCTCACTGTTAAAACTGATTTTGTGTACAACGTCAACTTGCTCTATCTTTCCTTACAGTACCTGCACCTGTCGTAATGTGCTACGTCATCTGACCTCGTATTCCTTCATCTATTAGTCGTTTCTACCACTCAACTTGAGGTTTTGATCTTATATGCAACCCGCTGTGCAGTACTGTCTTGCTGGCTGCCTAAACGAACGGCGTTTGCATCCTTCTTGCGTGTAGAGATGAATCTTCGTGCAGTGAGATGAATCTGCGTCCCTTTCGCAAACGGATGACGTATGAACTCAAAGCAAAAACACGTATTTTCCATTTTCGTGTTTTCTTTCTTCCTGCTCCTTGCCACCCTCTTCACTCATTTCTGTAGCACATTATGACAATGTTGTACATGTTATTGGTCCATTTCCGGATGTTCTGCTTTCTTCACATGGGTAAGTTCTACCTCAATGGCTTGCGTCAACTATGGGTAGTATTTCGTACATTTAACCTTTTCCGATATCTCTTCTCGTTCTCGCTATATTGCATAAAATCTCATTTTGACCCCATTTTTATGTCCCTATTTGACCCTTTCAATACGCTTGTTGGCCAATATAAAAAAATACGTGTCGCTTCTTTTTTGATGATCTGTATGTCTGTGCAATCTTATCAAAATCGGCGTGTTACACCGAGGTACCCTGCCTTGTTAGAAACAATCTTACCCCACCCTTTTTACGATATGTATTTCCAAAAATTCTTTCTTATATCCTGCTTTCGTAAGAAAATGATTTTTTTTAAAATTTAACGACTCTATTTGTATTAGTATACCCAGAAAGTCACTTCTCTTAACTATTTTATATAAGAGTACGGAAGGTGAAGACAGTCAAACAAATTGATTTTCATGAACAGTTTCCGATTTCTTATTCGTACATTTCTCACAAGCTGTACTTTTAAATTGACGCACTGTCGAGACCCAGGTTTCAAAAAGGTAACAAACTGAAAATATAATAATAATAATAAGAAGAATAAGAATAATAAGAATATATGTATTTATGTACGTGTTTATATGTATATATTTATTGTCTTATTGAAGCTTTCGTAATTTGGAAATATACTTTTGGTTTATTTTTAATATGAAAAAGTCTGCTCTCCTGGAAAAGTTTGCAGGCTACATCTCTAAATGACTATGCATTGGTTTCTTCAAACATATTGTGTTGCATATTACATTAATAATTTAGCGTTATTTGTTGATCTTTTTCTGCCTTATACATATCAACTCTATCAAAACACACTGTGAAATATAGTAACTGTCTGCGTTCTTAATGTATAGAGTCGGTATTTAATGTTCATTTGTGAAGTATCTAGTGGACGTTTGTCCTAATTAAGCAAATTTTGATGGGCTTTCGTCTTACCTTTGGAACGTTAGTGAGCTTTTGTGTCCTACTCTTAATAAAATACACTTCACAGAGTATATATATTGCAATTCTGAATGCTTGCTTGTTTTCAGAAAAGTCTGGAAAAATATGCTCTTTAAACATTTTTATAATTTTTCTTTTTTTTTTTTTTAGAAATTTGTTATGGGATTCTCGTATCTCCGTTTGAAAGAATGGAATTTCTTAACCAATTACATAATTAACGTATTCTTAGAATGAAATACGTTATATAATGTAATTCATGTATAACTGGAAATCAGATAATTATAATTTTAGTAGTACAAATATAGCTGTTACCGTTGGAATTAGCTACGTTCATAACATTATTGCCAACTAGTTAATGTATCGTCTCAATTTCGTGTGGTGGTAGCGAATTTCAGAAGTAAAGCAGGTGAATGAAAAAGGCACAAGACCTAAACGGCATAAGATCTAAACGTCACAAGACCTAAAAATCCTTTCACGTCATTAGTCCTAAACGGCACAAGTACTAAACAGCAGTAGTCCTAAACGGCACAAGACCTAAAAAAAATTTTCTCGGCACAAGACCTAAACGGCACTAGTTCTAAAAGACACAAGACCTAAAATTTAGGACTAGTGCCTATATTTTTAGGACTTATGCCATTTAGGTCTTGTGTCGTTTAGGACTTAAGTACCAATGATAGTGGTCCCGCTTAATTTAGCGTCTAGGCTCCAATGTAGTGTCACATATTTGATTCCCCTTTCTCGCCTTGTATATTACAAAATAAATTAATCCGTTCTAATAGAAATTTCTTGTGTGGGCTTTTCTGTATTATACATTATAATACACTGTTATCTTTTAGACAAAGTGATCCTGCCTATAAACATGCATTCAAGGGGAAGTTTTTTGTAGTCGCGACTAAATGCACAATTCATTGTGACGACAATTTTATTATTCCAATTTACAATATAATAACTATGTATTTTTTGAGGGAAGGGGAGAGTGCTGAAGAATAGTTTTGAGTGTGAGAATGTGGTTATTTGGCCCTGTACGTCTCAGTTATTCGCTTCAAACGCCATATTTCCAGGCCAGTATATGTAATGATTTCTACATATTACTATGTTACGTATGAGCACAATATGAAATCAGAAATCTGAATCCAGTAATAAGGTCATTGAGTTATGTTGTAAGATCTAATTTATGCAAATATCTATCGCGAAACTGAAATATTCAGTCACCAATGGTGACCTGGCGATCGAAAATATCAACCTGGTAACAATTTGATACATAGACGTACAATTTGATACATGATTTGGCTTTAATTTTTTAAATTTTTTTTCAGACCACACTGGAACATTGTAAAAAATATAAAAATAAACAAATTCAGTTAGAAAGCTCCTGCTCGTATCCTGATTATTCTAAGCACATGGTTTGTATGTCGTAGTTTTCAGAATGATGCCGGATTTTGAGTGTAATCACACATACGTGTCCCGATTCATAAATTCAGGAAATTTTCTAAAATTTAAACCTTTATTTTCTGCTAAATTTTATTTTCTGAAGAACGTTTCTATTTAATTTGAGCTCCTATATCGGGTCTCTAGGTTCAGATTTCTGAAAGAGCGCTACCTGTAAAATATTATGTCATAAAAGTACGACATTAAAACACAATACATGAAGTAAAAATCTATACTTTCGTGTCCTTAACACACATCCGAGGACGTAATGTATCTTTGGTAGGTTTCCCGACAAACGCATTGTACAGAGTCTGTTTGATCAGATGAATCAACTTTGTAACGAAATTAGAAGGTATTAATACAAGTTCTTCGAACTTCGACGCCTCATTCGTACAGCTACCAGCAAAAGTATCTCCCCCCTAAGTGCTCTAATTCCATTACTTGGGGTCGAGATTTTTTTCAGTTTGTAAAACGCCCGGGCAGATTCAATTCAACTTACACGTACCTTTTCTTGGCACTGACAGCAGTTGGTAGCACTGTCAGGTCCTTATACAAGTAAAATTGTAAGTAGATTTCTATATTCTGACATGAATCTCTCTTGGTCTGAGCGTGTTTTCCAATGAACATCAAATAATAATCTCAATATTGCTGTGTATGTAAAGTATTTCAATATCCTGCATGTTCAAAGACATAAATACACTGATTACGCATGAATCAGAAAATGCTTGAAAGTAGGTGAAAATATCAAATTTAGCACAACTCCTGGAAATAAGTTTGTAAATCATTGTTTCCGGTGACAGAACTTCTCCAAGTCTCCTCATTCCAAAAGCTGTTTTCTTTCTGGAGAGTAGATCTTGCTTGTCACACTGAGTATGCATTGAAATTGATATTGAAACATTTGAAAAAGTTTCAACCTGGCCGGGATTTGAAAACCGGGTCGGCCAATAGAATTTAAATGCGCTAACCTAATGCGTCACTTCATTTTCCGCACAAACTATTAGCAATTTAAAATTGTTGCATGTAAGATTATATACAAGATATTAATGCCCTTATATGGAGAAGATCCTTATGTGAGTGTCACAAGCACTTACTCGAGATTTCTCTTTTCAACTCCAAAAGAAGTTATGTAGACCTTTGTCATTGAGAAAAATATCACAATACGTTCTTCAACTTCAGGCTACTTCATTGACTTCTAAATTCCAAAGATGAAAACACGGCAGACATTATTTTCACATCCTTTGAATTGTATTAACGCGTGTATAAATAAAAACTTCTATTTGCATCTTCCCTAACTACTAGTTTATTTTATTATCTTTGTATGAGAAATTTGTGACAGATTACTGAAGATTGTGAGGTGAAGCACATTGGGGTTCGAATCACTCTGAAGAGCAAGGTCGGAATTTTAACTGTCCTCGATATTTCTGTGTTCGTGTCCGTGTCTTGTTCGGAACAAGTCAAAAGGATCTGAGGTGCTACTGGCGAACAAATATACAGTTGGAGCGAATTAAAACAAGATTGGTAAAGCATGAAACTCGTATGGTAGTGACACTTGTTCGAATCCTATGGTGGCAATTGGAAGGTATTGTTTACGTACTTGATATTGTCTGTTATTTACTTATTATTATTATTATTATTATTATTATTATTATTATTATTATTATTATTATTATTATTATTATTATTATTATTATTGGAAAGTTGAGACTTAATTACATGTTTTATATTTTATGAAGTTTTTGATTGGATTTCAACTTTTTGTTGGTATGGATCGTGTGTGGAACGTACTGAATTGGGAAATTGCTTAAACCATTAATATTTCTAGCAGTAGTAGAAGAAGTAAGAGAAACTTATCAGCAATTGCTGGGAAACAATAACTTTTATGTTTTATCAATCTATTTCTGAGCCATACTAACCATATGCCTTAAGTATTCATAAATTTTTCAATAAACACGTTACGTTCCCAGACAGCACGAATAAAGGCTGATACAGGTGACGTAATCTTGTAGACACATTTCGTAGGTCAGGGTTCTATTGCGAGTGCACTGAAGAAAGCTGTCTCAACACTACGACCGAGAGAAATTGAATATTTTCCATGATATATTACATTGGAAGTATCTACATTACAAATGAATTTGTTTTAATTATCAAGCGGGAATCGAATGCACGACCATTTGGATGTGAAATCAACACTTGTACCACTACTCTAAGACATTGCTGTTAATTGAAAGGGAAAACTTGGCGTGAAGTGTCTTCAACAATTTGCACACTTTTACAATTTCAATTGTAAAACTCTTGTTTCCGTCATAATAAAATAGTAAGTGTTATGTAGAGA
This sequence comes from Thermobia domestica, assembly GCF_964235325.1. NCBI lineage: Eukaryota > Metazoa > Arthropoda > Insecta > Zygentoma > Lepismatidae > Thermobia > Thermobia domestica. The sequence goes on along the minus strand of NC_137465.1, from coordinate 65,934,308 downwards.
CAGTAATAAAAGATATTCAAGTCTAAATTGTAAACGTAAATTGTTGAAAATGAGCGATAGTATTAGTGGATGTTGTTGCAGATTTAGATATGAGGAAGTTTAACGCCCTGTTTGAGCATCGAGGCTAAATATTTCGTGAAACTAGAGTTTAAATATGTCTCTTTAGAAATGAAATGAAATCTTTAAGTTTCACGTCTCACGTTATGCCAGTTAGGCTAAAGGAGGCGATTTTATATATATATATATATATATATATATATATATATATATATATATATATATATATATATATATATATATATATGCAGGGTGGGCCATTTTAATTAATCCACGGAAATATCTGAAAAATGATAAAACATAGAAGAAATGTTTCAAGTACACGTCATATATTGCTAAGGGGGAAATCCAATTCCGCCAAAAGTACCCCTCCCCGCCCCCCGTAAATGGGGGTAACGGGGGGTAACTTTGAAATGTCAAATGGGAACATGGGTCGAGTAATACCTCGTTCGAAAGGTCTTGGAAAACTAAGTAACGCTGTACCAAAATATGTTCCATATTGTGCACCGGTTTCAAAATGGCCGCCATAATATAGTTCGGAAAGTCCAGTACCCGTAGTGTGAAAACCATGGAAGGTAAATGAATGGAACAAAATTGAAATACGTAAATATCATAGGGCATATCAAACGGTGTGGTCCCTGTGATCCCAGTGGCCTCCCTAAAGGGGTTTTGGGGACTAACTTCAAAATTTCAAATAGTAACATGAGACGAATGGTACCACGTTCGATAAATCTTGCAAAATCTAGCATATTGCAGGAGGAAACGATTGATGTGAAATGGCAGTGTTCTCAAAAGGCCGCCGAAACATAGTATCCGTGTCAGAGAAAAGGTTTAGTACCCGTAGTATGAAAGCGATTGGAGATAAATCAACAAAAGAAAAACTGGAGTAGCTAACTGACGTAAGGCACATCGAGAGGTGTTGTCGGGGTGACTCCAAGGGCCAACTGAAAGGTATCCGGGGCCAACTTGAAAATTTCAAATAGCAGCTTGAAGCGAGTAACATCACGTTGCATAGACAAATTAATATCAAACAGCTTCTGTAAGAAAATTTTCGACATGAGACACCGTTTTCAAAATGATCGCAAAGACATGGTGACTGTGTCTAAGAAAACGTCTAGTGCCCATAGTATGAATACGGTTAGACATAAATGAAAATAACGAAAATTAAATAGGAAAACCACGGAGGCGTTCCAAGGCTCGAGAATAATACAACAGAGATAAGAATATTAGAGTAAAATTGCCATAATGTATAGAGAGAAATCCAAGTCCTACAAAATAATCTCTCCCTGCGCTCTGTATGTGAGTGGGGTGGAAAGTAAAGTGAAAATTCAAACGAGAACTCTACTTTAATTCGTAAATTAAGGCTAACCTTACAAATAGGTATGGTGTGGTTGAAACATTTGTTTGTAAGGATGACGCTGTAGTGACTAAAAAATGAGAAACTTTTATGCAATGCGTGCTGGTTATTCAGAAAGCATTTCGGGGATATACGTACACACCGTTTCGTCCTTCAAGCTTACAATATGACATGAATGCTAATAGTTAATCAACATGTAACTGTGGCCATCCGCGTCAACTTAGTGCACCAATTCTCTATGCATGAAGTCTGCCTTCCAAACAGCATTGGGTAGGTCAAGCGTACGCCCGAACCGTTGTCCGGTCGGACATTGAAATTTTGAAGTTAGCCCACAAGACCGCTTCAGAGAGGCCACTGGGATCACAGGGATTAAATCATTTGATATGCCCTATGATATTTACGTATTTCAATTTTGTTCCATTCATTTACCTTCCATGGTTTTCTCTACTACGGGTACTGGAGTTTCCGAACCATATCATGGCGGCCATTTTGAAACTGGTACACAATATGGAACATATTTTGGTACAGCGTTACTTAGTTTTTCAAGACCTTTCGAACGAGGTATTACTCGACCCATGTTCCCATTTGACATTTCAAAGTTACCCCCGTTACCCCCATTTAAGGGGGGCAAGGAGGGGTACTTTTGGCGGAATTGGTTTTCCCCCTTAGCAATATATAACGTGTACTTCAAAAATTTCTTCTATGTTTTATCATTTTTCATATATTTCCGTGGATTAATTAAAATGGCCCACCCTGTATATATATATATATATATATATATATATATATATATATATATATATATATATATATATATATATATATATATCTTAGGGTATTTCTTTATAATTATTTTCTTTCACGAGCCATTAATATACATTGCAGATTGTCGAGTTCAACATTCTGTCAGTCTACTCGATATTGCGGAGATCAAAATCTCTAACCGTTGGCTCACGAAGATGTGATTTGTGAATGTAAATGCAAAGAAGGCTAAAATAGTTTTGAATTAAATAACATTTGTATTAATGACGTCCATTATGGAAAAAACATTTAAACAAGGATGTTTTCAAATTTGCCACCTTTTCTTATAAATTCCAACAGAGTAAAGTTTTAAATTCATATTAAAGCTTTTATAACTGAGACACTTACAAAACCTCAGTTTCTGACACTTAACCTCTACAAAAACGTTGACAAGTTTTTGAACAGGGGATTTTTAGAGAATGTTTAAGGCTAATAGACCTAGAATCGTAGAATCGAGAACGGTAGTTTCGGTTTGTAACATAAACCGGTTTGAAACGGTTAAGCGAACCGAAAGATGGTTCTATTTTCTATTCATCATTAACCTGTTCTTCCAAAGTAAGTTATTAAGAAAAAGACATGGGCTGTTGTAATTTCGTTCAAAATTAAAAGAGCAGACCCACAATTACTCAATCTAAAAAGAAATGATTCCATATAGTTCGAGCTTTGTATCAAAATATATAAAAATATTCTCAAAAAGTTCAATTCAGTGTTTGAAACAGACACTGGATAAAGAGAATTATGGTTTGGTTTCTGAAATAAACCGAAACATTCAGTTTGAAGCTTAACCAATACCCAAACCGGTTAACCAATTAACCAATATTTTGCAACGTTTCTAGTGTATACACTGTAGGTAGCCTTTCGATTGTTTATCGTTGTTTTGAACCCATCGGACCACTTCATCAGCTAGGTATCATGTTGTGGGCAATAATTAAAAGAATGAAAGCTGTATCCTTCCAAAAATCCTTCCTTAAAAACGTGTCAAATTCTTCGAAAAAGTTAAATACCAAAATATGAAATTTAATAATTGTCTCAATTTTAAAAGATGAAAAGAATTTATATGCAAGTGGCAAGAAAATATCCTTGTTCTGATATTTTTTCCATAATGGACATCATTATTGCGAATATTATTTAATTCTAAACAATTTTCTCTTTCTTTGCATTGTTAAAGCCAATGTCTTGAGTTTCAGGTTGTTTACATTAAGGAGCATTCTGATTGTCTAAATTATTAAGACCTCAGCGATTTATTCCTCCACACGTCTCCTTCATAACCTCCGTAACAAATTCGGGAGACCATCGGACTAATGGTCATATGATTGGTGGTTCGAGCCCACTCCCGAGTTTATTTTTTTGTTTTTTGAAACTCACTTTAATATAAAGAAATAACGTATATAGGCGATTTAACATATTTTGGGTGAGTAATTTTGTAATTTATTGGTCTTTCACCTCTCTGTCGCTACTGGAAAACTAATGGTATAATTTTCAAAATGGAAGTGGGGCCACAACAAGTCGTCACTCCAGGGCATCCACTTTTTGCCGAGAGTTACCCATCGCTGGTCCACCGACATTTTCGACATGAGGTAGCTTGAGTTTCAGGTTGTTTACATTATGAGGTTTTTTTTCTAAATTTCACACAAACAACACGTAAATACAAAATAACGTAATAAACAGAAATATGTAAAAAAAAAAGTGCGTTTGAGTGGACGGCCACGCGTCAAGTTTTCGAGGGTCAACAGTTAGAGATTTCGATCTCCTCAATATCGTGTAGATTTGCAATGTATATTAATGCCTCGTGAAAGAATATAATTATAAAGAAATACCCGAAGATATATATATATATATATATATATATAATCGTCTCCTTTAGCCTAGCCGGCATAACCGTGAAACGTAAAACTTAAAGATTTCCTTTCATTTAATTTCCTAAAAGATATACTTAAACTGCAGTTTCACCAAATATTTAGCCTCGATGCTCAAACAGGGCGTTAAACTTCCTCATATCTAAATGCTGGAACGACATCTACTAATACTACTTCTATCGCTCATTTTCAACAATTTACGTTGACAATTTAGACTTGAATCCTTTTGATTACTATTTCTCCATAACACTTACTATTTTAGTATGACGGAAACAAGAGTTTTACAACATTGGAATTGCAAAAGTGTGCACTTTGATAAATACACTTAACACTAAGTTCTTCCCCTTAATTAATAGCTATATCTTAGAGTATTTGGTTAAACCTTGATTTCACATCCCGATGGTTCTGGGTGGAATTCCCGCTGGGTAATCAAAGAAAAATTTTATAATTTGTAATATTGATACTTCCAGTGTAAGATAACATGAAAATATTCAATTTCGCTTAGTCGTAGTATTGAGACAACTTCCTTCAGTGCACTCGCAATAGAAAAGTGAACTACAAAACAACTTCAAGATCACGTCAGCCGTATTAACCTTGATTGGTATTGTCTGGAAAAGTAACGTGTTTAGCAAAAAATTGATGAATACGTAAGGCATATTGTTAGTATGGTCAACATTGCTTTGTAATGGTAATTATTTGAGCTATTATATAATTTTATGATTCAAAGATAATTTTTTTTATAAAAAGAAAATCGGTTTCCTTTCATTTTAAAAAAAATGAAAATGAGATTTATACATGCGCAATGGATCTTCTGAGTAAAAAAATAAAACCGTGAAAAAAACAACAAGTAATCCAGGAACTTGTGGTGAAGTCACTCCACGCGAGAGATTCGAATTCAAATTAACATATTTGATATATATTAGAAATGGCCAAAATTTTCCGGAATCCGGATTCCGGAAATTTTGATTTCCGGAATCGGAAAATTTACTTTCCGGAATTCGAAAAAATTCCGGATTTCGGAAAAAATCCGGAATTCGGAAAAATTCCGGAATTCGGAAAAAATCCGGAATTCGGAAAAATTTCGGAATTCAGAAAAATTCCGGAATTCAGAAAAATTTCGGAATTCGGAAAAAATCCGGAATTCAGAAAAAATCCGGAATTCAGAAAAATTCCGGATTTCGGAAAAATTCCGGAATTCAGAAAAAATCCGACATTCGGAAAAAATCCGGAATTTAGAAAAATCGGAATTTTTCCGAAATCCGGAATTTTTCCGATTTTACTTTCCGGATTCCGGAAAGTAAGAATTCTGGAATTGGCCATCCCTAGCTAGTAGCTGTTAAAAGAGAAACACAATAATGAATATATATACTGTATTAGTTTCTTGTAGTTGGATATGTCTTTATCACTTACGTAGACAATTGCTACTGCAGTTATTTACTGCTTTATGAGAAAGGTCTTATTTTCACACACAAAAAAGTCGCCGGTATGTCTCAAACATTATCGCGTTCCCACCTGCAGCTGCTCCAAAGCACTGCAAACTACTTTTTAACCAGGCGAAAGGCAGCGAAGGAAAAGAAATCTCAACAAATATTCTAATAACATTCGCTTATTGTCAACATACCTACAGTGAGCGCAGAAAGTGTTCGTACACCGTGCATACTTTATATTGAAAACAGCTAGCATGAGAACGGGAGGTGGAAAATATATACGGTATATAACCAGAATTAAGACTACACATCCATACATTTTATTTCTATATACAAGAGAAAGGCCAAACAAACACAATCACTGTTTTGTTCAGAAGAAAAGAGAGAATTCCTTTTTTGTAAACGCAAAAAGTCACCGTACACTTATGCTTGAATTAATGCTTATAAAGTATATTACGTTATTTAATATTTTGTGGGATTACCCTGTGCGTTAATGATTGTCTGTAGTCTTCGTGGCATTGATTTCACCAGTAGTAATTCGTAGTTCTGTAGCTTCGGGACTGATTATGTCCCATTCTTCTTGAATAGCTCTTCTCAGGCCTTCTTTAGTAGAGAAGCTCTGCCTTCTGATTCTTGTCTCCAGAACAGACTATAGATGTTCTATGGGGTTCATGTCTAGGGATTGGGGAGGTGTGCGAAGCTGTTTCAAGGTATTATAGAGTAGCCACAATCGAGTATTTTCCGCTGTATGTTTGGAGTCGTTGTCTTGCTGAACAATAAATTGTTTTCAAGAACCATCTTCTGCGCACTAGTGTGGAGATTTTCCTTTAATATGTTAATATACACTTTGTGGATCATCACTCCATCGATAAGGTGGAGACGACCCACTCCTGAGGCACTCATACAACCCCAGACGAGCACGGACCCTCCTCCGTGTCTTACTTTAGGGACGAGATTTTGAGGATTCATCTCTGTATTCACCTTGCGCCATACCATACGCCTCCCATTGGCCTCGATAAAATTAAATTTACTTTCGTCCGAAAATATGACCCTATTCCAGAAAGAAGCCTGATCCCTTATCTTTATACTCTTTTTTCAAACTTTAGTCTCTTTATACGATTTGTCTTGTTCACCCAGAACATTTTCCTGGCTATCCGACCATGATACCCTGCAAATATTCCGCACTATACTGGTTGATACTTTAACACTGCGTGTTTCCAGATCCGTTGCCAATTGCACAGCACTACTTTTTGGAACCTTTTTTCTTTCCCTAATAATGTAACGTTTATCTTGTTCACTCAACACTCTTGGTCTTCCATTTTTTTTCCGCACAGTGATAGAAACATTATACAGTCTGCAAGGTTTGCTATCTTTCTCAATTACCCTTCTTATGCAATTTAATAATTACTTTTCTTTTCTCCTCATTTGTTTCTGTTCGGTTGCTTCCCCTTTTGACTGCCCACCGTGCAGTTTTTTCACTCCTATTCACAACTAAACTCATTCTGTTACTCGTCATGCTATACAGAGGTGTATACTCAGGTGAATACTAGTGAACCCCAGTTGTGGTATCTTTGTTTCGTATTCGTACGTCAGGTGTACGATCACTTTTTGCGTCTACTCTATACACTTTCTACGGAATTTATTTACTTTCTGACCATTAAACTTGTCTTTGTGGTTCTTTATTGATATATTCATAAAGCTTAGTTTTCATTATTCATATTGTGTGTGTTATTACACTTCTTAAATTTTCTGTTTCTTTTTCGTAGGCATTCTCGTTTCAATAGCATAGGTGTACGAACACTTTCTGCGCTCACTGTATGTACAGTAAATACAAATTTATAATTTTTGACTTTACGAAGTATACAATGTTATTGTTCAATAATTAACATAAGCAGGCATTCATTAATTTATATTAATATAATGATTAATAAAACTAATAAGCGGGTGATTGATGACTCAGTGGTAGAGTTTTCATCTATGGTATTCTAACCCAGGACATGTGGGTTTTCGATGGCTAATTTTGTGTTCGAAAATTTTCCCGGTGGTACTCTTGGTTCCCTTTCTTATATTTGTTCCATCATCACTTATTAACGAATTTAGTTTATCAAAACTCTATAGCCATATATTCATTCTGTCCGTCAGTGAAACAAACAGTCTCAAGAACTATCTGATGGATTACCATCAATTTTGGCCATGATGTACTGAGTCAATAGTTAAGAATCGAGTTCCCTGATGAATGTAATATTCAAACCGGAAGTGGTACAAATCAACCATTTCCGGTTTTAACGTTAATCATTATATAGTAAATATGGTAATAGATAGCGAGAAGCGGTTTCCAGTAATCGACATATATAACATTCATGTAAATAGAATGTTACCCAATTTGTGTATCTGCTGAAAATAATGAGCTTAGGTATTTAGAGAGCATTTTCCGCTTTAGAAAATGTGTGCTTGGTAAAGAATGTAGAGAATTAGCTGAGTCAGGCACGTAGCTAGAATATAGTAATAGGAAGGGGGGTCTGTCACGAAATACTGTGGTTATTTACCAGGGGCTCAATCATTCTAAACTATTTTATTGGCAACATATATTGGTTCGTTTAGCCAAGATTTCTAATGGGGGGATGATATGAAATACTGTGGTTACATACCAGAGGCTCGATCAATCTAAATATTTTGCTGACAACATACCCATATTGATTGGTTAGGACAATAAAATGAGGATATATTAGTAAGTATTTTAATAAGAAGCTATGAAGAAATCTCGAGTAAAATAATATAAAAAAGTATTGAAAAATATATAGTCTTCCGAGGTCATTCGAACGGTGTCGAGAATTTTGTGTCTGGGAAATGTGCGCCCTACCTCAAGAACAGGGAAAATTGCGCCTGCGATGTACCTCCACCGGGAAGTTTGAGCCCTGCGAAATAAAAGAACCTATTGGAGCTTACGCATTTGCTCGGAAGGGCTGACATTACAGCATAAACCAGCGTTTCCCAACTTTTCTCAACTTGCGGCACACTACAAGTGTAACTTGAATTCTCGAGGCACACTCATATAGATATTATTATTATTATTATTATTATTATTATTATTTGTAAATATAAAATACAGTGGTATTTTTTTCTGTGATTACTGATATCCTTTTCACAGAGAAGAAAGCTCGTTCACTGGTTTTCCCCCGTGGTAAATCATTAAGCTTATTTTTCATTCTAATTTAAAAATGGAAAACAATTGCAATGAAATAAGAATGACTCAGATTTTTAAAAATACACTTTCTTTTTCGAAAACTGTATCCAACCTTTCACTAAGAACGAAGATCACTAAATAAGAAACGAACAAACAAATCTCTTTTACTTTCAAAACACAAATATAGGTAATTTGTATGCATGTTTGCTTTGCAAAAGGATTGAATGATATTTTAAAATTTCAAGTTAGGAAATAGTCTGCAACAATAAAGAAGCGATAGTGGTCATAACAATGGTAACAAATACTTTTTCATCATTAAAAATGTGCAGAAAAGTAACACAGCATGAAACTTAAAATTGTAGATGTATAGAGGTTCCTAGTAATGTGAAATACAAATATACATTTTTCCAATGTCTTGCAATTCGATTGCTATAGAATTAATAATTTTGATTCGATCTCCTCGCGGCACACCAGAGGCCCATTCGCGGCACACCGGTTGGGAAACACTGGCATAAACAATCCTCCCCCCACAACCATGCCATTTGTGATTTATTTTCATTGTGGCTATATAAGGGGAGAATAAACTTCAATATAAGCCAAAAGAACACAACGGATCAACGCAATCACTGCTTCTTCCAGAGATGATTTTGGGGGAACACTGGCCTCCCCAGAGCTCTCAGAGTGCCCCCTCGGAGGAGACCAAAATAATACGTCTATAATATAATAATAAATAGAGTAGTACCAGCAGTGACCCCCCTCCGGAATACTAAGTGTGCCCCCCGGAACATTTTTTCTGAAAGAACGACTGAACGCAATTGTGTGTTTGAAGTGTAATTCCAGCAAGTAAACACAATGTACATAGTTTTCTTGATAATATTACTGAACTGATTTTACATTCACTTTACATTTTCTTTTCTATATTTTGTGTCCTGAAAAGCCAAACAACTCGCAAGGATTGTGAACAGAGAGAGATATCTGGGTAGAGCCAAACAGCCTTTTGTAGATTAAATTATACTCTTTGATTATATTAATAAATAATTATATATCAGTCATTTATACTTTTATTGTAAATTTTGTAGTATAATGAAAAATTGTATTTGTATGGATTGCCCTTTAGTGAACTAAAATTGTATTTTTTCATTTGTTCGGAATATTATAACGGATGGAGTAACTCACTGAGACGATGAGAGGCAAGCCTAGTTCAAGTGTGAGTGGAAGTTACTTTACACAATACAAAAATAAGTTGAATTGTAGGGCGCTAACATCCCAGTGCAAATATATAGCCGGCGCATTTTCCCCTCTTTTTGGGGTAGAGCGCAAACATCCCAGTGCAAATATATTGCGAGCGCATTTTTTCCTATTTTTGTGGTAGGGCGCAAATTTCCCGGGCGCAAAATTCTCGCATTCAAGGAAAATATAATGTCCGTGAAGTTGACAAGCCACTTATGTCAGACTCCAATTTCGACTTTAAACGTCGCTAGTGCTACGTTAGTGTTCGATAGTGACGCAAATCGTTAGTACTTCACAGATAACGTGTGCTTTTTAAATAATGGATATAAGTCTTCTAACTGCATGCCAACACGCCCACTTCTAAGAATCATCTCAAAAATGAGCTTAACCGTTAGAGCAAGTAAGTGCTCATTAGTGACATTAACATTAACGTTAATGCCTCCGTCGTACGGCCCTTTGAGTAATAATAACACCTCGCTCTTTGCTAGTCTCAATGGGTCCCTATATTCTCGCGAACATTCTGACGTGCCCAAGTTAGTTACTTTTGTTTGCAACTATTGTTTATCTGTTATTGTTTATTGTTTATTGCTAGTCTGCAGAGTAGTCCTTACATTAATATGCCATTGTCCTTGATAATCATTGCGTATTTACAAGCAGTTTGTTATTACTGTTAGAAGATATCAAAAAACAACAGATAAAATCTACTACTTAACGGTTCATATTTTAGTTTACAGTACATAAACGATTAATAATAATAATAATAATAATAATAATAATAATAATAATAATAATAATAATAATAATAATAATAATAATAATAATAATAATAAGACTATTCCAGCATAAAAGTTATCAATTGCATCACACTGGCAACAAGCGATGCATATTTTAACTTCACAAAAATTCGTTTCTCAAGATTTTCTGGAAAACTACATATGATAACATCTTCATTATGTCAAGTGGTTTATCTCAGTGTGATACATGTCTTACATCTGGACAATATCACAGTAAAACAAAAATTAAATATTAGGAGTACATCGTACTTTTGGGCTACATCTCATTAACCATGGGAAGATGTATACTTTAGGATGTAAGTTTCAGCTTAACTTGCATCATACATTCTTAGGATTACAAAAAGGAAATGTGTTCGTTTGCATTTGAACAAAATTCTTAGGATTACAAAAAGAAAAAAAATAAATTTTCCGAATTCCGGAATTTTTCTGAATTCCGGATTTTTTTTCCGAATTCCGGAATTTTTCCGAAATCCGGAATTTTTCCGACACCCGGTATTTTTCTGAATTCCGGAATTTTTCCGAATTCCTTAATTTTCCGATTTTACTTTCCGGATTCCGGAAAGTAAAAATTCCGGAATTGGCCATCCCTAATATATATATATATATATATATATATATATATACAATTAAATACTATATTCCGATGTTTTGACAGTTTATTGTTTAAATCAGTAAACAGACTCCTTCCATAAATCATTTAACATAAACAAACATGTAACATAAGCACAAGAAAAAATCCAACGTATCCAAGAGATAATTCCATAGCTTACTTATTTTATCTACGCCTCATACGGTCTCAAGTGTGATTTAATTCCAGCACAATTAGTTATTAAACAGTCAGGTAGGGTTCATATATTATGCTTATTTCGGCGCTTGCATTAAACATTTCAATTGTATATTCATAATCATCATATTGGTCGACCTCTTAATTAATCATTTCCGACATTTACTTACATCGATATACACATCTTTCATATTAATAACGTACATATTTTCCCTTAACAACTCATTATTACTAAATATCTACATGAATATCTTATAGTAAAGAAAAAAAGAATAATAAAGACAGTGAAATATGATGGCCCCCTTTAAGCTTATCTACACCTAGCTATGAAATGAGGATGATAAGTAAGAAAGTAGAAAAAATCCACAACAGTGCAAGCCTTCTCAAGATTACAATATACATCTATAGACAAGAACCTCTGCCACATTTGCTTTGATTCGAAACGATTGAGAAAATACGCTCGGGTTTGGAACCCAGCTGATAGATAACTTTCATATACCTTCATTACATTCATACGCGGTTTGAAGAATGAAACTAACTAATTGAGGTAGAGGCCGAAAAAAAATAGTTTGAGGTAGAGGCCGAGAAAAGGACAGTCTCGTTTGTTTAAAGTTTTGTTATAAGGCAGTTGGGAGTTAAATAGTTCTTAACTACTATCCTCCAGACTCCAACTGATATTACATCTTGGAAATTAATATAAACAAAAATACGAACAAGATATGGAAATACAATACAAGAACTACGTAAAAAGGTTCTCGGTTTAGCGACTTCATAGCTTGAGACGTTAGTAAATATAAAATCTAAATTTGGAATTTAGAAAGTAATACGATGTACAGGTGTGAATTTAAACTTAAGGGAAAATTATCATATGTTGACTAACATCGAACTCATGGAAGTTCTTAGTTCTGCACTAAAGTAATATACGACGTGGAATATAAATTATAGTAAACATGACAAACAATTTTTGTTATTCAACGTATTATCATTATTATGGATTTTTTTTATTTGTAAACGTATCGAACTCGAGACCACTGCTAAACTGTATTTATCTAGGGACATAAAGGACACGTTAGAATAAGAAGGTAGCATAAGGGGTTTACACTGAATTTAACTAATTATTTACTATGGAAGCCAAATTAATAAGATATCCCTCTTTTCTCACTTTTCCGTTCTGGTGTGTGCGACTAGTGGCAAGGTTTAATAACAACACATCATAACCTCTCTATAAACAAAATAAACAACTTGTATTCCCATGATCTATCTCCCAAAACGTACTTGCAAAATAATTAGTTCATGTCTTAATGAAAATGTTAATACTTTAATAGTATATTCAATCTGTACCAATCTTTAGCTTTCACACGGATCACTTAGAAGTAAATAACTTGTCTTTATCTGATCGTCGGGTGAAATTCTATGTTGGACGATTTGTGAATTATCCATTTATCAGCTACTGTTTTGAAATTAATATCTGACATAGATTAATTTAGAGTATTATCATTCATATCCCCTCTTCTTGCACCACAAACACACGTTCTTACATCTAATTGGCTATTATGATTTCCAGATTACATAATTTAATGATTTGTCGCACACCCATTGGGTAGTAAGGACTTCCGGGCTGACTTCCGCTAACATTCAATCATGTCGTCCTTCCTAATCAATAAATGTAAACCATAATTACAAATAATATATCGAAATTTTCACTTGAGCGATTATACTTCATCCAACCAGTAAATATTGCTAAAAAATATGTAAAATGCTATATAAAACTGACTTTTATAAGCATTATACACTTTATTTGTGCCAAAAGCTATATTTCATTTGGAAATATATATGTGTATACTCCTATATACATATGAAAGCAACTTAACACAAAATGTGTAGTTTTTTTTTTACTGTTTATAAGATGATCCATGAGTTCTCATCACCATAGATCGAGCCCTAATTTCTTCCTAAGTAGTAATATACTATATAATTATCCATAGTTGCTTTGTCATAAACAAGGGGGATTTTGAGGGCACCTTGCCCACCTTATTAATATGTATTTAATGATACGGCCTACTGTTAAAAGTGGGTCGTAACAGCTTGTAAGTTTCTATTATTTCTTCTACTTCTGCTAGAAATATTAATGTTTTAAGCAATTCACCATTTCAGATACGTTAAATATACGTTCCACACCAACAGAAAGACTTGATAATAATACTAATAAAGGAATTACAGAATTACAATACCAATTACGTAAACAATATCTTCCAATAAAGAAAAATAATTGCCACGACGGGATTCGAACCCTGGTCGCTGCCATACTAGTTCTATACCTTTGCCACTCTTCTACAAATTCATCATACAAAAATAAGAATATAAACCAGTAGTTACGGAAGATACGAAAAGAACTTTCTATATCTACACGCGTTGATACAACTCAAAGAATGAGAAGAGAATATTTGCTGTCTTTTTTCTTTAGAAATTACATATTAAGGTGAGCAAGAAATGTAATGTAAATCACGACAAACGTTAACAACTATGAGGTACCCTTAACTTGAAGAACGTTTCGTGATATTTTTCTCATTGACGAAGGTCTATATAACTTGTTAATGAGTTAAAAGAGGAAAACTCCAGAAAGTAATTGTGGCACACATAAGTAACGTCTCCTTATACGTGCATTAGTGTTTTCTGTATAATCTTACATGCAACGATTTTAGCTTGCTAATAGTTAATTTGAAGTGATGTGATAGTTAAGTGGTTAGCATATTGAACTTTTATTCCGTGGATCCGGGTTCAAATCCTGGCCAAGTTGAAACATTTTCAATTGTTTTAATATCAGTTTCAATGCGTACTCATCGTGACGAGCAAGATCTTCTCTCCAGAAAAAAAAGATGTTGGAATAAAGAGAATTGGAGGTCTGTTAATGGAGGCAATTATTTACGAACTTATTTCAAGCAGTTGTTCTAGATTTGATATTTTCATCTACTTTCAGGCATTTTCTGATTCATGCATTTTCAGTATTTTTATTTTTCTGAACATACAATATATAACGAAATAATACATAACATACACAGTAATATGGAGAATAATATATGTGTTTATATGATCTACAGAATTGTCAGATATTCCCTGAAATCAAACTGAGTCTAACGTTGGTCCGTTGCGCCATTGCGAACGAAGATGGCGGACAGAGTTTTGTACAGTATAAATGGGTCCCATATGTCAGGTAATTTTACAGTTAATACTAAATGTGGGAAATGTAAAAGAGTATTGAAAAACGGCATAAAGTGTGAAAGATGCAAGGAGTTCTTCCATTTTGGCAAGTGCAGTGCAGTTGACAAAAATTCCAATATTTTAAGCTGGTCTTGCATGTCGTGTAGTAGCTGTGAAAAAACAAATGACAATCAACTTAGTGAGATATCAATTTCAGCTGAGGTTGTTTCAAATCTTCATGAGGAACTACATTCATTACGTAAAGTTGTCGAACTCTTAGCGCAAGATATCCAGCAACTGCGACGCCAAGATCAATTTCAACAATTGGGTCAAGAATCGTTTAGTACAAGGCATAATAGAAAGACCTGGAGCGACATCGTAAGTATTACGGCCGAAGTTCCGAATGCTACTAGCGAACCTAATAACAACGCGAAGATACCATCTTTTTCCAGTTGGAAATCACAATATAGTGGAAATACTAGCCCTCCGAAAACCATTTGTAGCCCTGTCCACAACGTAAGTGCAAGAACAAATTGCCAATGGAGTGTCAAAGCTGCAGAAAGACACGACACTGTGTGCAACTCAAATACTAAAGTAAACTACTGGGTAATAAAGTATCAGCAGGTCTACAATATGATTATAATGTTGAAACAAAAAACAGATTCAGTGAGTTAAGTGGCCAGTGTGATAGTGTAAAGCAAGTTAGCCTAGGAAATAGGCCTATTCAAGTGCGACGTGTAGATCGTTTAAACCAGCAGGATCGCCCAAGATTTCCGTCACAGGATTCAAGCAGTAAGTCATGTTTTGGTGTTGAAAATGAAAACTCAATTTCAGTAAATCGGGTAAAAAAAGTGCAAGGGAAGGTGTTCATTCTAGGAGATAGTCACGGTCGTGGTTTTGCTTCCAGATTAATGCAGGGGCGTGATGATATGAACGTAGTAGGTATTGTGAAGCCTGGTGCAAAACTAAATAACGTTGTAAATTCATGTGTGGACCAGAAATCATTCTCAGATACTGATACTGTTGTACTTATAGGAGGCACTAATGATGTGTCAAAAAATGAGTCTGAAGATGCTGTCCGTGTTTATAAGACTACACTCAGCACTCTTACTCATACAAATGTAATAGTAGTTAATCTACCACACCGGCATGATCTATCGAAGAGTTCTTTTGTTAACTCAGAAGTACATAAAACAAATAGCATAATTAGTAAAGTTTGTAGTCGATTTAAAAATGTACAGTTATTAGATGTAAGTAGTCTTCCACGAGAATTTCACACCCATCATGGTTTACATTTGAATAATCTAGGAAAGCGTCATGTATGTGAAAATTTAAGTAATATGATTAAGGCTCAGAACAGGAACAGGGATCCCATTCCTCTTACTTTCCCCCGTACAGGTCTTATCAATGATAATGCAGTATCGTTTGCAGCCGGACAAAATAACGTAAAAAATGTAACTTTTTTAGCACACCAGATGAAAAATCCGGACTCAAGATAGCTAATACAATAAGTATTTTTCATCAGAATGTACAAGGGATCCAGAATAAACTCGAATACTTTGATGTACTTTTAGCTGATGATTTGAAAGAATGTAAGGTTATTTGTGTTGGTGAACATTGGCTAAATGATACACTTATTAAGGAGGCCAATTTTGAAAACTTTAATCTTATCACTAAATTCTCTCGTGTTTCACACGAACGTGGAGGTGTATGCATCTTTGTTCACAATAGTCTAAAAGCTTCTGAAATAGATATTACAAAATTCACCTGTGAATTTGACTTTGAAGCTGTAGCCATTAAATTACCAAGTGTTAACATTTGTATTATATGCATTTATAGGTCGCCATCCGGCATATTTACTGTTTTCTTAAAGAAACTCGAAAGTCTTTTGGACTTCATACGAAAAGATTTTGAAAAAATGATCATCTGTGGTGATATTAATGTAAATTGGATAGTGGAAGCAAAAAAGAAATCCGATCTAAGAGATCTGCTGAATGTGTATAATCTCCAAGCGCTAGTGGGTGTACCGACACGTCAAAATAAAAGTGCGCTAGATCAGTTCATCATTAGTAAAAACCAATTTGCCTATAACCTTGAAGTATTTGATCCCGGTTTCTCTGGTCATGATGCGATTATTTTAAAAATCACTTTGAACAATACCAGTGTTCTTAAGTCTAAAGTATACACAGTCACAAAGAGAATTTTCTCCAGTCATAATATGGAATATCTACATTTCTTGCTTTCTCACGAGTCTTGGAATGGCATATATAATACGTCTAACACTGAATGTAAGTTTAAATACTTCTTTGAAACTTTCTTACATTACTTCAATATGGCGTTTCCAAAAGTTACTCGTAAAATCCAGACGTCGTCCACTAAATCGTGGTTAACTAAAGCATTAAAATTTCTAAAAGTAACCTATTTAGATATAATAGATTACTCAAAATAAATACATCACTTCCTCACAGGTTTCGAAATTATATTTTAAGTACAGGCAAATATACAGAAGAGTAATTAAGACAGCTAAATTACTATCAAATAGCTCCACAATACTTAATTCTACTAATAAAGCTAAAACTATGTGGAAAATCTTAAATGATGGAACAAACAACAAAAAGAGCGACTTTGAGTATGTTAAAGTTGGGGACGCAATTATTAAAGAACCTAAGCGGATTGCAGATGTCTTCAATGATCATTTTCTAGATAGTGTACCATTACCTGACCCCATACAAGAGAGTTATGACGCCTCGATGAAATTTCCAATGCATTCACATACGATTATTTTAATTCCAGCAACAGTAGAGGAGTTATGGAAAATATTGAGTAGGATGTCTAATTCGGGATCTTCACGTTTTGATGAAGTTCCAGTGACTGTTATTAAATTTTGTTTTCCTTTCATTGTAAATCATCTCTGTTATTTAGTAAACCTATCTCTTGAGAAAGGATATTTTCCATCATTGTTAAAAGTGGCAAAAATAATTCCTCTCCATAAAACGTTGAGTATGCATGGTGTAAGAAATTATCGCCCAGTCTCCATTCTTTCCACGTTTTCAGAAATTTTTGAATATGTGATAAAGTCATGACTCTGCAATTTTTTGAAGTCATGTAACTTACTATCACCATCACAACATGGCTTTCAAAATAAGAAAAGTATTGAAACAGCCTTGTTTGATTACTTGTCCAATATAGCTCTTGAATTAAAAAACACTAAATATGTTGTTGGCCTATTCATCGACTTATCCAAAGCTTTTGATAGAATTGATCATGCTATTCTTTTAAGCAAGTTGTATGCTTATGGTATTAGAGGAGTAGCTCACAGCTGGTTTCTCTCTTATTTATCCAGTAGGCAACAAGCGGTACAAATATCAAAATTAGCTGCAAATGGGTTTCAAACAACTTGTTCGTCTTTATCAACTGTAATCAGAGGTGTTCCTCAAGGTTCAATTTTGGGTCCTATTCTCTTTCTGATACATATAAATGACTTGTTAGAATTTATGCATCCAGCAAAATGTATTCTTTATGCTGATGACATCAGTATGATAATATCAGGAAAATCAATAGAAGAAGTTGAGAGGAAATCTGACATTTTTACGGAGAAATTAGTAAAATGGTTAACAGCGAATAGATTAATTATAAATCATGATAAATCGATCCTCTTACATTTTCATTTTCCAGGAAAACCGCGTATATCACCTAGAATAAAAATATCTTCTAACTTACTTCAATATTCTTGCATAACAAAGCTTTTAGGTGTAATCATAAGTGATGATCTTTCATGGTCTGCTCATGTCTCCACTTTAAACAAGAAACTAAGTAGCGTGTGTTTTGCCTTATACAAACTTCAAGGTACTGTGTCGAGAGAAGCACTTTTTAGCTTTTACTATGCCATGTTTAATTCATTAATTAACTTCGACATAATACACTGGGGATCTGCTGAAAATAGTTTAAGCACTTTCCGATTGCAAAAGAAAGCGATTAGAATAATTTTTGGATTACCCACAAAATCGACATGTAAAAAGGTTTTCATAGAAGCAAAAATGTTAACACTCCCCAGCTTATATATCTATAAATCTATTCTTTTTACTGTGAAAAACAAGCATCTTTTTATCTTTAACAAAAATGTTCATAGCCATAATACAAGACAAGGTAGTGACATATTTGTGATGCATCAAAAATATGCTAATATAAGTAAAACCGTGTACATGAATTGTGTCAGATTGTATAATAAACTTCCTCTGTACTTGAAAAATATGACCAATGTTTCCATTCTTGGTAAAACTTTATATAATCTATTCACTGAAAAGTGCTATTATACAATTAAAGAATATTTAAATGACTCATTAACTGAAGAGTTGGTTACAGATACTTACCCGTGAGTACATGCCTGGTGTGGTACAAACGGTTGGTTTGGGTACAAAACCTCGCGGCCAGAACCTCGCAGCGACAACCTCGCGGACCAAAACGTAAACGTCGCCTGGCCAAAACCTCGCCTCCCAAAATCTCGCCGGGCCGAAACCTCGCCTGGCCAAAACCTTGCTTCCCAAAACCTCGCGGGACAAAATCTCGCCTGGCCAAAACCTCGCCGCCCAAAACGTCGCGGGCCAAAATCTCGCGGGGCCAAAACATCGCCTGGCCAAAACCTCGCGGCCCAAAATCTCGCCGGGCCGAAACCTCGCCTGGCCAAAACCTCGCCACCCAAAACCTCGCGGGACAAAATCTCGCCATACCCAAAATCTCGCCTGACCAAAATGTAAATGTTCCAACAGATGATAAGAATGACGGTATAAAAGACACTGTTTCAGAAGAAATATCACGGGTATTTGACCAAATCCCGCGATACCATATGAAAATTCTATTTCTGTATTAGAGGATTTCAATGTGAAGCTAGGGCGACAGGATGTTTTTAAACTGGTTATATGGAAAGAAAGTCTGCATAAGGCAAGCAATGACAACTAACGGGGTTAGTTTCGTGAACTTTGGAACATCCAAAAACTTAAAATTTTAACAAAAATCTAATAATATTTATGAAAGTATGAAATAATATATGAGTTTTTACGACATCCCTTGATTATGTCCTGTAGGTTAAAGGAGACGTAGATGACCAGGATGAAGGAAATGATCGAATAAAAAAAAGTGGGAGGAAACGAGAATAACCTGAGAAAGCCCACGCACATGATGTTTTGTATATTATTATTATTATTATTATTATTATTATTATTATTTGTAATGTGGAATTGCATATTAAGAATTGGGTAAATTTTAAAGAAAAGTTTCATTCGCGGCGAGGTTTTGGCCACGCGATGTTTTGGGTGGCGAGGTTTTGGCCCGGCGAGATTTTGGGCGGCGAGGTTTTGGGCGGCGAGGTTTTGGCAACGCGAGGTTTTGGCCCGGCGAGATTTTGTCCCGCGAGGTTTTGGGCGGCGAGGTTATGGGCACGCGAGGTTTTGGCCCGGCGAGATTTTGTCCCGCGAGGTTTTGGGCGGCGAGGTTTTGGCCACGCGAGGTTTTGGCCCGGCGAGATTTTGTCTCGCGAGGTTTTGGCCGGCGAGATTTTGGGCGGCGATGTTTCGGCCGCAAGATTTTGTCCGTATCCCCAAACGGTTACCTAATTAGATGTAAATTGTAAAGTTTTTATACTTAATATATCCTATTATGTGGTTTTGGAAATATGCATGATGTAGGCCTATACCTCTGGTACTTGAAAATGTTGTATGTTTTTTTTCTTTCTGACAACTGTAACGCTTACATGAGAATTTCTCATGCTTTGTAAGCTAATGAAGCAGGCAAATAAATGATTGATGATTGGTAAAGTGCAAGCTATACCCAAAGGGGACGCGGGTGCTTGGGCGAAAAGTCGAAAGTGTTAGGGACCGCGGTTCGTCATGTTCGGAAAGGCGCGTGCTGCGGTGTTTTGTTTCACGTTTATATCTGAAAGAACTTGTAATAAACTGCCACAAAATATAACGTAGAACGCGTTAATCCTGAGCTCCTTTGTGACTAATCGGTTAGCGTGCGTAGCTTGATCACAGAATACAGGAAGAACAGGTTGTAGTTGTCCACGAATATGTTCAAAATTCTTCAAGGCAGTTGCCTAGTCTGTTACTGGTGATGGCAATACAGGAAGGAAGGCCGAATACCGATCGCTTCACTGGAAGTTGGGTGTTATATATATATATATATATATATATATATATATATATATATATATACAGTGGCGAATCCAGGATATGATCAAGGGAGGGGCTAATCCATAGTTTGCCGCTTTATCCAGTGTAAATCAGGATTGAAGTCCATTTTATCAAGTGTATACCTGAGCATCAAGGGGAGGATATAGCATAGCCCCCCTTGGATCCGCGCCTGTATATATATATATATATATATATATATATATATATATATATATATATATACTGTATATCATCGAATAGATATCACTCCATGTTGGATGTTTACTTGGATTGCTTGTGTCTTCTTCACACCATATGAATGATGTCACAAATTGCACATCTTTAGCTATTTGACCTACTTGTAGTAACTTGCAATTATCATTTTCCTCGTACGTTAAAGGAATCTGGAAGATTAGGAATCTAGAAGAGTAGATAGCCGAGAGTATATCAAAACGTGCTGATATGGTTGCTCTGTTCTTAGTTCAAAATTTGGTCTCTTAGGGATCAGCGACGAGACCGATGGGTTACCTGCAACAGAGTCATTGGTAGAATCCTGGAACAGTACAATTCAGTCTGATGTCTTCCACTTACTCCATACAAGGATGCAACCTTGTACCCATAACAGTCTGATGTCTTCAAAATAGAAATTATTTAAAGCGACAACTGTGAAATCATTTGTTGTGAAATGGTAAAGGTATGATTGTATTTGCAGAAGATTCGATAACTTACATCACCAGAAGATCTCTATTTCGCCTGACCCCGTCATAGCTCATAGATACCAGCTTTGTTCATAGATGTTATGAGTTCTTTATTTTTGCAATATTCGTAGATTGATTGCCCGATCATAACTTGCAGAAGAATTTTCTTTTTTCCATGATGCAGCCTGTAGATGAGTGTTTGGAAAATAGAGTTAATGTAGATGGGAACAGAAAAAATAGCATGTTTCCCATCATGCACATTGTCACACATCTCCATCACTTCCTCGCCCAAATCTGAATTATATTTTTAGCTGACAAACAGCACATTAACAACACTCATAAATAGATACTTGTTCATATGGAATAATGATGAATAAAATGTGGCTGCACTATCTGGCATATGTATTGTTTCCTGTAATTTCCTAAGTTCAGAGACATCACAAAACTTATCTTGCATCCCGAAATCCACAGAAAGTATATATTCTCTTAGAATGTTTGCAGCACATTTTAATGTATCGTTAGCTCAAACTGTTTCCACAATTTCCTCTAGCGTCAAACTTTCCCAAAACACCAGAAGTGATTTATTCTTCCTATTCGATTGGTAAAAGCATATTCTTTCGCCAATCTTCCAGAAGAATATTTTGATTCCATTGTTATAGACTTATGTTTCTTTTTTGATAGACTTCATAAGGTCTCATTTCAGACAAGGTCAAGGAATAACCACAATTAATGAGTGTGTCTAACTTTACATTTATTTTTCGATATACAGAATTTTCTTCTGATGAGTGACGTTTCTCCGTTTCTGTTTCTGCAACTACTCATTCATACTTTCTAATGCATCCTCGAATATAATTTTCATGTGCAAACAACTCACCTTCGAAAAATTTTGTCCTTACTATCTAGGTCAACAACTCAACAAAATATCTCGTCTTGGAAATGGCAAGTTGCACCTAGAAAAGAGTTAGCATGTATTCATTCATAAATTCTACTTTTTTCTTTACATTCTCTTCCCGAGATAATGTGGAAAGTGTTATAGCAGCCGCCATATTGAGAAATGACTACTAAAAGATAACATACAGGATAACAGATGTCTATCTACGATTTAATTTTTATTTGGTGGCTCTTTAACTCATTCCAGCAATAAAGTCCTCCGGACCTAGAAATTTTTACGGGGGTATAGGCTGTGAACTGGATTATTTGGTTATTCTATACTATTTATAACTATTTAAATAATAATACCCGACAAATCTATTAAAGTGCACATTTGAAAAGAAATACAATAAAAGTTATTAACCAACGTAATAAACTCACTCGCTACCATTTGTGTAATTAAGTCATGTTATTACTAAAACGTCTATTTATCAATTATAAACAAAATTATAAAAGGCGTAAGCTTCAAATAATATTACCCCAAGATTCACATATTTCTTGCTTATTGTTTCTTTGAAATGAAATGTGCCATTTTGTGTTCATTTACACATCGTCAACAAAATCACTTCAGTGATTTCTGAGAAAATCATCTGGAAAAATAACCAGGAATAACTACTTCTAGTAAATATTACATCACATTATATCCTAGGTTTTGGATATGAAGAAAATAGGATGATGATCAGTTTTTAAGAAAACCATCCGAAAAGTAACTTACCTCGAAGAATAAACTACACCTTGTGAATATTTTCAAAACGAACGGCTTATTCCATGTTACACAGTGTATCCGTAAAATTGAGCAACCCAAAATTTGATTGTGTATATCTTTTGAACCAAGAACGATAAGGACCTGAGACTTGAAACAAATGTGAGCGTGTTCTATGTAGATATTTACGAGGTCACAACTGATGTTGAAATTTCTAACGTTTTTGAGTAATAACTAAAGAAAGTATCGAATGTTTAAAATAAGAAATGTACAAAATGAAGAAAAAGTATATTCAGTTGCAGAAAACTGATTTTCTGCGGATGAATCTCTCAGTATATGTGAAGTATGTATCAACATTTATCCATTGGTACGAAAATGTGACGAAGTTGATGCCGTGTTGCCATGTAAAAAGGCTTTGTAATGAGAATCCGTAAAATTTGTGTTTTTTTGACAGAAGCGCGGACCGTGCAAACACTGTTGTCGTAAAATTGAGTTGAGTTGACTTTGAGTTTTACGTCCCGTTCAGCAGCGAGGCTATATGAGACGTGGACCTACTGATTAACGTGGAATCCGAACCACATGAGCTCCCGCCGGGTGTCGTAAAATTACTGCAACAGGTGTGTTTTAGGTTAATTAATGAGAATTTGCACATAATTGATAACCTGAGTTTTTATGTAAAAATTTGCTACAAAAAATTACTCAAACTACAGCTGACAACCCTGGAATCCTCGTGGAAAGAGAATGGCACTTCACAGCAAATGCTGAAAGTGGCTGTCTCGTTCTTGTAGACATAAATTTACACGCTTCACCATGTTTCTTGATATCTTTTTAAGAGTGTTAATGGTGATTGACTAAATTTCTGTTTCAATGTTCGTCTTCAGTTCCTCAATGGCTCTGCAGTTATTCTTGTACACCACATTTTTCAGGTAACCCGATAAGAAAATGTCAGGTGATGTTAAGTTCGGAGAACGGGAGGGCCACAAATTATAGGAGATGATGTGGTCACCAAAAAATTCCACTCACACTTGGTGTTAAGCGCCTTTCTCTTTCTACGAGGAATCTAAGGTTGCCAGCTATAAGTGAGTAATTGTTTTATCACAAATTTTTGCATCAAAACTCAGGTTATCAATTATGCGCAAATTCTCATTGCTTATCATTAATTAACCCAAAACACCTGTTGAAGTAATTGTACGACAACAGTGTTTGCAGAAGGGTTGTTTCTGACAAAAAACACCCACTTTATGGACCTCAATTAAATAGACTTTTTACATGGCAACAATGCATTAACTTTGACACATTTTCGCACCAATGACTAAATGTTGATGCATACTGCACATATACTCAGAGATTTACCCGCGGAAAAACATTTTACTGCAACTGAATATTGATTCTCTTCGTATTTTACAATTTTTGTTTTACACTTTCAATATTTTCTTACGTTGCTACACAAAAGCGTTACAAATTCTAACATCGGTCATCCTCTTGAAAATATCTACATAGAACGCGCTTATATTTGTTTTAAGTCTCAAGTCTTTATCGTTCTTGATTCACAAGATATATGGATATGTGTGGAAAGTTTCCACAAAATTGTCCTAATGAACCCACCCCTAATAACAAGCTATTTCTTTTGGATTTTCTAAAAATGGGAAATTGTTTAGTACTCTTGAGGATAGTTAATGGTATACGATTTATGAAATGTTATGAATATATACAAATAATATTATCGCAAATTATTTTCAGGATACAGTAAATTACTTTTATTTTCGAGTAAGGAGATTCGCTTCTGGATTTTAAAATTCGGTCAGGATAACTGAATATATATAACACTTATTATCATGTTTTCATCTTCCACTTCCTCATGCTTATCTTAATTTGAAGTGTTTGTGACCCAGATTTTCGTCAGTTGTGGCAGACATTTTAGGTTTAGTCGTTGCCCCCTGTTCCTCAGTTCTCACAGCTGAATTGTATGCAAAGACGAAGGTCTAAACATAAGATGTTAATAAAAAAAAATCTAGTATTTGGAGACATTGAGATTCCAGTCATACACGTACTACCAAGACATCATTTACACATTATGAGTTAGCCTACCCATATTTCATATATAGCCCCATGATAGGTGAAGTCCTGATATGTATCGAACTTTGCAGAATGAATTGCAAAATATGATAACTGCGGCATTAGGATTGAGTGTTTATGACTTTTAGTTAGTTGACAGTAGAGGTGTACTCATGGAGGGGGGTCCACCAGGTCGTGACCTTCCGAAAAGATTGTAACTTTCTTACAGAATATACTTATGCTTCGTCTGGACCAGGGAGATCCACATGGTCCGAACTACGTCTGATTTTAGTAATTTGAAAAATATTTATGCACTTTCACGATAAACGTACACATGCTTTTGCAATAAAATGTCTGATGTTGCTAAGATTTGATTTTATATCTGTACCGGTACCACTTCTTTTCCCATAATAATCTAGTTTTATCATTTTCCCCTGAGAATATAAGTGGATGTACTTCAAAATAACTTATCGCTTTCCAGATGTGAAGTACCACCAGTTCAATACCAAACAGAAGTATTCTTGTAATGTTGGATGCCCTACTTAAAACACCTTTCAATAAAATGTTCTGATTGCGCGCCTTGTTCTTTATAGCATTTTCATTTTAGGATTTAAAACAAAAAATCTTAAACCTGCTCGTAAATGTTTTATTATACTTATGGTCGGTGAAGACCGTAACAAGCATATTATACTTTGACAAATTTCTATATAGTACTTATTTTCTCTTTCAGAGTCTCCTCTCTAAACCAGGAAAATATATAGAACAGAGGAAGCCTTCTTAAAGGAAATTCTCTTCATATTTCTATTATTGTCATAACAATATAGTTCTTAGCTGATGGAATGAGAATAAAGAGAAACGGAAGATGCTTAGACCCAATTGTCAACAATGTTGTAATGAATGGATATACCTTCCTTGATATATATATACATGTATATATATGAAAACCACCAAAGACTTTGTGAAGATTTCTGCAAAACTCGACACAACAAAAGATATTTCTCTCTGAACATTCACTCATTTATTCTGTTTTTGATAAAGGAGATGCTTCTTGCCTGAAGAAAAGAAGACAGATATAAAAGTATAGAAGAAACGAATTGTAGAGAAATGAGTAAATGAGAAAAATAAAGCGTTAGGAAGAAATGTTAAGAAAATAAATAAGAAAGTTAAAAAAGACAAAAAAAATGTAGGTTGGCTAACGACCAACAAGATCCCGAATGTTTCTCACAGCACAACTAATTGCATTCTTCATATAGAATCCAACCACAAACACCCTAACATTCTCCTTACAACATAAGAAGGAAGTACCATTAAAGGCGAAAGCAAAATGACTTTCTAAGAAGAACCCAAAACAACGACAAAAACAGAAAGAACGACTAAATCTTCAGAACTCAACAAATACATATTATGGTCTCTCTTTTTTTACTTTCTTCACTTCTTTCTTTTTCGTTTAGGTTTTGTTATCGCACAAAACTCCATTTCTTTCTTCTTCTGTTCTTTAATTACGATTGTCCTAAATTTCTAAATTTGTTTTCTTAGACTTCTTGGACACTCACGTAATAATTTGAGCATTAAACTGTAATTGCCCTTTTGAATCATTTCGCTATCCCGTTGCCTTCGTTAATCCAATTCTGTAATCTTGGCTCAGACATGAATACTAGCATTCTTCTTATATTGACGAAACAATTTTGGTAGACAGAAAATCATATCATTTCTCTTCCTTCGTACAACTAAACTTCAACTTAAACGACCTAATGTTACTGGTTTCTATTGGTATCGCAGCAAGTAACTAGTAGAAGAATGTGGAATGCCAGAATGTGTCATATTTAAACAACATTTGTTTTAAATTAGAAGTATCACAGAATAAACAACGACAAAGTAGAAGGCTGAACATTTTTTACAGTTCAACAGTTGAAGTTCCGCGGCCACAATCTGAACTTCAACAACTCCTCATATTTCTCTCTGTGTATCAAGACCATTCCCCGACACACACAAAAAACTACGATACTTCGAGAGGACTGGAGACAGCAGTTCATATCTCAATAGCACACCGTCTTCAGTTTTCTATCAACAACTTACTTCTCCCCAACCATCATTTTCCTCTCAAAGCTTTTAGTGTTGCCTTGGCAATGAATTTTTATTTTCTTTAAGACTTTCTAATGGGGTGGTATTACCTCAATTAATATTGAAACCGGAAGTGGTAGTGGATTTCTAGCACTTCCGGTTTTAGTAGACTAGATTGAAGATGGAATGCATTCTTGGAACGCTTCATTGATTGGAGAAAACTCTATCTTGCTGTCTATTAACGTATTTGTTCTATAGCGATCAACGTTAAAACCAGTAGTGGCTGATTTCTGCCTCACTTAAGTTGAAAAAGGGTTAATATAGAATAAGGTACACTTTTGTTCACAGAAACCTACACTTCCTTCCGACACTTAAGTCTGAAAAAATGGTTCTAGATCCTTTCGAATTTCTTTTAGGTCTGGAACACTTTCCCTGCACTTCTTCCACAGTCACAGGTGGATATTAAACGATAATATTAAAGTATGCATACGAAAATTTCTCTGTACATAACAGTCCATTCAATAAGTCCGTGGGATGGCACAGAGATGGCGTTACTACACTTTTTTCCATATGATTTTTATTTAGTACTAACCTTCAAACGATACGTGTATACATTTGACAGCAATCTAACTATTGATTCGTGAGTTATAGCTTTTTGTGTGAAGCAACTTGTGTTAGTGCAAAAACAATGGACAAAAGTGAATTTCGAGTGTTAATAAGGCATTGTTTTTTGATGAAAAAACTACTGTGGAAACCAAACAATTGCTTGATAAACATTATCGAGACAAATGGTAGAGAAGTGGATTGCTGAATTTAAACGTGGTCGTACCAGCACAAATGATGCAGAGCGTAGTGGACACCCAAATGAGGCTGTTATCCCAGAAAACATCAAAAAATCCACAAATTGGTTATGAACGATCGCTAATTGAAGGTGCGCGAGCTAGCTGACATTGTAAAGATATCAGATGGTAGTGTTTTTACCATTTTACACGAACATTTGGGTATGCGAAAGCTCTGTGCAAAGTGGGTGCCGCGTGAGCTCACAGTCGACCAAAAACAACAACGAATCGATGCTTCAAAGAAGCGTTTGGCTCTGTTAAGCCGTAATAAAAGGGAATTCTATCGTCGATATGTGACAATGGATGAAACATGGCTTCACTATTACACGAAAGAATTCAAAAGACAGTCAGCTGAGTGGACAGCAGTCGACGAACCGAATCCAAAGCGAGCAAAGACGCAACAGTCGGCCAGTAAGGTGATTGCGTCTATATTTTGGGATGCGAATGGAATAATATTCATCGACTATCTCCAAAAAGGAACCACCATCAACAGCGACTATTACTGTGCACTTTTGGATCGATTGAGGGCTGAAATCGCAAAGAAATGGCAACATTTGCAAAAGAAAAAAGTGTTGCTTCACCAAGACAGTGCACCGTGTCACAGATCGATGAAAACGATGGCAAAATTGAATGAATTGGGCTTTGAATTGCTTACCCACCCACCATATTCTCCAGATTTAGCCCCCAGCGACTTTTCACTGTTTTTAGATCTCAAGAGAATGCTTGCTGGAAAGAAATTTAAGTCCAATGATGAAGTCATCGCTGAAACTGAGGCCTATTTTGACGAGAAAAAGAAATCGTACTATAAAAGGGGTATCGAAAAGTTGGAAAATCGCTATACTCGTTGTATCACCCTCGAAGGCAACTATGTTGAATAATGAAATCGAGTTTTGTCAATTTTTTTTACTTATCCTACGGATTTATTGAATGACCTGTTAAATAGAATACCTACAATACAGGAAATTACGGTAATTATAAGTCACAAACTTAATAAATCATTTATAGTTTTAATCTAGAACTATTTGAAAAGTGAATGGAAGTAGTGGAAATATCATAACTACAAGTAAACTAATGATTAACCATCTGCTTTACATAGATTGTTAATTTGTTTTACTGCCAATTCAAGTGCCCTCAAAACACGCCTTTGTTTGATTACCTTTCTTGGAGCCAAAATTAGGAAATATATATACAGGGTGGTTCAAAACAACACCTACAACGTTTGGGAGGTGATTCCGGACACCAAGGTAAGACAGAAAGTATAGACCAACCTGGGTGCACAAATGCTTCCTTTCGGTGTTATAGCCTGCCGAAAAAATGAACTTTAGAATTCCATACTCCCAATACTATATGACCTTCCCTAGTCGGGTCAAGACTTCACTTGAGAACTAGTATGTTCCCTATCCAAACATCCATGTTTCAGAATCCTGTGGTACTTCTGCAAAAGTTTTTACAGAGGTAGTTAGTGAGTACTTCAAATTACATGCCTTTAGCGAAACTTTGATAGTTCGTTTTTTCATGTTTTCGGCAGCCTATAACTGCGAAAGGAAGTATTTGTACACTCCGTTTTGTCTAAACGTTGTTGGTGTTGTTTCGAAACACTATATCTATCTATCTATTCCTTTCTGTCTGTCTGTCTGTCTGTCTGTCTCTCTCTCTCTCTCTCTCTCTCTCTATATATATATATATATATATATATATATATATATATATAAACGTCAATATCGAGGAGTAAAATGAACAATATTTGAAAACATTCTGTTCTTTTTTTGTTATATCATGTCATTCATCCACACTGTCTATTCTACGGAAGGTTAAAGGAAACTTGTAGTTGTTTCTAAAATGGTTGCTGATTTCAAGAATGAAAGTAAACTCACATTTACTTACAATTTCGGTATTACAACCTTTATGTAACAATGAAGTTGTCTTATGTTAGAACATAATACAGCAGAAAATAAACCAAATTTGAGTAAATTGCTGCGCATAAGGCTAGTTAGTTTTTTTTGTTTTTGTTTTTGTTTTTATTTTTGTTTTTCAAACTGGGACCTTAGAAGGTATTTTTTCAGGGAAACAGACAGAATCGCCTGTAATTTATTTTCTGTAGATTAGCATGAAACGAAACCTTTCAGTTTAATAACGTCACATGATTATGCCCTTTAGAATAAAGGAGACAATTGATCAAAGCAACTGAATGATGTTGGAAAAATTGGTGGAATGAGAATATTGGTGAAAACAAGCGTACCCCGAAA
Organism: Thermobia domestica; assembly: GCF_964235325.1. Classification (NCBI taxonomy): domain Eukaryota; kingdom Metazoa; phylum Arthropoda; class Insecta; order Zygentoma; family Lepismatidae; genus Thermobia; species Thermobia domestica. The sequence goes on along the minus strand of NC_137465.1, from coordinate 65,903,921 downwards.
AAAACCCACAAACACGATGTTGTCTACCACGAAATTCTTGGCAGAAGATCCAACCAGCCATCCCATATACCAGAAGTGAGCACACTATCACTGAGCTACTGTATCCCCAACTTATTTTCTGTAAAAGTCTTTCAGCGCGTAACACTAGATTGGTATAGGATGTTGATCCCCTAATTTTTCAAACCAGTTTTCTGCAGAATGTTAATTTAAAATTAAATAGCACTTCATTATCTTTCGCTCAGTTGGTCAATTTTCACACAAGTTGTCGCAAATTATATTAAATTTTAAATTAATCCTTGATATTAAGCAAAATTTGAATATCATTAGGAAATATTATGAACAAAATAGAAAATCAGAAAAATGTCTAATACGAGTCATCCTACACCCTAATTCACCTTTGGTATATACTGCTCTCTTCAGTTTGACCAATGGCAGTCATGCAATGTTAGATTTTCTCATATTTTCTAGCATTTTGTCTGTTTAAATGCTTTGTTACCATTCGTTTTGTTTTTCTTAGATTATGAATCGTATGTTACTAGCAAAGTTAATTTTAAAATTCCATTGATTATCTAAATAAAGTAAAATATACAATGTTAAATATTTCAATTCCGAAAAGGCGGTGTAATCATTTGCGAAAAACTGAAGAAAAAAATATCCATGAGGGCAATTTAAGGATTAATAATGAAGATTGTTACCATCATGCCTCCTACATCGGAAGTTATGAAACCATTAAAATGTGACTGAGGTACAAAGGATTTCACTCTTTAACCCTGCATAAGAGAAATATGTTTTAAAACGAAGATGTTTTAAAACGGATAGGAGAGAAGAGGACACTTCTAGCCATCATCCTTGGTAGGAAGACCAATTTGATTGGACACATCTTGCAAAGAAATTATCTTCTTCACACCGCCATAGAAGGAAAGATGGAAGGGGAGCGAGGAATAGCAAGAAGAAGAACACAGCTGATCGCTGATTTGAAAGATAGGAGAAAATATTGGGAGTTCAAAGAGAAAGCTGAGGATCGAGAAACGTGGATGAAACACTTCTAGGTCCAAATCTAAAATTGAAGAAAAGTCTTCTTTAGACCCGGGACCTGCCAAAAGGCAGAGTATAATACTAATAATAAGAGAAATATATTCTTGAGTTGAATCTGAGACGCAAAAAATCCTCCTCCTGTTAAATAAGGGAATTAAATATAAATGAAAACAAAAGCTTGCACGTATTTCCCGAAACATTCAGTCAGAAAAATGCAGATTTGTAATACGTGTGGTCACGTGACTCGGTTGATACTTAATATGTAGCTGTGTTTTGTTCTGCGCTGATTGTAGACCGTAAGTAATGCCTAAAAATAATTCATTTTCATCTTGGGCATAATAGATGAATGTCTACTGTTCATGAAAAGCTTATATTTAATATTTCATGATTAAATGGAGTGCGCTAAATAATAATTCACAAGGATTTAGATGTATTTGCTGAGCACCTGTTTATTTACACATCTCGTTCAGATTTTACTCTTTAGCATTACATATATACTAAGGAGGAAAAATTTAAATCATGTAGAGCAGAGAAGGGAGTAGATATGTTATAGCCATGGTTATTCAGTTGCCAAGAAAGCAAACGCAAAAAGATTTGAAGTAGGCCTATACAACAACTGGTTTAATATCATATACTACCAGTATCTAGTAATAAACATATTATGAAAGAACGAATGTGAAAATGAGAGAACACAATTTACTTTCGCTAAAGGTAAGAGATAGTGTGTCATTGATTTACCTAGATTTCAGTAACAAACACATAAAAAGTATAATAGATGTCGCATTGAAAAGATTTCTGACAAAGTGACAAAGTAAAGTAGTAAAGAAGATTTACTTATTTATATAGAGACGAATACTGCAGGTAAAGATACCCAGTAAACATATAAGATAAACATATAACGTAGGATAAATATACATGTGATAATTTTAATGACTGTTTATTCATCGATCACTATCACTTAAAGAGTTTACTTGTATATTCTTACTTTTACTTGTATATTTCCATATTGTAGTACGTTTCGCTGATACTGAATGTAATCTTCTTCTATCCACACCAAAATACTGATCCACTTGAACACAGTTCACATCAGTGATTAAGGTACTTGGCCTATTACTGTGTCCATGATTGTCATTAATAACACTGGTCCGTTCTTCTTTGAAAACATAAGACCATTTCGCTACAGATTAGCTTGAAATTGAGCACTCCCCATACACCTCGATAATGTGCCTATAAATATCAGCAGATATAGTATTTTGTCGTACAGAAATAGCACCATTGACCTAACTTCTACCCTTGACCGGTTTTCCAGACGAGGCGCCATTTTGAATTTCCCTTCTTGTGTACACTGATAAAAATCCGTTATCCGGACAGCGATATATTGTACAATCCGCGGCAAAAAACCTGCAACATGAGGATGTAAGTTTATTGTGAAACTACGCCTAACAGCACAGGGAATGAACATAACGTTTAACTGGAACGAATCACACCAGGATAAACCTCGGCCTTCTCCCGTGCACACTTATTTTTGTTCAAAAGACTTCGTCATTTCACAATAAACTTATATGCTCATGTTGCAGGTTTTTTGCCGCGGATTGTACAAATATACTGAATCCTTATGTTTACTACGAAAATCAATACAGAGCATACGTTATCCATATGTTATATACTTTTACCGCTTAGATGTTACATCATGCCCTTGCATGATGTACGACATCTAACAGTCTGGTGCATACTGCATGCATATACGTATGTTACATACGTCAGCTATATGTTACATACGTCCATCTGTAGGTGAGATCCTGACCGCCTCAATATAGTTCTTTCGTTCGTATGGAAAGTATGTTTATTCGGAACGCTAATACGGAAAGTACGTATAAAATATACTTTTTCAGTTATACGTTTGCTCTACATTAAGTCCAAAAACAACACAATTTAGTCATGTACATTTTTACGTATGCCGCATACACCTTTTTAAGTGTATATATATGGTGAGAACCCAAAGTTTTCAGACCTGCAACTATAAAAATACGTTATTAATCTACAAATAAATATTCGTTAAGTTACAATGAATAATACCAGTTTATATGCTTTTCAATCTTTTCTTCCAAACATCCCTCGTACATATTACTTTTTGTAGCTTTTTAATTCACTAATTTTCCTAATTTAGAAGGTTAACACACTCAAGTGTAACATGGTTTAAATTGTAGAGCTTGAGAAAATTATTGTAGGTCTTTCAAATATAATGTAAGCTGTAAAAAAAATAGTACTTGATACAGAACGATATACAGCTACGTAGCTACAGCTGCGATATAAGAAAATACGGAGAATTTAATTAAACTAGAGTTAAAGATGAGACACAGGTTTTCTTTTTATACTCGCAGAAGAAGAACGTTTCAACTTCTTGTGTTCTCAGCATAGATCTCATTATTTGTTGTATATTGCAAACATTTTCATAGAATTATAAAATCACATACAGTAGTGACATATACAATGCTGGTATACATACATTTAAATAAGATTTATTCTTATTCGAGAAGTTGATACTGTATTTCAAGCGTGGAATATCAAAATGGATTATATTGCCGCAAATAAGCTCGCTATGCTAAAAGTTATAAATTTTCACTGGAAATGTAAAAACAAAAAATCCAATTGGAAATGTAAATATTCTAGCCAAGTCTTCTTGATAGTCAACAGTAATCATCACTACAACAAAGTCAGGTGGGCTCTCTATTTTGGACAGACCACATTATGCTTCAGATATGTTTGGAAGTAAGACTACTACATAGAGAATGTAGTGAGTACTACACTCTTGTTGATTACACCTATGGAGTACTACACTCTTGTTGAGCCATATCAGGCGGAGGGTGGAATGAGAAGGTATCTACTTCAGCGGATTCGAACTCGTGCAGTCTAGTTGATAGCTATATTCCTTACCTACTACGTCATTTCTACCTTTAGCAGAGGTGATAGATATGTTTTTCTCCTAGTATGGAAAGTGTTATGCTTCCTGTATGAAACTTTATATGAAGTATGTAAAAAAATATGTCCATGGTTTAGGGTAATATCGTATTTCTATGTTTCTAGGTAAAAATATTAGATCTATTAATAGAATGAAGTAAGCTATGGAATAGTACTCCTCATTTTCTGTATGCTGCAATTGCAAAGTCATACTTTATACTGATTATCTAACTGCTCTCTTTCGATGCCGAGTTTTGGTGATAATTGGCTAGATGGTATTGCATTTTATTATGATTTTTTCTTCTCCTAACGTTTATAACATGCTTTTTCGTGATTATGGACCTCCACATGAATTCACAATTTGGCATGATTCTGAGTTGCATTCTAGATCAGCAATTTGGAACTTAATGTTTTCATGAAAGCTTCGGGTTGGCGACGGAAAGGTTTCTTCTAGGGATGGCCAATTCCGGAATTTTTACTTTCCGGAATCCGGAAAGTAAAATCGAAAAAATTCCGGAATTCGGAAAAAATCCAGAATTCAGAAAAATTCCGGAATTCGGAAAAATCCGGAATTCAAAAAAATTCCGGATTTCGGAACAATTCCGGAATTCAGAAAATTCCGAAATTCGGAAAAATTCCGGATTTCGGAAAAATTATTTTTTCTTTTTGTAATCCTAAGAATTTTGTTCAAATGCAAACGAACAAATTTCCTTTTTGTAATCCTAAGAATGTATGATGCAAGTTCAGCTGAAACTTACATCCTAAAGTATACACTACTCAATCTTCACATGGTTAATGAGGTGTAGTCCAAAAGTACGATGTACTCCTAATACTTAATTTTTGTTTTACTGTGATATTGTCCAGAGGTAAGACATATATCACACTGAGATAAACAACTTGATATAATGAAGATGTTATCATACGTAGTTTTCCAGAAAATCGTGAGAAACGAATTTTTATGAAGTTAAAATATGCGTCGCTTGTTGCCAGTGTGATGCAATTGATAACTTTTATGTTGGAATAGTCTTATTATTATTATTATTATTATTATTATTATTATTATTATTATTATTATTATTATTATTATTATTATTATTATTATTATTATTATTATTAATCGTTTATGTACTGTAAAAGAAAAATATGAACCGTTAAGTAGTAGATTTTATCTGTTGTTTTTTGATATCTTCTAACAGTAATAACAAACTGCTTGTAAATACGCAATGATTATCAAGGACAATGGCATATTAATGTAAGGACTACTCTGCAGACTAGCAATAAACAATAAACAATAACAGATAAACAATAGTTGCAAAAAAAAGTAACTAACTTGGGCACGTCAGAATGTTCGCGAGAATATAATGACGCATTGAGACTCTAGCAAAGAGCGTGGTGTTATTATTACTCAAAGGGCCGTACGATGGAGGCATTAACGTTAATGTTAATGGCACTAATGAGCACTTACTCTCTCTAACGGTTAACCTCATTTTTGAGATGATTCTTAGAAGTAGGCGTGTTGGCATGCAGTTAGAAGATTTATATCCATTATTTAAAAATCACACGTTATCTGTGGAGTACTAACGATTTGCGTCACTATCGAACACTAACGTAGCACTAGCGACGTCGCGTCGAAATTGGAGTCTGACATAAGTGGCTTGTCAACTTCACGGACATTATATTTTCCTTGAATGCGAGAATTTTGCGCCCGGAATATTTGCGCCCTGCCACAAAAATAGGAAAAAATGCGCCCTCAATATATTTGCACTAGGATGTTTGCGCCCTACCCCAAAAATAATGGAAAATGCGCCGGCTATATATTTGCACTGGGATGTTAGCGCCCTACAATTCAACTTATTTTTGTATTGTGTAAAGTAACTTCAACTCACACTTGAACTAGGCTTGCCTCTGATCATCTCAGTGAGTTACTCCATCCGTTATAATGTTCCGAACAAATGAAAAAAAAACAATTTTAGTTCACTAAAGGGCAATCCATACAAATACAATTTTTCATTATACTACAAAATTTACAATAAAAGTATAAATTACTGATATATAATTATTTATTAATATAATCAAAGAGTATAATTTAATCTACAAAAGGCTGTTTGGCTCTACCCAGATATCTCTGTTTACAATCCTTGCGAGTTGTTTGGCTTTTCAGGACACAAAATGTAGAAAAGAAAATTTAAAGTGAATGTAAAATCAGTTCAGTAATATTATCAAGAAAACTATGTACAGTGTGTTTACTTGCTGGAATTACACTTTAAACACACAATTGCGTTCAGTCGTTCTTTCAGAAAAAATGTTCCGGGGGGCATACTTAGTATTCCGGAGGGGGGTCACTGCTGGTACTATTCTATTTATTATTATATTATAGACGTATTATTTTGGTCTCCTCCGAGGGGGCACTTTGAGAGCTCTGGGGAGGCCAGTGTTCCCCAAAAATCATCTCTGGAAGAAGCAGTGATTGCGTTTATCCGTTGTGTTCTTTTGGCTTATATTGAAGTTTATTCTCCCCTTATATAGCCACAATGAAAATAAATCACAAATGGCATGGTTGTCATGGAGGATTGTTTATGCTGTAATGTCAGCCCCTCCGAGCAAATGCGTAAGCTCCAATAGATTCTTTTATTTCGCTGGGCTCAAACTTCCCGGTGGAGGTACATCGCAGGCGCAATATTCCCTGTTCTTGAGGTAGGGCGCAAATTTCCCAGACGCAAAATTCTCGACACCGTTCGAATGACCTCGGAAAACTATATCTTTTTCAATCCTTTTTTTATATTCTTTTACTCGAGATTTCTTCATACCTTCTTATTAAAATACTAATATATCCTCATTTTATTGTCCTAATCAATCAATATTGGTATGTTGTCAGTAAAATATTTAGATTGATCGATCCTCTGGTGTGTAACCACAGTATTTCATATCATCCCTCCATTAGAAATCTTGGCTAAACGAACCAATATATGTTGCCAATAAAATAGTTTAGAATGATTGAGCCCCTGGTAAATAACCACTGTATTTCGTGACAGACCCCCCCACTTCCTATTACCATATTCTAGCTACGTGCCTGACTCAGTGAATTCTCTACCAAGCACACATCTTCTAAAGCGGAAAATGCTCTCTAAATACCTAAGCTCATTATTTTCAGCAGATGCACAAATTGGGTAACATTCTATCTACATTAATGTTATATATGTCGGTTACTGGAAACCGCTTCTCGCTATCTATTACCATATTTACTATATAATGATTAACGTTAAAACCGGAAATGGATGATTTGTACCGCTTCCGGTTTGAATATTACATTCATCAGGGAACTCGATTCTTAACTATTGACTTGTACATCATGGCCAAAATTGATGGTAATCCATCAGATAGTTCTTGAGACTGTTTGTTTCACTGACGGACAGAATGAATATATGGCTATAGAGTTTTGATAAACTAAATTCGTTAATGAGTGATGATGGAACAAATATAAGAAAGGGAACCAAGAGTACCACCGGGAAAATTTTCGAACACAAAATTAGCCATCGAAAACCCACATGTCCTGGGTTAGAATACCATAGATGAGAACTCTGCCACTGAGTCATCAATCACCTGCTTATTAGTTTTATTAATTATTATATTAATATAAATTTATGAATACCTGCTTATGTTAATTATTGAACAATTACATTGTATACTTCGTAAAGTCAAAAATTATAAATTTGTATTTTCTGTACATACAGTGAGCGCAGAAAGTGTTCGTACACCTATGCTATTGAAACGAGAATGCCTGTGAAAAAGAAACAGAAAATTTAAGAAGTGTAATAACACACACAATATGAATAATGAAAACTAAGCTTTATGAATATATCAATAAAGAACCACAAAGACAAGTTTAATGGTCAGAAAGTAAATAAATTCCGTAGAAAGTGTATAGAGTAGACGCAAAAAGTAATCGTACACCTGACGTATGAATACGAAACAAAGATACCACAACTGGGGTTCACTAGTATTCACCTGAGTATACACCTCTGTATAGCATGACGAATAACAAAATGAGTTTAGTTGTGAATGGGAGTGAAAACCTGCACGGTGGGCTGTCAAAATGGGAAGCAACCGAACAGAAACAAATGAGGAGACAAGAAAAGTAATTATTAAATTGCATAAGAAGGGTAAGTCTTTGAGAAAGATAGCAAACCTTGCAGACAGGCCTCGTTCAACAGTACAAACAATAATTGCGATGTATAATGTTTCTATCACTGTGCGAACCCCCCCCCCCCCAAAAAAAAAAGAACTGGAAGACCAAGAGTGTTGAGTGAACAAGATAAACGTTACATTATTAGAAAAAGAAAAAAGGTTCCGAAAAGTAGTGCTGTGCAATTGGCAACGGATCTGGAAACACGGGGTGTTAAGGTATCAGCCAGTACAGTGTGGAATATTTACAGGGTATCATGGTCGGATAGCCAGGAAAATGTTCTGGGTGAACAAGACAAATCGTATAAAGAGACTTAAGTTTGAAAAAGAGTATACAGATAAGGGATCAGGCTTCTTTCTGGAATAGGGTCATATTTTCGGACGAAAGTAAATTTAATCTTATCGAGTTCAATGGGAGGCGTATGGTATGGCGCAAGGTGAATACAGAGATGAATCCTCAAAATCTCGTACCTAAAGTAAGACACGGAGGAGGGTCCGCGCTCGTCTGGGGTTGTATGAGTGCCTCAGGACTAGGTCGTCTCCACCTTATCGATGGAGTGATGATCCACAAAGTGTATATTAACATATTAAAGGAAAATCTACATACTAGTGCGCAGAAGATGGTTCTTGAAAACATTATTGTTCAACAAGACAACGACTCCAAACATACAGCGGAAAGTACTCGATTGTGGCTACTCTATAATACCTTGAAACAGCTTCGCACACCTCCCCAATCCACAGACATGAATCACATAGAACATCTATGGTCTGTTCTGGAGACAAGAATCAGAAGGCACAGCTTCTCTACTAAAGAAGGCCTGAGAAAAGCTATTCAAGAAGAATGGACAATAATCAGTCCCGAAGCTACAGAACTAGGAACTACTACAGGTGAAATCAATGCCACGAAGACTACAGACAATCATTAACGCATAGGGTAATCCCACAAACTATTAAATAACGTAATATACTTTATAAGTATTAATTCAAGCATAAGTGTACGGTGACTTCTTGCGTTTACAAAAAAGGAATTTCTTTTTTCTTCTGAACAAAACAGTGATTGTGTTTGTTTGGCCTTTTTCTTGTATATAGAAATAAAATGTATGAATGTGTAGTCTTAATTCTGATTATATATATATATATATATATATATATATTCCACCTCCCGTTCTCATGCTAGCTGTTTTCAATATAAAGTACGCACGGTGTACGAACACTTTCTGCGCTCACTGTAGGTATGTTGACAATAAGCGAATGTTATTAGAATATTTGTTGAGATTTCTTTTCCTTCACTGCCTTTCGCCTGGTTAAAAAGTAGTTTGCAGTGCTTTGGAGCAGCTGCCGGTGGGAACGCGATAATGTTTGAGACATACCGGCGACTTTTTTGTGTGTGAAAATAAGGTCTTCCTCATAAAGCAGTAAATAACTGCAGTAGCAATTGTCTACGTAAGTGATAAAGACATATCCAACTACAAGAAACTAATACAGTATATATATTCATTATTGTGTTTCTCTTTTAACAGCTACTAGCTAGGGATGGCCAATTCCAGAATTTTTACTTTCCGGAATCCGGAAAGTAAAATAGGAAAAAATCCGGATTTCGGAAAAATTCCGACTTTTTTTTAAATTCCATATTTTTTCCGAATGTCCGAATTTTTCTGAGTTTCGGAATTTTTCCGAAATCCGGATTTTTTCTGAATTCCGGAATTTTTCCGAAATCAGGAATTTTTCTAAATTCCGGATTTTTTCCGAATTCCGGAAATTTTTTGACCATCCCTTGTTTCTTCCAATAGACGACTATTGGAAGATTCGATTATCAATTCGAATGTTTAAAATCAATAGAAGAAAAGTACACAAAACCATAAATTGAGAATTTACATCATAATAGAATTAGCTAAAAAAAAAAGAAATTTAAAGGTGTGTGTTACATTGTTGTAAGAAATATGTAATTCATTTATACAATTCAATATTAAACTTTCTTAATATATTACGTAATTCATTTTTTGTTTATTTTATTCTTTCAGGATTCAATATCAATCCCTGGGTTCTACAAGCAAATTTTTGGATGTGACGTTCGGTGTGAGACATTTTGCAAATGGTAAGTACAACTTTGTACAAGGTGTGGAAGTTAGAAATACGGTTATTTGATAGGAGAGCAGTTTAAGTAGGAAGTAGCTACTTGTAGTAGTAGTGTAGTTACATATTATTTTAGTACATGTTTCCTTTTCAGATATTTAACTCCATTATGTATAATTACTAGTTATTTTAGATATGAAATAGGTTAGATAACAAAAAGCCTAAACTATGCATAACTTGAAGATATGATATAGTCATAATAGAGAGCTCTGTTAAGAACTAGATTGCATAGAAGGTCTTTAAATTAGTAACTAACGTTAATTGTACATGATATAGTGCATTCGTTTGATATTATAATTTACTTGCTTTTACACATGTATCATAGATAACTAGCTTTTACACACACACACACACATATATATATACATATATATATATATATATATATATATATATATATATATATGAAAAAAATCATGTTTTTCTCCTTCATCACACAGCATAGTGTGTGTGAGCAATCTATGTGTATCTACATATTTATTAATATCCGTTCAAATATTTTAATTTTAGAGTAATCTCTTATGGACATTAGCACCTTGACGTTCCAGAGTCCTGTCAGCAAATAAAAATAACTTCTTCCTCATTTATTACAAATGTATATTACAGACAATTTAGATGTATTCACGAATGAAATGAAGTTAGATGTAACATATTATGTCCGACGAATTTACTTTGGTAAGAAAAATTCTTACCAGTTTTAAGTTTATAGAACGTCATTGCAATTTTTTACCCGTTCTTTCTACCATAAAATCAATAATTTTAAATGATAGAAAGATTTAACGAATATTTTGTCTCTGCTTGCTAATACTAGGACCTACATACAGTATATTAACTTTCCTAATGTTTCTTTCTCGAAAATAATAATTTCTTCACCAATGTTCTTAATGATTAACTTATTAATGTTGCATACAAACATATAATTATTATATTTTCTTGATAGCTATATTATATATCCTTATATTATATATCTAACGTTAGGATAATAGTAGTTTCAATTAGTAATCAATTCTATTCTATTCTATTCTGCCTTTTCGGGTGTTTACTGTTATAATAAAAAATGTGAAACCATGTCGACTTTACTACTAAAATGTTTTAATATTGAAATTGATTTGAAAGTTATAGTATGACATGTAACAAAATGGCCTGTCGATGAGGACGAATAGCCAGTTATAAGCAGAATTGATAACACTAAAATTGTAGGAAAGAACTGAGATAGTGGTGCCAGACATATATAATTGTTCTAAATAACATAAAGATTGTATTAAACTAATAAAATGCCTAAAAGTAAAATCGTTTACAATGAAAGAAAATGATAAAAGTAAGAGTAGAATACTCATGTATTTATGTGTCTGGCTTTCATCTTGATCACATATTTCTTTTTTCGCGTTCTACCCTAGCAAACCGTTTTACAATGATCGGGAGGAGGCAAGTGAGGTTAGATTTACAACGAAGTTGCTGCACTTGATTTTGGCGTACTATCATGGGGGTTAAGGCGGAACAAAACGAGCTCTACAGGCTTATAACCCCTTTGGCTCGCTGACGCTCGCTCAGCTATGTTTCATAATGTAAGTAAATCACTTTTTTTTATCAATGAAGTTGAGTGTGCAAAGTCTTTCCCCCTCCTGCTGCCTCCGGCACCTTCAATTCTCTATCTCCTAACTACCCTCTACAACCCCTTACTTCGCAAGGGGCCGACTTCTTACTCTTTTGTTGGTTCATAAAGTCACTGTTTATAAGGGCTATCAGAAATCTCTAGGTAAATGGTGGAAAAAGCACAATTTACGCATTATATTTTATATTACGTACAAAGAAAAATGAGTTACGTTAATCTTATTTTATGGAAAATGTTATGAAACTTTAAAAAAAGAAAAAAAACTTTCTTTGGGCCGTTGTTGAACCCACACCAAAAGCAATGTTCATTACTAGTCCGCTCGGCTACGAAGGCCAATAACATTTGGCGTTTGCTTTCTGCTATATGTATACTACGTAGCGAGGAACGGATAACTCCAACCAATCATAACCACGTATTTAGTTACTATGGTTAGGATCGAGAGTTATTAAAATACATGCATCTTGATACACCATTGTAATTAATTCGTTTAAAGTTTCACCAACCAATAGGGATCTTTGTAAGCATCAAATTAAAGGACAGAGCATATTTAAGGTATATCAGAAAAAGTTTGTTTACATTACCCTAAAAACATTTCTCATTCATATGTTTAAGTTGATTGATTTTGAAACCAGGTAGTACTATGACTCAATGAAAACTTAAAGAAAGCACACTTACAATATTTCACGAAAGTCAGGAAATTCCAACGAAAGTTATCGCTAAGAAATGTGAGTAAACATTCTAATTTTGGTTTGACTGACTTTGATCTCAAACAATATGCTGTAATTCTTACTAAGCCATACTATGCTTTATGAAAATTGGATGACCTTTACAAAGTTTATTGATATATTCCACTGGCGAAAATTCAGGGTGGATGAGGGGGACATGTCCCTTCCAATCTTGGAAGTGGGGGACTGTGCCCCCAATAATCCGATTTGAATTGTGTTTTTTGGAGAGAAATGTGATGACTCGTGCCCGATTGTCACAAAGGAAAGTAAGATGAAATTGATGTCCCGGCAAGAATAAGCCTCAAATCTGCCAGCCTCCCAATGTTGAAGACAGCTCTGCCCCCGTGATCCTCCACAGCATTGTTTTTCAACTTCATAAATATTTTCAACATGGCTTACCAAAAAATGAAAAAAAAAAAGGAACGATCTTACCCGTCCCCTCAATGTTGAAGACGGATTTGCGCCGCTGGCTGTGACAAAACGAAACAAAGTTTCAAACAAAACAGAACGTTTAACCTAATGTACTTGTTTAAAAATGTTGTTTTACTTGGTTCCATTGTCCAGTGTTAGTTCGAGCTACAAAGAGAGTAGTGAGTCCGATCACAAGTGAGTCTCATTGAGGATAGGGACTTGAGGCTGAGTGAGCCCGAAATGGAAATGATCACCTTTAATACAAGAAAAACTGTATGCTAGTAGCTACAATCACAACCCGTGAATGAACAAGAAACTTAATAAAGTGGACATGTAGGTTTAACTATTACACTCAATTTCAATATTTAAAATATGAATAAAGTTTTGCATTCTCGAAGAAGTTCTTTATACTTTTGACAAATTCTACAATATTATTATTATTTAACAAAATTAGTTGTCCAAAGATAAGCGCATACTAATGGATAGATGTTTCTGAGCTGAACAAAATTGTATGCGAGAGTATAAAAGAGTTCATGCACCTAGAAAAGGAAAGAAATCCAATTAATTGTAAACCTACATGCCCTATGAGAACCATGCAACTTATTGAAATGGGACTGTTTAAATACCCTTATTTATTTCATTATTATGACACTAGCAAGAACGGAGTAAAAAGCATGCTTAACAAGATAACTTCGAAAATTATCTTTAACTATTAAAATTTAATTTCTGATTAATTAAAATGTTGCCCAAATATAAAATATGTATCATTCAATAGACCCCAGATCTAAGTGAACATAAAAATATCGTGATTGAGGTAAATTCTGGTTCCCAAGAAAATGAAGTGAAAGCTTTCAGTTTTACGTTCCACTGTTATGACTTGTGGGTAAAGGAGACGATGATGATGATGAAAAAGAATGAAATGACAGAATGAAGAAAGTAGATGGAAACGGAAGAACACCGAGAAAACCCATGCACAAGGTGCTGGTCCACCACAAAGCCCACTTAACGCGAACTGGAATTTAACCACGGACCTCACACACTAGAGGTGAATGCTGTAAAACTGACCCGAGAAAATAAAGCAAACGAACTTTTCCAGTGCTAACAAATATGCCATTTGTAGTCAAAAATGATTGACAGTTCTTACCTCCCTGGAAGAAATGCATACTTATTGATGTGCTGTGTGTGTAACAACATACACTGTTACCTACCAGATTGTACTTATATATATATATATATATTGTGGTTTCGTTTCTCCAAACAGTAACACACACTCACTCTTTTCGCACATTCTACTTGTAAGGATTTAAAGCATCATATTCTATATAAATAAAAATACTTTGTTTAGAAACGCAATACGTGCTGCTAAAACTGCGAGTATATATTGCGGTCACTTTTTAAGTTATATAAATGTGATATATATATATGTTTTTACAAATATAAAAAAAAATGATCCATGTCAGTTTTTATGGTATCACATTCGTAGTTTAGAGCACGGCTTATAAAAACTACGTTATCAATGTGCGGAGGTCGTCGCATGTACGTATATTTTAAAACTAAACATCCATAGACACCAAACCATCACAGTAGGTTTTGAATTTCCTATGTTACAATACGACCGCAATGAAATTCGATGAAATGGTGAAATAAGCTCGCTTTCACGAGAGAAAGAACAAAAAAATCTGTTGGCTATGCGTAGTCCTTCCCCTTTAATATATTCAGAAGATTTCAGCTATAAAATTTGAAACTTGGTCGATAAGTATGTGAGAGAGGGGTGTTACAAAGAGCAACCACGAAATGTCATCTTTCATGTAACGCATCCGATATTCCAATATATTTAAATTCTTCTTTTATGTCTGACTGCATTCTTTTGGGAACACACAGGAACCAGAGATATCGTGTACCAGCTGGTCGTGTGACGGTGCATACCAATGAATATGAGGTAGAAAGCCACATATACGCGTAACATACATAATCAATGTGTATCTAGGGTAAAGGTTGATAGACCCTTGTGCTAGTGAGAGTTTTAGAAGGAAGTTAATAAAAATAATGCCTGTTCAGCCCTCTCTTAGAAGAATAATACAATTTAAAGAGAAAATAAATTATTGTACATTATTGATAAATGCATGAAAGTTTCTCTCGGTCTCCTTTGAAATTCTTCACATCTGCTGTACAATAACTAAAGGCACATTGACGTGTGTAGGAAAAACACGAGATACCATTACTTCCTTCTCTTTGTGTTTAGAATAAGGGGAAGGGGCAGAAGATTGTTAGAATTCTTTGATCAGTCGAGGAAAGTGAAGAAAAGCATGGCAGCTGGCAGGTTGTCACAGCTCATAGTTTTAGAATAAAATGTACTTTCCAAAGGCAGTGTAGCAACATTGTGCAAATTGGTACATGTATTTGTTTGTTTGTCTATCTGTTCTACCATAATCTTCGTGAAACATCGTAAAGAAACTTGGCATGTGTTTTTTAAAAGCTTCATCAATAGGTCTGTACACTATTAAAAATTAAAGTAGTTTCGAAAAGTTACGCCGTATAGCTTACAGGTCTTCCACCACAACGAATATTTCAGATGAAATTTCAGTACTTTAGAACAGTGAATCCCGCATTTGACAAATGCTATTTTGATCTGTTTGAAGTTACCAAATTTCTAGTAATTAAATGTATCTGCTTTTAAACAAAGAAATTACTGTAAAATTTTCGGTGCATATCTATCTCTCCCGATTACTATATATCTATTTCAAGAGAGAAATTAAAATATTTTTTAGAGTGTAACTTCGACTTCAAACAGACAAAATTAAGACGAGTTTATTTTTAATTATTGGGTTGGAAATTCGAACATATTTCATATTTTTTTCTAAAATAATTCGCTTTTGCTTATGAATAGTGTGCGTGTCACTGTTAGTAGAATGATACAACTATTAAAACTAAATGTGTCACCATTAGAAGTAGATGTGCCACTATTAGTAAAAGCAAAGAGCAATAAGTCTACTTAGATATTTTTAGCTTATACAATATATAAATAAGTAGTTTCTTTCAGTATAATAAAAATATAAGTTTATATCGACAACAACTGACATACACCAAAAAAAAATCTATGTGGCGGCGTACTTAAAATCGTATGATACATTTGTAAATCTTGTAGTTTTTGGACTGAACGTACAGCAAACGTATAACTGAAAACGCATGTTTTATAATACTTTACTTTTCTTATAAGTGTTCTATCTATACTTACTTTCCATATGAAACAATATAGGCCGTCAGGATGTCACACACAAATGGACGTATATAACATATAGCTGACATACATACTGTATGTATGTAATACAAGGAAGACTGTTAGATATCAGACATCCTGCAGCGACATGATGTAACATCTAAGGGCAGTGTGTATGTAGCATAGGGATAACATATGATCCGTACTGATTTCTGTAGTAAGCAAGAGGATTCCGTATCGTTGTACAATATACCGCTGGCTGTAGAACGGATTTTTCGCAGTGTATTTTCCAGTCCATAAAGTCTCGTTGTTTTTTAAAAAAAATAAAATTTTTCAATAAGTTCTTCTAAATTTATTCCCAAGCAAGTGATCTTGTTCTTCTCCATGCAAATGCGCAACCAGAAATTTTAATTAGGGTGCTGGGTCCAATATTACAAGCCACTACGTCTATGTAGTATTGAACGGGTATTATTCTGCACCGAAAAATACTATAATTGACGTAAAATACTTCGACCTATATCTTCAGCAAGAGAATGATAGAACTAGAATGTTTGTATAGGACAAAGAGTACAGATAAAATATGAGATCAAATTTCATGCTTCAAAAATCATTTCTTTGTTAAGCAATTATAGTTTTATTAAGAAAGTGTACAAATACATGTTGAGATAGGCACATTTAGGGAGGGGGGATACGGACTATTGGACCCCACGTTGGTGCGCCCCTGTTTCCATGTTACCTATCGTTTAATACACGTGTATTCTTTGCTCGACACTATAGTTGAACAAAAAGTAAAATTTAAGAGTTAATTATATTTTTCAGCTAGTTATTAACAATACTGAAAAACATCATAATGGTACACTTCTGCATCAGCTTCATCTCTATAGGGGGGTGCGGTGGCTCAGTGGTAGAGCGTTCACTTCCGGTGATTGGGGTCCCTGGTTCGATCCCAGCTCGCGCCGTGTGGACTTTGCGGTGGACGTGGGTTTTCTCGGGTTCTCCCGTTTCCTCCCACTTTCTTCATTTCACTCATTTCTCATTATCAGCGTCTCCTTTAGACTAACCGGCATAACCGTGGGACGTTAAACTTAAAGATTTCATTTTTTTCATCTCGATAGATGGCTTTTCCATCATAGGATATCAATCATAGAATATCTATCATAGAATCATATCTATCATAGAATATCAATTTCTAAGTTCCAGGAAATAGTATTTTTAGATGTTTTCAAAAATTGCACATGGGAATTTATACTCATCCATAAAATTTTGTCAAACTCAGTAAGGTTTATTGGCTGGTTTATGTCTAATCATTGGGTATTTTGTATTCAATGTACATATATCACACACCCAGAGGAAGACTGTTACAAATCAAAAAATACAAATTTGTGGAAACATGACTTTTAAAGTTCGTTATTCTATCAATATTGATATTCTATCAATATTGGCTCGCTAGAATATTGGTATTTCTGCCATCTAAGGTTAATTTGGTTAGTTACGTTTCTGCGGGGAAAAAACATAAGGTAGAGTTCGCTTCTCTCTCTCTCTCTGTCCCTCTCTGTTCTCTTTTGAGAGATGATAACTCAAATTTTCCATTTTTTGAGATGTAACACTATTCTACCTGGTATCATGCGTTCCGACTATGTGCGTGTTCCAGGGCTCCGGCACCTACACAAATAATCTTGTGGGTGCGCCACACCCACAAGAGTTTTAGTTTGGACCCGTTTTTCTTGTATTTAAGTCATCCGTGTACCGACTGAGCTAGAGCAGCCCCAACTTATTCTTATAGTACCGGTATATTTTACTTTATCACAACACAGCCCCTTGTGACAGTATTTATAAAAGATTTTAACTAAAAATAAATAAATCAAATATTGAGACTTCCCTGAAAACATGGACGTAGGCTAATACGTCCCAACATTAATGTGCACCCACCCACCCACACATACATACATACACCCACACACACACACACACACACACGCACATATATATGAGGCATATAGTTTCTAAATCCGCCATCTCCAATTTTCAAAAAAAATGAGGTAAGTAGGTTTACTGGTATTCCTTTCCATGCCCTACATGATGGTGAAAAGAGTTGTTTGAAATGTCGCCACCTCCACCCTCAATTACTGCTTTAAAGTTCAGGGTATTTTTCAAAAGCCGCCATCTCCACTCAGCAGTGTGTTTGTAAACCCCATCATCTCGATTCTATTCTATTCTATGCTATGAATTGAAGACCGACGTTAATGAAAAAAAGTTGCAAGATGTTGTTCAACTCCTAACGAAACACTTCGGGGAGAATTGACGTGCTAATTCAAACTTAGCCATTTATGTTGATGCTGAAAAGAGACTGACTGCGTCAACAGAAGAAAGTGTAGATGAGGATTAGGCTGAAGTGTTTCGAACATGATTCTGATGAGAACTATATCTGAAAACAGTGTAAAGATCACTTTCAATCCTTTTCTTGTTGGTAAAGGTGGCATTTATTCCGAAGTTCCCATCCTGTTCTGTCAGGCTATGTTAGGTTAGGTTAGGTCCCAATGGGTTTGATTAGGTTAGTGAGGTGAGGTTAAGTTAGCTTATGTTATGTTAGGAGACGATATTTCTAAACGGGCTGGAAACTTCGGAACTTGACCCGTAAACGTAGCTAACGTACTATGATTATAGCTTCATTTTTTTCTTTGTTTGTGCACATTATAATGTCATCCAACAAGTTAATATCGTTGTTTAGATTCAGTTTATCTCCATCTACTGTCCTGTTCTGAAATAGTTATCAGAAATTATAATAGTAATGACTTGGAAGCAAATAAACCCCAAAAAACTTAAGTACGTTTGTTTTAAAGTCCTCCATCTCCAAAAGTTGTTTTCAAAATCCGCCAGCTCCAAATTGCTTTCTGCAATAACCGAGAGATGGGATGAGAGAGATTTTTGTCATTTGGTAGTTATAATGAATGTCCAGAAAGCAGTAAAGTATTTATAAAAATAAAATTTTATCTCACATAATATCTGAGTTATCAGTTTTTCCTGTTTTTCTCGAAAACGTTTATGAAGGAGATGGCGGATTTAGAAACTATACGCCTCATATATATATATATATATATATATATATATATATATATATATATATATATATATATATATATATATTAGGGATGGCCGAAATTTTCCGGAATCCGGATTCCGGAAATTTTGTTTTCCGGAATCGGAAAATTTACTTTCCGGAATTCGGAAAAATTCCGGAATTCGGAAAAATTCCGAAATTAAGAAAAATTCCGGATTTCGGAAAAATTCCGGAATTCAGAAAAATTCCGGATTTCGGAAAAATTCCGGAATTCAGAAAAAAATCCGGAATTCGGAAAAATTCCGGATTTCGGAAAAATTCCGACATTCGGAAAAAATCCGGAATTTAGGAAAAATCGGAATTTTTCCGAGATCCGGAATTTTTCCGATTTTACTTTCCGGATTCCGGAAAGTAAAAATTCTGGAATTGGCCATCCTAAGCTAGTAGCTGTTAAAAGAGAAACACAATAATGAATAGGCTATACATACTGTATTAATTTTTTGTAGTTGGATATGTCTTTATCATTTACGTAAATAATTGCTACTGCAGTTATTTACTACTTTATGAGAAAGGTCTTATTTTCACACACAAAAAAGTCGCCGGTATGTCTCAAACATTATCGCGTTCCCACCTGCAGTTGCTCCAAAGCACTGCAAACTACGAGCGCAGAAAGTGTTCGTACACCGTGCATACTTTATATTGAAAACAGCTAGCATCAGAACGCGAGGTGGAAAATATATATATAACCAGAATTAAGACTACACATTCATACATTTTATTTCTATATACAAGAGAAAGTCCAAACAAACACAATCACTGTTTTGTTCAGAAGAAAAGAGAGAATTACTTTTTTGTAAACGCAAAAAGTCACCGTACACTTATGCTTGAATTAATGCTTATAAAGTATATTACGCTATTTAATATTTTGTGGAATTACCCTGTGCGTTAATGATTGTAGTCTTCGTGGCATTGATTTCACCTGTAGTAGTTCGTAGTTCTGTAGCTTCGGGACTGATTATGTCCCATTCTTCTTGAATAGCTTTTCTTAGGCCTTCTTTAGTAGACAAGCTGTGCCTTCTGATTCTTGTCTCCAGAACAGATCATAGATGTTCTATGGGGTTCATGTCTGGGGAATGGGGAGGTGTGCGAAGCTGTTTCAAGGTATTATAGAGTCAGGGGCGGATCCAGAGGGGGCGATCGGGGCGATCGCCCCCCCCCCCCCCACAAGAGGAAACTTTCTTATTTTATATATAAATAAACCCATCCATAACAAGTTTGGAGCTCTTAAAAGTAGCAGTATTACCGCCGACCGTCCCCCCCAGAAGTCCGTCCTGGATCCGCCCCTGGCAAACCTTGCAGACAGGCCTCGTTCAACAGTACAAACAATAATTGCGATGTATAATGTTTCTATCACAGTGCGAAACCATAAAAAAAATAATAAAATAATAATAATAATAATAATAAAAAGAACTGGAAGACCAAGAGTGTTGAGTGAACAAGTTAAACGTTACATTATTAGGGAAAGAAAAAAGGTTCCAAAAAGTAGTGCTGTGCAATTGGCAACGGATCTGGAAACACGCGGTATTAAAGTATCAGCCAGTACAGTGCGGAATATTTGCAGCGTATCATGGTCGGATAGCCAGGAAAATGTTCTGGATGAACAAGACAAATCGTATAAAGAGACTAAAGTTTGAAAAAGAGTATACAGATAAGGGATCAGGCTTCTTTCTGGAATAGGGTCACATTTTCGGACGAAAGTAAATTTAATTTTATCGAGTCCAATGGGAGGCGTATGGTATGGCGCAAGGTGAATACAGAGATGAATCCTCAAAATCTCGTCCCTAAAGTAAGACACGGAGGAGGGTCCGTGCTTGTCTGGGGTTGTATGAGTGCCTCAGGAGTGGGTCGTCTCCACCTTATCGATGGAGTGATGATCCACAAAGTGTATATTAACATATTAAAGGAATATCTCCATACCAGTGCGCAGAAGATGGATCTTGAAAACAATTTATTGTTCAGCAAGACAACGACTCCAAACATACAGCGGAAAATACTCGATTGTGGCTACTCTATACAGGGGCGGATCCAGGACGGACTTCTGGGGAAGGGGCTGTCGGCAGTAATACTGCTACTTTTAAGAACTCCAAACTTGTTATGGATGGGTTTATTTATATATAAAATAAGAAAGTTTCCTCTTGTGGGGGGGGGGCGATGGCCCCGATCGCCCCCTCTGGACCTGCCCCTGAGGTTTGCTATCTGTCTCAAAGACTTACCCTTCTTATGAACTTTAATAATTACCTTTCTTGTCTCCTCATTTGTTTCTGTTCGGTTGCTTCCCATTTCGACGGCCCACCGTGCAGTTTTTTCACTCCTATTCACAACTAAACTCATTCTGTTACTCGTCATGCTATACAGAGGTGTATACTCAGGTGAATACTAGTGAACCCCAGTTGTGGTATCTTTGTTTCGTATTCGTACGTCAGGTGTACGATCACTTTTTGTGTCTACTCTATACATTTTCTACGGAATTTATTTACTTTCTGACCATTGAACTTGTTTTTGTGGTTCTTTATTGATATATTCATAAAGCTTAGTTTTCATTATTCATATTGTGTGTGTTATTACACTTCTTAAATTTTCTGTTTCTTTTTCCCAGGCATTCTCGTTTCAATAGCATAGGTGTACGAACACTTTCTGCGCTCACTGTATGTACAGTAAATACAAATTTATAATTTTTGACTTTACGAAGTATACAATGTAATTGTTCAATAATTAGCATAAGCAGGCATTCATTAATTTATATTAATATAATAATTAACAAAACTAATAAGCGGGTGATTGATGACTCAGTGGTAGAGTTTTCATCTATGGTATTCTAACCGAGGACATGTGGGTTTTCGATGGCTAATTTTGTGTTCGAAAATTTTCCCGGTGGTACTCTTGGTTCCCTTTCTTATATTTGTTCCATCATCACTCATTAACGAATTTAGTTTATCAAAACTCTATAGCCATATATTCATTCTGTCCGTCAGTGAAACAAACAGTCTCAAGAACTATCTGATGGATTACCAATCAATTTTGGCCATGATGTACAGAGTCAATAGTTAAGAATCGAGTTCCCTGATGAATGTAATATTCAAACCGGAAGCGGTACAAATCAACCATTTCCGGTTTTAACGTTAATCATTATATAGTAAATATTGTAATAGATAGCGAGAAGCGGTTTCCAGTAATCGACATATATAACATTCATGTAGATAGAATGTTACCTAGTTTGTGCATCTGCTGAAAATAATGAGCTTAGGTATTTAGAGAGCATTTTCCGCTTTAGAAAATGTGTGCTTGGTAAAGAATGTAGAGAATTAGCTGAGTCAGGCACGTAGCTAGAATATGGTAATAGGAAGGGAAGGGGTCTGTCACGAAATACTGTGGTTATTTACCAGGGGCTCAATCATTCTAAACTATTTTATTGGCAACATATATTGGTTCGTTTAGCCAAGATTTCTAATGGGGGCATGATATGAAATACTGTGGTTACACACCAGAGGCTCGATCAATCTAAATATTTTACTGACAACATACCCATATTGATTGGTTAGGACAATAAAATGAGGATATATTAGTAAGTATTTTAATAAGAAGCTATGAAGAAATCTCGAGTAAAAGAATATAAAAAAAGTATTGAAAAAGATATCGTCTTCCGAGGTCATTCGAACGGTGTCGAGAATTTTGCGTCTGGGAAATTTGCGCCCTACCTCAAGAACAGGGAAAATTGCGCCTGCGATGTACCTCCACCGGGAAGTTTGAGCCCTGCGAAATAAAAGAACCTATTGGAGCTTACGCATGTGCTCGGAGGGGCTGACATTACAGCATAAACAATCCTCCCCCCACAACCATGCCATTTGTGATTTATTTTCATTGTGGCTATATAAGGGGAGAATAAACTTCAATATAAGCCAAAAGAACACAACGGATAAACGCAATCACTGCTTCTTCCAGAGATGATTTTTGGGGAACACTGGCCTCCCCAGAGCTCTCAAAGTGCCCCCTCGGAGGAGACCAAAATAATACGTCTATAATATAATAATAAATAGAATAGTACCAGCAGTGACCCCCCTCCGGAATACTAAATGTGCCCCCCGGAACATTTTTCCTGAAAGAACGACTGAACGCAATTGTTTGTTTGAAGTGTAATTCCAGCAAGTAAACACACTGTACATAGTTTTCTTGATAATATTACTGAACTGATTTTACATTCACTTTACATTTTCTTTTCTATATTTTGTGTCCTGAAAAGCCAAACAACTCGCAAGGATTGTGAACAGAGATATCTGGGTAGAGCCAAACAGCCTTTTGTAGATTAAATTATACTCTTTGATTATATTAATAAATAATTATATATCAGTCATTTATACGTTTATTGTAAATTTTGTAGTATAATGAAAAATTGTATTTGTATGGATTGCCCTTTAGTGAACTAAAATTCTATTTTTTTCATTTGTTCGGAATATTATAACGGATGGAGTAACTCACTGAGACGATGAGAGGCAAGTCTAGTTCAAGTGCGAGTGGAAGTTACTTTACACAATACAATAATAAGTTGAATTATGGGGCGCTAACATCCCAGTGCAAATATATAGCCGGCGCATTTTCCCCTCTTTTTGGGGTAGGGCACAAACATTCCAGTGCAAATATATTGCGAGCGCATTTTTTCCTATTTGTGTTGTAGGGCGCAAATTTCCCTTGAGCAAAATTCTCGCATTCAAGGAAAATATAATGTCCGTGAAGTTGACAAGCCACTTATGTCAGATTCCAATTTCGACTTTAAACGTCGCTAGTGCTACGTTAGTGTTCGATAGTGACGCAAATCGTTAGTACTCCAACTGCATGCCAACACGCCCACTTCTAAGAATCATCTCAAAAATGAGGTTAACCCTTAGAGCAAGTAAGTGCTCATTGGTGCCATTAACATTAACGTTAATGCCTCCATCGTACGGCCCTTTGAGTAATAATCACACCACGTTTTTTGCTAGTCTCAATGCGTCCCTATATTCTCGCGAACATTCTGACGTGCCCAAGTTAGTTACCTTTTTTTTGGGGGGGGGACTATTGTTTATCTGTTATTGTTTATTGTTTATTGCTAGTCTGCAGAGTAGTCCTTACATTAATATGCCATTGTCCTTGATAATCATTGCGTATTTACAAGCAATTTGTTATTACTGTTAGAAAATATCAAAAAACAACAGACAAAATCTACTACTTAACGGTTCATATTTTTCTTTTACAGTACATAAACGATTATTAATAATAATAATAATAATAATAATAATAATAATAATAATATTAATAGTAATAATAATAATAATAATAAGACTATTCCAGCATAAAAGTTATCAATTGCATCATACTGGCAACAAGCGACGCATATTTTAACTTCATAAAAAATCGTTTCTCACGATTTTCTGGAAAACTACGTATGATAACATCTTCATTATATCAAGTTGTTTATCTCAGTGTGACATATGTCTTACCTCTGGACAATATTACAGTAAAACAAAAATTAAATATTAGGAGTACATCGTACTTTTGGACTACATCTCATTAACCATGGGAAGATTGAGTAGTGTATACTTTAGGATGTAAGTTTCAGCTTAACTTGCATCATACATTCTTAGGATTACAAAAAGGAAATTTGTTCATTTGCATTTGAACAAAATTCTTAGGATTACAAAAAGGAAAAATAATTTTTCCGAATTCCGGAGTTTTTCCGAATTCCGGAATTTTTCCGAATTCCGAATTTTTTCCGAATTCCGGAATTTTTCTGAATTCCAGAATTTTTTCGAACTCCGGAATTTTTCCGAAATCCGGAATTTTTCCAAATTCCGGTTTTTTTCCGATTCCGGAATTTTTCTGAATTCCGGATTTTTCCGATATCCGGAATTTTTCCGAATTTCGGAATTTTTCTGAAATACGGAATTTTACCGAAATCCGGAATTTTTCCGAATTCCGGAATTTTCCGATTTTACTTTCCGGATTCCGGAAAGTAAAAATTCCGGAATTGGCCATCCCTAATATATATATATATTAATATATATAGGGTAAGCACAGAAACAGTCCCAGGTTTCAAATTAGTGTAAATTTAATATGCGAAGGAATATTTTGCTGAAATTTTGAACAGTCATACATAAACTCAAAAAGGTTTTGTAGCAATAATTGAAATCACAAACACTCGATGTTCGCGCCACCTGTAACGCGGGAAGTATCAAGGCGGTAATCTAGCTCCAACCACACGTTGTGAAGCATATCCGGTGTGATGGAGTTGACAGCATCACTGATGCGTTCTTGGAGATCGTTCAGAGTTGCGGGTAGTGGAGGTGCATACATTTTGTCCTTCACAAATACCCACAGAAAGAAGTCACAAACAGTGAGGTCAGGTGATCTTGGACTCCACTTGCAAAGAACTTGATCATTGACTCCACAGCGCCCTATCCATCGGTTTTTGAGGTTCTCGTTTAGAAACCTGCGAACAGCACGATGCCAGTGAGGCGGCGTTCCATCTTGTTGTAGAACGAAGTCGTCTATCTCTGCATTGCTAAATTGAGGAATCAACCAGTTACGTAGCAATGCTAAGTAACTTTCACCTGTAATTGTTTGTTCCTGAAAGAAGAACGGACCGTGCACCCGACGCTCTGATACTGCACAAAAAACATTGATTTTCGGTGAGTTTCGTTCCACATTTACAGTTGCATGAGCATTCTGGGTTCCCCATATCCTTACATTGTGTCTATTCACCTTTCCACTTAAGTGAAATGTCGCCTCATCGCTGAAAATGACCTTCGTCAGAAAGTTTTCGTCGTCCTCCATGATATTTTGCATAGCCTTACAGAACTCACGGCGCTTTACCTTGTCTTGTGGGTATAACTTCTGAACCAACTGTAGTCGGTACGGGTAACACCGCAAACGCTTGCGTAAGATCTTGCTTACTGTTGTCCGTGGCATCTGCAACTCTCTGCTAGCTTTTCGTGTAGACTTCTGTGGGCTGTGTACGAAGGCTGCTCTTACGCGCTCCACAGTTTCCTCGGAGACTGGACGTCGCCCTGAATATCTTTTTCTTTGATCACAAATGCACGCCGTCTCAATAAACGTTCTATGCCACTTCACAATGGATTTGTGTGTGGGTTGTAGAGTGCGAGTATGTGAGAATGAATATAAGGAGTAAGGGTGGAGATAATAATGACTAATTAATATTAATGAGATGACTGAAGGCCCAAATTTATATACTTCTCACATTCAAATGATTCGGTAGAGCAAAAATTAAAAGTAAACAAAAGGGATAAAGTGATTAGCCAAACAAAAACAAAAAAAATAATAAGTTAAATTTTGGTGAACAGGAGACTCTAGCTTTCAGGGCTTCCTGCAGTTTTAACTCCAGGTGAATTTCCAAACAGATTACCCACACAACATGAAAGTTACTGGTTTTCATGCCTTATGGGCTTCGCATACTCCCAGCAGCTGAAAGAGAAACAGGATACATTTAACAATCTTTTGCACATACCTTACGTTCTCCTGATGAAGAAGTCCAAGAAAGACGACAGGGTTCCTTAGTGAAATCATTTAATTTCAGCACCACACGAAAATAGACACTGTACAATTGATGCACTGACACTAATAGAATTATAACGATAAGATATATCAATTTTGAACCTTTTTGAATTTTACTCTCTTTAGGCCTTTTTACGTTTTTTTTTTATAAGAGATTGTTCAAGTTTGTGCACATATTTCTAGAGTTCCGTGCAGTCCGCCATCATCATCCTTGGGCGTTCCTGAAGAGTAGCATCCCACGTAGACATACCTCTTCCCTTATGGTATGCTGGGTTGATTGAAGAAGTCCTCTAATTGATACTCCAATCCCTCACTGGACCTGCAGCTTCGTGTTTGGGATGGTGTCTGCGAGTCTCGAAGATTTAGAAGCCTTCGTTGTTGCCGAGTCTGGATGTCTCTAGGTTACAGTCATAAACGGCCTGGCTGTTGACCGGCTCTTGTATTGCTTCACAACACTAATACTAGTTGCTCCATGATTTTGTGCGTTGATGAGTCCGCTGTTGCGCTTGGTTGGACGAAAGGTTTATGCACTGCGTCTCACACACATGTTACAAATCACTAAAAAGATATAACACTTCAAATTAAACGTAGATATGAATATATATATATAGGTATTTACACGATGGAGCGAAAGACTGTGCCCATGGTCGATCTAACGAAGACAATTCGGTTGTCTGATCGAACGCAGAAAATACTACTTCTCAGACACATCTAAGATTTCAGAAATTTTAGATTGTTTTTTTTTTCTCGTAGGCAAGTACTCGCAGAGAGAGCTTAATAATTCTGAATGTTTCAATTTAAAAAAAAACTATGTGAGAGTCATAACATTGCCTTGAATCTTAACTGTCACAAGTAAGGCACTTCATGGTTATCAAAGAAACAAACACTTGACGTTAGCACAGTAAAACAAACTGATCCGAGCAAGAGCACTACCTTCTTGCTTCGCGTCCCAATGTCAACTCCCTCTCACTCCCCCTTGGAATTGTTTTTATCCTTTGCCATTTCTAGCCCAAATTATAGGCTCGCGCTACATATAGCATGTTTTCTTATGGCGGGGAAGAGTGCAGTGAGAGGGGATCAGTCCGGTGTGTTACCTACCCCTGTGACCTATTTACTATAGCAAAATTACAATTTTGCTCCTTTTTACTTTACTTTTATTATATTTCACTGCAATGTCTGATTAATGGCCTGCTGCTATCACTAAACAGTATGAAAATGCAGCTTTCCAATGCTATGTTACACTTTGTATTTGCTGTGAGATGTAAACATTAAACATTTTTAAAAAAATTGCCTCTCTCACCCTGTCTTGCGTCCATCCCAGGGAGACACCTGGTGAGTGAATTCGAAAAGTTTCCACCTGTATGAGAGGGGTGAGGGAGGTTCTCCTAGCTATGTTTTTTTTTCTTGTTGAAGTTTTGCAGCATAATACTTCTTAAAATTCAATACAAAATACATCTATATGTTACAATATACCTATGTTTTAAACACCTTGTGCTGTCATGTGATATTTAATATATTATATATGAAAGTTCCCCCTATCAATCATCCTGGTCCCCCAGCAGGAAACTTCTGCTATTAAAATGGCGGCATGGCTCTTCCTTGTATCCAATTTCCCATTGAAGTACTGTGAGAGTTGCCACCCTTTTCGATATAAGCCTTGATTTCATTGCTACTAATGCTAAACCTCGCTACGACCTAGATTGGTAAACAAAAATCATATCGAATACATCAAGAGAACTTTAAACATATTAATAAAGAATTATGTGTGGAACATCTCTACACAAAGGGGGTGAAGGCTGTTCACAGGAATAGCACCGAATCATAGTTTCTCAAGTATAGTTTGAAATTGGCGGATCACTGCGCCAGCCAGAGACGTCCGTTGGTATACAGACGCTTGCATACTAATATGTGTGACTTGTAGGCGTGGTTTGCAAAAGTCACACGTCTTTGTATTCGCCGTTTCGACATGTACATGCTAGGTTCCAGCTCCTTCATGTAACAATAGATTTTTCGGGCACTCCGGCACCGAGCGGAAATGTTACTTCCTCACGTATAAAAGACTAAATATAAGAATCCATATCTTGACATATACTCCATGTGCCTAGGTACGTTTATAAACAAGAAAGTTAGATGGATACTATTCTTCACTGTTCTCTTCCAGACCACCTAGCTTCTGCGTCCACACAAAGACACTGCTTTGAAACTATTGTTTTTTTTTTAACTCTACGTTCATCCAGAACGAGATACTGAAGCTTGGATTCTCTTCAAAATACATGATACATACGATTAATATCTAAAAGAATACTTAATATACATAATTATATGTTTCACCTCCCGATAAATAACATAATAATATATATAAACAAATTTAAATCTGATTAATGATTCCACACCTAATCCTTTATTTTAAAAATTAAATGTAAATATAACACAAAAATTTAAATATCCCATATGCAAATATAGCAAAAAGTTGATATGTAAAATAGGTATATGTATGCACTGTACATACTATCCACCTTTAGAGAAGATTCAAAGTTTTTTATATAAACGTTGCAGATTCTTAAAGGAGTTAATAGTTCGACAGAATATTAAGGAAATAGAAACATAGACACTAGATATAAACAAACACTGAAAATCTAAATATACGAAAAGAAAAGCAAAAATATAGCACTACCTAACAACAATATAGATATATATGTACACAAAGATAATGATCTTGCTCTCGGTCACCTTTTCTGAGGTGCTCGCTAGAGAGGAAGAAGGAAGTTCTTTCAGGGAAACAGCTGACTGCTTCCTTCTTTTTTTTCTTTCTTACTCAGGCTGGCCTGTAGCACCCTGCTGTGCTGTACATCCACGTACTACATACTTCTTTTTCTTTTATATGAGCTGAAAAAGGCGGAAAGAGTATTTCTGAGTATTTCGTGCTGATTATTCTCAAAAGTTTGCAGTATTCATCTGAGCTATACGGTTCATGGACGTTTTGCGATCTTTTAACTGACACATTTTTTTTCATTTTCTTTGGCGACTTTTCTATGCCCTCAGGCGAAAGTTCATAGCCTAACACTCTAGTTTTCTGCCTAGCGAATTGACACCTTTTCAATCGCAGGATTTTATGCTTCAGTGCATATGGATACATTCTAGCTTTTAGGGGCCTGTCATCTGTGACCTCGATGGTGTGTTCGTAGTTCTTAATGCATCCGGGCGTTTCGTCAAATATCTCTCTATGTCATAGAGAACTTCGTATAACTGTCTTTTCTCATCCCCAGTCAATTCGGTATACTTTTCGACATGCTCACGAATCTCTGCTGGTGTAGCCTGGGTTCGAACTTCCTTCCACTCTTGGGGCGAGTATACTACATTCGCCAGTTCAGCGGTGGTTGGGAATCTTCCATCATCCAACCTCGTGCGCAGTGTTGTCGACTCCATCTGGCGACATTCTCCTGCATTAAGCAGTTCCAGCTGAACGTTAGTATGCGGTTCTCGACTCGACACCCACATACTACTTAGACCGGGATTATATAAATCTACCGTCTCGTCATCGAACTCCCAGGTTAATTTTCTTATTATCAATTCATCTTCTTCAATTTGAATATCTCGAAAAGAAACCTCTGTTCTGTGGGGATGGTTATGCTGCAACATATTCTCTTCATAATTTAAAATCGCTCTACTTTCTGAAAAGAATTGTGAGCCCAAAATTAGATCTCTGTTTAGCCCTTTCACGATTATTCCAGTTGTATAATAATCTCTACCATCGATCTCTATCTCCAACATCGCTTGTCCCAGAATCGAGGCTATTGATTTACCAAAAGCTGAACTAACCCTAATATTGGTGGACTTAATGAAAGCTGGTGGGGGCTTGCGCTCCTTCACGCGTTCCCACAGAGACTGCGACAATGCGCTGATGGTCGCTCCAGTGTCCAACAATGCCATTATCTTCTCCCCAAACAAAACAATTTCTACTTCCGGCAAAATAATTACATTGTTTGAGGGTAAATTCCCAGTACTAGAGTCAAGGAGATCACGAAATATCGCGTTCGTCTCATCAAATTTCTTTTTATCCAAACTAATTCTTTTCCCATCTTTTAACAATAAACAAATTTCCGGTTGACGAACGTCGGTATTCTCTTCATGGGCAAAGTGTTTTTTACTAATTATTTCATCACACTTCTTACAATTATCAATCTCTACAATTTCTACATTATTTTCAACTTCCTTAACCGTCGTTTCACAGTTTTCGCTATGTGTGTCACATAATATATTTCTATTACGCACTTCTTCAAAATTTACATTCGCAAGCTCAGAAGGAATATTCAGACAATACTCTTCCCTAACGCTTTTCTGAGGAGGTGCGAGGAAACCTCAGTTTCTCGCATTGTTTGGGCTGTTAGATCTCGAATGGCCACGAGACGGCTGAGATCTTGACTGCTGACCAGCCCTTTGCTCTTGTACATGCAATTCATTGATCTCCTGCGCATAGTCACTTCTATTTCCTGCGTTGTTGTTGTAGTTCCGACCTACATTCCGGCCACGCCTCTGACCTCTACGAGCACCGTTAGCTCCCCTAGACGCCCTGCTGTCTCGACGCTGCATACCGCTGCCGCGCTGTTGCCAACTTTCTCCTTCTCTCTTATTATTGTCAGCATTACGCGGTGTGCCTCTGCTACCTCTCTGTTGATAAGGCCCATTATTCCTATGTTGCCTTCTGTTTACTCGTGAGGGATTACTCGGCCTATTGTTTCTCGGAGGAGGGGGTGACTGCCTTCTCTCCCCTTCTTCAACTGCCAACATGTTAATTCCCCTCCTGCTGTTACTACTCGGGTGCTGATACGTACTCTGGAGTTCACCAACGATTCTCAGTAACTCCTCAATAGTACGTGGCTTCGAGGATACAATGCAGCGGTAAATGGAAAATGGAAGCTGCCTTGGAAGGACTTTAAGTAAAACCTGTTGTGGTAAGGGTGGGTCCAATATGCTGTTCGTATGGAGCAGCTCGAGCAAATACTCGGTCGGTTTTTTGTTTCCCCGTGTCTCGAAACGAGATGTCAATATTGAAGCACGAAGGTTAGCTAGTTTCTCCTCGCTAAGGTAGGTCTCGCGAAATTGAGTAACTAGTTCTTGGTAAGTTTTGCACTTCACTGACGTCACCTGATACCATCTACGCGAGATGCCCTTGAAACATCTCGTGGTGAAGGCTAAACGTCGCTCTTCTGGTACGCCAGTGAGCTCAAAATAACTGTCTAATTCTAACAGGAAGTTATGCGCCTGGACTTCGGTCTCAGAGCCATCAAACGAGGGAAGAGGCAAATCGCGATGCAGAAACCCTAAAGCTGACGCAATCTGGCACGGCTGTGGTCCTGGGTTCGTTGGGAAGGCAGTGTGTTCACTCGCACTCTCCTGTCTCGAAATTTCCGACGTCTGTCTCGCGTTACTTGGACCGGCTACAGGAGACTCGGCTCTCGTATTCGAGACAGAGGCTGAGACATTCTCGTCACTACTTCTCTCCCTGACAGAATCACGCAACAGTTCTAACTGTTCTTCCCAGCGTAACTCGGCCCGTCTCAGCTTGGACTGCAGCTGGCCTACAGAGCTCTCCACACCATCTAATCTGCCTGTCAAATTTCAACATGTTCTTTTACGCCCTGCACTTGATTGTTTACTTCAGTGACGTTTTCACCTACTTTCTCTACCTCACTATTCAAATAGTTTACTTCGCGATCTACCTTCGCGAGGTCTGAACTAAGAGCTTCTGTCACTTCTTCAATTCTATTTCCCGCATTTATCTCTAACTGACGAACTCGTTCATCCGTCTCCTGAATCGAGTCCTTCAGCTCTTGACAGGATGCAGTGATTCTCGTGTCCAGGTTGCCCGCAGTAGAAGTAATCTTAGCCTCGAGTTCCTGGACATTTTGCATTAACTCTTGCCTTATACTAACTGTTGTTTCCTTCTCTACGGTATCTAATCTTTCTAATAGTTTCTGGCTAGCCTGCTCCTGTTTCTTTTCCTGATTTTCTAGCTTCTCTGAAATTCCCTTCAACATTGTCATTAGTGATATGAGACACGGGTCGGTCGTGATACCTGTGACTTGCACGGAGGTACTCGGAACAGGTTCCCTTACATGCTCCGGTTCAGTGATCCTAACATCGTTCTCAGTGTGTACAACTACTGCTTCTACTTCCTGTCCTGGAGAAGTCTGGGCAGTGCTAGCGCGATCTTCAGAACGTGATTCTAAATTTTCGCCAAACTCTCCTAACTGGTTAAAGTTTTCTCCCGCGAACTCTTCCATTTTTCTAGTTTGACTTCGCGTGAATACCATTAAAATACAAACAAAGATTTCGAAACTCTAAGTGTCCTAACTGCTCTAAATAATTGAATTGGATCCCCCTTCAAAATTGTAAACAAATCATATAACTTTCTTAATTACACACACAAACAAAAAATGCAAGAAAAACACACAACAAAATAAACACATTAAATTCTCTTGATGTCTCTGTTCGTCAAAAATGTAAATAAAATTAAACTGATCCGCGGAAGGCTTATATTGACAGCATGAACATTGTGGGTAATCCCTTCGGTTGCTTGTGGCTTCATTCAAAGCAATATCCATAGAAAGAAAAACAAAATGAAGTTACTTTTTACACGCCACCAAGCTTCTTAGCAAAACAAAGATACAAGGGGAATAAAATTTCACCTGGAGTGAACGGGCCCCACGCTGGGCGCCACGTTTTGTAGAGTGCGAGTATGTGAGAATGAATATAAGGAGTAAGGGTGGAGATAATAATGACTAATTAATATTAATGAGATGACTGAAGGCCCAAATTTATATACTTCTCACATTCAAATGATTCGGTAGAGCAAAAATTAAAAGTAAACAAAAGGGATAAAGTGATTAGCCAAACAAAAACAAAAAAAATAATAAGTTAAATTTTGGTGAACAGGAGACTCTAGCTTTCAGGGCTTCCTGCAGTTTTAACTCCAGGTGAATTTCCAAACAGATTACCCACACAACATGAAAGTTACTGGTTTTCATGCCTTATGGGCTTCGCATACTCCCAGCAGCTGAAAGAGAAACAGGATACATTTAACAATCTTTTGCACATACCTTACGTTCTCCTGATGAAGAAGTCCAAGAAAGACGACAGGGTTCCTTAGTGAAATCATTTAATTTCAGCACCACACGAAAATAGACACTGTACAATTGATGCACTGACACTAATAGAATTATAACGATAAGATATATCAATTTTGAACCTTTTTGAATTTTACTCTCTTTAGGCCTTTTTACGTTTTTTTTATAAGAGATTGTTCAAGTTTGTGCACATATTTCTAGAGTTCCGTGCAGTCCGCCATCATCATCCTTGGGCGTTCCTGAAGAGTAGCATCCCACGTAGACATACCTCTTCCCTTATGGTATGCTGGGTTGATTGAAGAAGTCCTCTAATTGATACTCCAATCCCTCACTGGACCTGCAGCTTCGTGTTTGGGATGGTGTCTGCGAGTCTCGAAGATTTAGAAGCCTTCGTTGTTGCCGAGTCTGGATGTCTCTAGGTTACAGTCATAAACGGCCTGGCTGTTGACCGGCTCTTGTATTGCTTCACAACACTAATACTAGTTGCTCCATGATTTTGTGCGTTGATGAGTCCGCTGTTGCGCTTGGTTGGACGAAAGGTTTATGCACTGCGTCTCACACACATGTTACAAATCACTAAAAAGATATAACACTTCAAATTAAACGTAGATATGAATATATATATATAGGTATTTACACGATGGAGCGAAAGACTGTGCCCATGGTCGATCTAACGAAGACAATTCGGTTGTCTGATCGAACGCAGAAAATACTTTTTCTCAGACACATCTAAGATTTCAGAAATTTTAGATTGTTTTTTTTTTTTTCTCGTAGGCAAGTACTCGCAGACAGAGCCTAATAATTCTGAATGTTTCAATTTAAAAAAAAAACTATGTGAGAGTCATAACATTGCCTTGAATCTTAACTGTCACAAGTAAGGCACTTCATGGTTATCAAAGAAACCAACACTTGAAGTTAGCACAGTAAAACAAACTGATCCGAGCAAGAGCACTACCTTCTTGCTTCGCGTCCCAATGTCAACTCCCTCTCACTCCCCCTTGGAATTGTTTTTATCCTTTGCCATTTCTAGCCCAAATTATAGGCTCGCGCTACATATAGCATGTTTTCTTATGGCGGGGAAGAGTGCAGTGAGAGGGGATCAGTCCGGTGTGTTACCTACCCCTGTGACCTATTTACTATAGCAAAATTACAATTTTGCTCCTTTTTACTTTTATTATATTTCACTGCAATGTCTGATTAATGGCCTGCTGCTATCACTAAACAGTATGAAAATGCAGCTTTCCAATGCTATGTTACACTTTGTATTTGCTGTGAGATTTAAATATAAAAACATTGTGTAAACATTAAACATTTTTAAAAAAAATTGCCTCTCTCACCCTGTCTTGCGTCCATCCCAGGGAGACACCTGGTGAGTGAATTCGAAAAGTTTCCACCTGTATGAGAGGGGTGAGGGAGGTTCTCCTAGCTATGTTTTTTTTTCTTGTTGAAGTTTTGCAGCATAATACTTCTTAAAATTCAATACAAAATACATCTATATGTTACAATATACCTATGTTTTAAACACCTTGTGCTGTCATGTGATATTTAATATATTATATATGAAAGTTCCCCCTATCAATCATCCTGGTCCCCCAGCAGGAAACTTCTGCTATTAAAATGGCGGCATGGCTCTTCCTTGTATCCAATTTCCCATTGAAGTACTGTGAGAGTTGCCACCCTTTTCGATATAAGCCTTGATTTCATTGCTACTAATGCTAAACCTCGCTACGACCTAGATTAGTAAACAAAAATCATATCGAATACATCAAGAGAACTTTAAACATATTAATAAAGAATTATGTGTGGAACATCTCTACACAAAGGGGGTGAAGGCTGTTCACAGGAATAGCACCGAATCATAGTTTCTCAAGTATAGTTTGAAATTGGCGGATCACTGCGCCAGCCAGAGACGTCCGTTGGTATACAGACGCTTGCATACTAATATGTGTGACTTGTAGGCGTGGTTTGCAAAAGTCACACGTCTTTGTATTCTCTGTTTCGACATGTACATGCTAGGTTCCAGCTCCTTCATGTAACAATAGATTTTTCGGGCACTCCGGCACCGAGCGGAAATGTTACTTCCTCACGTATAAAAGACGTATAAATATAAGAATCCATATCTTGACATATACTCCATGTGCCTAGGTACGTTTATAAACAAGAAAGTTAGATGGATACTATTCTTCACTGTTCTCTTCCAGACCACCTAGCTTCTGCGTCCACACAAAGACACTGCTTTGAAACTATTGTTTTTTTTTTTAACTCTACGTTCTTCCAGAACGAGATACTGAAGCTTGGATTCTCTTCAAAATACATGATACATACGATTAATATCTAAAAGAACACTGAATATACATAATTATATGCTTCACCTCCCGATAAATAACATAATAATATATATAAACAAATTTAAATCTGATTAATGATTCCACACCTAATTCTTTATTTTAAAAATTAAATGTAAATATAACACAAAAATTTAAATATCCCATATGCAAATATAGCAAAAAGTTGATATGTAAAATAGGTATATGTATGCACTGTACAGGGTGGATCAGCATTACATTGTCGTTTGAAATCACGCTGCACTCTCACAAAACTGCTTGTTTTTGCAAATTGTAAAACACACCAGCTTCGTTGCTGTGGGGTGAACGCCATTTTCGATGTTACTGCCCTCTAACTGCCCTGGTCAGAACTAGGATTCTAAAAAGATAGATGGAAAATACTTTGAGTTTACTGAGTTTTGTACAAAATTTCATGTAAATATTCAATTAAATGTTAATTATATGGCACTTTAAAATCAGGTACTGTTTCTGTGCTCACGCTGTATATATACCAGCGGCACAAATCTGCCTTCAACATTGGGGGGAAGGGACGGGTAAGACCGTTCCCATAATCTATCTTTTAAGCGATGTTCAAAACAATTATGAAGTTGAAAGACAATTTTGTAGAAGATCAGGGGAGCAGAGTCGTCTTCAACATTGGGAGGCAGGCCGATTTGAGGCTTATTCTAGGAAGACATGAATT
The DNA here is from genome assembly GCF_964235325.1 of Thermobia domestica. NCBI lineage: Eukaryota > Metazoa > Arthropoda > Insecta > Zygentoma > Lepismatidae > Thermobia > Thermobia domestica. The sequence goes on along the minus strand of NC_137465.1, from coordinate 65,866,834 downwards.
TCATCTCACTTTGTTTTGCGGCAATCGAAAAAAAATCCTAACATTATCCCCCCTCCAAAGAAACACATTTCAAATCGGATTGTTGAGGGGGCAGTCTCCCCAGTTCCAAGATTGGAGGGGACATGTCCCCCTCATCCCCTCGAGATTTGCGCCAGTGCTGTTAAGATGGAAGTATTTGTGGATGTACATGATTTAGGTGCATGTAAGAGTGAGATAAATACATGCTGCAGCTAAACCTCCAAATTGTGGGTTTAGACCACTAGCCCATTTAGGAAATCCGTTTACTGAAACATGGCGAGGGAATGATCACATGCCGATATGCTTTCGCAGAATTATTCCTATAAGGTCACCACGTCTCCGGGAAGAAGAACCGCATCGAGATAGTGGCACGCCTTTCTAGAACCGTCATTGCGGCTGAAAATTGTTTTAATTACAACATATCGGCAGGAAGGTGGGCAGCCAAGTACATGGTGACATGTAGCAATGTGGCCCCAACATGGTAATTCAGAGAGGTGGTATCACTATAACTTTGACTAGCATGCCGACGGCAGGCGTCGCTGCTGGGCCCATTATAATAGCTAGGAGCCGGATGCTGAGACGACAAATAATTCCTTAAAAGGACAGCTCCCGACTTCAATTTTAATTCCTAGGTAGTAATAGTTCTAAGAGATAGCGGGAAACTTTTTCATATGCGGGAAACTTTTTCATATAACTTCTTCATTTCTGATGCAACCATAGCTTCCAGATCTACTTCTTAGGGTTTCAGTATTGAATTCAAATAGTTTAGAGATTTATCGTAGGTACTCAACGTGAAACAAAAATCATTTGAATACCACTGAAAATCATTTGTATTATTTAAAATTGTCATAGAGCAATAACCTTTATGTAAACTGAAAATTTGTGTTAGAAAATTTTCATACCTCGAAATTTTTAACAGTCTATTTATTTATTTATTATTTTTAGAAAAGGGGTTTACAAATTAACAATGACAATTTGTTTAAAACAAAAAAGAATAAAACAACAATCAAATTATTGCTAGAGTTGTTTTTCTTATTCGTGTAGCAAAATTCAGTGAGTGTATTCAGGTAAGTATTTTATTCCCCTATTTTCCCATTTTTTTTTCTAGTGGCGTTGAGGTTAAAAACGTTACTAGGAATGAGGGAAAAGCATATATACAAGAACAAGCATGAATGTTAAAACAATATGCTAGTTTGTAACTTAGCTGTTAACATTAGTTAGGGGCAACAGAGGGAAAGGGAACAGCGCCCTGGAATAAATCCCTCTAAGAAAGGAAGTTTCGACAGTTGTTTACCATAATGGTATCTTCCTCAGGTTCCTTTCCTCTTTCTAATTTACAGGCCATGGGCGCTCAGGGCCTTTATGTATACAATCAATTATCATCTTCTCAGGCACGGCAAATTCCCGAAAGATGCCTGGATGGTTATGTAAATGTAATAGTTATCTTCATATTTCTTAAACATTAGTATTTTAAAACATGTAGATACTATTTAAGAGCTCTGAGTGATTTATATTATTATTATTATTATTATTATTATTATTATTATTATTATTATTATTATTATTATTATTATTATTATTATTATTATTATTATATTTTGAAAATCCAAAGTTGGAGGAAAGGAGATATATATTTTTTTGTGTGTGTGTTTTCTTTTAAGCAATTTATTCTTTGAGCAAATTCTGTTCTTCATAGATACGTGCAATCCATTATGGATTATCCATAAGATACTAAATCAAGAGTTTACATTTCTGAGTCTTAAAAGAGTACATTATGGAGAATGGGCTCAAAGGTTTCATTTCATTTCATTTTTTATATTCAGACAGTTAACCAATCTGGAAAACTTGAGCTATGGAGGCCATCGGACGTTGCCTAGCCAGACAATTGCAGTTGAGTATTTGGCACTATAAAAAAGATCCTAGTCAGCTACTTTCATTCACGATGATAGCTCCAGCGACATCGCAGTGGCTTCAGCTCCACTTTCTTAACAACTCAGTAATTAATTCTACAAAGGTCGGTCAAAAACTAATCACAATAACTGTAGTCCGGAACGTTAGTCAATAGAGAAATGAAATATTGTAAGTAGATGTATTGGTACTTTGGAACTGCCACTCATTAGGGGAATCTTGTGACATTTTACTGTGACATGAAGGTTGTGACATGCGAGAGAAATCCTCGATCGCAAGCTTGTTTGAATTAAAAACGTTAAAAGTTCAAAATTGAACAGATTTTGCTGAAAGTTTGAAGTAACCATTTCTTGAGATAGACTGCATTTTTAGTATTGGCTGGTTTCCTTGGGTGTCCAGCACAGTAATGAGGTCTAAACATACGCAATTTGCAAGATAAGTTCACTTATTAAGGAGGGGGTAAATGATAATGGCGTCTTGCAAATTGCCTTCTGTTTGGCACACGGGATTGATAAGCTAATAAAATGTATTTGATACCCCTATTCGATTGTATTATCATTCAAATATTCCTTTCCTGTGCGGCCACCTTCAAATTGAACAATGACATTTGTCTTCGAAATGCTCTGAAAGGCGTGCAAAATGCATTGAAGAACATCGTGTTATTCATAATTAATCTTGCGATAACATATATTGTGTTCTTTCCTTCTGTAGCTAGGGTAGATATCGATATTTTGTTATAATGTGCTGTTTCACCCAGATCAGCTATCCAACAAAAATTATGCGCTTTGCGCACTACAATATAGTATCATATCGCCCCTTTGTTTGCGAAGTGTCGTATCTAAAATAATAATAATAATAATAATAATAATCATCGATTTTTGTGTTAAGACCAGCCCCGAATTCCCCTTTAGGAGCTCTATAATTCTCTTTATTAGACGTATCTAAATTCCTAATATAACTGTGAAATAAGCAGTTTGATGTTCGTCGTATCTCGATTGTAGAGAATTAAATTTCTCTCGAACTGCCGTAACTCAAGATACGACAGTTTGCAAGAAAAATTAAGATATGTTTATATTGTTTACACAGAGTCTTTCTATTTGTGTATGTGTGTGTGTGTGTTTTCACCTTAATGTGTAATTTGTTTTAGTATGTTGTTTAAGCAAGTAGGAAGAATTTATGTATCTTGACAACAGGTCCCTGTGATCAAGCTGGCTCGTAGAAAGCAGCCTTTTGAGGTAGTGGAATTACAGCATAGTGACTTCCCTATCTTCAAGCAGCTCTCCAAAGAACCTGGAATTCTACAAATTCGAGAATCAGAGGGAAGTAATGCAAAAGATGTAAGCTGGAAGAACATGATGGAAATAAGATTTTCGGAGAGGTCACCCACAACCAGCGACGCAACTAGGCTAGTTATCGTCCGGGCCAAGAACTCACCCCCCCCCCCCTCCCTGACCAACCAAACCAAAACACTCCTCAACTACACATGATATTGGCATCACACAGTAATTCTGCTATTCCATTTTTAATTGAAGTGGTAAAGCTTGATTTCAAAATTGCAGCACATAATTTAATTTTTAGTAAAAGATAAAACACCAAACTAATTATTATTTCATTGCCAAATAATTTGAGATAATTTTATAGTCGTATCATAATAACTGCAAATCACAATGCTTTTGGAATTATATCGGGATGTGCATATGTATAGAATGAATCAGCAGTCTGTTGCTTAAGAACATAATATTTAACTATGACAAACAGTCAAGCTGTTGTCTCAAGTATTATACTCGTACATTTTGTAAATCTCTTAAATCGATGTAAGTTTAATGAAAACACAAAAAGTTGGAACTAAAGTTTAACTTTGTGGGCTCTTTTCGCTGTAATTTTTTTACTATGTTCTCAAAAGATAGCTTTGAAGGTAACTTATGCTCTATGGATATGATCCTACGGTTGGTGTGTTGTTGTCCTGTTAAGTTTCTGAGGTAATTTTTTATGATCTTTAGTTTGGTAAAATTCCTTCCCTTGCCTTATAGTGAAAATAAATATTTGCCAGTTTTGCGTCCCCAACTCGGCGCCCGTGGCACATGCCCCGTAGGTCTCTCCCCTTAGTTAAGTCACTGCCGGCAACTATCTTCTACAAAACCAGCCATCTACAATTAGACTACAAGGAACTCCAACTTAAGCGCCTCAAGAAGAACGTAAAATATTTTTAGGGTGGAAAGTTTAACTTCTGAAAGTTGAAAGTCGCTCAAGATAAATATATAGATTAGATATAGTATATCTGTGCAACGGACTTTTCCCTGTCATACGAATGTCTGAGCACCAGCAATTTTACTTGCATCTCGACCATTAGGATGATTTCAAACAAAAATGAGTTTCTTTTTGTAGTTTTGTTAACTTCAGGGCTGTTTTTTGCGAACTACTTTATGGACAGTGACTACTTTATGGATTCTTATATCCCAAGAACTATGCACAGTGACGTAACTCATTCTTAAAACAAACTTTTTTCTTTTACAAAGTGACGTATCTCAAATAACATGTTTTTATATCTTAATATTACAATATTATATAATTTGAACATGTGGTATTAACGAAAGTACTTTTGGTTACATTGTGTCAAAAATTGGTAAATATTTGGTGGCAAATACAAGCATAACAATAATGTGAAATAGGTGCAAAATTTCAAATCGCTCTCCTGGAAAACGAGAAAAACTGAGATACGACACTTTGCAAACAAAGGGACGATATGTGGAAAACGAAAATCAGTTTATTGCTAAAATGAAGTTAAACCAAATAAATTGTCCACCACAAGCTGCACTGACAGTGAATACGAATATCAGTTTACACCACCGGCATTTCGTCTGCAGTCAATGGCGCGGAAATGGCACTTCAAACAAATCGCACAGCGCCAGAGCGGTCGGCCGCGGAACTATCGTGAGCGCTACTCCGAATCTTGTCGGCCTATGCTTATGCGAAACAGTAACAGTTATTGTGAACTGTGTGACTAAATCAGGTCAGTTTTCTTGAATACAAGACTGTTTCAAATGACTTTTGAATGCTTACGGAACTATACATATTTTAGTTTAGAAATAATCTTTGACAAATATTCGTTTGTAACTGGATTTGTGGCTTTTGAGCACTCCCTTTTACGCCAAACAATTTAATAACCCGAACAGCTTAAGCAAATATTCGGATTAAGACGAGCGTCCTGCTGTAGTTATCGAAGATTATTACTGATCCACATTTTGTCCGCACAGTTAACCATGAAAATAAACAGATGCGAAATAATGTTGCTCCTATTGACCTTTGAGTGTCCCCGGTGAGTTGCGGATTTGATTCCCAGTGGGAATACAAGTGATTTGGATCCTACTCTAGGTTCCGTTCTTAGGAGGTTATCATCGTTCCATGGAAGACTATGGCAAACTATCATGAGTTCACTTTGCCCTGGGACCTTCGGACCAAAGATCGACCTTCAGGCAGGACACTGCATCATCATAATGACCTTCCACTAATCGGTCATCGCGTCCTTTGTATATTGCTGAGGTGTCGTCTGTGATACTACACAGAAAATGACGGCTTCTAATGTACTATCTTCGTATGGTATTAAATATATAGTATTATTTATGGCATTAAGTATGTTCTGAACCACTAACGAAATATTTTTTACCCGTTTATCTAAGGTTGCAGCTTGTGTGGCTATAAGGAGAACGTTTAGGGCAGTTATTCCAACACTTGCTGAGGTAAGTAATGAAAATCGCAGTCGCTCTTCTGAAGCAAGATGTCTATAGAGTGAAGTTAATTTTCAGTTTGTGTTCCAACTCAACTTGTTCACACTTTTTCTTGGAAAGTTGAAAAGATTGTCAGATTATCTACAAAATAAGGAGAGCACACTGACTGATGCTGGTTTAGTTACGAAGGGTGTAGTGGATTATTTTACTGAAATTCGAAACACAGTCGAGGAGTTCGAAAAAATTTGGAATGAGTCTTTTAGTCTTGCTGAAAATAACGGTATATCTCTAACGGGTCCAATGTCCAGAACACGATCACTGCGCCATCATTTACGTCAGTATATTATGAGTGAGCAAATATCGGTTGAGGAAGAAGATATCTAATCCCAAGAAGACTACAGACTTAGGATATTTCTTCCTGTACTTGACAGAATACTTGCAGAAATGAATAGGCGTTTTACAGAAAATACAGGTATTCTATGTGGGATAAGCAGTCATTACCCTAAAAGTGAACACTTCCTCTCATTTGAGAAAATTGAACAACTTGCACATCATTATAGATAGTGTAGAGGTGGAACTGAAACTTCTCCCGGGAGTTTTGAAACGTTATGAGAAGCAATGCAAAATTACCACCGTTTCTCAGTTTACTGAAATAAATGGCCATAGATGCTGAAAGCCCAGAAATCTAAATCTAAATCAGTTTACTGAACTAACGGATAATTTCAAAATTGCTTTCATGAAATTCACAAATTAGCCGTAATTGTTGTCACCATTCCTGTATCTAGTTCACCATGCGAGCGTTCTTTGTAGTGCCTTAGACGGCTTAAAACATATCTAAGAAATCGAATGGCAAACGGTCGCCAGAGGCGGATCTAGAAGGTAAAAACTGGGGACAGCCACACCCCAGACTTTGATAGGTGTATCATGAGCTTACTATAAACTTCAAAAGATATATAAATAATAGCTTAAATTATTTTTATTACTCAGAAAACTGGGGTGCTTAGGCCCCTCCGTCCCCGGGCTAGATCCGCCACTGGCGGTCGCCTAAGCGATCTTTGTTTCCTCTCAGTAGAAAGAAAACTTGTAATGAACATTGCTGTAGAGGATATGGTTAACGCATTCGATACTGGACATAAAAATGGACGCACTGCTCTTCATTAAAATGCAGGTATGAAAGTTTATTGTAAGCTTATTTGTACCATGTGATCAGCCCTTCATAATTTAAAATCCATTGTTCTTTCTGTAGATCATGATGAAGTTTTGTTAATTGCTATTTACTTCATTATCCAATTTATATATATATATTGCTAACTTGAGTTTCAGTTTCAAACACGGGGGCCGCGGTGGCTCAGTGGTAGAGCGTTCACCTCTGGTGCTTGGGGTCCCGGGTTCGATCCCAGCCCCCGCCAAGTGAACTTTGTGGTGGACAAACACCGTGTGCGTGGGTTTTCTCGGGGTTCTCCCGTTTCCTCCCACTTTCTTCATTCCACCATTTCATTCATTACTCATCATCACCGTCTCCTTTAGCCTAACCGGCATAACCGTGGGACGTAAAACTTAAAGATTTCATTTCATTTTCAGTTTCAAACATATCTATAAGCTATGATCAAACAATCATGCTGTCGAATTTCCCTATTCTTTTAGCAACATAAGTCTTTGCTGTTGCATATAGAGATCACGTCAAAAAAAATCTTGTTTTACTTTATCTACTTATTGTGTACTTTATGTTATTAACGAAAGGTAGAGTATTATCTGTTAGTCTGTGTTTTTTGAACCTTCTTTTATTTCTATGCATTCATGAGCGTTCTTGGAGGGAGAAGGGGTAAAGCTGTCTTGAACTTCATCGACTACACAGTACATACAGTTATTATTGTTTAACAAAAAAAAAAAAAAAAAACTGTAAATAGAGGTAGTTTGTCTGCCACGTGGAATTCGGTAGGTCAAGCATATAACCACGAACTCCCGCAGCAAATTCTAAGTCCTGCAGTTCTTCAGTCCCACCAGGCGAATGCCGGAATTGTACCTTCTATAAGGCCAAGATAGCTGTTTTCCACATCCTTTTTCCTCCCCTATTTCGGTCTAAGCCTTAGCTAACTAAATAGTATAAAAATGAAACAATTATTGTCAAAAACATGTCTACATTGCCCAGTTCTCATTTTCATTGTCCGCCCACCCGGCAACTAGGTCGGCTTCTTTCCGCCCACCCCATCAAGCGTTTCTGGCGTCGTCCCTGTATAAATGGAAATCTTCCTCATGTCTCAAATGACATAATCACAAAAGAAGATACATTCAATTATGGTACACAGGGAGGAAGAGTGAGCAATAAACTATCGTATGGTAGAGCTACTAATTATACTAATTATTCTTATCTGCAGTAAAACAGTGAAAATGTTATGAATATTACACGTGAACTGTCAACAACTAAAATGTTCTCACTCATACAGAAGGTTAGCAACTTCCCATTGTTACTAGAAAGCAGGGGCTGCTAAATATGCGATTCGAACTGGCATTGGTCGCTGGAAGTGTGACGCCACGCGGAAGAGAGGAAATCGCGTCTTCTGCTTTTAGCATATACTTAATGTATACTCCGAGCATATTCTAACTTCATTTGATTGTTGAAACTACATAGAGACAAAAATATTACTAACACTACAAATACGGAGGGTAAATTGCTGTATTATAATAAATTTATATTAATGTTATCATCCACTCATTGTTATTGTTTTATGGATATTGATAGGAAATGTTGGTGATAATTCTAATTGCAGCCCTTAGAAGTCACAGAACCCGGACGCATTAATTGTTTTTCCTTGCACTGTGTTTCTTCATTGTTTGGGCTTTATTTTTAAGGTTGAGATTGCTCAAATAAATGTTCTTTTTTTTCTTTTTTTCTTTCTTTCTTTCTTTCTTTTCTTTTTTTTTACATGTGTTTCTACTATATTTTGGGTTTAGTTCACGGAAAATGTGCCCGAATAAAATTCGTAAGCGCAAGTGCCAGGAGGCTAATAACTGTATGTCTCATTAAAGGATCTGATCCAGAACCTGACTAAGTACGAGCCTGAATGAAGGATGTGAGCTAAAGCAAAAATGAGTACAAGCCCTACCAATGCCAGTGAGCTCGAGTCCCACTGAGTGTTGAAATCTGAGCCCAAGTAAGCGCTTGCCCGAAAGAGATCAGAGAGCACGAGCTCCAAGGAACCTAGTTAGTGCAAGCCTAATTGAAAGATATGAGCCCGGGGCCAAATAAACACGAGGTTCTACGAGAATAATGAGCATGATCACACTAAAGGTAATGAACCACATTAGTGAAAACAGCGCTTTTATCAGTGAGCTCGAGTTATATTGATGGTAGTGAGAAAGAGCCCAGCTGGCGGAAGTGAGCCAACACAAGTGAGCACGAGTCCAATCCAGATTAGTGTGCCCGTATCCAAGCAAGTGCGTGACCAAAGGAGACTAGACAGCGCGAGTTCCAAGGAGCCTAGTGAGTTGGAACTTCATTAAAGAATGTGATTCCTAGATCAAGAAAGCGCAAGCCTCAACGAGAATAAATAGCGCGAACCTCACTGAAAATATGGAACCCGAGCCCACATTAATACACACTGGTGTCAGTGAGTTTGAGCCCCATTGATGAGTGAGCTCGAGCTCAGTTGACGGGAGATAGTACGCGCGAGTGAGCAAGAGTCTAATTAAGATCAGTAACCCCGAACCTAACTAATCGCGTGCTCGCTCGAAATAGATTAGATTGCGCGATCTCCAAGGAGCTTAGTGAGAGTGAGCCTCACTGAAGGACGTGAGACCGATCCCGAGTAAACGCGAGCCTCATTGAAGGATATGAGCCTGAACTTGAGTAAGAGCGAGCCTTAACGAGAATAGTGCCCACTGAAAGTAATAAATTCATTGCAAGCCCCACTGACGTTATTGAACACGAGGTCATTAATGGTAGTGACCCTTACTGTAATTCAGACTAGTAAGCCCAAGTTTTATTGAGTGTAGTGAACCTAAACCCAATAAAGTGTATTCCAATGAAATGAAAATGAAAATGAAATGAAATGAAATCTTTAAGTTTTACGTCCCACGATTATGCCGGTTAGACTAAAGGAGACGCTGTTTATGAGAAATGTACGAAATGGTGGAATGAAGAAAGTGGTAGGAACCGAGAGAATCCCGAGAAACCCACGAGCACGGTGTTTGTCCACCACAAAGTCCACACAGAGAGAGTTGGGATCGAACCAGGGACTCCAGGGTGAACGCTCTACCAGTGAGCCACCGCGCCTCCACCCCCAATGAAATTAGTGAGCGCGAGCTCCCAGCAGTCTAGTCGCCCCGATCACCCCCTGGATCCGCCCCTGCAATCAATTAAATTATATGTATTACTCAAACTCTTGAGGGGTATTTGTTCCCTCGTGCGCCCCTAAATGATGCTCCTGTGTGTTCGTTCTTAACAATTCCATACCAATTCGATATATGCAGAAAAGAAATTGCATGAGGGCGGAACTTTTTTTTTCTTACAGGTAGTTTATGAAGTTCGTGTTGTAAGTCTGTCTCAAAATCTTTCGGTAAGAAATGAATAAAATAAATATTAGCATTGTTTACATCGACTCTGTCTGCGCGTTTACACCGAAAAACTCACTGTCGTTGTATCAACATTTTAGGAAAGGGGTGCTATGTTATACATGGAGTCTTCCTTTCTCAATTCGGACATTGAGCAACAACAAAGTTATTTTTATTCATTTTTGTCTCAATAATTACCCATTCTTTAAAAAATTCACGCATCGACACCGCTTACTGTATTCCCTACAACGTGTTTGTTTCGTGCTCTCTTCCACGTGACGTCACGTCGCGCAAGAATTCTGGGTAATTTTTTCTCTTGATAGCAGAAAATATGCTATCTGTAATACTCTATATACATTGACTAGAAAGCACAAGGACTAACTTGCTCCACCCTTGAATAATACAACTTTCAAATTTTGACCTTCTAGGGAAAGGAGTGTTAATTTTTGCTTTTATGCAAACTATGAGTATTGTAAAGTAAGGTAGGTGATATAAGTAATTTCGTGATAGTTTTTTAAGTAACTGTAGCAAAGGAACTTTTCCCAGTAAGATTTCCACTTCTTGCCACAAGGTCGAGCATGGGTCCAGCTCCATTGTAAGCGGACACTGCTGGGTCACGTGCACAAATAAGTTTGAAGGGAAACAAACAAGACAGAGGAGGGAGTATTGTTTACAGTGTGTGGAAGATTGTGTCAAGTCTGTTATTTTCATAAGATGACAACGAAAGCATAACGAGGCGCATAAATGTTGTTGTTTGGTTTCAGAACTAATATATTAAAATAATTTTCTGCTGTATAGTGTGTCTGTGTGTCGCTTTTTAAACAAATTAGGCTCTTAACAACACATGTAAAATTTTTAATGGACATTTGCGTCTAGGGACAACTTGCCAAGTAGCTTGAAATCAGGGCTTCATTTCTGCTATGGACGTCAATTTTTCGTAGTTATCGTGTTACACGATAATAGTCTAATAAATGTTACGTGTAATTATCGTCTGATTCTTGTATAGAGGCTACCACGAAATTACCTTACTGTAACGAAATTACCTGTGCTTCATGACTAAAAATACCTCAACCACAACATTCACATATGAAATTAACTGCGCACGCAATTGAAAATTCCATCAACGATAATTAGCTAGATACGGCTATAGCCCTATCAACTAACCTTGGCTGTGGTCCACTTTCCTTCCAGTATGACTATAGCCTAACGTCTTGCTTTTATTCATCTTTTCGCTCCTATTGTCAATATTATGTTTACATTTATTCATAGTGTATAGCTAGGACTGTTTTGCCTGTTTCAGATGCCACGCAAGAAAGGAAAATACCGAGCATATGAGCAGAAAGGCCTTGTGAGGGCACCTAAAATGGTGAACGTGGAAGGTATTCTGTGTATGGAGTCCCAAAAGTGATGAAAATTCCGTGGTGTATCCTAAACGATTTTCTCAAGAGACAAGCCTAGCTGATATGGAAGATGAAACATATGCTGCAGTGCCGAAAATGGGAAGATCTATTGCATTGACACTTGAACTGGAATTAAAAATTTATCACTACACTATCGATATGCAACAAACTAGCTTTGGTCTTACGGTAAAGCAAATCAGGAGTCTCGTGTACAAGATTGCTAAATCAGCAGGGAGAAAAAGCTTTTCAATAACATTGAAAGTGAATGTGCAAGTAAACGGTGGCGGGGTGAGTTCAAGGAAAGACACGGACTAAATCTGAGAGTTCCGGCCAAAACACGAAAGCAGAGAGATTCATCCCCAAAATGTCTGAACGAACTTAGTCCTACTACTACTGACAGAAAGCAAGTTGGTCGATCGAGAAAGCTCTCGGTCTCTAACCCTACTATCGTGCAAAATAGTAACTCTGCTGATCAACCTTAGACTTCACGATCTTCCTATCACAATAAAGCTAGGCCTATCCGTAAGAAATAGGCAATTCGTGATAATGATTGGGAATGTGTTGTGTATTGTGAAAGCTATGAAGACAATGTGCAATAAGTGGATCTAATATTCTTTCTGTTTAGTGCCATACCATGCGCGTTGTCAAAAGCAGGACGACAGGTCGGATTTGTTTTATGTTTATGTGTGATTCTTGCGCCAAACTTCTTCCAATTCTGATGAGGACTGACTGTTACACGAACTGGTTCAAACGAACTTCGTTTCTGTTTGTGATGGACCTAATCTGTGTGTGTTTCTATGCGTGATTTGCTATTAAGAATTGATGAGGCATATTTACATAACATGTCATAGTGGATAGTCCTGTCGACTAGAGTTAGCGTATTTTGTGTATCAAACGCTTTATAACTACAAGGTGCTTCTTTTCTGTTGATATTTCATTCCTATTTTCACCAGCATTGTTATATTGTACTAATTACAGTGTTATCATGAATATACTTACCTACTGACTACGAACTTTCCTTACGTCTCACGAAATTACCTGTGCATGTATTCATTTCATAAACTAACGTCATACACCCTACAGACTGTATGCAGAGTAAACATTACAGTGGAACACTATAAAGCAATCTACGCACTATCTATATACAGCCTAAGTCTTTGCTTAGATTTTAACTTTTAGTTGAAATATCGACTTTATAGTGATTTATCACGAACATACCTTACTTTACCTATATTCAGAATTTGACAGATTGATGAAGAATGTTATGAAACGAAATTTAATATTAAACGTGATTGAACAATGGAGTTGATTATGAGGAAAATGTTTGACAGTTTAAGTCAACTGTAAAGGAGACGTTGAAAACAATGAACGACATATATTCTATTTTACCATTAAAGGAATGCTATTGCTTTCATATAGTTCAGTTTTTCTTATTCCCTAGGCAATGAGCACAAAGGGAAATATTTTTATTTCATTCCAGGTGTGAATTGTTACGTTCCACCTGCTCATCTCTCCTTTACTAAAGCTCAACTCTCTTAAGCACTCGGTCGGATGGAATGTATGTTTGTTCTTCTCGCGCATTCCTTTGCTTCCTGTAAAGGTGTGAAGTGTTGAAACAACCCGCTTTACTTCACATGCTAAAAGATAGAAATGGGCATCTCTCTCTCTTTCTCTCTACATGTTTTCTCTTGTGTGTGTTCCTTTAAACTTCTATTTCTTTTCTTCCTGTTATTTTATATATTTTTTTCTGATTCGCCGCTTGCCTTGAAGAAAGTGATGGATCGCTCCAGCAACTATATCCTGGAAGTTTGAAATTACCCACAGTAACCATGGAAACATCTTCCTGTTTCTAATCCCCGGGGGCCGTATTCTCCAGTGCCCCGCACGTATACATGTGTTTAAGAGTATCCATTACTGCAACTAGTATTACCAAAGTGGTTTATGTGACCTTCTCCTCAGGCTAGGCCAAACTTCTTCTGACTCATATAATATAAGTCAGTATAGAAAGAGGTAGGAATTGAGAGACAAAAGAAAAAAGCGAAAGAGAAAGATTCTTATATCGTGGGCGTTTCAATGTTTTTTTTTAAAGAAACAATCCTGAAAAAAGAGAAACAATTCCATTAATATGAGACATCTCAAGAAAATGATATGAAACAGTATTAATAGAAATATGGTACTCGTGTAAAATATTGGTAACGAGGTAATTTGATACTACTTCCAATTTCTCAACGTCTTCGTGTATAGTAAATGAAAATGTAATAAAAGCTTTCAGTTTAACGTACCATTATTACGTTTTTTAGGCTAACTAAGACAGATGATTAAGGCAAGTGAATGATGATGAAAGAATTGGTAGAATGGAAAGTAAAAGGAAACTGGAGTACCTCGAAAAAAAACCACAGACACTGTCATCCACCATATACTTACTTGGCGCCAGTTGTAAGCGCTCTAATATTGAGCCACTGTGACTTCTGTTCGTGTGTAATTCAAAAGTACATTTTTATTAACCTTTACTCACCCTCACTCTCAAAGTATATTCTCGCCCTCATCCACAAAATGTTATTGAACTCATTCGCTGTTGGGACTGCGGTGGCTCAGTGGTAGAGCATTCCCCTCTGGTGCTTCGGGTACCAAGTTTAATCCCAGCCCCCACCAAGTGAACTTTGTGGTAGACAAACACCGTCTGCGTGGGTTTCCTCGAGGTTCTCCCGTTTCCTCCCATTTTCTTCATTCCACCATTTCATTCATTACTTATCATTACCGTCTCCTTTAGTTTAACCGGCATAATCGTGGGACGTAAAACTGAAAGATTTCATTTCATTTTCATTCGCTGTCAATATACTGTATCATCACCTTCACTTTCTTTCGTCCTCTAAATGTACGATCCCTCTCACCATCACCCGCTCTCGTCCTAAAAATATGTTATCGTTTCAATCACAAAATGAATTCTCTTTCTCACCTTCACTCACTTTCAGCCTCAAAATATATTACCGTCCTCACCCTCACTCGTTTTCGTCCTCTAAATGCATTATTGATCTCACCCACACTCGTCGTCGTCCTAAAAATATGTCATTGGCTTCAATCTCAAAATGTATCCTCTATTCCACCTTCACTCACTTCATCCTCAACATGCATTACCACCCTCACCTCCACTTGCCCTAAAGTGAATCATCAGTCTCATCTTCACTCACACTGAAAATATATAGTTGTCCTCGCCTTAACCCTCATTCGCCTTCACCTTCATAATCAAGTAATAAAGTGAGAACGAGTAAGGGTGAAGGCGGCCCTCATAATGGCAAAATGAGTGAAGTAGAGTACCTGGTGAAATAAATCTGTAGCTATCTTCATGTATACAGAGTATTTCATTTATCTGTATTTTAGTGGCATCAGAGAATTGTCGGTTTTGCTAAATCAACCTGCTGCATTGACAGTTTCTTGACAGACTCAATATACGTATAAGCATTATTGTAATAATTCAAGAAATATCCTTCTTCACCTTCTATCTTCCCTTAATCTTTAACTTACCTTTTCTCACTTCTGGCTTGAATAAAAAGAAAGATCTCTCAGCCGTTGATTCAATTTACGAAAGAACTATGTCTTCCTATTTCCACATAAAGCGGAAATCAGCCAACTCAGAGAAGTGGAAGCTTATGTATTCCATTAAAGCCATCTGTTTTTAAAGCTTTGCAAGTAAGTTAAGGGAATATCTAAAACAAAGTCCGATTTTCTGGAAGACAACTTATACTCTGGCGGATCTTGTTTTATTTCGACGTCATTAGAAGAGAAAATACTATTGCCGTGGCAAATTCCTAATAAACAAACATAGTTCTAAATACTGTACAATCCTAACAATAAACATTGATGTGGAGTTTTGGAAAGAACAAATAAGAAATTCGAGCATCTAAGAAAATTCTAAAACAAGTGAATCTTGGCGTATATTGTATTCTATAGTCAATCATTGGTAACATTTTCTTTCTTCGTGTTCGGTTAATGGAATTAATTGGATAAAGTGTTAATGGTGATTAAGAGTACAACGTTTTCGTATTTTGATAGACCGGCTGAATAGCGTTGCTATGAGATTCTTTATTTGCAGTTAATTGGTAGCCAAATGTGGGAGTTGTATTTGAGTTTTTTTTTTTTTTTTTTATAGGAACAAGTCAAATGTTCCTTTTGATGTAGAAGACATTATATAAGTTATGATATCATGAGCTAATTAAAAATGTAAACAGCACGCCAAAATAAGGCTATCGTTAATATGTATAGAAGCATGCCGTTTCTACGTTGTTGCTTAATTAGCAGCTCAATGTAGACCAAGAAAGATTTATTGGGAATTAAAGTGTTAAGATCAGCAAAACAAGAAGAACGTCATTTTATCAGCAGTTGAACTATAAAAGAACGCAAATACAGATTTCAAAAAAGAATAGTTAGCTCGTAACTGATTGAACAAAATGAATCTGTACTTTAAATTATTAAAAATAGCATAGTTTACTAAGTTTGATCTCTTTGAGAATTTAGAATTTAGGAATAAGATTTTTGGGGTTTTGACATTTATAGCCGTGTTAGCCCGTCACGTATGAAAGATGACGTCCTCGGCGATCACACTATTCAAGGAAAGGGAAGGAAGGAAGGAAGCAACTTGGGACCTATATATTAGGTACCATCCCGGCATTTTCTTGATGTGAATGAGGAAAACCCAGGAACACCTCACTTAAGATGGCCGGCCTGAAAAAGCTGTTATACTTTTTCGACTGAATATCCCCACCAGAAATCAAACCACGGACTACTCGCACCAAAGACGACAACGTTATGAACTACGATACGCGGGGCGACTTGATCCCTTTAATATAGCCATAGGTGGAATTCAAATTTACATTGAAACAGTCGAACTGGTACCATTATCTTCAGCGTTGCCAGAAATACCGATTTTTTTTTAAACCTTGTATTCGATTACGAGGAACTAAGGAACCTGTGTGCTTCGAAAATGGCAGTGTAGTAATCTTATGTCGAGTTAAAATATCTAACGATGGAGCATTATGGACACAAGACTTACAAAGAGCTGAGCGATACAAATTTCACAACTTCAAAGAACTTCTTATTCACCTCTATCATAGGCTGGTAGACAACATGGAAATTTTAAAACTCCATGTTGGGAGAACTGTTTTATTCCTTCATAAGGTTTCTTCTTCGTAACTGCATCTAGATATTCTATCATTGGTCTTCCTCTTTCTGGCTTTCCTTTTGTTTCTTTCTCAGCACGGTGATCCAATCGGAGTGCCGAATGAGATAGCCAAGCATGCTGTTTCTTCTTTTTCCTGTTATCTTCATGATCAGTCGTCCTTCATTAGCTTTCTTCAGTACGTCTTCATTCATTTCCCTTTCGGGTCCATGATATGCGCAGCATTCCGCGCCAACAACATTTCAAATGCTTCCAGCTTGGATATTTCAGTTTTCTCAATCTCCAAGTCCATGATCCGTAAAGCGCCACGTTTCATACCAGGGTCTTAATAAATCATTTAGGAACGTCCAACGACATATTTAGAATATCATAATGTGCTACAGGTCTTAATAACACTGAGGAATCAGTCATCGTACTACAATTTCGCTTTATATCTGGAGCATGAATTAAGTAATCACTTTGTCTTCAGCCTAGAAAATGGCTACAAGACAATTATTAGCAGTCATTTCACATTTCAGCAGGCAGTGGATATTGATACTGCAGTAGAAAACAGCGAAGAGCATATGATCGTGTTCAAAAGCAGTTCTGCAACGGAAAATTAGTAAGAATGTGAAACAGATAGTAGACTAGAAAATAATGAAAAGGATAAGTTTGGTTATAGTTTGTTCGGTCGCAGTTCACTCCGGATTATTGAACCGAGGTCATTCAATTCTTCTTTGTCAGGGTCTACAACCCACAAGAAAGGTATACAGATAAAGTGTAATAAGTTTCAGAGGTTGCAACAAAAAGTAGAATGCCCAGCGTACGGAAAATGCTGCTTTAAGTGTACATCACATAACCTTGTCTTGGCTTGTGTTCTGCAGTTATCAGAGACAGACTTATATGAACTGATGATGAAGGAGTTAGATGTAGGATTTTGGAGACAGGTTGATCCTGATACTGAAGTCTCAAATACACCTCAGCAATCTTAGAAGCAGAGAATGTGACGGATATGTATCATGTTTGAGTCATGGAGTCACTTGAGTATCAGTCTTCTGAAAAAATATTTAGCTTGCATAGAACGATGACTGATTCAAATGTAAATAGAGACGGATAAACAACTAACCAAGAAAATGAAGTAAATCTCTTTAAGGGGTTGGAGTAAGATAAATTATTGATGGAAGCGAGATCCGGACAATGTTTCGTAAGGAACAGAAGAAATCTTAGAATGAGTATCAAGGTTGCAGTCAAATGTAAACTGCTAACTTACTCAGAAAAAGGTGAAGGAAGAGACGAAAAGACTGAGACAGAGTAAAGAAATTCCAGATATCTTAGACTTACTCGTACAGATATAGATACAGAATACTGGTGCGACGTAACAATCAAATTGAATCAATCTTATCTCCGTCAACTCTTACCAGGTGATTCGTGTAGAAATTGTTGATGAGTTTATGATCTTTTTATTTCAATTCAATCTTCTTTATGCCTCTGATTAAAATTTCTAAGTTAATTTGTTAAAGAGACTTTCGTGAATAACAAATACTACACTTTAGTCCTCGACTTCCGTAAACATTTTATCAACTACTATCTATCAATTACTATCTATACATCCTACTATCAATACATATAGGACACAGAGATCCTTCATGGCTAAGCGGTTAGCGTACGCGCCTTTGGCCTGGGAGACTCCGGCGGGAACTCATGTGGTTCGGATTACACGTTAATCAGTAGGTCCACGTCTCATATAGCCTCGCTAATGAACGGGATGTTAAACTCAAAATCAACGGAACTCAAGATATAGGACAGACTACTATGTTTCTGTCACTACATTATGAGAAAATCTAGAAAAGTATTCGGTCGAGGAGAAGAGACCACGAGGAAGGACCGATGCTCGTTGTATTCTACAAGTGATTACAATCGCTGGCCTACCATTGCAGAGCGCCCTAGCGAAAGCCGAAGACCATTCAAGATGGAGACCCTTACCAAAACTAAAACTTAAGTTACAACCAGTGGGGATCGTAGCGTTCAGTAATGAACAAGAATTGACGATAAGGAGGCATACTTTAATAGTTATACAAAGAATAATTTTGGCTACATAAGATTAAGATTAATAGTTCTCTCCATTCCGGGTTCTATTTTGTAGCCAATGATGTAATAATTTTCAGGAAAAATAAACGGTGAAATTAAAAGATCAAACTATGGTGGAATAGGCCAAGTGGACCAGAAATATTCAGAGAAAGTCCTAGAGACTAGGTGCACTAGCGGTTCGTCAGGTGAAGCAGGTAAGGGCTGGCCTCACCTATATTCTTGAGTAAAAGTAAATGAACTATTTTCAATAAATTCCAAATTAACTCAACATTACTGTGTAGTTTTTTAAATAAAATTTATTTTAAATTATTTAATGTATAACAGAAAACAAACTTCTTAAAATTCGTTTACTCAAGTGCAGAAAATATTTGTAAAATATTACAGAATTTAAAAGAAATTAAAGGCGAAAGCGAAAATTTATATTCTTTGACATGATAATTTTAGTTTTAGAAATTCCAATCATGTAGTGCGGCCTGAAACAGATTGAGCCTCCTCAGCATTGAAGCAATTGCAACGAAAACATCCCTTTTGCAGTTTGAAATGGGTGAGGGGTAACCTAAGGGTAATAATCTTGGGTTCGGAATTACTCCAATGTTCTGTGTTGAATAAATTTAAACGTAAGCTTGATTATAAATAAGTAATGAATTATATTTGCTATTTCCTTCATATGAACAACATTTAAACTTTTAGAACGTTTTACTGAGGAAGTATATTTCCTTTAAAGGGAATTTTTAATATCTGGTTTCAAAATATATAGTAGTTTATACTTAATTTCTAGTAAACATGCTTAAAATGTTGATGGCAAAAGCAAGAAAAAAAACTATAAGTTATGGCAATACTGTGAAACACATTTTTGTAGTAAGAGCGCGAAAATCGACGAATAGCAGGTGTAACATCGTGATTTTCTGCATGTTTTATCTTGTTTTCAAGCGAGTGGCATTGTGCGTTTGTAACAAGTTTACGCGTGTAGTGTTTTTCGTGAGTTTGGGACAGTGAGTTGTTTTCGAGCGACATTGTACGTGTAGGGTACTTTTTGCGAGTTTGGTACAGTGTTTAGGACGTTGATCTTGTGCTGAATTAATGTGTACATGATGGAAGACATTGTTTCTTGTGATGTGATCGTTTCGTTGTTAAACATACCATTTTCTAGGCGAAGTGAAGTGGCTCAACGGGCTATTCTTAACAATGGACCCCCTACTTCTGATTTATAATTGATCCAGGTAGACGGTAAGAAGACTAGAATTTTTAAGAAATCTTGGTATGACATTCATAAGTGGCTATGCGGTAGTATTGTAGTTGGTAGATTGTTCTGTTGGCCGTGCTTGCTTTTAAGTGTGAAGAAAAATGTATGGTGTTCTAAAGGCTATTTTGATTTAAAGAACTTGGCTAGGAGCTTAGAAGAACATTCTAAATCGAAAGAGCATATCAATAATTTTATTGGTTTAAAACACATAAGCAAACAAGCTGCAACCATCTTAGAACAGATAAATGAGCATGAAAAGTAAAGAAAAATTAAAATATAACAAGAATGTCACAAAAAACAGAGAATTTTTTAAGAAATCGATTGATTTGACGTGTGTCTTATGTAAGCAGGAACTATCGTTTCGTGGGCATTCTGAATCGCATGACTCTCTGAACCGGGGAAATTTTAAAGAAATTTTTGAATTAATGTTAAGTTGTAACGAAGAACTAAAAGCTAATTGAAAAAAACTGGGTCATTTTAATAGTCTGTCAAAAGCAACCCAGAATGAATTGATTGATTGCATAGCCGAGATACTGACTGAGGCTACTGCAGAAAGGATTGAAAAAACATATTTTTTTCATGTCAAGTCGACGAAACAACTGATAGAGCTTGTAGATCTCAATGTTCTGTGATCCTTCGATTTGTGGATACTGAAGGTGAAATTCAGGAACATTTTTTTTAGGATTTCGCGACTTAGAACAAGACAAGTCTGCTGCAGCAATATGTAATATGTTAGTGGATGTTCTTGATAAACATAGATTCCCGACAAAAATTGGTTGCACAGACTTACGATGGAGCCAGTGTTCTATCAGGGCAATTAAATGGTCTTCAGAGTCGAATGCGTGAATTTGCTCCTCAGGCTATTTTCACCCACTGCTTTGCACATCGTTTGAATTTAATTCTTCAATAGAGCTCTAAGAATATTTATGCAGCAAAATTGTTTTTCTCTACACTGCAAGGAATTCCAAGCTTTTTTTCACAAATCTTCGAAACGAACAGCAATTTTAGAACGCGTTGCAGGAAAGCGGATACCAGCTCATACTGAAGTAAGTTGGAATTCAAACGCTAAAAATATATCTACTGTTTCAAACGAAAGAGCGAACTTAGTGAAAGTATTCTCAGAAATCATGTCAGTAGAAACGAATGAAAAAAACTATTCGGCAAGCTGAAGAATACAAAAGGAAGCTAGAAGAATTTGAATTCATTTTTCTCCTTCTTGTGTTTAAAGGTATTTTTGCACAAACTGAGTTTTTGTTTAGCATTATTCAGAGAAAAATGTCAGATATTCAAGTATGTATTCGTGAAGTTAAAGAATGTGTAAAGTTTCTTGATGCGCTACGGAACGATATTAAATTTAGTGAGTACATTCGGCGTACTGAAGAAGAAACTACAGTTGGTACTACTTTGAAAAGGGCTAGATTCATTGAACGTGAAACAGGAACTACCTGCGCCAAATACAAACAAATTTTCTTTCAAATAATTGACACTATAAAAACTCAAGTAGACATCAGATTTTCAGATTTAAATAAATTGGAATTTCTTCAGTTAGCTGACTCTAGTAAATTTGATGCATACTCTGCGAATTTTCCCATTCATGCTTTGACTTCCTTGATCTCAACATATGGATCCTATTTCAACACTGCCTGTTTGCGCACTGAGCTCGAAATTGTATTTAATAGGGATATTTTCCGCAACACAGATCTACCTACATTATTGAAAAGCATAGTTCATGATGGAATGTCTGAAATAATTCCTGAAGCATATAAACTGTTTTCTCTCATTGCGACTATCGCAGCTTCAACTGCTTCTGCTGAAAGAAGTTTTTCTTGCCTGAATCGCATAGAAACTACTCTAAGAACAACAATGTCCCAAGATAGACTGTCAGCATTATCAATCATTACAATTGAAAAAGAATTGCTGTCCAAATTAATGAATCAACCGTCTTGGTATGATGAAATAATCACACGATATGCAACACGAAAGGATCGTCGCATCGACCTTCTGTACAAGTAAGGTAAGTTCATGTTATAATATTTATGTTAGAAATTCAATGCATAACTTAATTCTGTGTTTAGTATACATGTTTTATCTATTTTCCGTATAGGATATATATATATATATATATATATATATATATATATATATATATATATATATATATATATATATATATATATATACAGTGGTCGAAGTGAGACGGTATGCGGTGTGGTATGCCATACCGCCTTTGGTTTTTCAGTGATGAAGGCATACCGCCTCTGTCTTTTAGTGTCAAGTCATACCGTGACGGGAGAGTAGATGCTAAATACCTTTAATAAATCCGGTAATTGAGGAACAGCTGTGTACGTAAAAAGATTTTATTTCTTCTGTAGAAATAATCTCTAAGTTGACAACACCGAAATTTTTGTTATCTTTTCCCTACCTTTTGTTTTTTTAATGAGGTATCTTCAAGGTTCGTCTAGTTTATATTTTGATGTGCCTTATTGAATTGTTTCTTTCATATGTATGTGTGTGTCTTTTTAGGAATTAGGAATTAGATTTCTGGGCTCTCGACATCTAAGGCCATTTAGTCCGTCACGTACATGAGGGATAACGGGCCTCATGGATTACACTATTCAATGAAAGGGAAGGAAGAAAGCGGCCTGGGATCGTTGTATTAGGTACCATCCCGGCATTTGCCTAATGTGAATGAGGAAACCCAGGAAAAATCCCACTCAAGGTGGCTGGCCTGAAAAAGCTGTTACACTTTTTCGACCTAGTGTCTCCACCGGGAACCGAACCCGAGACCGCTCACACCAAAGGTGAGAGCGTTAGCGACTACGCGTGTATTTTCTTCTCTTAATTCATATAAATGTTGTGTTTTGAGCATGAGCGGAGTTAGGGCTTGTCTACTGTAGGGGCGAGTCTTCCGGGGGATTGGAATATCTCGCAGTCGAGTGGGGATCCGGGAGCTTTGTTGCAGGAAATCATGAATATAAAAACTGGATTTTTGAGCATTTTCGTATATAATTCTCTATAATACAACATAAGGTATTTTTTTTAATAGGAAGTTGTTGGCGAGGGATCAAAATCTCTCCATGCCCCTTCAGTAACTAGAGAAGCTCTCCAGTGGTTTTCAGTGGTAATGTAAATAGACATGCTAACTTTCAGACAACACACTCTCACTGTATTTCAACATTTATATAGCCGGTATGCCGAGTTAAAATCGTAATAAAGCATACCGCCTCTGCTTTTTTCCACTTGGAACACTGTACACACATATATATATATATATATATATATATATATATATATATATATATATATATATATATATATATATTTGTTGGTAAGGGAAGGAGCAACAGTGATTCAACGTTGAAGGAAGAAAAAAGATTCTAGGCCGATCATTATCCTAAAAGTAATGTATTTTGTAACAAAATATAAGGAGATATAGATTAACGAAAGCCAGTTCGTCTTCTACAGATATAACATTGTCAATGGCGTAAATAACGCCTCTACAACGCGGGAAACGTCGACTGTTATGCCCCCTCAAGTGATTGGTTTCATAGTATGCTTATTAGATTACTAGCAGTGGGGAAAAATCGGGGGAATTCCTGCAACAGGGGGTGAAGAGCCGATTCACCGCCACCTAACCAAGCCCGCAACCAGCCTCAGAGGTTTGGGATGCATGAATATGTTGGGGGGGGGGAGGCAAGTCATTAAAAATTCTCCTACAAATTGTTTTTTGTATTAATAATAGCATTGTGTATTGAGGTCTGGAGGGGCTACGAAAAGTTTAGGGGGGCCTGCTCCCTTTAGTTGCGGGCCTGCACTTAACACTACGACTTGGTTCTCTGTGCCTCATCTATTTATTTAGCCACGAGCCGCCTCTGCTAGGCAGTAGTCTCTACTTTAGAATGTTTTGATAGATTAACGGTGTTTATGAAATAAAATACTAGAAAATCTAGAATCACTGGATTCCCAAAAATATATAAATATGAAACCTTATGAATTGGATACTATTGACTAACAACTTGTGGCAACCAACATAACGTTATAAAACATAGACTAACATAGGTTTTAAACATCAAGTGTGATTAGTATATTTTATACACGTGTGTAAAATATTCAGACAACTCAATTATTCACATCAAAACAAGCAAGTCAAAAATTCACACTCAAAGATTAGATCATAGAGATTAGAGCGTTTTCATTTCTACGGATCAACTGCATCTATCGAAATAATCAAATGCTATTATACAAAATAGTTTCCGTCTAATTGGAATCATATAATTTTCCTTGAACATGACAACACCAGCATAACATTTTCTACTTCCTGAGAAATTAAGATTTTGAAAGTATCCAGTCTTTTTGTTTGAGCATTTCAGTATCTTTCTTATACTAAAATCTATCTCACTAGTTAACAAAGGTTTTGTTACATAAAAGGAAATACCTGTTCTTAAAGGAACTTTTGGCGCTAAATTCGAATATGCACTCGGTTTTTCTCAATCACGTACGATTTTCCCGTAACAGAGGGATTTTCGGGAAAATCCCTCAAAAATTTCCCTTTTTGTTTATTTTACACCCCAAGATCTTGTCCCCTTGCATATACTAACATAGAAATTATACCTTAAGTATACTTTAATTCATATTTAACAAACCCTCCAAGTTTCGTAATAATCGCTTTATTCTTTCTAGAGAAATAAATATGTTTGTATGTATACTGTGTGTACTGTTTATTGCACCTTATAGTAATGCTTTCAGATCTCTTAAGTTGAGGTAAAACGTTTTGCTTTATTACCACAAACACATATATAAAATATAATACAATATAATTTACAAGTGTGACAATTTACAATAAACAATAATACAAATGTACCAAAAGGTCATGAAAAGACAATCAAAACTATCACAATATATGAAACTTCCATTGGGTTACAAAAACGTACACTACTTCCTTCTTTTGTAAGAAATGTTGCATTCTCTAACAAGACCCCAACAATAGTCCCCCATCATTGAAGGATCCCATCGTCCCTGGTACCTTTTCTCCATTGCCATTATATCTTGGTGGAATCGTTCCCCCTGTTCGTCGCTGAGAGCACCTAGGTTAGCAGGAAGAAGCTGAGGTGGGAGTGCAAAAAGTGGATTTTTAAAGACATCCTACAACCCAACTCTTTGTATTTCTGTATCATGTCCTGTACGATTTCTGTGTAACTCTCAGCTTTGTTATTGCCCAGAAAGTTGCGCACAACACACTTAAATGCTGTCCAGGCAGCTAGCTCAGCACTGTTTAACTTGCTGTTAAAGCTATCATCAAGCATTAATTTCCTAATTTGGGGACCAATAAACACTCCCGCTGAAATCTTAGCATCACTCAGGTTAGAGAACTTATCTCGCAAATACTTGAAACCTTCACCAGATGTGTCCATGGCTTTGACAAAGTTTTTCATAAGTCCTAACTTGATATGAAGTGGCGGTAGTAATATCTTATTAGGATCTACCAAAGTAGCGTATTTGACGTTGCATTCTCCAGGTACGTAATTCACTCTAGGTTCCCATTCCTTCACTTCATAATGTTTGTCATCAGCTCGGCTATCCCATAAACATAAAAAACATTGGTACTTCGTGTAACCGCACTGCAGTCCTAATAAAATACCAACTACCTTGAGATCACAACATATTTGCCAACAATGGTCCTTGTAATTTATAAGATTTAGCAAAGTTGACGTGGTGTCATAGGATTCCTTAATCTTCACTGAGTGCGCAAGTGGTATAGAAGGTTTTTTATTTCCATTATGTAAAAGGACAGCTTTAAGGCTGACGACCTTTGACGCGTCGATAAATAACCTCCATTCTTCTAGAACGTAAGGAATTCCTAGCTCCGCCATCAACCCATTTATATCCGTACATACGCACACATTATCTTGCATTGACAAATAGCTTGAAAATTGAACATGCCTTTTCCTGTACACTGATATGTTCGTTTCTGCATCCAATAAGTTCCACTGCTGGAGCCTTGATCCCAGAAGTTCCGCCTCTTGTTTTGTCAGGTGCAAATCACGGACTAGGTCATTAAGTTCACATTGCCGGATGAAATGTGGCTCGCGAACACAGTCAGGGATGAACGTTGGATCCTTGGATTTACATGTTGATGTCGATGGTTCATCAAGGTCATGATCATCGTCAGAGTCTTTTGGCCATATCTCTTCAGAGTTGGTAGGGGGCTCGGGAAGTGGAAGTTCTTTTGCATTCTGTTACATTTGATAACAAATATTGATAACCATTTCATGAACAAAACGAAAAAACTTGGAGAATTGTATATATATGTATTAAGATATACATATACTGTACGTTTAAAAAAATATACGTTGGAAGTACATTCTATTTTTATACACGTTTCTAATTTACAGAGAGCAATACAAGTGTGTTGTTGATTATTGTAAATATTCATTTTTATGTCTGTGTTTGTAGTAATAAAGCAAATCGTTTTTACCCCAACTCAGGAGATCTGAAAGCATTACTATCAGGTGCAATAAACAGTGCACACAATATACATACAAATATATTTATTTCTCTAGAAAGAACAAAGCGATTTTTACGAAAATTTTAGGGTTTATTAAATATAAATCGAGGTATACTTAGGTATAATTTCTATGTTACTATATGTAAGGGGACAGGAGCTAGGGGAATAAAATATCTGAAAAAGGGAAATTTTTGAGGGAATTTCCCGAAAATCCCTCTGTTACGGGAAAACTGTACGTAATGGAGAGAAACCGAGTGCATATTCGAATTCAGCGCAAAAAGTTCCTTTAAGATCAGGTGATTTTTCTCATGTAACAAACAAAAAGTTTAAATTTGTTAACTAGTGTTATCAGTACGATTCAGAAAGTAATCTGGTGTTGTGTTTGGCAAAATAAGAGGTGTGGCAATTAAATAACGAGACTGGTGTCATAAATGTAATGTGTTGCAAAGAAAGTTACAATTGACTGTTATCCCCTTCAATATACTCCCGTCCCCTATCATCTATACACCGCTGCATACGTGCCTTCCATTGTCCAAAGCAATGCTGTAGGTCCTCATATGTCACACTGTTCAACAACTCTGCCGTGTTTCCTTTCACCTCTTCCACAGTCTGAAAATGTGTTCTCTTTAATGCACTTTTCACTTTTGGAAAATATAAAAGTCACAGCGAGCTAGGTCTGGGGAATACGGAGGATGGTCGAGCACAGGAATGCTCTTGGCTGCTAAAAACTGCTTCACAGAAAGGGCATTATGGGCAGGCGCATTGTCTCGGGGAAGGATCCATGCATCGTTCTTCCACAAATCCGATCTCTTCTTCCTTATCCTTTCCCTTATCTTGATTAGGACTTCTTTGTAGTAGGGTCTAATTCACCGTTTGACCTGGAGGCACCCATTCAGTCATGATGATACTCCTGATATCGAAAAAACGATGAGCATTGTCTTCACTTAGACTTGCTTATTCGTGCTTTTTTCATTCTTGGGGATGTGGAGGTCTTCCAGTGCATGGATTGTACGCTTAGTCTCGGGGTCATACTGGAAAATCCATGTTTCATCACATGTGATGACACGTGTTAGCAAGTCCGGTTCTGGTCTGAGTCATTCCATGACGTCAGAGTAAATGATCTTTCTAATGTCTTTTTGTTCCTGAGAGAGGTTTTTCGGGACAATTTTTGCACAAACTTTTGTCATGTTTAAATTGTCATGCAAAATTTGTCTTACTGTCTCTTTGTTAATGTTCATGTCTGCAATCATCCGAATGCTCAGACGTCTGTCTTGCCGCACAAGTTCATTAATTTTTTGAACATTTTCGTCGGTTCTTGAACTCAAAGGGCGGCCAGGTCGTTCATCATCTTTAATCTCCTCCCTACCTTCTGAAAATCGTTTGTGCCATTCGAAAACTTGCGCACGTGACATAGCATTATTATCATACACCTCTTTTAACATTGCACAATATTCTGTCGGTGTTTTGTTTAATTTCACCAGAAATTTGATTTTAATGCGCTGCCCAACTTTACGTTCACCATGATTCAGGCACTACTACAGAACACTGTCCTATTCATGCAAGCCTGCAAAGGAAAGAAAAGCTTTCAGAATCATGAAACAAACAGTGGCTGCTCATGAAGGTTGAAGATCAACAACACACCATCACCACGATCCTGCGCGCAACAGGAGGTGGACAGTCTCGTTATTTAATTGCCATACCTCGTATGAACATTAAAGTTATAAATTTTGGAACAGATCATCTCCAAAATTGTGTACATTATATTTTTTTTTAAGGAAGGGGATGCTCACTTTATTTTTCGGTATGCTTGAAGCGATCAATGAAGGAAGATATACAGGAAAAACTGATCCAATTCCCATTGATAATTCATGTAATCATATTCCTCACCAAAATATGGCTTATGTTTCTTCTCGGCTGCTTTGCTCTATCTTCCAACGTCAATCACACAAATGTATATTTTTTCATACCTAATAAGCTGATTCAAAATGTAAGATTTTTTAAAGACATTGCAAATGGTATGGGTGTCTGTTAAAATTATGTGGGCTACTGTTTAGATAATGCATGCCATTATAACAGTATGTGTATCAATGTTAGGACTATGTATGCCACTGTTAGAAATATATGTCACCATTGAAAGAAATTAAACAACAACGAATATAATTTTCTACTTAAAAGTGCATATTTTTCATATACAGAACATATATAAATTAATAATTTATTCCAACAAGATTGAAGTTACCAAACTGTAGTTTTTTAATATCAGAAAATCATATTCTTCAATTTGCTCAAAAATGAGGCTTGAGAATGTAGCCTCAAGCGTATAATTTTCTTCAGACCGATATACTCAATCCGCTCATATATACATACATACATATCCATCTATGTATATATATATATATATATATATATATATATATATATATATATATATATACAATGTATGTCTCATGATGTATGTCTGATGAGGATCTTGGTTAGAAAATTGAAACGTAACATGTAAAGTATTTATTTTTATGAATAGTACAATCTTGTTCAGCAGTTCAGTGTTCTTATTTGCAAGACGTGCAGCAATGTGTTCTAAGGTAATACGTAATACGATAGAACTAGAAAACGCTCCTACCTGCTGCTGTGGGGAGATTTCTTGCTCTTCTTTCTGCACTTTTCATATAAAATTCGACTGAATTCGAAGTTTTACAGGAAATTCGAACGTCTCGTATGGGAATCTTAAGAGAGAAATTCCACATCTTTCACTTCCATTCTAGATTAAACATTTAAAAACGATAAAGCATGGTCTTAATTATTGCAGATGAAAAGTCCAAACACCAACTTTTATGTCTCTAACTTTAAAGGATTCCGAGATAGGGATATTTTATTAAAATATAGGCACGTAATTATAATAATTGAAATGGGAGCCACTTTTTCCCTACCGGTGACATTTTGTTCCCTTATAAGGCAAATGTCAAAACACGCTGAAACACATATATAATTGTTTTAAATGAGAAACCCAAATGCCAAATTTCATGTCTCTAGCTTCCAGAGAATCAGAGATATATGCATTTTACATAATAATTGTCACTCCTATCACTCATCCCTGGACTAATATGTCACAGATCCTATATATTGTCCAAATTTAAAATGTTTAGCTTAAGCGGTTTGACCTAGACGTTGATCAGTTAGTATGTCATTCAGGATTACTTTTATATAAAGAGATTAATTTAAATTCATATAATTAACTTTCACGATAGTATTGATGGATTTTAAACAATATGACTCTTTTAGTTTTCTATAGTTCAACATGAAACTTAAACTATTTACGTTTCATGCATACAAAGGAAAAAGAGAAAATAATTTCATACGGAGTAAAACAAGTGCACTTTTTTAAAAAACAAATGTATACCTTTTAACTGAAAAATTCGTGCTAAAGCTTATTTTTATCCATGTTAAGTACTGCACTAAGCTATTACATCGTCTGCTTTCGTTCTTGCATGGACCAACGGCTTCACAGGCTGAGGCCAGCCAACCGTGGAACTGGAGCTCTCCTGAGACTAGCTCTTCTCACCATTAAGAGCTCTGAAGGTGTTCTGCGTCTCTTCCTATAATTAAAACTTTAGTTTTTCATTTTCTTCATACTCAAAAGGCATCGTTGTCCATGAAATTTCTTTGCAATTTAATAGAATACAAGGCCTTTTATTATACTAGGCGTCTGAGAAGCGAAGCTTATATTAGTATTAATTTATTTCTCTACCTAAATGGCATAACTCTCTGTAGCTTCTAAACTTATTTATTTATTTATTTACCAACACAATAGATATATGTCCAATGAAAGTGTTGAAATATTAAAATTCTTTTTTACAACAGTTTGTTTAGTGCTTCCTGGTCATTGTACGTACATATATTAATTTCATTATGTTTTTGACATAATTTGTTATAGAAAGAACATATTTTTCAGACTGCTGACTTCAGCATTATGTTGGTCCTAGCCTTTTTGCAATAAAAGAAACGTGTATTATTAGTTCTAATTCTAACTGAAAGAACATGAAAGTATAATGAAGATATCAAATTTTAACAATCGAATTCATTTTGAATTGTTTATTGGATGAATACTAAATCGGCAATATTACGACTCTGTTCTAATGAGTAAATATTAAAATTGTCTACCAGTGTACCACGGATTTCACCTGAAGTATGAATTCCAGTTATTTTGAATATCAAATACCTTAGATATTTTCATTGCACTCATTCAATTTGTTGGCGATACTTTTGTTGTAAGGTGTTTCAAATCATTA
The DNA here is from genome assembly GCF_964235325.1 of Thermobia domestica. Lineage (NCBI taxonomy): Eukaryota > Metazoa > Arthropoda > Insecta > Zygentoma > Lepismatidae > Thermobia > Thermobia domestica. The sequence goes on along the minus strand of NC_137465.1, from coordinate 65,835,958 downwards.
AAGCATATTCCAACTTTGTGCGTACATATGAATAATACGTTTTCAAGAGTGTTGCAATATTTCGGAAGTCCTTATCATTTCTAATTGTAAATCCTAATAATTTAAAGGCACCATGAGTAACATTTTCCATATGTTTAATGAATGTTAATTTAGAGTCAAATGTAACACCTAGATCTTTAACTGTGTTAGATCTACTTATATAAGTATTAATAAGCTTAAAATAATGTTAAAGGGTACCTTTGTTTCTGGTGAAAAAATACGTTATATTTGTGTATGTTTATTTACTGAAGACTAGTTTGCAATACTGTAGTGCACTCCTTTCACAGTATCACACACAGTTTTGTTGACATTTTAAATGAAGTTATTGTACAAACCTTTTCATAACTGTTATTGTAGCTGTCACACACCTTTGTACGTCGACGTAAACAGATGTATACGGGATCCACCTTTCTCTGGCAGCACAACAACAAATCGTTACAGTTGTTACGTTATTTCAATTGTAGGCTCGGTTCTGCAACAGGACATTTTCCCTAGCATTAACTGAGCCAAAGTTTGGCCCGGCATCAACGGCGTCGCCACCCAAACATATAATGGTTTGGAAAATCAATCAGAAGAAAACAGACTCTATGCGACATGTGGAGTAACTGACTGGGAACTTATACTAATCATCAGGGCCCGGATTTTGTTGACAAGTCAACTTTTTTCTATTACGCATAGGACAAGGCAAGTTGAAATAAAAACGTTATTCATCAAATCTAGGTTCTAAAAATATATCTTTTTATGGTCAACATTTTGTCACTTTTTGCCGTTTTGAAGTTTTAGGTCATTTTTTAATATTTTAAGGTAACTTTTAGGTCACTTATGGTCTTTTTATTCTTTTTCTTCTACATAAAGAAATCTTAAAATGAACACTGTTTACGGATTTGAAGAACACGAAGTTAAATGATCTCTTTTCCTGCTTCCTGATTATTGGGGTGGAAAAACTGCATTCCTAACAAGCTCATGAATACCAAACTGTAGTTGGTTGACGAGGGATGGGGGTTGGTAGGTGGTGGGGGTTGGTAGTTTTGGGTTGTTGACCACATAAGATATGATCAGGTGAATAACTAAAAATAAATTGGAAGGCGTTCAAAGATTTTAAACTTTTTTATATATTATTCTCGTGTATACAGTCTACACTTGCGAACTTTGATTCCTAGTTTCAAACTTATACTGAACTTTACTTCCTAGTTTCAACTCACGAGTGAATTGACACTTTCAGTATTTACAATACAATACAAGTTTGACTGATCATTGAACACACCATTTGATCAATGGGCTGCAGGTAATTGAAACAAAACTTTTGAAAATGACAGAAATGATATTTAAAATCCAATAGATATTCAAAAATGTCCATGTTTAAAAACGCAAGTTTAAAGTCAATTTTTGTCAATTTTAGGGTCATTTTACTGTCATTTTATAGGTGTAACGTGCCCGTTACAAGTCACAGGAAAAAAAAAAAAAGAAATTATAAAAATAAAAAATGTAAAATCTTCGATAAGGAAAATGGTAAAATTACTATTAATGTATTTAATATTATGTGTTACAGCAGGAGACATAAGTTTATATAAAAGAATCATCTTCGAATTTTTTAAAAATTTAAGAGAGAAAGAATTAAATGTAAAAATAACGTTTGTGAGAAGATTTCCTTTATCTTTCGTAACCGAGAAATATCAAGGTCTTGGCTTATGCGCTGGTCGTTGACTGCGCATGGTCACGGCTTTGCGGCCGTAAGTAGCTGGCCTCGGCTAGCTGACTTGGGCTGTGTTGTATGAACGGGTAACATCTGGAGGGATTAAGCTGTTCGAATGGATTATGAATCTAAATGGACGTTTCGTGTTGGTTCACGTTTCTTGTATTGAAGTCTTCGTTTGTAGAAGAGTGTGTTATAGAAGGAAATAAGAATATCCATTACAAGTGAGGATTATGATTATAGTGATATTTCTTTTTCTGCAATATTTAGTGTATTTGCGTATTTTTAAAAAATTAGTGAAAATAGTGTTGCTTGGAAATTCGATAAAAGTGTTGGAAGGGAGGCTTGGTTTAGTTCTCTCTGCTTCTATTAGCAAGCAAATTGCAGAAAGGTGCATGAGTAATACTCAGAATCACGTAATTATAATTGTGTCTGCATTTTTTCTCGATTTCGTGAATGTGGGAATTTGTGGATCTACGTCCCATTTTCTCAATTGAGTTTCTAATTGAATTGAGATCATTTAAATTGAATCCTGAGCATAACCTCACGTTACAGTGGAATATTCTTGTTTTGATAAGAGAGTCCGAGACAATTGAGGGCAGAGAAACTACAGAAAGTTGAGGTAAAACGTGGATTTTCAGAGGTGAGTTAATTTTCAATTTTTCTATTAGATTGTCTGTCTACGTCTTTATGTGTATTCTGTGGGTTGTCTTGTTGGCTCCATTTGGTTAGGTTTTTAGTGGAATAATTATCGTGAATAAGCTCGGCAAATCCAGGGGAACAAAGGTGGAGGGATTTGTACCCGAAACCTATGAAATGTGCTATTCATCCTATGTTTATTACAGGTCTGAAATTCATGTTTTTGATTCAAAGAGTAAAATCCGAAAGGCTTATTAATGCTTTTTTGAATTCTGAGGAATTAATAGTAAAATTTAACTCTTTTTTTTTAAAAAAAAAAAAAAAAAGAAAACTTCGTTTGACTTGTTCGTACTGTTTGGAGTATGTTTGACCGGTTTGTGTTTCAGATGTTTCGATGTTGCAACGCATTCAATTGAGTATAGTAAAGTTGTTTGCGGTTGTTTTTCATCGGGAAATTTCCGTTTACAAACTAAATTGCAATAAATTGATAAAAATAATTTCTTTTTATGATAAGTATTTATGAAACTTTTCTTCGGTTTGAAAGAAAGGGAAATCTTCACTCGATTAAAGGTACGAATTTATTTCTTATTTTTAAAGAAAGGAATATATTAGTACTAGACAAGAGAGGTCCTGGACTGGCCTTGAGTATTCATATTGGAATTAAGTGTGAGAGGTCCTTGACTGGCCTCGAATATTTGCGTCAAACTTTAGAGGTTCCTGACTTGACTGGAGAATTTGCTTTATTATTCAATTTTTGATGATTTACAATTCAGCGAACAATTCATTGAATTATATTAAATATTTTTTCTTTTCTCAAACTGAGAAATAAAATATTTATTGAATCCAGATTTTGACTTGGCAGCGAGAAGACAGATTAATTATTGTATTTTATTTGTAATAAATATTTATTTCCTGAATTGGTTGTGTTGTTATTTGTTTATATATATATATACATATTTACTGTTAATTTGTGAACTATTACTCCTCTGGATTTCCGAATTGAAACAACAGCCTGAGCTATCCGGATGCTTGCTCGTGTAAAGCCCCTTCTGAGGCCAGGCTGGATTGGTTTTTCCCACCTTGTCCGCTAGGCTACGGATGGGGGCGTTACATAGGTCACTTTTGAGAAAAGTTTAGGTCAACAAGATCCGGGCCCTGCTAATCATATAACAATATGGAACACAGTATGGATTAGATGTACTTATAATAACTAAACTGTAACAACCAACATCAGCTGAAATTTACATTATTATCTTGACTTTAATAATATTTTAATGTATACAGACTAAATTATTACAACCACAGGTAAGTACTTTGTCTTGTTAACATTAAAACTTCTTAGTAGAAGGCTTTCCGTAGTATAAAGATATTTTTCTTCATTTGATATTTGGTCAATTACATGAATAGACTAGCATCTTAGTTGATTAGTATTTAGATTTGTATAAAATCCGTCAAGTTGTTCTTTGAACCATCTCAGAAGTTGACATCTACAATAGTATTAATACATAGCAAATTCAAGCATCCATTCAACAAGCAATCAAATGTTTGAGGTCATATACCGGTATGTAGATATTTCTGTAGATATATATAGATTTTATGTTCTTCTATTTCAGGGTCGGCATAAGTATATTTACAGTAGTCGCTCAGGAAACCATATTAAAACAGCAGGGTAAGTATTTACTTAACCTTCATCTTCATTTCTTTTAATAATCATATAAATACATACAATATTCGCTGCATTAATTCGTATCTTTTTATATCTTATATATAACTAAATTCTTTTCTCTTCTTCTTTCCTTTATACTATATTAAATTAAATTATTTTTATTTATTTTCTACAGATACACCAAGCCTCCGCTGCAAGCATTACCATTATTATTTTCCGATTAGCACCAACCGTCAAGTTGTTCTTTGAACCATCTCAGAAGTTGACATCTACAATAGTATTAATACATAGCAAATTCAAGCATCCATTCAACAAGCAATCAAATGTTTGAGGTCATATACCGGTATTTATTTAGATTAGATTCCTTGGTTATTCAAATTGTAGACTGCATTGCAAAAGTCAAAGAGATTAATATATAACATAAAATTTTGAGCAAAAGTTAAAGAGATTACTATATAACAAAATTTTGAAGATTCTAGATATGTTTTACTTTAGGTCATATCATCCTAAAATAATGGCAGACATTATAGTAAGGGGAGAGAGAAGAAACATCTCTTCCGAACAAACGTAAAACTAGCTATTCATATTTATTTTCTCACCTTTAATAACTTCCGACATTTATTCTATATTATTTATTTTCGATTCGAAAATAATTATTTTTCTAAATTTATATCATATGGTGCGGAATGGAATCCTTGTCACCACTTTCTAAATATGTAATGCGCTGTGGTGTAGATTCGGAATAGCTTCGCATAACAGACTCCCCCATGTCTTTTTGTACTGTCCCAATTTCACTACTCTGTAGAAGGATATTACGATTTCTAGGTTTTATTATGTCAGGTTTGTTGCGTGGATGGAGACTCCCACAGTAAAGAATACCATAATCTCTTCTATCCGTATCAGACATACATGGCAGTTCAACTTGATGATGCGTTTCTAATAAAAATAACGTATTAAAATACATATATAGTTTAATTGAAGATTAATCCAATTATTCTTTTAACAGCCTCATCATCAATCTACACATTATAATTAACATATACGCATCATATATTCTTATATTATTTATATCTGTATTCACTTTCTATATTTATGTCTATATTACTAAAACCATATTTATTCTATTATACTTCGTAAAGGGTTGTTTTTTTTTTTTAAAAAAAAAAAAGAATCACTAGAATTTTCTCCTCAATACATATTCATAAAGACATCATCCAAAAATTTATCGATTACTCTTTTTCATGGAACTGCACAGCATATTATCTGATGATTATTTTTTAACAAAACTATAAAATGCAAACTACAATTGGTGTAGCTTCGATGTTCGATCCGAGGCTCACAAATTTTAAAGACACATATTTCCACAATACATATAACTAATTCACGAAATGTCTTTTCACTATAGAAATTATAACATTTTGTTTATCTAATAACGATTCGAAAAATTTAATTTCTTTTAGATTGGCAATTTTTTAAAATCATCTGGTACGGATCAATATCCCTTAAAACATTCTCAGGAACATTTTGTAAGGCGTCGCTCAGCTATATAATAGCAGCGCATTACAATACTTTCTAAGTTGTGTTGTAAATCAAGACAATCATGCACAAATTTTATCCTGGCGTATATTTTAAGATCATCAGCGAACAATATTTTTTCAGTGATGGGTATATGATCTGGAAGTTCGTTGATAAATAATAGAAATAGTAAAGGGCCTAGGTTGGAGCCTTGTGGAACTCCTGATCAAGTCTAAGCTTTGTTCTCACAGAAACAATATTTTACCAGTCAACTACGTTGTGGGAATCCAATCAAATCAGAGTTCATTTTTATGACTTATAATATTTTACTATATGATATATAATATTTTTGTTAAACAAATTGAAATATACATTTGACTTTTTACTGGTTAATTGGATTGAAATTCAACGCCTTTTTCAGCATCAAAAGATATATGAAAGTGGAATTCGAACCACCTTAATGTGTGTAAATTTCCCCGTGCAGCAACTGTACATACGAAAACCACTAGACTAGCGGAAAAGTCTACTTATATTATTCGTATAGCATTCCCTGCAAGGAAGAAGTACATATAGAAGTCCAACGAAATGCACGCATTTACAAGTATATTCGATGTTATTATTATTATTATTATTATTATTATTATTATTATTATTATTATTATTATTATTATTATTATTATTATTATTATTATTATTATTATTATTAAACAGGTTGGACTATTTACCTTAGCACGCCCTTGTAACACTTAATGGACAAAAAGCTGAAATTTTGTACTGTCCGAAATACCAGCAAGGGAACATTGGTTAACATACCCTCTAACACTATAGAATTAAAAGTGTTCTAACCGGACAAAAATAGTAGTATCGAAATAACACTACGTCAGATTATTGAATATTTCAAATTTGCATGTATATAGTACCACACTTTATGCAGTGTTCTAAAGGATGCTACTGTATTATATACACCGTAAAACAACGACATTCCTGAGGGTTTTACAACAGTAATGACACAAGAAAGATAGGCCGAGTAATGCTCATTCTAGGTACTATAACACCGAATACTACGGTCATCATATGACGTATTTCGAACAAGTAAAATTGAAGTTACAAAGATTTGAAACTTTGACTTTTGTCAAAGAATTTTGTTTAAAAAAAATCTTAGACAAGTATCACATCGAATTGCGTACATGGTTTCAGATAAGCATAAAGATTATAGTAACCTTTAAAGCAATTTGATATCTTTTTATGATGGACAAACACCGTGTTCGTGGGTTTTCTCGAAGTTCTCCCGTTTCTTCCCACTTTCTGTATTCCACCATTGCATACATTTCTCATCATCATCATCTCATCTCATCTCATCATCATACGAAACAAATGTAATATTTGACATATTGCTTAAATGACATATTTGTAGTTACTTTTAAAACTAATTTGTGATTCAATTTGCTTCCATAGCATTGCAACAATACTTTTTGGTACATACAATTACAACAAATTCACGGAATGACATAATTTTAAGCAGAGTTACAAACTTTAATAGTTTCTGCCATATTTCCAGAACGGTTTGAGAAATTTAATTACTGTATATTGCATTGCGATCTTCACATCCATGGTCATAGTATTTGAAACTAAAGTACTTTGGATGTGCATTTACGTTATTGCTACTCTAGAAGCCAGAAAATATTGGGTGCTTGTGATACTCTAGCATCCTTAATTTACAATACTGCAAGACAATTTTGGTATTGTGCGTTTTCCTTTAACTTGTAGGTTTGAAATGTCTAATAACAAGATATAGCGGCATTTGACAAAAATAACATTAATGTTGGGTTGGCCAAACTGTTAATCTCGCAGTATTTTAAAAAATGTCAAACAATGTGTCTTTTAGAATAGTTCATTTCCAATTTATTCCCTTAATATCTTCCTCTTATCCCCTTATGATAACAGAAATCACAATAATATTATGAGTAATAATTTTATTGCTCACGTCACTTTAAAAAATATCTCGTTAAACTTCTAGTTGCAGATGACGGTAAATGAAATCACAATAAATGCATAAGTGCCTGTTTCGTAATAACAACGAGATAAAATTCTTCTTTATCATTAATTCTGGCTCCCTTTAAAAAGCTCTGTTCGTAAACAAGCTTTTATTTCATAGAACCTTTACTAAGATATTTATACCCTCAGTTTCGATTTCGTTAAAAGCAAAGCCTTAAAATTATTGTTTGAAATAATACGTTTCTTTGTATATTATTTCAAAAGTTTCCAACATAATGATAAGCTTGTTGAGTGCTCATGAAGGATTTGATACATACACACACACACACGTATGCAAAAACTATATTAATTTTTGTTATATTTCTCTTTCCTGGTCACAATAAATTCTCTATTTTCAGCGACCAAAGTCTTAATAGCATAAAGTAGTAACTATGGTTACGTATCAATACGTAACAAGAAAGATACATTACCATTGATATAATAACCATTTCAGAGCAGTATTAATTAGAAACATGCATAATTATCAATATGTTTATACAAAATATCTGCTAGAGGTTGTAATTTTCTTGTTAATCTCAGGCAGTAATAGCATAAAACACCCGGAGAAATGGGGCAGCACAAATGGAAAGGAGTATGAAATTTCACATTGTATAAAGGTTTTAATCATATCAAATTTCATTATTATCAAATGCCATCATTAATATATTATTTTGAATCATTCACAAATAATCCGTGTGCTCTATAATGCGTTTGTGGTCACAGTTGTAACGTTATCATAGCTCTAACTAAATAGTGACACAACTCAAGAATGACCATTACTAACATAAAGTTTTAAAAACAATGACGTTTTGAAATAGATACTGTTTTCTATTAAAATGGGGCTCATTGAAAAAAAAAAAACAAAGTTTTAGCTATTTTGATTTTTAAATATCTTTCTTGCTGAAGTATCACATTTTTCTCGACAATGGATTCTAGAATTGAAAAAATGCGTTTACATTATTCAGCACTTGTGAATCCTATGTTCCGTCTGAGCCTGGTTATCTTGATTGATTTTCAAACTTTAATGCTAGAATTTTGCAGCATTAAATAGAAATAGAATCGTTTAGTTTATCAATACTCAATACAATAATTAGAGTATCGAGTTTTGCTATTTTGATTAGAAATAAGTTTGCTTACATGGACTATATTAAGAATTCTAACATTCAGGGTATTTAAGATACTTAACGAATAAAAATTGATACTTACAGTCCAGAAGAGAAAAGACGAACTTAAGAAAGGAAAAAATCACTAAAATAACGAACAATGTTTCTTAGCACATAGGCAATCAATTCGTAATTAAACAAGATACGCTATACATTCACACTTCTACAGGACAGGAAACTTCTAATACTACAAATTGTTACCGATGTACTCACAAAATTGTGGAAGGAAAAGAGAAAAAATAGCAGACGTATTCGACATTTGTCACTTGCTTCCTCGGTAGCCTGATCTGACATGAATAATCCCACTTTACTGACCGTAATAAGAATATTCGTTAGTTCTTCCTTCTCAGTTTAATTACTGTATTGTAATAGCTATAGTTAGTTTGGTTTAACATTGCCCTTTTTTTTGTTAATTTCGCAATTAGTTCTTTTAGAAAAGAATTTTACTAAAAACTTAGAGAAAACAAGCTTTAACAAGTCAGCAATTAGACATTATAATTAATAATAGGATCAATTAATTATCTTTAACATTAATTAATGAACAAACTAATGGCGCGAATATTAATAAAATCTAGTCGGTTATGTTTATGCTTTCTCGGCGCGAATATCTCATATTTGATCCGGGAATCTTTCCGTGAATTCGTTACAATTATTAGTCCACTATAATCGTAATTAGGCACGTAATCATCACTGGCAAATTTAGGTTATATAACTCACTCGATTTCAAACGTATTGGCATTCAGCAAACATGCAATTTAACACCGTAACTTTATTCAAAATCATGTCACCATTACTTATAATGCAGTAGTTACAATTATTATTTTTATCACCTCACTCACGGCTTGATTTGAAATCACGTAATTGCAGGATTTCACATTAAATTGATTTAGACTTTTCCTTTCGTCACGGAAAATATACTTTAAGGTGGTTGTCCATATTTACGAAGGCCATATCACAGTCCAAAATGTCATAACCTACTCCAACCGATAACCAAATTCTAGTTTGTCGTGAGGTGCTATGTAATGCGCGAAGAAGCAGCCACGACAGTATCACCGTATGACGACGTACTAACTAACTAAACTAACTAACTCTATGGCCTATGGAACCCGGAGGTTCAGTGCCGCGTTCACAAAAGCTCTCCACTGACTTCTATCCTTAGCTGATTGCATCCAGTTTCTACTTTGTATTCCTATCTCTGCGAGATCCGTCTTAATATTATCCTCCCATCTGCGCCTAGGTCTTCCTAATGGTCGTTTTCCTATGGGTCTACCAGTCAAGACTTTGAAAGCGTTTCTACTTTCTTCCATTCTAGCTACATGACCTGCCCACCTAAGCCTCCTAGACTTGACGACCCTAACAATGTTGGGTAAACCGTATAAACTATGTAGTTCCTCGTTATGGAGCTTCCGCCATTCCCCATTCTCGTTCCTCCTGGGTCCGAATATTCTTCTCAGGATCCTGTTCTCAAATACTTTCAGTCTATGTTCTTCCCTCAGAGTAAGCGACCATGTTTCGCAACCATACAGAACAACAGGCATGATTATCGTTTTATATATTTTAAGCTTCAAATTCCTCGACAGAATTCGCGACGACAAGAGATTTTGAACCGAGTAGTAACACGAATATGACGACGTACATCCTCACTAATTTGGATTAAGGGAGCCGTAGAATCTCAGGCAGCTCTAATTATTATTATTATTATTATTATTATTATTATTATTATTATTATTATTATTATTATTATTATCGTATTTGAAACTAAGAATAATAATAAGCAGAAACAAAACTTTGTAGGTATACCGGGTGCGCTCACATCACAATATTAAACAAAGGGTGCTATACAGTTATGCACGATTTTCTATGTTCTGTAATAAAATCAGAAACTCTTTGCACAAAAAATTAACCTCTTTGTCTGAACCATCTCTTTTTCCAAGAAAATAAATAAGTAAATAAATAAAATGCAGATATGTAATAGGTAAGAAAAACGTCTAACAAAGGAAATGAATATAAGTAAAAACAAGTATGCAACCAGAAAGTTTGAATATATCCTCTCTATTTTCATTTGGTTGCTTATACATTGTTGAACAGTCTTCAATATACTTTCTACTAGAGATGTCGAATTCACGAGACTTAATCTCAGGTTCAATTGGGTTCGAGGTAATAATTCACCACGAGCCTTTGTGAGTAGATATCAAGTCAAAGTCTCAGTTCTTGCTAGTCCTTTTCTTTTTCTTCTAAGCCTTTTTTCCCAGTTACCTGGGGTCGGCTTTTTAGATCACTGTCCTCCATCTGTTTCTATCTTCTGTCATATCCGCTGTGACACCACACTGAACCATATTGTTCTTAACACATTGTTCCCACTTCTTCTTTGACCGGCCTCGGGTTTGTTTTCCACTCACCTCTATAGCATCTACTCGATGAGCTACGTATTTCAATGGTCTTCTTCTTGCTTGCCCAAATCCTCTCAGTCTACTTTCTTGCAGTTTTTCTACTACTAGTCTCAATTTTACTGTTCTCTGGATCACTTCATTCTTATTTTTTTAAATTCCGTGTTACTCCACACATCCACCGTAGATCATCTCCGCAATATGCAACTTCTATTCCTCTCTCTTCTTCATCGTCCAATATTCCGCTCCGTATAATAAAGCAGTTCTCACTATTGTTTTGAAAACTTTTCCTTTAAGACGCATTTTTACCCTACAGTCACATAACACTCATGCTTCTTCTCCTCGTTTCGTCCGACCGCTGCTAATTGTACTGTTTACACCTCGTTCTATTGCTACATTTTCCTGCAGAATTGGTCCCAAGAACTTGAATTTCTTCGTCATTACTACCTCTTTTTCATCCAGTCGTATTCTTATATTCTCGACTACATTTTTCCTGAAAGGACAATGTAAATATTCTGTCTTACAAAGAGAAGGCAGATTTTGGTAAGTGAACTTCGAGGCCACTTTTTGCGAGCTGGTAGTGCACATTTAAAAAGTTAATATTACAAACTGGGAGAGCGCAATGGCCAAAAATAACCGAGGAAAAACGTCTTAAAGTTTTCTACTCGCCGTATATATCGTAAGACGCGCAAACTTATCAAGTGACGGCGTGGCAGAGTGAGAAGAACCTGAGGCTCAACTGCAAAGGGTCCCTGGTTCGATTCTCATTCGAGTAAAACTTTTATTTTCGGTTTTAGCTTCAACCAATAAAGTAGCCATTTTCAACTATAAGTAAAATATTAATTCACTATATGTTTATAATGTATTAAAACAATAGAAATCTTCAATCACTTGTAAAATCTTTCAATGTTCCATGTTAACTAGGAACAAAATTTAATCTCTTCCGTAAATATTATTGTTACCTCAGTCGTTGTGTAAAAATGTTCTTGAAGCTTCGTGTCTACATCTGTTGACAATGTGCGAATTGCAAGGGGAATGAGGAGGAAATCTCCTTTGTTTATAGCAAGATCCAGTATTAGCAAAGGAGATTTCCCCCTCAACTCCTTTGTAATTCGCACGTTGTCAACAGATGTAGACACGAAGGATCAAGAATGTTTATTACACAACTGTCGTAACCATAATATAACTCGTGATATCAGTATATTTACGGAATAGATTAAATTTTCTTGCTAGTTAACATGGAGCATTGAAAGATTTTACAAGTGATTGAAAATTTATATTGTTTTAATACATTATAAACATATAGTGAATTAATATTTTACTTATAGTTACAAAAATAAAAGTTTGACTTGAATGGGAATCGAACCCGGGACTCTTTGCACGTGAGTCTCAGGTTCTTTTCACTCTGCAACGCCGTCACTTGACAAGTTTGCATGTCTTACGATATATGCGGCGAATAGAAAACTTTAAGACGTTTTTTCTCGGTTATTTTTGGCCATTGCGCTCTCCCAATTAACTCTGTAAATGTGCACTACCACATCGCAAAAAATGGCCCCGAAGTTCACTTACCAAAGTGTGCCTTCTCCTTGTTAGTTCTACTAATTCTAAGTTCTTTGCTCTCCAATGCTTCTCTCCAGGCATCTAGTTTCTCTTGCAGAGCTATCTTGGTCCCACTCACCAGCACGTCGTCATTCGCAAATAGCATATTTGAAGATGCTGACTCTTGGATATACTTTGGAAGTTCTTCCATGCGAGCCCTATTGAGAAAAACAAGCGTAAATCCATTTTTGATAGCGCAAGAGTTATTCATTTTAGCAAGAACGAGCTTAAATGAGTGCAAGTATAGATTTCATAAAACCTTATTTAGATTAATGTGCATGAACGTTATTGAGTATGTGCGCTTAAGGACGCAGGAGCTCGAGTAAACCCTGACTGAAAATGGGTCTACTCCTATATTATTATTATTATTATTATTATTATTATTATTATTATTATTATTATTATTATTATGCACAATTACATGCGTGCGTAATATTATTACAAGAATTACATGTAAGAAGAAAAATGATAGAGAAAAACATTATTCAGAAAATTCTACATAATAGATATAGTAGCGAATACTGCCTACATAATATGGGTATAAGGGTACCAACATGTAATTTTAGAAGAGCATCGGAAATGGTTCCCATGAATAAAAATTCTATAATCTTAAGAAAACTGACAAGTTCTTTTAATATATTATCGGGATAATTGTATTTATTGAACATACGTATAGATTTTATTAGGTATGTATATTTTATATAGTATATCTGTATGTTTGACGGTATCCTTGTTTTAAGGACAATTTGAAGAAAGCTGATTACCGGTAACTATTTTAATGAATAATGAAGTAATTATGTTTATCCAGACAAAATATAAGTCATAAAATTATGTATATATTATAAGATAGACAATGACCTCCTATCGTCGAAACAAATGTAATGTTAATATTAAAAATAATATAAGATGTGTATTATAACCATTAGTTCTATAACTAAGTGCTGTACTTTTGCTATCTGGCTGTTCATGGCACTAAAATAAATAAATAAATAAATAAATATATTATTATTATTATTATTATTATTATTATTATTATTATTATTATTATTATTAATATTAATATTAATATTATTATTAATATTAATATTACTAAGTTGCTCAATAACGAGAAGCATTATTGTATTGTTAAAATAGATTATTTAATATTTATAAATGGTATTAAATTAATTCATATGGTAAAACTCCGATTATCAGCGAGTGTCGCTATTTTTTTTAAATCCTGCTGCAGTGGCGCTCAATTATTTTTATTCGTAGTCGCTGCGGACTTACACTCCGCATGTAAATAAGTATGGTGCGTTCTAAAACTAAAATAAATTGCATTGTAAAAGTTAATATTTCCAACAGTAGTGCACTTTCGAAATGCAACTCTATTCTGACAAGCAGACGCCGATTGTTGTAAGGTGTGAGAAACGAAAATGGGGAAGAGTGATTTGCGTGGTGGGAAATTACCTTCCTCGTTCACTGTGAAGTGAGGGTCCTCGGGCGACCTATAGTGGTTTTATGTATGAGTGTGTGTGTTTGCACCTCATTTTTAGTCTTTCTTTCGGGTAATCTGCGGTACTCCACCTATCCATTCCGCGGATAATCGGGACTTTACTGTGTTTGTGTTTGGATTTCAGGTAAAAATTTTCTTGAAGGCCCTATATATGGAGAACTACATACACTGTAGCCAAACTCAAACTATCACTTAACTGAGTATAATGTGCGTATCCCGTAAAAAAAAAAAAAAAAAAAAAAAAAAAAAAAAAAAAAAAAAAAAAAGTACGAAAACTCGATTTAGGGACGTTCAAAAATTTTGTGGCCCATGATCCAGAAACTAATTATTGGTCAAGATCGCAATCGATCGCAATCTTTTGATATATTTTTTATCATTTCTAAAATTCTTGTCTTTATAATCTCATGCATTATGATGTATTACAGCTGCCACCCATTGACCTTCTGAAAAGAAAAGGCACAGAGCAAATTATTTCTGGACTTTGTCAAAAGGTACTACTAGATGATTTCTAGCTTTGTCATATATTCTGAAAACCATTAAGATTTTTTTAACATGTCTGCAAAAGTCATCGAAAACTTACTTTTTATTGGGAATCTACAAATAGATTTGAAACGGTTAACTTTAAATGAAATTAACCTTGATCAGAAATACAAAAATAGATCAGAAAAAAAATTGAAGAAATTCACTATTTATACATTTTGTCCAAGAAGCTACCTTTACCGAGAAACTCGCGACTAAAGTCAATTGCTGATATGAATGTTACTTTAGTGACAATAATATTATGTATGTAGCTGCTTGATAATATTATATGATTGTATTAAGAAAATAAATTTCAAACTAAATCGTGTCTTCCTTTGTTCATTTGTCATTGCGGATTAAGTAATTATGAAGTTAACAGTTATTGCAGATGGTGTGAAATTAACAAAGTTACCAGTTAAACGGTTCCGATTTGTAATTATAAATGTGTTATGTGTTATGCCGTATATGCAATCGCAGCATTCGTGGCAAGAAAATATATGAAACTGAAAATACATGTTTACAACTACTTTTAGCTTCAGAACAGTTTTCATAGTTCCATCTCTTCAGCAACAATTCTTCCCCGATTGCTCTCTATTAAAATAGGAACTACTTCAAATTAGTTATTTCCGGTTTCAACGTTTATCGAAATAGAACAAAATGGTAACAGATAGCTAAAAGCGTTTTCTTGAAACAATTGAGTGTCTCAAGGCAACATACTACGACTATCCACAACATTCTAAAGGAACCAGAAATGGTACGAATTGACTATTAATTCCCGTTTCAATATCGGTTTTAACGTTTACTGTATATACAAAGAACGAAAATGGTAATAGTTAACAAGGAACGGTTTTCCGCAAAGGATTCAGTGTCTCATAACTATCTATAACAGTCTAAAGAAACCGAAAGTGGTTCAATTGCTCTCTATTAAAATAGGAACTACTTCAAATTAGTTATTTCCGGTTTCAACGTTTATCGAAATAGAACAAAATGGTAACAGATAGCTAAAAGCGTTTTCTTGAAACAATTTAGTGTCTCAAGGCAACATACTACGACTATCCACAACATTCTAAAGGAACCAGAAATGGTACGAATTGACTATTAATTCCCGTTTCAATATCGGTTTTAACGTTTACTGTATATACAAAGAACAAGAATGGTAATAGTTAACAAGGAACGGTTTTCCGCAAAGGATTCAGTGTCTCATAACTATCTATAACACTCTAAAGAAACCGAAAGTGGTTCAATTTTACTTTTACTTCCGATTTCAGTACTGATTTTCTCTGAGCGAAAGCGATAAATGCTATCAAGATGAGGTTCTTTGCAATCGATTCAGCGTCTCAAGACAACATATCATGACTATCCACAACATGCTACTGAAACCGGAAATGATTCGAATTTATATATAACATCCGGTTTCAATATTAATTTCCATAAAGTAAAGGCGGTAAACAATGTCAAGATGCGTTTTTTCAATCGATTCAGCGTCCCAAAAATAGGTTCCATTTTCTCCGTTGACTTCCTATTCAAAATCAAGTGATTATAATTATAAATTTCAGGTTTCAATGTTTATTGCCATATCACAAAAGCGGTAACAGACAGCAGGGAACAATTATTGTTTGCAAATGATTCAGTGTTTCAAAACAACACATCATGACTAGAGAGCGGATTTAAAGGTGCAGTACCTTTTCTAAAAATATGAAAACTTGATTTAGGGACCGTTCCAAAATTTTGTGGCCCCTGATCTACAAAATTAAGGATATTTCATACTATCAAACATTTTCTTGTACGCCCCATATTTTGAGAACTACATATAGTGTAGCCAGACGAAAACTAACAATTTACTCAGTATTATGTGCTTACTCCGCAAAAAATTTGAAAACTCGATTTACGGACCATTCAAAAATTTTGGGGCCTCTGATCCTCAAAATTCAATATATTTCATACAATAAAACATTTTCTTGTACGCCCTATATTTTGAGAACTACATATAGTGTAGCCAAACCAAAACAAACAATTTACTCAGCATGATATGCTTATTCTGAAAAATATGAAAACTTGATTTAGGGACACTTCAAACATTTTATGGCCCCTGATACACAAAATTCAATATATTTCATACAATCAAACATTTTCTTGTACGACTTATATTATGAGAACTACACATAGCCTAGCCAAACCATAACTAACAATTCACTCAGTATGATGTGCTTATTCCGAAAAAAATACGAAAACTTGATTTAGGGGCCATGAACAACTTTTATGGCCCCTGATCCAAAAAATTCAATATTTTTCATTCAGTCAAACATTTTTTTATACTCCTCATATCACGAGAACAACATATAGTGTAGCCAAACTCAAACTATCACTTAACTCAGTATGATGTGCTTATTTCGTTAAAAAAAACAAAAAAAAAACACGAAAACTCTATTTAGGGGCCGTTCCAAAATTGTATGACCCCTGATCCAAAAAATCCAATATATTTCATTCAATCACAAGTTTTCTTGTACGCGTTATATTTCGAGAACTGCAAATAGTGTAGCCAAACCTAAACCAACCCTTAACTCAGTATGATATGTTTATTTCGTTGAAAAAAACACGAGAACTCGATTTAGGGGCTGCTCAAAAATTTTGTTGCCCCTGATCCAAAATCTAATTATTTGCCAAGATCACAATCTTATGATCCATTTTTTGGATCATTCCTAAAATTCTTGTTTACTTCTTTTAACCTTTAGTACCTTTATTGTCCCTTTTTTCTATCTTTTCTTTTTTAAATTTGTACAGTACAATATGTTTTATTTTCAATCTGATTTACACAAAATATTCCATAAATTTAGACTCAATCTTAGGCGATACAATGACAATAATAACGGCGCGAACAGTCAATAAATAACGTTCTGCATGTACGACAAAGAGCAGTAATTTCCTTTCGTCTTTCAAAATTCCGCGATAGAAGAAAAAAATGCCGTTTTCCCTAACACCATTATTGTGCATGTCGTCGAGGTTTCGTGTACGAAGAGGTTCAGGAAAAAAAGTCGAGTGCTGCATTTGCACTCTGGAGTTTGAAGTCTTTGCCTTTGCCTGGCGAATCAGTTTTGTAACAATCTGGACCAGAACTTATTGTTCTCAATAAAAGCGTAGCATGCCAAAAATCAAGAAGGAAATGTTGCATTCACTTGCAGCAGAATTTAAGAAGAAATGGATTGAAAGTGATAGGCTAGTATAATTCTTCGATGAGCAGTTTGCTATTTATATATTTCCATTTATTAAAAACATTAAAGAGACAGAGTAAACCAGCATATCAACTACAGCAAAGATATGTACTGAATATATTTTTGTTTCCGTTATCTGGTTAGTGGGTGAAACCGATGTTGTTCGACATGTACCAACTCGAGAAGACAAATGCCTGCACACCCATACAATCCTTCAATGATTCATGCATGATCTGTGGCCAGAAGGCATAGAATACGACAAAGTCAGACTGGTTGTGACTGATCAAGCAAGTTACATTCTTTCGGTTTTTCAACAACTAAAGTACAGACACCCCAACCTTAATCATGTCACATGTGTTGCACATGATCTGCACCGTGTTTGTGAAAGTATAAGGAAAGAATACAGTAATGTAAATGACTTCATTGCTGCTCTAGAAAGGATTCTTGTAAAGGTGCCTAGTCATCAAGCTTTGCACCAAGAAATCACTGACCTCCCTGTGGCGCAATTTCCTGTCATAACCAGGTAGGGATGTGCAGTTTTCTTGTGTGAAAACTTCAAACAGTTTATACCAGCCCTAAATGCAACAGGCGCAATAGCCATCAAACATACCCAGCAAATGCTCAACGATCAAGATCTTCAGGTGGAACTTTTCAAAGTGCATGGCTTCAAGTGTATAAAGCAGATATGAATCAGAATTTTGAAGATGATGATATGGATAAGGAGAAACAGTGAAAGAAGTTATCAAGTGTAAGGGACAACCTTCACGGATTTGCTAGAGACAAATTTGAACTGAATTTGCAAAACAATTCGGACGTAAAAACCTTTGCAACGTCAACTGAACTTCCTTTCCGAGTGCTTACAAGACATACACCACTGGTTTCCATTGATGTTGAGCGAAGTTACTCCACATACATGGATCTCCTGAGCTCTAACATTCGAAAACAGAAATGTTGCGCATAATCCAGTATAACCAGTTTCTGAAAACCCTTAGTATGTAACGGTTTCTCAAGCCATAATATTGCTAAATTATCTTAAAAAAAAAATACCGAGTTGGTTTTAACCACAATTTTATTACAAGAATGTTGAATGCTGTAAACGATTATGAGATTAAACAAAATTTTTGCAATTTGTGTCAAACGATTAAAGACAAGATTTTAACAATATTGGCTAGTGTAACGAATAAAGAATATTCATGTAACTGTATACTATAGCACTTAATAAAGTTATTCTATAGCATCTTTTTTTTGCACCTTTTGAATGATTTTTCAGCACCTTTTATTAACTTTTTCCTACCACATTTTTTCACCATAAAATCGGTCCCTAATCATGACTATCATAACACTCTGTAGAAAGCGAAATTGGTTCAAATTTATTACTACTTCCGGTTTTAATTTCCGTTGAGCGAAAGCGATAAACGGTATGAAATGTTTTTTGTAATCGATTCAGCATTCCAAGAATACATTTCATCTTCTTCTTCAGCCCTTTATTATAACCGGAAGTGGTTGAAATAAACGATATTTAGTTTCAACCTTTATCGTAATAGAACAAAAACTGTAAGAGATAGCGAGTAGTGGCTTTTTGATATTTATTCAGATTCCAAAAGTAGGTTATATTATTTTATCTTATTACTCCTTTGCAAGCAGTACTTATGGATACACTACTTCAGTTTTGAGTATTGAATTCACATAGTTTGTGTCTTCAGTGTGCAACGATACTCATTTGTTTTTCAAACATAACGAAATTGTTAACCCTAGAAACACCAAGGTATTTTTGGGTTAAATGGAACACCGACGAAGCCCACAACAAAAAAGTCATTATTTCTCACGGAAAATAATTTATCTTGTCGGATATGAACTTCTGATGTCCAAGACATAATATATGTTTATATTCTATTATTACTAGGTTTCTAGGTACAACGTTGCCAACTATATGTGTGTAATTGTTTAAGTTACCATTTTTTTATCTATGTCGGTAACTATGACATATTTATTTTATTTGTTTGTGTAGAAAAACTATCAAACAGATCACTAGCAACTTAGTACAGTGTAGTATGTGTACAAAGGCTGCTTCTAAAAGCATTTTGGTGGTTGTGCAGTAAAGTGGGGTAGAATGGAGAAGAGTGTGGGTAATGAATTCAGGATTAATCTTTTATAATTTCATTACGGTTATCCTTGGAATGGCGAAATTCTTTCAAATTTTGTTTCCGCGAAAAGATAGACAGTGTGAGGATCGTATATTGGACACTATAGAGGATGTCATCAGAGAAGCAGTGTTGGCAACACAACATAACTTACAATTTTTCTAGTAGCACAACGTTATGTTTTTGCACGTATGGAATGAACATGTAAAACGTAATCAAACAAGCTACGATTTGTCTATTAGTTTTGTAAACTAACACCACTACAACATCATGAATATTACAAGTGATTCATTGCAAGAAATGTTCCACTGCTTCCATTTGCTCCATTTGTAATATTAAATATGTGTCCAAATCAGTTTCGTTTGCATCAAAATCTGACCTTACTATATTAGAGCTACTACCTTCTATATAAGATTCATTTAAAAGTTCTTTAAGTCCTTTCTCATTTGAATTTTGGCGAAGAGACGATTTGCCATTATTCCAATGCTGCTGCAGATTCCCACATACAGTCACATTCACAAAATAACGAGCTGACAATTTCCTATGAAATATGCGTCTTCTGTCAGTGTTGCAGGCTGCTACCTGTAGATTCTATGGTTAAAAATACTTGATAACACCACAGTTGCAGCAGCATAGTTCTTTCCCATTACTTATATATATATATATATATATATATATATATATATATATATATATATATATATATATGTGTGTGTGTGTGTGCGTGTGTGTGTGTATGTGTGATTATAATATAAAGTGACATATTTAGGTGTTAGCAGGTTTGAAGGAATAAACTAACAAAATGAAATATTTAGGTTCCAAAATATATATATATATATATATATATATATATATATATATATATACTAAATTTTTATAATGTGCAGTTGGCAACACTACACCACAATAATGGTTCAGAGTGGCCCTGTATACTGTAATAAAAAAAATTGTTTCAAAGGAAAATAAAATAAATAGCCAGAACACTGGAATATAACAGCGTATGCGTGAATAGCCCCTTAGTACTACCAAGGGGGGGGGGGAGCTCTAAGTCCCACATCACTTTATTTATAAATAGAAAGAACAAAACCCTAAAATTTAAGCAAGTACGTCTTATGATGAATGGGATCAAGCTTCACAATATCATTCTTTTAAAGATTTTTTATGTAATTAAAAATGTTACAAAATGTAACAAAAATAAGTTGTGGGCTTCAGAGACCCCCCCCCCTTTGGTGTTCCTAGGGTTAAGGACAGTGATATAGGGATATTGAAAAAAGAAAAAAATATCATTCCTTTTCCCTACAATGCTAAATATTGCAATTTTTATAGGTTAATAATGGAAATTAGATCGTCACACCACATTTGAAACTAAGTATTCATATATTTATTCAAATTTATTTAGTTTTGTTTTGAGACTGGCGAAACATAAGAGTTATTCTTGTTTCAGTAATTATTTCACATATACATTTTTTGTTACTTGGTATATATATAGAAGGTACCGAAAATTACATTGAATACAGTTTTTGTGGGAACAGGGAACGTTATTAGTGATGGAGTACCACAATCTAACCTCAAATCCTCTTTGCGACGCGGGATAGTTGGTTTCCTTTGAAGACGAACTGTCTCGTTTAATGCGGTTTCTGCAGGTAAATTCTTATGCTATATGTCTAATTCTAGTTTCCCCACACAAAATCCATTTAATTCAGAAAAGAAAAATAAACTTTTGAATTTAAAAAGTTACGTTTTTCATCTAACCAAATCGCATCGTATGATATTTGCTATGCTTTTTACATTCCCTCGTCCAAAAAGAAAAAAAGAAAAAAAAAAACAAATAAAATTACTGTGCAAGAACGAAAGTTTCCCCCAATGTGACATTAACGCTGAAATATTCCGCTGCTAAACAATGACACATTTTGCTTTTTTTCATTTATCTTTACGCTCTAAAAGATTTAATGACAGATTGTAAGGCAAATGAAAGAATTACAAAATCAGTGTGTAGCTCAATAAATATTTCAAACGGTACCAGCGTCGCCATTCTGTAATCAAGGTATCTGTGAGGTGAGATAAAGTGGTGGGGAACGGCATTTAATACGAGAATTAGTTGTATATGATGCTCTGGGCACCCATTTCCTGCACCTAATTCAAGTTCTGGTCATTGTCCATTGCCCATGTTCATAGTAATTTAGTTCCTGTCTATCCTTCATAATCTAGGTGCTGCATAAGAACATAAAATGCAGTCACTATAAGACTATGTTTTTCTAAAACCGTAATCCTAGGACATCCAACTATAAACTGCCCACATATCATAAATACTTTCTGCTTACGCATAGGCCTATAGTCTTTCAGTATCCTTCAGTTTATCTAACACTAATAAAATATATAAAATATTGCCACATTGCGCAATTGAAAAGTTTCAATATCTTCTTCGTATCCCTGAACATGTACACAAACCTTGCTGACAACTTATCCCAATGCAAATATGTTTCTTGAAGTTCTTGTTCAAACTTGAAGCGTATACTTACAGTCTAATATGAAAATCAACATTCAATAAAGTCTACCATATTCTTCCACTAAGACCCAGGGACGTAGCAAAGGGTGTCCGGGCCCCCTTCGAAACCAGAAATGAAAAATTAAAATTAAGGAAGGATGAAACAAAAAGAAACGTGAAAACAAGAATCAGCGTTAAAAATAAAAAGTTACAGAAAGCGTTTGATTGCTCCAAATAGCGAGTTAAGCAAACAGTAGCAAATGATATGCAAACTTAAGCACAGCGTTGTCGACATGTGCCCTTCTCATTGTTTCCTCTCCACTGTAACCTTACGAGCAACGCATGTGGTGGCGAATAAAAGGGATATCCTGGAAAAGTCAGGGAATTTGAAATTTCTAGAAAAGTTACGGAATTATCAGAATTTCTGCTACTAGTCAGGGAAATGTCAAGCTTTCAAAAACATGGTGCCGTTCTCTAACAGTGAGGATATTTTTTATCATAATTTTTCGTCATCGCTTCTCTGCAGTATCAAACATGTTATTTCAGAAACAGTTTTCAACTGCTTCTTTAACTTCTCATTTGGAACAGAAGTAGTTGATGGAATAATAAAAAAATGTTATGTGGAAAGAAAGTTCTGTTAACATTCGATTCGACAGAGAAATGAACGCAGATATTGTAAAATATTTTACAAGACATTATTGGGTATGTACTTTTCATAATAGTTGAGGTCATAATGAAAGGAAAATTGTTATATTTGAATGAACAAAGGAAGGTGGATATTGTAAAATCTTTTTCAATACTTTTTTTAATATTCTTTTACTTAAAATTTCTTCATAGTTTGTTATTTAAATAGTTACTAACATATTCTCATTTTATTGTCCTAACAAACCAACATATGTTGCCAGTAACATTTTTTTTAGATTCATCGAGCCCCTGGAAAATAACCACAATATTTCATGGCACCCCTTCTCCCGCCGCCATTACGAAATCATGGCTAAAACGAACTAATATATGCTGCCAGTAAAATAGTTTAGAATGATAGTGTTCCTGGTGTGATAACTATAGTACTTCATGTCACGGACCGCCCCCCTATTACGAAATTCTGGCTACGGGCCTTGAAGCGTTCCCATCCGCTGTCAAAGCCAGAGTCAACGCTAAGAGATCAACATTCATGGATAAAATAGCCGCAAGATATGTTGATCCGTCAGCAACACCCTAACCCAACCACAGAGGGATCTACGAGGATGGACGCCGCCTGGTAATATTCAGTGCAGACTGCAGTCAGTGAAAGATAATTCAGCATTTATCCAATAAACAAAATTAAATACCAAACAAGAATGAAAAATATACTTATATCCAATAAATAAGAACAACAATTCAACTTAATAATTTTATTTACAATATATACAATTATGTACAGATGATATCTGCCCAATCAGATATCTACGGTAATATTATATTCTCTATTGATTTATATCTAATAGGTAGAAATTCTCAATCTCGAATTTGAATTTTGAAAAATCAGTGAAATATCAATTTACATAAACCTACTTAATTTCGAAATTTCAAAAATATGCAAATCTCTTCAATAATTGACGAAATTTAATATTCCAAGAATGCCACATGTTCTTATTTTATAGGCACGCACGTTAACCACTGATCCAAGGAGGAGAGATTCAATACCAGAGGTCTATTTTTCAAAACTACTAGTATTGTAATACAAGCGTGAAACTTATCAAAATCATACATTTTACGATTGAATATACCATAAAACTATGGCAAATTAGAAGTGTCAGCATCAGTGTGTAGTAAAACATTTTATTATTAACCTAATGTTTCTGCTTCATGATACGAGGGATGGTCAGAAAGTAAGTTACAAAGCCTACAGTGAAGCGTGTATATATTATTTCATACAACTAATACAGCCACTAGATAGTATATACACATTAGATTATTTTTCAACATAGTCTCCACATTGGTTGATTCACTTGTCGCATCATGTGATGAGTTTGAATAATTTCCTCTTGGTAAAAATCCTGTTCTTGTGTGTTGAACCATATTGTCACCAAATGGTTCACCTCCTCATTTGGTGAGAAGAGACGGCCTCCTAGGTGCTACTTCAGGTGCGGAAATAGAAGAAAGCCACTTGGAGAGAGATCTGGACTAGATTGAACATTGAACATGTAGAATAAGAACAAATTTTCAACAATATTACTTATATACAATGTGAATAATAATAATAATAATAATAATAATAATAATAATAATAATAATAATAATAATAATAATGTGTTCTGCCTTTGTGCAGGTCCTGGGACTAATGTTTTTTTTTTTTTTTTAAGTTTTGGACTAGATCTTCAGCTTCCTCCTTCAATTCCCAATATTTTCTTCTATTTTTCAAATCATCGATCAGTATCTTCTTCTTCCTATTCTTCGCTTTCCTTCCATTTTCCTTCTAAGGCGATGTGAAGAAGACAATTTCTTCGCAAGATGTGGCCAGTGCAATTGGCTTTCTTCCGAAAAATACTGGCTAAAAGCGTCCACTTCTCTCCTATCCGTTTTAATACACCTTCCTTTTTGCTCTCTCCGTCCATTTTATCTTCTCCATTTTCCTCCAAGACTACATTTGGAAGCATGTATATATGTGCATGTATTTATTTTCTTCCGCAAATATAGGAAACAGAAAATACATATGAGGATGAGTTTCGTAAGTGTTAAAGGAATCTAACTTCAAAATTATTGAGACTACGGTATGACTGCTTGATTAATTGATTGGTAGAATTAGTGAGGCGTCTCTTTCAGCACTGAGGCTATAGAGACGTGAATGACGAATCATAAATAAAAGCCTCGTATCCTTGTCTTCCTAGCTTCATACAAAACCAATAGCGTAACAAAATACCTAACAATAAGATATATCCATCAAAGCTGAATAAATCATACAGAAATTTACTCTGGACAAAGCAGTACGGCTCGGCTACAAGTTATTTTGTCTCCAGTGGAATGAAAACCTATTTTGTCATTTCTTGTCATGTCAGTTTAGGTGGGATCCGGACAGTGGTGGATCTAGCTCGAGGCCAGTGGGCGTAGCCCGTCCCTCCAGTTTTTTCAATGACGAAAATAATTTAAGCTGTCATTTATGTATTTTTTTGAAAATTTATAGTAAACTCATGACATTCCTATCATAGTTCCTCATGACATTCCTAGAGTTCCGGCTGTCCCCCTATTTTTACCTTCTAGATCCGCCACTGGATTCGGACCACCGTAATGCGTTTAATTTTCAATGTTGTTTTTTCAGGAATCGAAACTGAAAAGTGTTCACCAAAGGTTCGTGTACTAGCCATTAGACCAGTGAGAAAGACATAAGCCGGTTTAAGAAATTATTGGTAACATAACATGAACTATTTAAATTTTCATGTTCCACAATCGTATATACGATAACTGGCTAACGATTTATATATAAAACGCTTCTTCGTATCTGAAAGATCTTACAGTTTAACTTCCCATGATAATGCCCGTTAGGCTAAGGGAGACGACCCTAATAGCAAGTAAGCTTTCGGGTAGTTGGCGCGTGCTTGAGTTTTGGCTTTCTACACTTGCACTTGAAGCGCATGGTCTCATACAATCTGCCTTTTGTTGTACTTGCAAGCGATACTTTAGACTCTTCAGAAAGCATCACTGGCCGTTCATTATCTATTGACTTGACTTGTAAAACAATTGCGTCAAGCTTGAATGGAACACAATAGATATGCTACATTGACTTGATCCCTAGTCTTCCGTTGCAGGCGCTGCTATCGGCTGAAGGAATTCCACTCGCTTTCTCTCGCTTAGCAACAGCTGAACTCTTATTGGCTCAACGCGTGGGTGTCTGAGGGTGTGAGCCTTAGCCACGGCTCAAGACATTTTGGCAGCACAATAAATGCAAGGTTGCCCCCATGTAAGTTCGTTACTAGAATCCAGCTTCAAGCATGCTTGCACGTTTTCCAATCAAGCTGGATGCAAGCTTGGCCGACTTGCAATTCAAGCTTACAGCAAGTAGATTGCAAGTTTTCTCTGCTACTAGAGGATGATTACGGCAGGTTAATGACTACGGAAAAATTGGCGGAATAAGAATGTAGGAGGAAGCGAGAGTACCCCGAGAAAACCCACGAACGCAATGTTGTTCACCATAAATTTTCTCTGCTGGGAATCGAACTAGGAACCAGAGATGGAGTGGGTCAGTGGGTCAAGTGGGTCAAGTTTTCTGAGTGGGTCAGTGGGTCGTGGGTCAACAGCATGTGACCCACTGTGACCCACCACCCACCGTGACCCACTGCGACCCATTGACAGTATGATCTACGTACCCTCTCTGCTCACTGCATTGTAGACAGTATCTTCTGAAGACTGGTAAATTTGTCTCCGTTTTACTTTCAAGACCTTCATTTTTCTTCCTTTTCCACTTGTTTCTGTCCACTTACCTGAGGTGAGTATATCTAACCAAGTGAAAAAAGAACTTCAGGCACTTTTGGATATTGATTTAATAGTAATAATAGCAATAGGACTTACACTACAACTTGACTTTCGAGACCTGTGAATTTTTAGAGCTAACTACTGGAAAAAATACATTTTTGAATCACTGTAATATATAAATTGTTATATAAAAAATTGAATGTAACTATGTGTACCTGATTATCACGGTCAAATTGCAAAGTCAAATGAAATTACTTTTAGTATATAGTTAGGCCTTAATCCAAACTGGGATGTTAAATTGCTTTCATTATAATGTATAATATCTAAGGGGGTAGTGAGGATCCGAATTTTTGAAAAAAAAAATGAGTATCTCGCAAGCCGTTAAACTTAAGGAGTTGAAATTCAGTGTATTAACTCTTTATTGAAAATAAACAGAATATGTCCTAGCATTTTTTTAAATTCTCCTTTATGTGGGGGGCACTTTCTATATATGAAAAATTGGTAGTGAGTTGGTTTGTAAAAATGATCGAAAACGATCGATGTTATTTAAGAAAAAAAATCAGAAACAAAAAATACAGTGCTTGGCTTCATATATCCATTGCTTTCTGCTATAATAATTGCTGAAGCTTATGTTTATCATATGGAGCGCTTACAGCACAAGGCAATCAACCCATAAACTTGTGAGAAAAATAGGCATAAAATTTGTATTGTAAGCTTAATTACACGGAAATTTGAAGTTTGGATTGTACGCATAATTGTATGGAAAATTTTACACTTTTTTTCCTTTACGTTGGTCTACTTACTTTGATTTCGAACTTTGAAATTTCATCCTTTTTTCCACTGAAAACTATTGATAATTCAAGGAAATAATTATACTATGATAATTTAATTGAAATTCATCATAATTTGGCACATGGCAAACATCAGTGTGGTAATTGAAGTGGAAGAAGGAGGGAAATTCCCATTCACCTCTGAACACTTTCCAGGAACCTCGTTCCCTTTCGCTTTCTAGACAAGAAGGGAACTTGGTAATGGTATCAAACCTTCATGTGTAATTACAAAAATTAAATTTATAAACAAATAAGAAATCATCAGTTTATCAGGCTTTAATTGATAATTTATTCACAAGATTCCCTATCAAAGGCGTGGTAGAGGAAGTTTCTGTTCTACATGGGTCGACATTGCCAACTTACATGGTCGATATGGGGGAGATGTTGTATGGTGATAGAGAGATGATACTTCTTGCTGAGTATTTCAAACCTGACCAAGAAAAATCGTTATCAGACTTAAGTCTAACAAGTAGATTGTGGATGAGAAGTTGCAGAAATCGGGTAGAAGTATTATCAATTTTCACGACAGAGTGCGAACGGGGATTTCCCCTTATGAATTTACAGATGACTGATATTAGAAATAGACTAAGTGCTCAAACATTGTCTAACTTGTTGCTCATCAATGTTAATGGCCCACCGCTAGACATGCTCAAAGTTGATGAGCTAGTTATTTCTTGGCTGAAGGATAGACATCATTCCATTGCGGATGATTTACCGCCAAAAAGTTACCAACAGGAAATAAATCTGAAAACAACAGGTGGAAAATTACGAGTTACGGAAAATGTATACTTGTATTATTAATGGCTTATTTGTGTTATTCAACTTTGTACCTAATTTTTAGTGTCTCTTCTTTGCTTTAGGTAAACTTCTTTGAATAAATATTCATAATAATTGCAATTATGCATATTTGTAACTTAAATTTAACGTGGTGTTTTAGTAAATTACACAAATTACAATTATGAGCATGCTTTATGGAGATGCTCTCACATAGGGTACCCGAGCACCTTTACCCTATGAACAACTGATTTTTCAAGTCTTTTGTGAGAAAAGTACTGTGAACTGAGAAACCATAACCTTTTCCATATTGTACAGGGGTATTTTCCTGCGAATAGAAGTTTCTTGTGGAATGCGTTCAGAAATTAACACTTGCAAGAATACTCTCTTAGTACAAGTATATTTTATTCACACACTAATTTCCCCCCACCTCTAACTGTTTCAATTTCCTCACTGGCAAACACTTTACCATTTTATATCGTAAAGGTCAGATCCACCGTTATTGTAACAAAGTGGTGCTTGAGCGATTGACTAGAAATTCAAACTCCGATTAGTGACAATTTCACAGTCTTGTTTTATTACAAGTGTAAACTCTTTAGTCAGTTCAGAAGAGGCCGTGGATCGTGTTCAGAGTAGGTCACGGTGAGTGGTGGGTCAGAGTGGGTCACGGTGGGTGGTGGGTCATGGTGGGTCACAGTGGGTCATGGTGGGTCACGGTGGGTGGTGGGTCATTGTGGGTGGTGGGTCAGTGGGTCGTGGGTCACGGTGGGTGGTGGGTCAAGTTTTCATTGACCCACGCCCTAGTAGGAACCCCACACACCAGCGGTCAACCCTCTAACACTGAGCCACAATGCTTCCTTTTTGCGTATCTCGAAACCATTTAAGATAATATTAGATATCCATCCCTACTTTGTAATGTTCGCTTGTAAATTGTTTGTTCGTGATTTCAACAATAAGTTTTGCTTAAGCATTTCGAAAATATGTACTTAAAGTAATATTCTCAGAATTCACTTCAGTGATGAGAATGTTTATTATTGAGTGCCATATATCATAAGAATAACGTCAGGAATTCAAAGCATATTATATTCCTTTATATCACACTTGGAAATTGAAAAGAAAAAATAAGCCTTATGGTAGTTTCGAAAGCTATAATAAAAATACATACATTCATCCCCATAGTGGTACCGTGAAAATGCAAATAAAATGGTTGTTATCTTTCACTTTGTAGAAGACAGCTTCGAAATTCTGAAATCCTATTTATATGAACAAGGGTCGTCATTAGAATATATTAAAAAGAAGAAAGAAAAAAATATCGGTTTAAATCAGAAGTAGTAGCTGTTTTGTTCAGCTGTAGTAAGTTATGTATAGGCGTAATATATGGACGATTTGCTGTTGCAACATTAATAACATTGCTATCTGCTGGTGTGCCAACTAACCACTAATTGCTGGAAGGGATGTGAGAGAGCGTTTGGCCTTTTGTAAAGACAGGGGAACACGCTTAATAAATGGGCTTTATCTTCGTTATTGAGGGGAAGTTAAACACAATAGTTCCACATTTTCTGACGATCTCTGGCAGTACCGTAGCACTTTGCTTTTTTTTTCGTTAAACTGGCCTGTCCCCTCGCATGCGATACGATGACGTCACCGATGACAAATGGGTTTTGGTAGACATCAGAAACACACTGACTGTTATGTTAACCTATTTTTCTTTTTTTATTTATTTTTTTAATCTTGTGTTAATCCAGCCCTGAAGCCATTTTAATGCATTCAAGTTGAATTGTGTACAGAGGGTTGTCACATAATATGAGTCACTGACCATAACCATCAGAACAATTTGAAATTGGGTTACAGTGACAGACACAATTGTACTTAACGTTCCTATCGCAAATGAGTCATTTGTTTTCTGTGACCGCCAGGGCTTTTTGATTACTTCAGTACAGTACATCTATATGTAGTACTTCATTAGTGTAGTTAGGGTGTAAATGTGGTCTTTGAAATTGTTGCAAAATGACGTCAATCAGCAAAGGGAATCACCATCTGTGAATGTAAAATGTATTGAGTTAGGGGTCAATTCAGAGATTTTACAGAGCATATATTTCACAGTCAGATTGGAAACATCACACATGATAATTACTTTTGGTCTTCTCTGGGAGTATAGTTTGCTCTAGATAGGAGTCACTAATGCAAGTGACTATTTTCTCCTACATCCTTTCAGGAGGTACAGAGGAACTAAAGTACAATTTGCATAGAGCAAAGCAGTTGTATTTAACCAAAAACTTCACTCGAATCTAGTTCTACTTTTTGGCGTTATTTTTACTCCAGGGTTACTGGAGTTAGTAAATTTTTATGAACTGAATAAGATAAATGAATATTAAATCGTGCTAGAGTTCTTATTTCACAGTAGAGAGGTCGCAGGTTTAAATTCGCTCTTCAGCATTCCTGACTGAGGGTTTGAACTTTTCTTTCCTCATTTCACCAGGTAAACTAAGAGATAATACCTTTCGACAAGGTTTTGCCTTCTTGTTTCCATTTCCGTCTCATTGTTGTTTATTATATGGTTAGTAATGATATCTGTGTAACTTGATCTCGTGAGCTGTATCTAGAACTTTATTGATTAAATGCAGTAAAACAAATCACAGTTCTCTTTACGATGTTATTGATTATAATGATGAAGAGTGACAGCTAATTGCCATAAATAAAATGTTGTTACGGTCTTCCATCCTTACTCAATACGGTGATTTCGAAGAGAGGCACTATTAAAGTGAAATTGCAGCCGTTAATTCGAAACATTTTTATTCCATCGTGATTTGAACAGATGAACACGCGTCCCTAAAGCAATTGTGCTAGTCATGAGGCTACTAGGAACTGTATTTAAAGTTGATAATTTATTGAAGCGAATATGCTATTTTAAAATTTTAAACCATAGTACGAAAGAGTTAGTGATACTATGATATTCACTATATACAAGTTGAAATTGTATATTGTTGCATAAGTTGATATTAATATTGTTTAAAACACCGACGGAGAGCCCTGCGGGTCAGCACAAAATAAGAACCATACTTAACAGCCATTTTCCATTTTCCTTGCCTCTCCCTGTGACAATTGCTTCGTCATATGTGTATAAATAAGGGATGCAAATAATCACTCGCCCGGGCGAGTATTTAATATCATAAGGGTAAGTAAATTATTTCTATTGTGGGATGTAGGCTAGTAGCTTTTTCCTTGGGCGAGTACAATTTTGTTGCTTATTTGCATCCCTGGTATAAATAATATAGTACGTTTTCTAAACCTTTGTTTTATTGTGGTAGATTGCTATATTTTTCCTGCTGTACACGAAATTATGAAAGGAACAATTTTTTCACCTTTATTAGCGGGCCACCATTTGGCCATCACTGATTTTAAATACCGTGCTTATAAAACAAAGTCCCAGAAATAAGTGGAACCTAGTGCAAAATCTTTGTAACTTATTTGTTCCCACAATAAATAGCTTTCTTATGTATGGAAGTCATTAGTTGATTAGAATTGTCTGCCTCATTTCAGCACTAACTCTCTATGAGACGTAAACCTACATCTTAATATGCAATGCTTTCCATATATGGTTTCAGTGGTACCAAACCCGAATCTCCTCCAAACATGCATAGATAACCATACGGTCCAAGAAGAATTTTTTACACACCTTATTGATTCAGTATTATTAAGTAACCAGAAACTTATTCAATTGACTCAAGTTTGAAACCATTATAAGAATTATATTGAAACTAGTGGTGGGCACAAAAATCAGTTTTTCGATATTCGGTTTGTAGGAAAACCGAAACTGGTTTCTGAAAATTTAAAAAAATGTTTTTTTTTTATCAAAACCGGTGTCGATTTTCTACCAAAACCGGTTCAGTTTTTCGCCGCAATCGGTTATCGGTTTTCTTCAAAACCGATTCGGTTTCTCACCGGATCCCGTTTAGCTTTTTTCAATATTATTTCTATTTCTGACCAGAATAGTGTTTCGTAGTTCTTCGAAAACCGATTCCATTTCCACAGAAATAGGCCTAGTTTTGGTTTTCCAAAAGTTTTCACAGAACCGGTTCTGGAGAAAACCGAAACCGGTTTCGGTGAAAAACCAAACCGGTTTTTGGAGAAAATCTAAACCGGTTTTGGAAAACACCGAAATGTCGGTTCCTCGGATTTCGGTTCTTCTAGAAACCTATTTCCGGTTTTTATAAGAACCAGTTTTGCCAATCCCTAATTAAAACACGACAATTTTGGATATAATTTTAAAACCAAAGAGGATAAGAAATGGAAGAAACAGATAGATGACATTTTGGTAGATATGATGGATTAAGGGATTAAGATACAATAGTTTTCTTTATATATATAGCAGAGAGAAGAAATTCTACTATTTAGAACTGTGCAATGTAGAACAAATTTTCTAATTTTAACAAAAAATCAAAATATTCAATTCTATTTATCGTCATGGTGGAAGGGGAAATATATTAGAAAAGGAAGATAACAATTGAAAATAAATTAAGTATGGGAAATATCAACGCAAGAGTAAAGGATAATGTACAAAAGCAATACACAAAATCTTCCTGGTTTGCGGAAAATGACGTAATCTTTGTAAATAAATCAGAAGTGAACCACTTGCATGAAATATCAGTGTTATTGTGCTTGCTTTCTGCGCAAATGTTCGCAAGTTCAAACTCTGATTAGGGTTCAACTTTGCGGAAATAAACTCAAGATGTATTTTTAAAATATTCCTTTATTTGCAGACGCAACTCGTGATGATCTATTTGCTCCTTAAAACCTTGAAGTAAATTCGTGTTTATTCAAAACCCAGAACATCATTCCAATCACAGCACAACAATGATTGAAAGTTACTACCGTCAAATAAATTTGAGCTACTACATATAACAAATTATTTAGCATTTATTTAATTCTGTATGATTATCTTTATGTAAAAAAAAAAAAAAAATACGATGGAACCACACACAAAGTGCTGATGAATTCACTGTGAAGTAAATAATTTGTCTGAAATCTACCAGCATGTTTTAAAGCTACATATGACGGAGTTTTTGTTGGGTAAGCCCAAACACAAACTTATTATCCTAGTAGCGTCTTGTTTACCTTGTCACTTCATAATATTCTTCCGTATGTTTTGGAATGAGTGTTACCCGGATTCGATTCCCGGTAGAATTGCATTGTTCCGACCCACGTTAAGCCGCAGGTCCATATCTCATGTAGCCTCGCTGCTGAGAGGACGCTAAAATCAAATCATACATTTGAATGACTTCTATTGTTCGGCATCCGACATCTGGTTGTGTGTTTGTTCCACGATAACTCTCGTAAAATTTAGAGAAAAGAACAATAAAAGCTACAATAACGTAAGAATTATTCGATTTTGATAAAATATTAGGCACATTTTCTTTAGAACATTCCAGCCATGTCTTTGGGTTGTAGTTTAAATCGAACAAGGATAAATAGATGAAATGGGATTAAGTTCCAACAAACTTCGAGGTTTCTTTATTCATATAATGTGATAAGACAATATTTTTCCTTGAAAGTTTAGCCAAAATCATAAATTTTAGTAGAATATGGCGCATACTTTCTCTCAATTTTCCTAATCATACATATTGCGTGAAGTTAAAATCAGTCAAAAATGAGTTGTTGAACTTATTCCTTCCCCGGTAGTTTTAAAAGAGTGGGCTAATACAAACCTTAATTGGATATATGCACCAAAAACGCAAGGTGCAGGTAAGGTAATAGTGTGGTGTGGAATATGGGGCGAAAAACTTATTGGACTTGTTTTCATTTATGCATCTATTGGACCGGTTTTCATTGATGGGATGTCTCCAAATGACTGCACAATATGGAGATATGCTTGAAAACACTGTTGTGCCACTTTGGTTGTACGAGGAAGGGTGATTTCATCAATATTGATAACAAGTTGGGCACCGCCGCATTATGGTCGTAATGTCATCGATGGCTCAATAAACACTTTCCCGGTTGTTGGATAGGTCGGCATGGACCAGTTGAGTGGCCAGCAAGGTCCCCCGACCTAACTCTTTTGGATTTATATCTTTGGAGGCACCTTAAAGCTATTGTCTACCAGTGTAAAATTAATGACATTGACCCCTGAAAAGCAAAATCATTGCGGCCTGTGAACAAATATCACTGACTATGCTTCGCAGAGTGCACAATTACTGGATCTCACGGTTAAGGGGGGCCACGGTGGCTCAGTGGTAGAGCGTTCACCTCTGGTGCATGGGGTCCCGGGTTCAAACCCTGCTCTCGCCAAGTGAACTTTGTGGTGGACAAACACCGTATGCGTGGGTTTTCTCGGGGTTCTCCCGTTTCCTCCCACTTCCTTCATTCCACCATTTCATTCATTTCTCATAATCACCGTCTCCTTTAGCCTAACCGGCATAAGCGTGGGACGTAAAACTCAGATTTCATTTCATTTCACGGTTAAGGATATGCATAGAACAGAACGTTGGGCATCCTGAACATGTCATGTGATTATAATTGTCTTATGTGTGTTAGCTCTCCCTTTTCCTGGTAAAGGATACGTAATCTGAGATATTACTGTTTGTTTTATTTATTTATTTATTTTTTACTTTATCCTTCAATTCGAAGTTTCGCACAGCACATTTCACAGGGTTTCACATATAACATATCTTAAACCTATTCACAACTTCAAAACCGTTGCAGGGTTTGGAAAAATAACCTTACCGTTGAGTTTCTCTACGAGCGAGGATGTGATTTAATATGTCACATGACCATGTTGTCATTTAAAATAAACAAGTTGATTCCAAGATGGCAGCCACAAAATGGCGGACGACAACCTTAAACACGTCATAATATTTCCGCCAACGTTGATTGCAATTGATTTCGGATCGACTACATTTACAGTTTCTCGAATATTTAGCCCGGTCCAGATTTTGTATTTCACTTTACAAAATATCATCTTTGAATTACTTCAGACACTTGGACATTTTACAATATGGCGAACAAAAAAGTTGTGACCAACATCTATGTTAAAATTTAACTTGTTAATAAATACTTCGTAAGTTCAATAAAATTTTAAATCAGTTTGACGGTAGTTTTTTCGGAATTTTAGAATTTAGAGCTAAATATTTTTTAAAGCATGCGTTTTATGAAAACCTGTTTCTCTACAAAAAATATTGTGTTATCTATGTTCTATAAAATGACACTAAATTTATCTTTTTATGTTCAACAATAGCAAATATATTGCTATTTTTATCTGGGTATTGTTCATTTGACACTTCCGGCGGCCATTTTCCAATATGGCGGCGAAGGTCACGTTATTTCAGGGGACTTTTAGTATGTTGTTTCGAACATCATTCCCAACATCTGTACCAATTTTCAGCTTGTTACTAATTTGTTCCTTACTTTTTGGTAATTTGACTCCACTACTACAAAATTCCCCTTTCCCTATCTTAAAATATGTTCCAGGAGTATTATTGTAGTAAAATATTGGTTTTTATACAGTATGAGAAATATTGTATGTTGTTTGAGCTATCCCTATAATGTCCAATAGTGGAGTCGAAATGTGCTAAATATCAAAGTAATTCCCCTCTACTGTGAACTAAACTATGTTCCTCTAAGATTTGAAGGAATAAATAAGGCTTTCATTTTTCTCGAGGTTTCCAATCATTTCTACTGCTTGAAGTTGAAATAGTCCATAATGGAGGAATGAACTTGTAATGTCATTCCCCATTTTAAATATGAAATAATCTCTTTTTTTTTTTTTTTGTAAAATGTTCTAAGAATTGCATGAAATGTTTAGTTTGAAATTATGTATTTACTGTTACTGCTTTAGATTGAAATTAAACAGAAGAGAGTAATTTCTATGCTATGTTATACTTCTAGTTATAACAATGTATTATTTAATTTATTTATAGTATGTATATATTATTCAATTTATAGTATTAATTTAAATTAACTAAAGTGCATACATTAATTTTCATTGTTATTGAAGAGAGAGACAAACTAAAAGGGTGAAGTCAAAACTATTACCCCCTGCAAGTGTAATACTTTGAATGTGTATTTTGTATTCGTTGCACAAACAACTGTCACACATGCAAAGTAACTAAATAATTACAACCATTGAATTGCAAAACCCTACAGCAATAAACGATGTTTACACAATGTTTTGTTCAAGTGGTTGATTGTTGAGTCTGCAAACATAATTATAAAAGTTTAATTATTTATATTCTCTTGCATTTCTATAGTGATTTATCATACTTAAAGAAGATTTGGGTAATATATGAACTGGTGGAACCTTCCTTTAGAGAAATACATCATTTGTAACGTTCCTAGGTTTGTTATTGCAAATGTAATGTACATTCTTCCGTTAAATCTATTGTTTATTTTAAATTCCATCAACCTTATTGTTTTATATTTGAACAACGGATTTTGGTTTTAAGGTTTAAGAGATGTTGGCCTCTTTATTTGCTGAAATGAATTATATATTATTGATGTATCCTCATCCGCAAAAAAAAGTTCGCATATACTATAACTTCCACATTTTCATTAATAACTCGCTTTTCTGACTATATTATCGCTTCTTTGTGCTTTCCTTAACAAAGCAGTGTAATAATGCATAATTATTTATTATTTTAGAGAAAAATAAAGCAAAATAAGAAAATTATAAGCAAAAAACCTTTAATCTTATGAAACCTTAGTGTGTCAAATAATTACACGAAGAATATCCCGTGGGAAAAAAAAGGGAAAATGACACAGGTATTAGGGAACACTCACTAACATGTGAAGCTATTGAACAGAAACATGAACTGAAGAGTCAACTACGTATTTCTGCGTTTAATATGCAATTCACACTTCATGCACAGTTCCAATATGCAAAATCAGTCAATATCTTCAGTTGAAATTACTGATATAGGGAGAAAATGACTATTTAAAACTTCAGGTGTGAACGTGCGTTTGGAGCGATATATGAGCATTATTACAGCATATTCTTTTATGAATTGTCTCGGTGGTCAAGCGTGTTTAGTAGTGTTCTTGAAAGTCTAGCATCGGAGGGCGCCAGTTCGAATCTGCCTCCTGGCAGTTTTGATTTTTTTTCAACATATGTAAACATTTCTTTAAATATAAAGTTCTGCTTTGAAGTGCTTGAAAAAAAAAATCAGATGAACTATCACGTTTCAAAGCCTGTTACATTTGTTCACCCTGTCATCATTTATATACGAAGACGCTAAAATGAGGAACGTTAACATTGTTATAATGGGAACAACTTTCTGATTTGAATACCAACCTTAAATCACACGTCCAAAATGAAAATTATTTATGTTCTGATACCTATTGTAATATACAGGTGTGTATATATAGAGAAAGAAAGAGAGAGAGAGAAAGTATGTGAGATAGAAAACAATATATGCTGTAATTTTAATTACAACGTAAAAAGTTATTGCAATTCATAATCTGGATTTTTACAAAGCGATTTGAACGCTTGAAGCGACTTAATATTCATAAAGCATCTTTTTCTTGAAGTGTCACAAATTGTCCGATGCTTTGTAATATGTGCCAAAGAAATAAATGCATGTTTTTAACAGGATAGTATCGTCTACCTTTTGCTTCAATTGATGGTATAAAATAATGTTGAGTTGATTTTAACATCCCTTTCAGCATCGAGGCTATATGAGACGTTTACCTACTGATTAGCGTGAAATCCGAACCACATGAGCTCACACCGGGAATCGAACCGGGTCTCTTACGTCAAAGGTGCATATGCTAACCGCTTAGCTACGAAGGAACTCGGTATGAAACTAGAATAGCACACATTACCCCATATTATTTCACCGAAAGATTTCTGTTTTATGATCAGTTAAAATAGTATTTCTGGACACCGTAGCGAAAAATGTATTTGCTTTTTCAAGTAGTGTACGAAAAATACAAAGAATAAACATAGTAGAAACGAAACCAAGAAATGAATTCAAAGTAAAGTGCTTTGCCTCTCTCGAATAAATCACTCAATGTATTACAAGTGCATATCTCGTGCATTTCTAGTAGAATTATTAAAACGCGCTGGCTTTATAACTTGGCTGTGTGGTCTAGTGGCTAGCATGTGTGTCTGTGGTGTAAAGGGTACCGGCTTTGATTCCCGGTGGGAGAACTTTTGGAATTTTAAATGTTCTCGACGTGTCTGTGTTTGTGTCCCTATCATTCAAGGTTACTGTAAAACGTGTATAACAGAGTAGGAAATATACAGAAAGTACTGATAAGGGGAAAGTAGACTTTGGTAAGTGAACTTCGGGGCCGCCTTTCGCGACGTAAATTAAGAAGAAAATAAGTGGGTTTAGCGAGGTGCTTGAAATTACAGTAATGATTGACGGTTCGGTTCCCAGTCCGGTTTTCTTTCAATATAAGGATATTTTATTTTTTCTAAATACAACGTTACATTTTTAACATTTGAATTGGTTATACAAACAAAATCAGATAACTGTCAGCTTTCAAACCTCTGTCACTTTTATTCATCATCTGTTTGTATACGAAGATGGCGCTATGGAAATGCTAGCACTACCAAAGTTCAAATAGATTTCTAAGTTAATATCAAATTGAAAACACACGCCCAAAAATGAGAATATATGTTTCTGCTTTATATGTATAGTTCAATTATACCAAACAAAATCCGCTATCCCCATTCCCTTTGGCGGTAGGGGCAACTTTAAAATTTTAAAGTGGGACCCCCATTTCTTATTGGACATTTCGATTCTCCAGAAAAAAGTGACTGATTTCACCCAGAATTGAAAACAATTCCTTCACGGATGGCACTTTAATCGATACGGGAAAAGGAGGGGTAGCAAAACGTTATGAAAATGTTTTTTGTCAGATCCGTGCTCTGTGGTCATACAGTTAGCATACTGGACTGCACAGTCAGAGATCCTGATTTCAATTCCTAGGGGAACACCAAATGAGTACATAACAAGTAGTGACTATTTTCATGAATATATGCATCATATAAAAATCGCTTAAAGTTTGATACTAAGATATTATTATTATTATTATTATTATTATTATTATTATTATTATTATTATTATTATTATTATTATTATTATTATTATTATTATTATTATTATGTTACATATTACTTGAGCTTATAATTAGGAAGACCTAGGCGCAGATGGGAGGACAATATTAAGATGGATCTCGCTGAAATAGGAATACAAAGTAGAAACTGGATCCAGTTAGCTAAGGATAGAAGTCAGTGGAGAGCTTTTGTGAATGCGGCATTGAACCTCCGGGTTCCATAGGCCATAGAATTAATTAGTTAGTTAGGAGGGTAAGTGTGCCTAAAGTCAGCCGTCTCCAGTAGTCAGCCATTTTTCAGTAAATAGCATATTAAATAAATATACAGTAGCTTGTTATCAAACAAATAATCAACTACAACTTAAATCAGAGCTCCAGTATTCAACCTCATTTGTTCTGGCCTGGTGTGACTCCTCGTGGCAGAAAAGAAAGATTATCATTTGAGGTCTGCTGATGCAAGTGAGCAAAGTGCGCATTTTGTTAATAAAAAAATAAGGAAGAAGCTTTACTTCAAAGTTAAGTTAAAATTATATTATTGTAAAATAGTACGAGTTATTGCTTTCTTCTATGCATGAATGTATCGTAGCTTATCAAAAATTCGTGGTTTATGATACAAAACAAGATATTGCGTAGAAATAAGGGGGGCTGACTGCAAGTTGCATTTTTGATCACGTTTTCCGGTAGTCAGCCATTAGGGGCTGACTACTGGAAATGACTCTTCACTTCAATTTCCAATGGTCAGTCCCCCATTACTTTCAACGGACGACTACTGGATACATATACTCCAGTAGTCATCCACTTATCATTCATTCAATTTAAATGACACATGACATACAACTAAGACACTTAACTAATACGTAGAAGACTTTTCTAACGATTTAATAAAAAAGTAACTGTTATGATGTCACTAATTGCATCATACAAGTATAATACAGTTATAAAGTACGGGACAAAATTAAACGATCGAAAATGCCATTAAAACTTATGACGATGTTGGTCGTTTATTTTTGTCCCGTACTTTAATCAGTCTGCTATTGTAACCATCTCAATTCTTGTATTTTTCTAGAACTGAGGGAAAAAAGGTTAAGGATTTATGGCTGGTCTGAATTATTTCTGTAAAATTTAAAAAGGACAGGTAATGAGTATTTATTTTACCCTAAGCATACGCCCTACATAAGCTTTGGGGGCCCGGGCCCCCCGGCCCTAGCAGGATCGACGCCCTTGACCCTGATCATAGCTTAGTCTTTTAATCTAAGGTAGCTATGAGGAAGTAAGGGTTATCCATATCTAATTGATTTATTTTTTTAAATTACTCCGCACAATGTCGCGTTTCTGCACGTTTTTAATTCCAAGGCTGCAATTGCTCTTCAACTATTATTATTATTATTATTATTATTATTATTATTATTATTATTATTATTATTATTATTATTATTATTATTATTATTATTATTATTATTATTATTATTATCTGTTCTTATCTGCTCTGTTCCTAGAGTTGCTTGATTGCCGAAACAATACAGAATAATCATAAATATTTACATTCTAACTCACTATGAGCGTGAGGAAAATATGTCTAACAGTTTAAGAACGCGTGATTTAGCGTTTCTTTCAACCAGTCCAAAGACATCTACTGGAATAGACTCAGTGTCAGATGTTTTTGCAATCAGGTGCGTTGAGCATACTCTATCCAAAGAGTCTTCTTATTCTACACTAATAAACACATATAAGGCTATTGATCTGTCCGAAGAGGATCGATCTGCTATCAGTAGATACTTGCTAGTGAAATGCTCGATATCTTAGTCCTGGAACATACCAAATTTTAGCAATTGGCCGTCTAGAGCCTACAAATATATCTTCGATATCAGAAATAGACGTTACGTCTGACTCAAACCAGGAAAACAACATATCCGTTATGGCATCTTGTACTGAAGCGA
The DNA here is from genome assembly GCF_964235325.1 of Thermobia domestica. Lineage (NCBI taxonomy): Eukaryota > Metazoa > Arthropoda > Insecta > Zygentoma > Lepismatidae > Thermobia > Thermobia domestica. Next base: position 65,794,331 of record NC_137465.1, on the reverse strand, counting down.
CGCAAGGTGAAAGGTCTGCTTCTGTTTCTATAGTCAGTAGAGCCAGAAATAACTCCATATGATCTCAGAAGAAATTCAAAGAAAACCTTCGTAAAATACTTCCATATCATCTGGCTTTGATTAGCATCTTTTCTGGCTAGCTCCAATCAAAAACAAAACTACCAAACATGTGCCCAGAGAAAAAGTTCAAAGTGCAGTATCCTCCCAAGCATGGAGAAATTATCAGATGGTAAAGAATGAAAAGAAAAGAAAACTAGAAGAGGAACGTCTAAAATGAAAAAGGGAGAGAATACAAAAGAAAGGAAAAATTTTAAGTCAAACAAAAAGAAAAGGACTGTCAAGCCAAGTAGCACTAGTAGTTAAAAAGACGAGACGCAAGAAGTTGTTGAAATGTCGTCTAAGGCCTGAAGAAGAATTCATAAGTGATATTGAGAACGATACACTTAAATATATTGGGTGTCACTTTTGTGATCACTGGTACCACTTAAAATGCACGTGCCTCAGTGTATTATCGTACGAGGAACCTGCTAAACAAGTGCTTATGTGTCCTGAATGTGCTTAATGAACTTCATATTAAAGGGTTAATGTCATAGCTAAATATAAATATCAATGTAAATATAAATGTAAATATAAATAGGCCTATATATTAGTTTTAAATAGGCTAGTCTAGGCCGAGGCACATTTTTCTTAGTTTATGGTAAATATCATACAAGAAGTCTTTTTTCCTGTATCGCAATATATTTTCCACTAGGCCTGCTTCTAGCCACAGAGGTTTGGGGGGGCATAGATATGTTAGGGGGGGGCAAGTCATTAAAAATCTCTTACACATATCTAAATTGTGTTTTTTTGTGTTGAGGTCTGGAGGGGCCACGAATAGTTTAGGAGGGCCAGGCCCCCTAGCTCCCTCTAGTTGCGGGCCTGTTTTCCACGTAGTTTTTCTTTGTAGGAACTCTGAGTGCAATATATTTGTCCCTTAATTTGCTACTGAGGAATTGATCTCTAAAATTCCATTACAAAATTCAATTCTATAGTGTGGCTGAGTACTGGTTAAAGTAATGGCTGACCTTTGGTTTTCATAGGCCGACTACTGTTTTTTTCAGGGTTTCTGTTGTTTTCTTTTTCCTGTGTAATTATGTATAAAAGATTTCCTATGCGAGCTACACAAACGTAAAATTTAAACACTGTTCTTTCTAATGACATATGCAGTAAAAGTTATTAGTAAAAATGATTATTTTATACTTTTAGTTGAAAATCTCCTTAAATGGTCGACTACTGGCACATTTACCCTATTACTTGAGATGCAAACTATAGGTGCAATTTTTTGAAGGAATGTTGCCTAACTGGAAAGTAGAACTTTACATATTGTTTTGTCTGTGAAACATATGCTTGTTTAGCTTTATTTGAAAGTGTTAATTTTGCCAAAAATATTGAACGTTGGAAAACCGCAATAGCATTTCCTTATAGGGGCCAAAAAAAAAAAAAAAGAGAGAGAGCTGATATTTCTAAAGGAGGCAATCGTAACAAAAACGGATAGGAGATAAACATAAATCGAAAATGTTATGTTGAAAACATTTTCATTGATTTTGTCTTCTGCCTCAGGCACTGACAAGGTCAGACAAATATTGTCTATTACGTTTAAAATTGCCTAAAGGAAAGTTGAACAGAATACCACAGATCTTATCACTCAGTAATCAGTTGTGAAGTGCTCCCTTGTAGTCAAACAACATATATCGAAATAACGTGTTTTCTGCCTCTTAGCAAATAAAAACTACGATCTTACTAGCTCTTGGAGTAACCAACTGCGCATGTCGTTTAATAGCTTCAACTAAAAGGGGTGCTCATTCAACGTGCAACTCGTGAAAAGGGTAGAAGTCAGAAATGGCTGAGAATAGAAAAGAGCGTGTTCTTGCTTTAGTGCAAGAAGGCTATTGTGCTGCACAAGCCGCTGAAAGGTGTGGAGTTTTACCAAGAACAGCACAGAAGTGGATAAAGCGTTTTCGAGAGACTGGAGAAACTATGCGGCGCCGAGGTAGTGGTAGGCGTCGTGTGACAACACCTGAGCAGGATGCCCAGCTTGTTGCTGCTGCGCGACTTAATCCCAACATGACCGCCAGACAACTTCGGCACACATCAGCTTTTCCAGGCTCTCGAGATACTGCTGTACGGCGTCTTAGGGAAGCTAATCTTCACGCCCGTCGTGCTGCGGTGAAAGAATTCCTCTCGGAAGAGCATATAAGACGACGGCTTCAGTTTGCGGAAGAAAATGTGAACCGTGATTGGAGACATGTTGTCTTCACAGACGAATGCACATTTTCTTCCTCAAATAATGGCCCAGTAGTCGTGTATCGTCCGAGAGGCTCCAGGCATGATCCCAGATACGTTTTCCACAAACGTCACTGTGGACGCGTATCTGTATCTGCTTGGGGTTTCATGACATCACAGTGTCTTGGAGTACTCCATAGGGTAGAGGGGCGTCTTACAGGTGAGCAATATTTACATATCCTTCGGGATGTTATGTTGCCATATGTGCGTTTTATCTACCCCGATGGAGTAATCCAGTTTCAGCACGACAGGTCTCCGGTTCATATGTGTCAATTAGTTCAGAATTGGCTCTCGCAGCAGGCTGATTCCTGGATATCTAAGCGAAAAATGTATTTCTTTTTCATGTATTCTACGAAAAACCTAAAGAGTAAACAAAATCGAGACAAGCAACTTTCTCGAACAAACCACTCAATGTATCAGTGTCATTGCAAACAACGTCTCGCTGATGTAATGAATAACAACATGTAGTAAAGATCATGGGGTCTTCAGATCAAATATAGCTTGTCATATGGTTTTGTTTTCTTCAGCACAATATAATTTTTTAAAAAATTATCCAGTCATGTGAGAAAAACAAATTTTGCAGAAATATAACATTTCGTTTTGAGAGGCGTATTAGCACGAAGAAATAGTTTTATTTCTTGCAATCCAAACCGTGAAGAATGAGCTAATGAATAGCGTTTATGGGTCTTTCAATAAGCACCATCCAGTGTGTTGTCGTCGGCAACGTTACGTTTTTCCTTTTCTTTTTTTCTCGTTTTCGCGCATCACATTCTGTTTTTCAATGACTTATAATGCTAAATTTTAATCCGCTGTTAATTCGTTCGTCGTTTTCACTTCCACCTACAATATTAGATTTAGGCATAGCTGACTATCCTCTAATTTGTATCCAAGTTTTGTCAAGTTTCTAGTGAACGTCAGCTAACCATTTTCTTCCAAGTACTAAATGTATTCAAATATTTATTTCAAACGGCTGATTTGATTTCCCGCGATGATCGGACAGACAAACACGACGTCACTTTTACATATTGACCGCCTTATTTGGAACTTGCCCCATTTCCCCCTCAAAAGTGGATTTTTAAGGACAACGGAAGATGGGCTCACATATTTTAAAATAAGGTGTTTATATCCATCTGTTCCTCTTACGACATATGTGTTAATGAATCCGACTGGACCAAATGCTAAATATCGTATATTTAAAAGATAATTTCAAGTGCTTCATCCGTTTTGCTGTGAAGACACAATCTCGATGTCATCATTCTTAAATATTGAGCAAAAACGATACAAATTGCCCCTCTTCTCCATTTAGTACCGAAATTTCTAAACACGGTCGGACACGTGCACACTCGTTTTAAATAAGGAATTTATGTATTATATTTCATCTCACAAACGTGAGAGATTCTATTTTTGGCATACATTTTAACCCCCTCTTTTCTGTTTGGATACGCATTTCAATAAAAATGGCGTGACAACAACCCAGTCCGAGGTAGGTGTTAACTATGTTAATAAAATTCATTTCAAACGGTTCAGCCATTTTTCGTTATGATAAACAACGTGTTTTTAATTTATATACTATGCAAATATAAGTTAATAGTATTGTTCTGTCTTGTTATTTATTTATTTAAGTTATTTATTGATATAAAATTGAGGTGTTACGTTTAATGTTTAACAATACCTAGCATTAACATGTTATCAACCGTGAAGTAGCGAATTTTGTGTCTAATATTTATATTATATTCAATTTAATGTGTCACGCTAGTAGCAAATTAAGCATAAATGCGAAAACATTGTTCACTTTCAGTTCTCAAGAGAATTTCTTTCCTGTCTTTCTATTATTTTGTCAATAGCTTACAAAACACTGGCATCAGACTTTTGCAATTATATTTTTTAACGTTTTCCCATAAACTCCCCTGAAAATTTAACCTGAATCGACCCTTACCGGGAATCGAATCCGAGACTACAAGAACTAAAAACACTCGCGCTAGCTCCAAAATTTTTTTTAATTTTTTTCCACGTTAATTAGTAAGCCCACGTTTCATATAGCCTCGCTGTTGAAAGTGTTACGTGAATATAGACTAGACCAAAATTAATTGTTGGTGTCCATTTCAGGATCACTCAGTATTATGTTTTTAAGTGTTAGAGTGTTACAAAATCCAACACTTTTCAGTGCCTTATTAAACAACTTATTTTTTTAAAAAAAAAAAAGTCTTGAATGTGTATTCACGGATACAATAAGAATAAAAATCACTATTAGAAACAAACATTTGCAGTAAAAGGAAAAGCAGAAACTATTTGTGTAATAAAAATGTATATCTTTGTCAAAATATTTGTGACTTGGTGTAATCTATATTCACGTAACATTCCTCCACTAAAAACATGCTACCGAGTGATCCTGAAATGAACACCAGTAAAAAATTTTGGTCTAGTCTATATTCACATAACAAAAGGAACAAGAAACTAAAAATCAACTCAACACTACTTTTATACCACCAATAGCAGCAAGGGGCAGACGATACTATCCCGACAAAATGCATTTACTCCTTTGACCCGCATTGCAAAGCATCGGACAATTTGCAACATCAATTACAAAAGCTTGAAGAGAAAGAATCTTTATGGACAATAAGTTTCTTACATACAATATTCAATTATAAAATGCCTACTACTTATCTTTCTTATTTAATTTATGGGGCGCGATGGTTCACTGGTAGAGCGCTTACCTTTGGTGCATGCGGTCTCTGGTTTTATTCCGTTCAAGTAAGCTTGTGGTGGACAACATTATGTCCGTGACTTTTCTCAAAGCATTTCCTTTTCCTTCCACTTTCTCATTCCAGCAATTCTTATATCATTTTTCTTACTTTAATTATCTTCTCCCTTAGCCTAAAATAGCAGGATTCTAGAACACTGGTCCGTATACCAATTGAGTGGTAATGAAGAAAGCAATCAACCTGGTTAACCTGCCTTCACTCGCTATCGCTTGCTCGACATTACTATATGAATTGTGTATTGAGATTTGATAAAGAAAAGAACCAAACTGGTTACTAATCGAAATTCTCCTCTATGTGAGGACCAGCAATCTAGAACATTCCCGCCTAAAGGGCGTAATAGTGGGATGTTAAATATTTCATTTCATTTTCTAATTTAATTTAGCTCTTCCACATAATATTTTATCTGAAATAATAATAAGATATTATCAAGTGCTCGCAAAGCTGGGAGCGATCTCGGAATCTACCGTAATGTGCGGTAATCTTATTAAATATGTTTCACTACTAGATCAGTTGTTGAATGTTTCATAATGCTATACTAAATTCCTAAACATTCAAGCGAAATAAGTAAAATTGATGAGATTGACAATTTAAACCGCACAGTATTGCAAAGCTGGCGGTGTAAATATTTACTCCATTACGCAAACTCTGTTTCAAATACAACCATTATTATACAGTTCATTTTCATAAACTTGTTCTTATAGCAACTATATCATTTCCTATTTAAATTAAATTTATAGATAATTTTGTGTTACATATCAGCTGATACTCATGCAATAAACTATACAATAAGTTAACATTCGATGTAAATAAATAAGAAATGTATAATGTTACAGATTCTGGAATTGCAATTTAATTCAATTTTAAACTGTATACATTTTCTATATGATTGTTTCATTTACTTTATAAAAATCCAGATTATGATTTACACTAACTGTTTTAATTAAAAATACAAGCTTATACAGGGTGTGGGGAAAGTCCCGGAACGGTCCAATATCTCGCGAAATATACAGATCAGCAAAACAAAAATAACACATGTTAAACAGTTTTAAAAAATCTATCCAATGATACCAAACGCAACCCTCCATTCCCACACGGGGGTTAACTTTAAAATTTTAAATGGAAATCCCCATATTTTGTTGCACATTTGGATTCTTCAGAATAAGTAACAGTGATTTGACCCAAAATTGAAAACAGTGCCTTCACGGATAGCACTTGAATCGACACATAAAAAATGGAGGCGGCAAATCTTTATGAAAATGTGGCCTCTCAGTGTCGAGCTCTGGGCCATGCGGTTAGCGTACGGGACTGCGGCATGAAAGGTCATGAGTTCGATTTCCACGCAGAGTAAAATTTTCATGTGATTTTTTTACCCACATAACGAATTCATACATTTTAATTTCCATAAAATAATGCATTTGTCGATATTTATTAATTTGCAAGAAAATACAAATGGTGACAAAAATGGCTTATTTTTGTTGTAAATAACCCTACTACTAAGAACTACTTCATAAAGCTACTTTGCAAAACAATTATCGATATTGTATTCCATGTAACTTCATCTTCGCACACACTGTTTTCAATTTTTGATCAAATCACTATCACTTTTTCTGGAGAATCCACATATGAAATAAGAAATAGGGGTTCCCATTTAAAATTTTAAAGTTATCCCCCGTAGTCCCCAAGGAGGTAGGGATAGGTGATTGTGTTTTCTATCATTGGATAGCTTCTTTAAAACTATTTAACATGTGTTATTTTTGTTTTGGTGATATTTATACTTCGCGAGATATTTTACCGTTCCGGGAATTTTTCCGCACCCTGTATACAGTATTTTATCTCTCTTTCGCACTCTCACTCTCTATATTACACACTCTATATTACAATACTGAGTGTTGCAATAGGTATCAAGAACATGAATAATTTTCATTTTGGACGTATGGTTTAAGATTGGTATTCAGATCACAAATCTGTTCTCATTATAACGGATGTGGTATTAACGCTAATAAGGATCGTTAACGTTCCACATTTTAGTGTCTTCGTATATAGCCTAATTGATGAACATAGTGAATAAATGTGACTGAGCTTTGAAAAGTGATTGTTCATCTGGTCTTGTGTTTTTAAGCACTTCAAACTAGACATTTTAAAAAATATTTCACTATATTGAAAAAAAAAAAAAAAAAAGCGTTCCGCACTCAGGCTCGAACTGCCACCCTTCGGTTCTAGAATTTCAACAGCATTGCTAAACCCGCTTGGCCACGAAGGCATATTACGAAATAACGCACTCTGATATTAGAAATAGACTCGCTCCAAGCGCAGGTTTACACTTGGAGTTTTAAATAGCCATTTTCTGTTTTTTTTCAGTAATTTCAACTGAAGATATTGATTGATTTCCCATATTGGAATTTCACGTGAAGTGTGAATTGTATGTTCATCTCAAAAATACATTATTTTCTGTTCCTTCAATTTTACGTATTTGTGAGTGCTCCTAATACCTGTGCACTGTATGGAGTGAATTTCCCTCGGGATATTCTTCGCGTAATTATCTGACAGACTAAAGTTTCATAACAATCACAGTTTTTTGCTTATAATTTTCTTATTTTGCTTTATTTTTTCACAAAAATCATAAATAATTATTCATTACTACACTGCTTTGTTAAGGAAAGCACAAAGAAGCGATAATATATTAAGAAAACTGAGTTATTAATGAAAATGTGGAAGTTACAGTATATGCGAACTTTTTTTTGCGGATGACGATACCTGATATGTAATAAATTATATTATAATCTGTATTCTTCATAAAGTCAATTGATCTCATCTCACCCCTCATCCCACTATTGTTGATAAATCAGTGAATGTTTCATCCTTTATTTTGTTTCCGATAATTATGTTTGTCGAAGTTAATTACTTCCGTCTGAGTACACACGATTGCAATGAAGGAAAATTCTCATTGGAAATTGGGGGGGGGGGGGCAGGAGAGGCTGCCGAAGAGTGAGGAGCAATATTTGCTTGTCAATCACAGCATTTATTCAATAAAGAGGAATTGCCGCCTGCTTCATTAACACTTCAAGTGTTCAGTGTCGCTCAATTTCTATTCATTCAATATTTGTGGATAATGTTCGCTCAATAATGGAGGAAACGTTATCGCCTTTTAGTTCTTAATGTAGATTTTAAATCCTGTACGAAAATTTTTTATTCCTTATACTAAGTGATACAATTAATTAACACTATAGTTACGTTCTTTATGAGATGTTGCAGAAATTTAATCATAAATTAAGGAGAAACTAGAGAACTTACAGTAAAGACTTCAAGAATGTAGAATGAATATACTATACATATTAGGATATGGCAACAGTGCTAATTCACAGAAAGTGGAACATCGTGGAAAGTGGTTAAGTAAGTGGAGTGAGATATGTGTCTTATGAGTTGACCTAGGAAATAGAAAATGCCATTAAAAGGTTGAAATCTAGAACAGCATGTGGCCCTGATGGTATCCCACCCTACATAATAAAGGGAACTATTGATATTATAAAACATCCCTTACATATTCTTTTAAACATGTCCGTAAAATATAATGTTTTTCCAGACCGATGGAAAGAAAGCTTGATATGTCCTATTTCAAAAACTAGCAATGCTAAAAATATAGAAAGCTTTAGACCAAATGCACTTCTATTTCCATTTGCAAAAATTTATGAATATATAATACACAATCGCTTACTTAATCATGTTAGATCCACCATCTCTGTATACCAACACGGATTTCTCAAGAAGGGATCCACTTCAACTAATTTGTCAATTATAACAAACTTTATAGCTTCAGAACTAAACTAAAGGGGGCAGGTGGTTGTAATCTATACAGATTTTCAGAAAGCATTCGGTTTAGTTAACCACGACATTTTACTTGAAAAACTTATTTTTACTAATCTTTCTAAGCAAGCATTAATATTTTTTACATTATACTTACGTGATCGTAAACAATCTGTAGCTTACAAAGGTCATGTCTCCAACAATTTTAATGCTACATCGGGAGTATCGCAACAATCAAACTTTGGACTTTTATTATTTCTCATCACTATCAATGACATAACTAAGCACATCAAGAACTCGCATACTTTACTCTTTGCAGATGACTTAAAATTATATGCTGAAATTAAATCACTTGAAGACTGTAAAAAACCTCCAGGAAGACTTAGACACTACTGATATATATTTTCTAGCCAAATTATTATTAGCACCCGCTACTTTTGAATGAAGTGTTTGAATTAATGTAAGAGTCATGGGGCACAACAGAGTTGCTCGCAAATTAGTGCTTGCGCATAGAATTGGGAAGGTCAGTGATATTTTAGAGTTTGATAGAGAACTTTTGAGATGTCATTGAACGCCAGGTCCAAAATCATCGCCCTCCTTCGCGGACTGATTACTGATTAAGTAACTTGCACATGCCGGTGTGAGCCAAATCGCATTGCTGCTGTCTTGAATGTCAGAGATGGATATACCAGATATTATGTAGGTGGTTATATTATTTAAAGTGACGAGTAGTGATGAAAATATCAAGGAAAATTTTGAAACGGAACTTTTTTAAAAAAGAAAATTGTCCGTTTTATCGGAAAATCTTCCTTTTTCTGGAAAATTGTTTCATTCAATCCTGCGTGATTTTTGTACCGCATGATTAGTTTATAAAAGAAGTCCCATGAAAAACAGTTACATAAAGCAAATATTCTAACATTTCTTCAATTGTGAAAAATGTACACCAAAAATATACTACTATTTTCAATAAAATTAATTTGCCATCACAAAAATTAGAATACCGACATCTTATAAGTTTCATACACCTAATACACTATTTTTTCATACTTTTATTATTTTTCTACATTTACATAACACCATCTTATATAAAAATAAGTAGGACTAATATAAAGTCTCTGCAGTAAGCTTCTCATTACCCAAAATTCTACAGTTGAAGTGAAAAAAAAAACTCATTAAAACTTTTTCAGGAAACAAACATTTACTCAAGTATTCATTCAGAAAAGAAACTGTAACTTTAAAAAATAAATAAAACAAGTTGACTTTTGCTGTTGTTCTAATTTGAAAAAAGTGTAAAGTATGAAACTACAAGCCGCAATAAGGAATTTCATTTTCAATTATAAAAAGGAGAAGGATTTCTTGCTTTATGGTTACATGCATATATTTCCTATTATAATATTAAAATATTTTCTTTCATTATTATGTGCTATTGCTTATAATAATCTGGTAACAGGGAGAAAAACCTACTCAGTTGATGGAAATAAATAACGTGTTCTATATCTCTATTTTTCAGTTCAAAATCTCTTGTCGTCGCGAATTCTGTCAAGAAATTTGAAGCTTAAAATATATAAAACAATAATCATGCTTATCGTTCTGTATGCTTGCGAAATATGGTCATTTGCTCGGAAGGAGGAACATAGATTGAAAGTATTTGAGAACAAGATCCTGAGACGAATATTCGGACCCAAGAGGAACGGGAATGGGGAATGGCGGAAACTTCATAACGAGGAACTACATAATTTATATGGTTTACCCAACATTGTTAGGGTCGTCAAGTCTAGGAGGCTTAGATGGGCGGGTCATGTAGCTAGAATGGAAGAAAGTAGAGACGCTTTCAAAGTCTTGACTGGAAGACCAATCGGAAAACGACCATTAGGAAGACCTAGGCGCAGATGGGAGGAAAATATTAAGATGGATCTCGCAGAGATTGGAATACAGAGTAGAAACTGGATGCAGTTAGCTAAGGATAGAAGTCAGTGGAGAGCTTTTGTGAACGCGGCATTGAACCTCCGGGTTCCATAAGCCATAGAGTTAGTTAGTTATATCTCAACATAAAAGAAAACAAGTCCTGATTTACTGACCGACTGATCAAAACCCAGTCCAAACTTGAAATTTGGTCAGTACGTATTAAATTTGTGATGTCAAGTACCACTAGAAAGGCTTAAAAAATGATGTGGAAGAAGGTTTGGAATGACAATTATTACAATAACCTTTCCATATTTTTAAACTTTTGTATTTGAACTTGTCATTTAAAATAATTTGACGTGTGTTTCAACCTTTATTTTAAATATTTCAATTAAATGAGGAGAAAAAGGAGACAAATTTAAAAAATTGCAGGTTATAAGACTTTCATATTTAGGGATTCCTTAAGTTTAGAGTCGCGTAATTTATAACTAGACTTTTCATTAAAAATAGTTAATTAAACATGGATTGCAGATCTATTTGATACTTAACATAGAGTGAAGAAAAAAGGGTTGCAACATATTGAAATGATTTTCTAGTTTGTCTGAGGTAAAAATAGGCGACTGGAATCATTACCCCGAACAATTCCGAGAGTCACGAACCTGAGAAATCTCAGATCGCAGATGTTTCAAAGAAAATTCTTTTACCTCAGGTCTTTAAGGCTTAGAGAGAACAGAACATAACAGAACAAATGCAAATTACTACTAATGATTTATTAAAATAAAATAAAAATAAGAAAACATTAAAAAAAAACGAACAACAATAACTGACAATGAACAAAATGATTTAAATAGAACGAAACAACACAGCAAAAAAATATATAGCTCATTCTTTATAATTCAAAAGATCCTCTAAAGCAATATAATTAACGATATGTGTATGCCAAGTGACACCTGTTCTAGTCTTTGTATCTTGAAATTTTGTAAGTCATGGCTCTGAAAAATTTTAAAGTATTACTTGAACCATGACAAGATTAATGTTGTCTACGAGAAATGAAGTTACGATTATAGCAACTTAGTCAATAGCTAAATCAAAGACATATTTGCCTAATATCTGTAAGGTGACGTACCACGAGGATCAACCTCGGCTGCTGGTAGTTCGAGAATGTCCCTCGAATTTTGTAAATTTTTCTCATATATTTTTCGGATAGGGTGTAGGCCGGAACATACAGTCACACAATGTTAATTGACGTAAATGGTAAAAAAGGGGGGATCGAAAAGTATGATTAAGCGGAGTTTATGGTGATTTCTTTGACATGTTTATTCGTGATTGTTTATGAACTTGAGTATCAGAACATAGGTAGGATGGCATAGCGACGTAGAGATAGGAAGAATATCCGTTTTCCGGATTTCATTATTTTTTTCTATTTTCTTAATTTGATTATCCAATATCGGTGATGACGAAATTCCTGTAGTTGGTACAACCACATTTTCCGTACAATGCGTTTCCCGTAGGAAACCACAACCATTAACTTTAACAATTCGAATCATTTAAATATATATATTGTAATATTAATGGATTTTTGTTGAGCAATATAAGTTTGAGGAACTATATGTTTGATTCTGTAAGTTATGATTTCGGTGAATACCTAAAAATATAAAATATCGTATTTATATTGGTTAGCGATTAAGTTTCGGATGGAATATGAGAGATACTCAGCATGTGATAGCTTTGCTTCTGGATCGAAGTGGACCGGAACCCATTTGTGAAAAGGAATTCATGTGACATGCTTTCTTCCTTAAAGTTTTTGAGTGGGCCTCCAGTACCTTATGAAAAGGTGCTCGGTTGGAGGAACAATGTGATCCATCCAATTCGGCTTATGATGGTTTCCTATATCATTCTTTGATTCATTTTTTCATATAATTAGATATTTGCGATTTATAAGTACTGGAAGTTGTATGCATACATCATGTACAAATTTCCTACTTCGAGGAGAACTGTCCACTCTGGAGCCTCAAAACATTCTTCTGAACCCAAATAAAAATTTCATAGAAGAACAAATTTCTTAACGAGCCAAACTCGAAAAATAAAAATTAGTGTTAATGAGCTCTAGAACTTATTTTCCAACCAAATTTTATAAAAAATATTTGCTGAATCAAATTATTAAATGTTATTTAGATTAGGTAATATGTACTGGTTTTCTTCCAGCGTATATTGTTTTGCAAGCAAATTATCTATCTATCTATCTATCTATCTATCTATCTATCTATCTATCTATCTATCTATCTATCTATCTATCTATCTATCTATCTATCTATCTATCTATCTATCTAGGAACACAGTGGATCAGTGGTACAGCGCTTACCTCTGTTGCATGGGGCCTCTGGTTCGATACCTGATCAAGTAAGTTTTTGATGGACATATGTACATCTTGCTTTTGAGTTTTCTCAGGATATTAATATTTCTTCCCATTTTCTCATTCCACCAATTCTTATATCATTCACTTCGTTTAATCATCGTCTCCCTTAGCCTAACAGACTTAATTGTGAGATGATATACTCAAAGGTGTAATTTCGTTTTCAAATGATAAACAGTCATACTTTATACATATATATGTTTTTCCGATGTTTATTATTTTATAGGATGATTCAATATCAAAAATTACACAAAGAAATACGACATCTAAGAGCCTTTATGGATATTGATGTATTATGTTATGTTGAGGAATGTTGGAAAATGTGAAACATCTCTACTTGCTACTCATGTCTTCCATTTCCAAATTATATGAAAGGTAACATATGTAATCATTTAAAATTAAACGCATCTAAAGAGTCTATACGTCTCTAAGGTATAAGTCTTAAATAGATAATATTATTGTTTGCTCAAACTTCAGCGAAACCATGGAAATTCCACAAATCCCTGACTCAGGATAGGCACAAATGAACTAACTCAATTTATGCTAACTCCGTGGTAGCAACACAGGCTGCTAGAAATCAAACGAGCTATCACAGAAGTGAAGGAAGGGACAATTTCTCTTCTACGGTTTTACTTCTTTGCTCGGAGAGTATGTTGGATGGGAAAGAGAGGGAGTCGTTCCCGGTCTTTGTTCCTTCGTTGTGGTCGTCAAGCGTCCTGAACTCCTTGAGACTGTAATCACAGCAGACTGGCGGGAACAAATTGAATCCCATTTGCCGCTTTTCGTAATGTCTCGAGTAATTTCCGCGAAATTTCCTAAGCTGCCTTATACCAGTAACAAGGTGGAAACCTACGAGAGCTTGTGACAAGAAAATATCTGGAAGGCGTGCGATGACTTAGGAATTAGTTGCAAATAAATAGTTTGTCAAGATACCTATACGTTACATCTAGTAATATACTTCCAGACTCATCTCACAAGTTTCTTTCGTTTTGAAGAATGTTTCACATTAGATACGAAGAAGTAGGTAATCCAAGAACGTCCACGTATTTCATATTAGTTCAATATTTCCTTTTTAATAATATATGGAACTTTATTCGTGGCATCCATCTTATTATTTACCCTTGTTGTTTCCCGTACCTCTACGTTATAGCCTTTTTTCTGTAGAACATAATTCGTTCCACGAGACATTGGTATTATTTACAACCCAAATTATTATCATAAAGAACTATGCAAAAGAACAGCGGCAAAAGACTTCTTTTTCTATCCTTCTGTTGAACTAAATGACTTTCTCACATACTTATATAACATATACTGTTCTTAAAGTAGCACAACCAATGCCAATTTAAACGCTGATTTACTCTGGATGTATTTTCGCTTTACCTACAGTTCTTCCCTCGCTACTTGTGATTACCGGTTCAAGTCCTGTTGGGAGTAAATACTGAGCTTTTATTCTCCTGGGGTAAAAGCGAAAGTAGCAGATGTGATCTACTGTATTGTTCTTGGTCTCTTCATAACATCGTTGTTGCGGAAGTACCTAACAAATAATTTTAAAAAGTACACATTTTTTTTTTACAAGAGTGACTTTATTTCGCATAAAATATAATCACATTTAATTCTACAAAAACACACACATTCACATTTAATTCTAATTCTGTTACAGTTAAGAACGAAAATACGGAATTAAGCAGACCTTAGAGAGTTAAATGAATTAATTAAAAAAGGGAAAAAAGACAGAAAAAGCGAAGAGGGTATAATATGTCGCTTATGCATTGCCTGACTTAATGTAAATGAGAGAAATTAAAATGTATAAAATGCCTGAACAGTGGTACGATAATTTAAATATTATTTCTGAAGCATTACGTATTTTCATTTCATTTCGTTCCACTGTTTACTTTTATGTTACGTTTCGAGATTTGTAGTCTCGGCTAAAAAGATAGTGTAGTTACAAACTGATCTTCCTATCGTAAGCTTGATAAATATACAGATCCCTTAAATTATGCTTTAATAACTCTTAAACTATAAAGTAAATAGACTGTATAGTCTTGTTTCTAGTCTTTATATGAAAACGGACCACAGAGCGAATCCTGCAAGATACACTCTCAGGATTATACCATCCACGTGTGCTGTACAGCTGATAATGCTTGCAATGCGTGAAGTCCAAATTTTTGAACGTTATGCAGCACCTCGTGCTACACGTCCATATCTATGATAGTAACTCGCCGACTACACATTCATTTTTTAATCAATTTCATTTTAATCTCATTATTATTAGTTTTTTTAAAACTATTTGTTTTTCATATCCTCTTTCTACACCTGTAGCAAATCTAAACACTTGCTACTAATATTACTCATAATGTTCTGATAATATACACTCATTCTCTCATTGATACAGAGTACTTTACTTTTACCTAGTTCTGAGCGATAGAAGCACTGATCTAGTAAGAATCTAATGTGTCAAATATTGTTTAATAATAAATGTCTTACAGCGATAACATGATTAAATTGTCTCAATGCAGTATTTTGTTCTTCAAAGCAGGTAATTTGTCAGATCCAACTTCATCTTCATATCGAATTGTCTTCACGTTTAGTATATTTTGTAATATCATTCAGTTCGGAGAGAATCATTGGCTTGGAAGTTGTAAATCACCCTGTTTTGTTAAGAAATGGACGCACAAGCACAACCTGAACAGAAATTACAAAATAATGTAAATATTATGAAGTCGTGTTGTGAAGTTTTCGGTAGAGGACAGTTCAGGCTATGTTATGTAATACCTTCTGCTCTAATATGTTCATTAATGCATTTTAATGCCACAGAAGACATTACATTTTGATTCACCCTTGTACTTATTATGGTTATGGAGAGATTAAGCGAGAACTTGCAATACCACACTTATTATTCATTGTTATAAACTAAGGGTGCTACAACACAACAAATATGTAGGCATTTGTAGCGTATGAACGCAAGTAACAGAGAGTGAAGTGCTCATCCGAATTACCTTAGTCTAGAATACTACGTACAATATGATGACCATTCGTCGGTAAATCCACATACAGCCGTATCTGCACGTTTTAACTTTACAGAAAAGAGATTTATATTCTTTGTATAACGTTATACCTTACTACTCACTTCATTTTCAACACTGTTGTGAAAGTTTGTACCAAGAAAGCTTTGACCTTAGTGTTGCTGAAGATAGTATTAAAGGTATAACGTTATACGAAGCATTTAAAATCGCTTTCTTGTCAAATTAAAAAATATGAAGATATACCTGTACGTGGATTTACCGATGATATGAAGTAGAATTTCGCGTCAACAGTGACAAAGTTACAAGAAACCAAAAAAAAAAAAAAAAAAAAAAAACTCGACAATCTTTATTTCGGAAAAGTGCTTAATTAAGTATCACATCCAATCATGCATGTGGTTTTCAGTACACATAATCATCCTTGGCTATATTTGTTGTCTCTCTCTTTTCCCTCCTATAATAAAAGTGTACTTCTACGTCATCTCTCTTTTTCTATATGGCCTTTGGAACTTGGGAAGTTCAATGCTATATTCACAAAAGCTCTCCATTGAATTTTTTTCTCGGCTAACTGGATGTAGTTTATATTTTTTTTATTCCTATTTCTGAGAGATCCAACTTAATATTGTCCTCCCATCTGAACTAGGTCTTCCTAATGCCCTTTTTCCAACTGGACTTCCAGTTAAAAGTTTGTAAGCATTCTTACTTCCTTCCATTCTTGCTACACGATCTGTCCATCTGAGCCCCATAGACTTGATACTTAACAATGTTCGGTAAACGGTATAAATTAGGGCCTATGCCGTCCGCATTATGAAGTTTCCCCATTCCCATCTGTCTTGGGTCTGAATATTGGTCTCAGGGTTTTGTTCTATGATACTTTAGTCTGCGTTTTCCCCTCAGAGTAAGCAACCATATTTCGCAACCATTGATTACAACAGCAATGATTATCGTTTTATATATTTTAAACTTCAAATTCCTGGACAGAATTCGGCACGACAAAAGATTTTAAACTGAATAATAACACTAATTCCCTGCTTTTAGTCGATGTTTAATTTCTTCGTGAATATTGTTTTGATCTGTTAATATTAACCCTAAATATTTGAAAGTATTTCTTTGTCGAAAGTATTGTTTGATATTTTAACATAATTTACAGGATTATGATCCCGACAAACTTCCATGTATTTAGTTTTTTCTGTATTTACCTGTTTAAACCCATGTCCCTGCAAAATATTAAGATAATATGCATTTATTTTAATTTCTTGCGTATCATCTCCAATTATATTTAAATCATCAGCATACACCATAACCTGATAAATACCATTCAGCTCTAGGCGCTGGTTGTTGTCTTTGCTTTTCCTTATAACGTACTCCATAACAAAGTTGAGTAATAATGGCGATAACACATTTCTTCGTTTCAGGCCATTTTCGACTTGAAAACGCATGGATGAAAATTTTTCCACTCGAACTTTACTTCAGGATTCATTTAAATATATCATACTTCAAACAATTAAAAATTATTTAACTAGGATGATTTTCTCAACACACCATATATCACTGTTAATGATATTATTGGGTACTCCACACCCCAACTAAGGAGATGTGAATAATCAAGAAGAAGCTGCTAACTTTATCTTTAGCGGATTGTACCGTTAACATCTCTTAATATAAAATAATTATAACCCCCTTAGTATAAATATTACATTACCTTTTCAGGGTAAAAAAGAGAGTGCTCTTCTCAGGGAGTATATTTAGAGAACATGATTCTTCTTAGTATCTTCAATACTATGCTTTCGGTATAAGCTACATAAATACACAAATATAAAGAAGCAGAGGAAAATTGTAAAGATTAAAAAAATTAATAAATACATTTTAAATAAATTATCTTGTGAATGTTGAATTAATATTGAACCGTCCTTAAAACTACTATACATGCCTTGAGCACCAAGACATTCTCTCCACCCCTGATCAATGTTATTATAATATGCATTATTTAACTAGGAAGCATACATATCGTTACGGTAAGATTCTTGCTAAATGATATTCTCGTATCCTTGTGTAAAGAATGAGAACATTGCTGAGTAAAAAACGGTTAAATCCAAACGTTCGCAAAACATACACAAATATTTCTCTTTAGTGAATTTATTACAGTTTATCAATTTGGTTGCTATTCACGTTGGTACAGTTTAGTATAATGTTCATTATCTCTTTTTCCTTTCATCTATACTAACTTTTATAATTGATTGGAATGCTCACTTGAACTAGTGAACTGCATCAAGATATATTTGCTCATTATATATACACATATAATTGGCATTTAGCTCATTTATTTTTAGGAAAAAAGAACGTTGTTTCATATCTTTTTTTTTTTTAGATTAAATTGCCAATTTAAGCAAATCAATATCTCTGGTAAAAAAGCAAAATTATTGCGGAATAACTGATAGGTGAGTAAAATGAATTCTATTAAACGAAATATTCCTTTTACATTCCTGTTCTGAAGGCTGGAAAAAGAACATGATGAAGTGAAAGATTTTCTATTTGTTTTCTCCTTTTCTTGTTTGAACACATACATATCAACGAGGCTTCAATAGAGATGAAGTATCAAGACTAGACGATGAGACATTTTACGATGGAAACTTTGGGCACCGTGACGCAAGAACCACTTTGCGCGAATGACGAGACATGGGATTTGGAAACAGGGACGCATAACCCTTGAACTCTCGATATCTCTTGAGAGAGGAGCCCATAAACCTTGCATCTTTCAGACTTGGCTTTCAGAAAATACTTTCTGTTCATCTTCCACCAAGCGCTGCTAGCTAAATGTCTAGATCTTGGCAAGAGATGGTGCTGTCCTAAAGAATAGCAATCGTCGATTCTATGCTTTATCTTAAACAGAAAAAAAGTGTAAAATATACGGTAAAGCCACTGCCGCAATGATTTTCAATGTTGATGACGCTTTCAATGAAAGAAAGATTAGCAATGGAGTAGGGGATTGTGAGTTCTATCCATAAAGTCATTAAGTCTTTTTCTACTTATAAGAAAGACAACGTAGAAACGGAGAGCTAATATGTTGATACGTATTAGCTTGCATTATTTGGACACATAGAGGTAGAATATGAACTTTCAAGTTACATATGATCATAGAGTGTATGAAAGTATATTTCTCACATCTACATGCAACGTTTGACACAATACGTAGGCTGGTACAACGTTTCTCAACCATTGTGTCGTTACACATTGATGTGTCGCGAATACATGGCAGGTGTGTCGCGAGATTTTTAATGTCTTCTAAGATCTTCCGCAAAGAAATTATCTTTAAAAAATAAATATTTATCGCCAATAGACTTCATTTTACACTTCCAACTTTAAAGTTGGAAAGTTTGCTTTCAACGCTGTTCATTTTTCTTTGGAAAGAAACACTGGGCACAGAAAAGTAATTTCAATAGCACGATTTCTGCATCTAGGAAAAAAAAATACATACATGGGTGTTACGAAACTTTGAAACATACTTTGGTGCGTCCCAAAGGAAAAAAGGTTGAGAAATGCTGGGCTAGTACAACGTTCAGTGGAGTATGATCTGCAAAAAGAATGCTTTCTCACTGTATACATGCTTGTTTTCATTTCACTTATATATTATCTAGACCTTACAGTTTGCTAATAT
The DNA here is from genome assembly GCF_964235325.1 of Thermobia domestica. Classification (NCBI taxonomy): domain Eukaryota; kingdom Metazoa; phylum Arthropoda; class Insecta; order Zygentoma; family Lepismatidae; genus Thermobia; species Thermobia domestica. The sequence goes on along the minus strand of NC_137465.1, from coordinate 65,774,456 downwards.
GGCACTCCTTACATAGTGTATTTTAATTATTACGTTTTCTGATACTTACACAAAGAGTAAATAAAGTTAAAATAAAATGGGTATTAAGAAGAAAGAAAAATATCCGTGAAGAATATTTAAATAATTGAATTTATTCATTATGACAAAACCCGTAATTCCCTTTAATGACAAATGCACTCAATTTAATGTTCACAACATGACGTTGCTCGATGATTATTGCGTGTTAGGATCTTTGATGTAGGTGGCAGGGTATGCTTCCATATTTTGTTACTTCGCTCGTCTCGTAAAGAGATATGTATTTAGCCAACTTTTATTCGTTAATGTCATATTGGTTTGATGTTCTAATTGAAACTAACTTCAACTAATAAAAGTAATGGACCATATAAAATAACACTTTTGATATTATATTTTAACACGTGCGTATTTAGTTTATTTTTACTTATTATTCATTAATTTCGTTCATTTGTTCAACTAATTAAAATGGCTGACAAGATACTCAGATTAAAATTGTAATAGAGGTATATTCTACTTGATACTAAAGAAACATTGACTAAACAGTAGAGCCCTCACTTACATCTTGTAAGGTTGCTGTCTAAAGTTCAGACTACTTAAACTCTGAGTGTTGTTAATAACTTCACTCTGGAATCAAATAGACAAAATTGCTGAAATTATGTACCATGTAACCATTGCCAGGGAAACATTGTTTGACATGTATAAAACCATCGGATTAATAGTGCTATCATCCCAAAATAAAGTTATATTTTTTCAAATGGGACTATTTCAGTTTTTTAAATATTTGAAACCTACAAGATAAAGAAAATTTTATAATATCGTATTTGTAACTGAGTGTTGAAAGCTAAGGATAGTACAGTATTACAAATATGCAAACTTGGCCCCTCCCGTAGCAATAATAGCAGAAGTGATACGGTTGGGGTAATGCACACACACGAAATACTTTAGCATTTAATACTATTGTCATGATATCACGAATTTCGAATGAATACAAGCAAAGACAAGGGATTGAAAATTTGACTTTTCTCAAGAAAAATAGTTTTATATGTGAAACGTTTGAAGGCAAGTACTTTATCCAGTTGCAAAGATAAGTTTCAATATATATGAATATTATAATGCCGTTTACAACAACTCAATACCTCAAACCATTCTGGACACCTGAAAATAATGACAAAATTTGCACTCTAAATTATATTTCCGAGAACGTGTTGTCATTACACCTACGAAAGGGATTGACGTAATATTGCAGAAGCAAAGCAAATCATAAATTGTTTCTAAAAATTCATACTAATACGCCATTTTAAGTGAACCTAATATATCACATTTAACTGTCTTTTTCTTATATTTCCGAAATGATTTGAGATATCAACCATGATCTTTATCTCTATTTAGTAATAAACCATTTAAACAAAAAAAATTAAAAACATTGGTTAAGATATTTTTCTAAACACTTTTTCGAAATCAAGTATTTTGAAGAAAAAGTTGAATTTTCAACTCTTTGTAACTTCCTTCATAATTGTACGAAATACTTCATATAATGATCATAGTATTCAACATAAAGCATTTGTAGAACCCTTCAAAGTTTGGCTATTTCCCGATGTTTGTTGTACTATATCGTCCATAGTTCGGAACAGTCCATAAAGTATGGTATTGTAAGTTTCTTTTATACATAAAAAATTGAAATACGTAATGACGTTTCCAAAAATAAAATCTTTATGTAGGGTTGGCAGCGCTGTTAATCTAGTTTATTGCAGAGTATGTCAAACAATACTCTACTCTCGATATTTGCAAAGTGCCAAATTTCAGAATTTTGTATTTATTAGTTTAAAAGTTACAAGAACACATGAAGATAAATTGTCCACCCTATTTATATATGTGTATAACATAAGCGACATTTCCAGTAAAATTTAGTTACTAGATGGAATGGTCTGTGATTGAACCATTGAACAGTATGTAGGTAGTTTAATTTCTGAACTTTACGTGTAAGTATCAGTGGAAGCTACTTCGGAATGTGTTATTGCATTGAATTTCATGGGAATGTTGATCCTTCTTTCCTAGTTTACTCAAAACTTAGAGAATTCAATACACCATTATATTTCCACGAGCTGCTCATATATCCAGTTATGATCACCATAGCAGAGTCGGATATGTAAGTACCGTTTTCTTTCCTCCGTGACAGTACAGTGTTCCTTTGATTTCACTTATATGTACAATATTCAGTGATAAATGCTTTCTAGGAATCCCAAGCTCCTCTCTAGATGCCATTTAGATACTGAATAAGGTAAATCATTCCGTAAGCCGCATACAGCATTACTCGAGACTGGACGTAGAATTAACGGAAAAATTCCTTGTGTACTTGAAGTGTTGTTGCATCTAGAAGTACAGCACCTCGAGATACAACATTCCAACTTACTTTTCGGAAACTAGACACAATCACTGAACTTGAAAATCTTTTCTTCTGCCTATTCATGATTTCTGACTTGCTTCGTACTTTAGTATAGATTGTTGTTGATTTTAGTTTAGCGTCCCTTTCAGCAGCGAGGCTATATGAGACATGGACCTACTGATTAACGTAGAATCCGAACCACATGAGCTCCCGCCGGGAATCGAACCCGGGTCTCCCACGCCAAAGGCGCGTACTACTTTAGTATAGAGTTCATAAATTACAAATACACTTGTTCCATAGGGCTGGAGTAGGAACGTTCTGCTACGTCCACTTGCAATTTAATATGTTGAAACTTGATTGTTTTTAAATAATAAATTGAACTATGTCCGAGAAGAATTGTGCTGCAACTCTATTTGAAAATTTGAAGTTTTCCCCCTGGGTCCCATGGAAGGAGGGCCCTGAGGGTCACCACAACAACACCATGTGATGTGCCCTATGACATTTTCCTATCTCAGTTTTTGTTTCATCTTTTTATTCTCAGCCGTTTCGGATTTATAAGCACTAGGCGTTTTATCTGAACACCATATATATATATATATATAAGTATAAGTACAATGAAGCATCCTTTGCTTTGTAGAAAGATTTTCGTTTTATTTACAAAAGAATTTATTCCTTGATTTTGTTAACAATTCGAGTTAAACTCTAATAATGATAGCGCGAGAAATCAGTGAGTGTATCCGTAAAATTAAACGTAATATAAACTAGTCTATCGTCCATGAAGATAGAAAAATGGAAACTTTCTCACAGAAGATTTCAAAGATATTATACTTAAAGACAAAAAACAATCTTTAAGAAACTACTCCAATATAATCCAGCTTACGAAGGAGGAAAGATGAAAAAGTAAATCTTCGCTGGTTCACTTTAAGAGAGAAACTGTATCACAGTGGATTTGATTTGAAGACGGTTCTGTTCTTCTTTCTTCCATCCGATCCCATTAAGACTTCCTTTAAGCAGTGTAACGCTTCTGGTTTCGTATGATTTCTCCCCATCTTCAGGAAGAGCCTCCGCCCCTCTCCTTCTTGTTCATCATCCACATTTTCGTGGTGAATCCATTGCAGCCAACCTTCCTCAGGGCAACGTAACCGGTAACAATAGCTTTTCCCAGCGTACCCCATGGTTCTCACATTTTGCCATAAACTTGTTTACTGATATTGAACCCTGATAGACACTTTTAGAGGGGAAGAAAACGAATAAAGTTCATTGAAGGGAGACCAATCGTGAAAGATTTGAGAAGAGGGTGGAGTTCATTCTATGGCCAACGTCAAAAACAGTTTTCTTCTTTTTCCTTTGGAAAAAATGGAGTGAAAACAGGATTTCCATAAGCATATAAAAACACTACATAGTCAAATGAGGTTAGTTACTTTTTCAAAGCACAAGGCACTTCACTTAAAAGGGAACACTTTTATAGTTTGAACAAAGTGTTTCATTAAATTGATAATGAAATTTGACAATAGGATTAAGAGGAACAGTACTAGAGTGCAATTGCGGTGTTGATAGCGCAATAGACGTGTCGTATAGTAATATCGGAGATTGCAGTTTCGGGCTAACAATCCCGAGAACTCAGTTTAGGAGAGAAGTTTTACTCTAAAAATTGAGATCTAGGACCTAAGTTACACGAAATCAAACTCTGATTCTTAACATAGAAAGTATACTCAATGTGGTTTACAGTGAGGGAATAAAGAAAAGTAATTAACCGAAACAAAGGTTATTCTAACACAGCACCTTTATTCTTGGTTGTTGATAGCATCCAGACATGATTCTCTCTATCTAGCGTTTAGTTGGTCGAGTTCATGAGCTATGGCCGGACAGATGTTCTCTCGTTGTTATCTAGCAAACAAGGTAACGACGTACTTTCTGTCAGTTGCCAGCGGCATCGTTGTGTACCAGGACGTTTTAGAAATCTTGATGATTAGGTTGTTCTCCATACCCACATTTGAAACTCTCTTCTCTGGCAATTAACTTTACCAATGTCCACATAGGCACCTTTTTCGCTCCTAGACCTCGGATGGCAATCCTTTGGTCGGTTTGCTTGGACTTTCTGTCCACCTCACTTTACACCATCCTGTCCAACAATCCATCACAAACTATCGTCCCCTGGTTTTCTTTCTCTCCCCGAGTTTCTCTCTTGCTAGTTTATTGATTCCTGATGACAGCTGATCTAAAGTTATTTTTGCAAGAAAGACATATCACACATTCTCATTACTTTGGGTTCTCGACGTCTGAATACACTGGGTGTTTCCAAAGTGATTTCAATCTAATAATTCCAATGTTTCTCTATCCCAGCTCTTTACACTATGTTAATGGTATGAAATCTAGAGAATATAACTAAGGTATTGTACTCATAATATTGTGACTATAAGCGTAAGTTATTTTATTATTTTATTGAAAAATATGGATTATTGAAAGAAAATCTCTTCTAATATTTCACTTTTGGTAGAATATATTTATTCAGTCTTCTTAGAATAGTTTCTTAATATTCTTAGACTGAATACTTTCTTAAGGTGCCATCAAAGTTCACCTTACTGTACTACTTCCCCTTAGGTATAGTATGTACCCACATTGTTGTTTTTGACTTTTCCTTATTAACAGGCAGTTTACAAGGGGTAGTACTGAACGTATTGTGCAATTGTCGACATGGATACTCGACATTTCAATCTGCCATTTTGGTTATTTCCACTTCAAAACGCAGCAGCTTTTTTTTTTTGTGTGTGTGTATGGTCTATCTGTGAGACCTCCTTCCTCTGAGTGAAATTTTACGGTAGGATTTGATATGAGCTCATTGATACTTCTCTTGTGAGTACAGAAAACCTTTACTTCCCATAAAAGGGTACAACATTGTATTTAAGGTAACAGAATGTTTAAGTACAATATCAGGAAAATCATCCTAGCAGGACATTTTTATGTCACATTAAAATTTGATTTTATAATTTCTTATTGTAATTTTAATTATCAAGAATGTAAATTTGTTTTAATTCATCATATATCTGAAAATATACATTTAATTTTGATGTAGGGTATACGTATATTTCTTGATTTTCTAATTACTATAACTACTGAATGTCCTCCCATCCTACCTCTTTAGCATTATCATATCCTTTTGTTTTGATTCTCTTATCATAATTCACAACATGAATTCCAAATTATATGATTATTAGGATTAATTATTAAGAGAGGTGAATCCTCCATCAGTAACTGAAGTCATAAGAAGAGGAGGACGTAACATAAGAGGCACTCAGATGATAAACTATAGTGGAAAAGTGTCAAGGCTATAATACTTCTATTTTGTTTTTCGATGACAAAAAACTTCAAATATCTTACAGTCTTTGATTGTGTATGTGACCAATTGCTACACACGTTTTCCTTTGATATACTGTATTTTCTTTCTCTTCGACCTTTTCTCTGAACATCTTGTCAATTTACCTATTTTTTATATTTACTTCCTAACTAAATTTGGTCCGAGGTTACTGTCAGAACCGAGATATTGGAACATGCGAGCCGTGCAAGAAGTTAATCCAAAGCACTTATAGTTATAACGACTCACCAAGGGTAGTCGTCAACCTGGTTCGGCTTAGTAAGATATACAAATCTTAAGTGGTAGTATTTATTTGCATGTAAAAATTATCTTTAATAATTATATACCATTATTCTCACCTTTTCTATTAGAATGATAACGTCGATGAACGTTGCTAAAATGGTTTATTAGCTGATATACTTTATAATATATTTTCCTTCAAACTGTCAAGCACACAAACTTGCTGACGAGGTATCCATAAACATTTACATAGCAACAACTATCCCATAATAATATTTTACATATATTAAAAACATTCTTCTTCTGTTATTATTCAATTAACATTCTATGAAGTATAGTGCATATGTATGAGCACTTTCTGCCCAAGGTACAGGTAATTATTACACTATCCGAAGTATTTTGTTATATAAAAATGTCGCCCGACAAATGGACTGAATATAAAAGTCATAAGCGAGTTTGGCTTTTATGTTCAAGAACCACTGGTCCGTTTACAATACTGTTCTTACATTGCATATGTCCATCACATTTTGATCGCACCTCATATATATCTTCATTACATTTCATATATATATATATATATATATATATATATATATATATATATATATATATATATATTTATAACAAATATTACACTTCATCAATACTTATTTTTAATTACATTCATTATATTATTATTATATTTTCTTATAAAAAATATCGTCGCTCATTTATTTAATCGTTGAAGGGTGCGAATTCAAAAATCGTAAGGGACAAACATGAGTTACAAATAGTCAGGGCGCATTATATGATAATCATTTTAGGTGATATTTTAAAATAAACATTAGATTAATAAGGCATCACAACATAGAAGAATCTCATTCAAGATAGTTGTCGAATATTTAGTTTTATAGAATAGATCTTCTTCTTAACATAATCTTTGACAGTTAAGTTTTTTTACACAAATCAATCTAATATAAATAACCTTTGCTTTTAATCATTTATGAATCGAATTATAATTCTTACATATATTAAAAACATTTGAGAATTATCATTGATTAATGAGAATTAAAGAGAATTAAATTGAATAAAAATAAAATAAATGTTCATGAAAATCTATAACATATGAATTTAACTTAATTTCATTAATGGTAATCAGGTTACATTCATACTTGCATATGAATTTAATAAAGTACATTGTACTGCACAATCATTATTATGTCCCGTATTATTGTTCTGTACAGGAATTACTTCAATACCTGGATCCGGATGTGAAGTGCCATCTCTTGTCCTCCCATTACGTCTATCCACGTAGTTCGCTGTATTTCTGGAATTTCGCCATACATTTCGTCTATTTTTAAACCTATTTTGATTATATGGTCTAACATATGGATTGCTACGATTAATTAGGTTAGGCGGATTCCCTACATAACTTTGTCTATTTTGCTCGTTTTGACTGCTAGAATTTACTCGGCTTAGGTTATGTTCCGTATTGTTCACACTTCGGATATTCAAATTCCGAACAGGCACAAAATGATCTGAATTATTCTTATTTTTACCCATTCCTGCTTGTTGATTCATAGCATGGTATTGAGTTTCATAGCATTGGACAAGCATTAATAAATGGTTGAAACTCATACACTGTGTGGAAAATAAGATCTGTTGTAACTTAAATGGAAGCAAATTTCGAATTGATGCTATTATTCTCGATTCCGATTGCAATGGATTAACGACCTTTAATTCGTTGTAGGTATTTACAACAAACTCTACAACAGATTTATGCAATCGAGGATTGAAGTGTTGATTTCTAATGGTGGCATCTCTATTCGCAAGCAAAAAGTCATTTTCATAATTGGCGATCAGTGCCGCTTTGAATTCTTCATATGTACTGATGTGATCACGTACTGCTTTAAACCATAGTGAACAAGGTGGGAGTAATACATGAGGGATTAATTTCATATATTGTGGTCTATCTATACCCATTATATTACACTCATCCTGGAATTTCTCTAAGAAAGAAGTAGCATTCTCGTTACACTTACCACTGAATTTACTCATGGCTCGTATTTCACTCATCTTAACACTTAATTTTACCTTCCTTTTATCATTCCATGTACCCATTGGGTGACAGTTCCTATTCATGACGTGATGTGTCGTTACACCATCTATGTTTTGTCCATCTGTACTCTTCGGATGACTTTCTTCTAAAATGATATCCTCATCAGATACTGGCGAAGGTGGGTTCATCTCTGGTGAGTGTGGAAACTCCAAGCGACCATCACACGGGTTATTGTAGTATGTGTGGTCCTTAACCTGTAGCATTCTAATTTCTTCCTGTAACGTAGCTAACAATTGCGTGTTTGTACGTATGTTGTTAGCATTACTGATGACTTGGATCTTTTGTTGTTGAACAGAAGATTCGGTTACTTCTAAATCCTTTTTTATATTACTGATTTCTTGGCTCAGGTGGTTGTGATTACTCTGGCATTGCTCCGATATTCCTTTTAATTTTTCCTCGAACTGCGAGGTGATATCGCTCATCGTCTGGATAATTAATTGTTTCGTTTCATCCGACTTCTGTTCCATCTTCTGTTCTATCGTCTGCTTCAATTCTTCGTATTGCTTGTTAGATTCATCAGACTTCTGTTCTATTCGTCTACTTAATTCTTCATATTGCTTGTTAGATTCATCAGACTTCTGTTCTATTCGTCTACTTAATTCTTCAGAGTTATGCTTCATCGTCTGCTTTAACTCGGTAGACATTTGCATCAATTGCCGCTGTAAGACTAGCAAGATTCGGTCTTCTGATGTCAATCCTGATGTTACACTAGGCTCACCGTTGTCACTATTAGTGGATTCATTCTCCATTATTTCAATGTCCATTTTCCTTATAATTATTCTACCACTTCTCAATATGGTGAAATTTGTACTCATTAACTATATGACAAAAAGTAAATTCAACCTTACTCTGCTTCGGGACGTGAATTTACAACAAATCCCGGGTGAGGTAAACCAAAATTTTTAACTAATCCCGGTGTGAAGGCACCAAAATTTTTATAACGACTCACCAAGTGTAGTCGTCAACCTGGTTCGGCTTAGTAAGATATACAAATCTTAAGTGGTAGTATTTGTTTGCATGTAAAAATTATCTTTAATAATTATATACCATTATTCTCACCTTTTCTATTAGAATGATAACGTCGATGAACGTTGCTAAAATGGTTTATTAGCTGATATACTTTATAATATATTTTCCTTCAAACTGTCAAGCACACAAACTTGCTGACGAGGTATCCATAAACATTTACATAGCAACAACTATCCCATAATAATATTTTACATATATTAAAAACATTCTTCTTCTGTTATTATTCAATTAACATTCTATGAAGTATAGTGCATATGTATGAGCACTTTCTGCCCAAGGTACAGGTAATTATTACACTATCCGAAGTATTTTGTTATATAGTGCATAATAACTTGATGGAGTATTGGAGTTCTGACCAAACGATTAGAACTGATATTTTGGGTGGAAACTCACTGTGACGTTGGACAGTGAATAGTGCAGACGACAGTTGTTCTTGACGAACCGTAGTTTCTATAACATTTTATAGGCATTCATGAACTTCTTTTTATAACAACAATTTATGTTAAATCTTAGAGTATTGATTTTGATCACATACGTGGAGAGTGCATTAACTTTTGAACCCATTTTTTAACTCAAGAGAGATACGAGACTTGATTAATGCAGACTTGTCATGCTACTAAAATAAATTATTAAAACTCTTTTCCTTTATTCAGTTTCAGATATACAATTTAAAGTAATGCAATTATCAAATAAGACCGTTCTATCTGATTGGTATTCAACAGAAAGTATTAATTGAAAATACGGAGAATTAAATTCAGTCTGGAGCGAGGAGTTCTAAAGTCTTTGCAAATAATTCTGGAAGTTTAAGGTCAAATTACTCCGGTTAATTAAAATATTATTTCTTTTTCTGTAAGCAGGATTGAACCATCATTACCAATTTCTATATTTCTTATTGGAGGAGCCTGGGTAAATTCATTGTAGATGATTCACTTCTAGTACGTGGTATCCCTAGTTCGGTCGCAGCACGCTCTAAGTGGTTTGTGGCGTACATATATCATGTGTGTGTTTCTTCATACTTTCGTCATTCCACCATGAACATCAATCTTACCATCACCGTCTACCTTAGTTTCACTGTCAGTATCTAATCGTTGGACATAAAATAATAATAATAATAATAATAATAATAATAATAATAATAATAATAATAATAATAATAATAATAATAATAATAATAATAATAATAATAATAATAGTAGAAGTAGTAGTAGTAGTAGTAAAAAGTAATTATTGTTATTATTATTAGTGGTAATAGTATCAGTAGTGGTTTTCATTTTCTTTTATTCAAATAAGCAAGATTTAAAACTTTCACTCCTAGACATATGTATCTATGTACATGTCAATATCCAAAAGCCAAAAAGTACACTTGGCAAAACGTCCGTAAGAGTTGGCAGTGAGTGAGCGTTCACTGATTGGGTAATACAGATCAAACGAAAGGACAACAGTCGTCTGCATGAGTTCACAGTTAGAACAAGTATATTCATGATTGAATATCATTGATATAGCAATCATTCCTTACGAACTTTTTGCCAAGTGTGCATTTTGACTTTTCTCGCATTCTGTTGATAGCGACTTTCTTCACTAGTGCTATTTGGGAGTGATAAGACAGAGTCACAACTAGAGAAAAGAAAACGTCCGAGAAGTTGGCCCCCCATTGCAGCACTAATGATCTCTTCTAGTGCAATCGTTAGTGCTTCATTAGTGCTTCCAGAAAACACGAATAGTTTCGTTAGTGTTTCACAATTAGTATGGCTATGGCCACTTACATGTCACGAAACTCCCATAAGGAATACATGGGGAATTCTTAATTGGCTTAAATTCCCGCCAATTTCAAAAGCGCTAATGATCTCTTCTAGTGCAATCGTTAGTGCTTCTTAGGACACTAGCTCCCAACATTAGTGCTTCAATAGTTCGGACGCTAGAAGCAAAAAAAAAAAAAAAAATGGGGAACCAACTTCACGTTAGCCCCCCCCCCCATTGCAGCACTAATGATCTCTTCTAGTGCAATCGTTAGTGCATCGTTAGCACTAGCGGATCCAGAAGGATCGTTTGGAGGGGGCGGTTCGCTTCCTGGAAGATGAGTGTAGAATCAAGGTAACAATAATTTTAGTTTTCAAGAATGGGGCGCTAATGAATCCAGGGCTGAAGTGGGGGGGGGGGGGTGAAACCTGATTCCCAGATTCATTTGGGATTTAATTTGCATTCCCAGATTTAATTTGCATTTTTTTTTAATGAAAGTGTATTCTTTCCGTAGATTTAAATTAAATATGTACTTCCGTTTTGGAGGCGTGGCGGTGTCATGATTCACTTCACAGATAGTCTCCGCCATATATCAGATGCGCTGTCGTGCACAGTACTTGTACAAAACAAAATACTATATTGACGATGGCATTCATTTCAACGAAAGAGTGTACAATTTGGTCTAATAATTTATATTTTGAATAACAATTGCGGGTCAACAGTTGAAAAAAAGGACCGGTCTACGCAAAAATAGATAACGGTATACATGCATAAGAATAATACAAAATGTTAACAAATTACAAAAGACATTATGATATTTCTATGCATTTCTTGGTAGCTTAAAAATAATACAATAATTAATTACAAAGTGATGTTCAGTACTATATAATTTAGTACACAGTGTTCCAAGTGGACCAAAACATAGGAAAGCAATCTTTACATATTGCATTCATTTGTATCAGAATATAATTCAACAGATTGAAAATTTAAAAGAAGAAATATAATATTCAAACTGAACTCCAAGGATGTATTAGTGGCACCGTGAATATTCCCCTTGGCGATTGCCCCAACATGATTTTCGTGGTTTTCCTCCGAAATAAAAATGTTATGGTTTCTCTCTTAAAAGAACTAGCCTGCTTACTCAAGAGCACAGATCAAGTACAGGAAAATGAAATGGATACTCGTTCTAATGCATAATACTAATCATCACTGCATTTAAATACTATTGAGTTACTAACAGGAACCCAGAGCGACGGTTTGAAGTCAAACTACAGCAGCAACATATAAAGAAATGAATTGTGAATATAAATCCTATATAAATATATTGCAGTACTCCTTAACCATATAAATTACTACTTACTACGAAGGAAAGTGCATAATTTATTCAATAAAATACTCCAAATAATGTAATAACAAAAATATCAATACTAAGTGTTCTCTTATAAGAACTCAACAGAAATTTTGTCAATCTAGTACGAAATGTGTATACGTTGTACATGAATTAAAATATGAATTAAAATTATATAGACTCACAATATAAGCCATTATAATGCATAAATAGTAAAAAAGATAATGAAATCCTCTGGAAAATTAGCAAAGCCTACAATAAAATGAACGAAAGATCAGAAATGTAAAACCAAAATAATATTTCCGTTCATTATTGCGCACAAACCATGCTTCTTTTACATACCGACTGGTGATATTATTTGACAATATCAGATATTTCAAAAATGCCCATTAAAATTTAATATTGAAAAAATTTCACCGTTAAACGAAATTACAGTGGAGAATAAAATACGTATAACTTGGTTTTCTTTCATCTCAGATATAATATGAACCCCTTTTAGCCTAATGGCTAACACGCTTACCTTTGGTGCGCGTGGTCCTGGGTTCGATTCCCGGTGGGATTACAGTTAAACAAAAAAATGTGGTTCGGATTCCATTATAATCAGTAGGTCCACGTCTCCTTTACCCGTCTTGTCACAACGGTGGGACGTTAAACAAACAAAGCTAATATCATATGCATAATATATAACTGTTTATTAAAATATACTATATATACACATTCGTTTACGATTGTAGTTGTGCCTTTTTGTTTCATTTAAAAATTTAGAAAAGCAAATTCAAAACCTTTTTTTGAGTTCTTTCGTCTTTTTTGGTTTTGTTTGCGATTCAGATACATCCAAGGAGTTCAACTGTAGACTCAGATTCATGACTTTCGGGGAGTACCCACGAGTTGAAAATGATTATGGTCAAAAACCATGACGAGCGGAAACCCACAGAACGGTCTTAGTCACCTTGCAGTCCAGCTCTTTAAAAAGTACAGCACAAAATCAAATCTACGTCCTTACTTGTTCCTGGCAAATTCCATGTTTCTAATCTTCAAAGATTCTTAGATATTGATATCATATTATAATAATTGTAATTCCCGTCTCTTTTCTTTCCACCTCTTTTTCCCTCATTTTAATAAATTATCAAAAAACGTTGAAACTCGTGTCAAATAATTTTAAATGAGAAATCCAAATATCAAATTTCAAGTCTCTAACCTTAAGGGATTCGGAGAGATGGCCACCTTATTAAAATAATTTCCACCCCATCGTCCTTTCCTTTCTTCGAATTTCCAAAAAAAAATCCTTTCTTAGTGATACCCTACGTCACAAATCTTTTCTACTGTCCGAATTTCAAGTTTCTAGGTCAAGCGGTTTGGCCTGTGCGAAGATTAGTTATTCACTCAGGACTACGTCTTTTATATATGAATTACAATACCAGCTTGTGTTCTTTCCCAAGAAGAGATGAAATGCCATTAAAAGTCACAATGAATCCCTGATGCCTTCCTAAAGTTTCCGTGTTGAACCCCAAGACATACTGCTCTCTTTGTTGATCTAGTAGCTAGCAAAGCTACCTTTGATCTTTGATACATGAGGTTCTGTGGTTTGATTCCAGGTGAGTATGCATCAAACGCACTACAATGGTTCAGATTCAACTTAAACTCTAGTTTTCGTTCTCTAAAGCATCGCTTTTGACAAACGACATAAATACATATCAATCAGTCAACCAACTAAAAAGTTTCAGATTCAAAGAGCTTTTCGGTAAGGAGCGCTGAAGACTGATTCTGTTTATTCAAGGTAAAGGTAATTGAAGTTTCCCCGAATTCCATTTCCATTTCTTTTCTAAAACACAATTTTAAAATATACACTTTTAGTTCAAAGAGTTAGCCGTCTTACTATCCTTTCTACAGGTGTTCTTCCGTCGAATGAATTATATTCTCGCTACTTTGGGGTTAATGGTGACCGCTTCAAGGAACTAGGGACAGAAGTATTCACAATTCAAATATGTCTATATTAAGTACTATTAAGTACCACACATTTTGATTAGACTCTGCTAGGCTTGTCACACAGATTGGATCGGCCGGGAAAAGACCATATTTGTATTTCTCAACAGTAAATGCTGAAAGTAAAAAAAAATAAATAAATAAATAAACCTTTGGGGGGGGCGGTCGCCCCCTCCGCCCCCCACGTGGATCCGCCAGTGATCGTTAGTGCTTCCAGAAAACACGAATAGTTTCGTTAGTGCTTCACAATTAGTGTGGCTATGGCCAGTTACATGTCACGAAACTCCCATAAGGAATACATGGGGAATTCTTAATTGGCTTAAATTCCCGCCAATTTCAAAAGCGCTAATTATCTCTTCTAGTGCAATCGTTAGTGCTTTGTTAGTGCTTCTTAGAACACTAACTACCAGCATTAATGCTTCTATACTTTGGACACTAGAAGCAAAAACTTTGGGGGTCAACTTCACGTTAGCCCCTCCAGATAGCAGTAACGATTAATCCTAGTATAATCGTTAGTGCTTCCACAAAAAAACACTTATAGTTTCGTTAATGCTGCACTATTAGTGTGTCTATGGCCTATTACGTCACGAAACTCCCGTAAGGAATACATGGAGAATTTTTCATTTGCTCAAATTCCCGCCAAATTCAAAAGCGCTAATTTAATCTTCTAATGCAATCGTTAGTGCTTCGCTAGTGCTTTCTAGAACACCAACTCCCAACATTAGTGCTTCAATAGTTTGGACGTTAGAAGCAAAAAACTTTGAGGGGACCAACTTCTCGTTAGTCGCCCCCAGAAAGCACTAACGATTAAACCTAATGTAATCGTTAATGGTTACACAAAACACTAATAGTTTCGTTAGTGCTTTACTATTAGTGTGCCTATGACCAATTACATGTCACGGAAAGCCCGTAAGGAATACATGGGGAATTTTTCATTGGGTCAAATTACCGACAAATTCAAAAGCGCTAATTATATCTTCTAGTGAAACCGTTAGAGCTTCCTTAGTGCTTCTTAGAATACCAAGTTGAAACATTAGTGCTGCAATAGTTTGGACGCAAGAAGCAAAAAACTTTGGGGGAGGCCAACTTCACGTTAGCCCCCCAGAAAGCTCTAACAATTAATCCTAATGTAATCGTTAATGGTTACAGAAAACACTAATAGTTTCGTTAGTGCTTTACTATTAGTGTAGATGTGCCCACTTATATGTCACGAACAAAGGTGTCCAAACTCATAAGGTCGGCGCTGACGAGTTCGAAACTTACGCCCACTCGATCTCAACCTCAGGAAGTGACCGTCAGGTTGAGTGAGCGTGAGGTCAGGCTGGTGATGTGAGCGTGAGGTCGAAATGAGTTTGTGAGCGTGAGGTCGAAATGACTTTTTGAGCGTGAGGTTAACTGAGGTTAGGTCAAAATGGTCACATCAGGTTACGAAACTCCGATAAATACATGGGGAATTTTTCATTGGATCAAATTCCCGACAAATTCAAAAGTGCTAATGATATCTTTAATACAATCGTTAGTGCTTCCTAGAGCAGTAACTTTTAACATTAGTACTGCAATAGTTTGGGCGCTAGAAGCAAGAAACTTTGAAACGATAAACGCCAAGTTAGCCTGCCAGAAAGCACTAACAATGAAACCTTTTTTGCAATTGATAGTACATTGTTGGTGCTTCTATAAAACACTAATAGATTCGTTAGTGATTTATTATTAGTGTAGTTATGGCAAATTGCATGTGACGAGACAAGTAAGAAAACATTGGGAATTTTTCGTTGAGTTAAACTTCCGGCAAATTCAAAAGCACTAATGATGTCTTCTAGTGCATTCGTTAATGCTTCTTAGAGCACCAAATCCGAACGTTAATGCTTCAAACATTTGGATGCTAGGAGCAAGAAGAAAAAATTAGGAGGGCTAACTTCACGTTAGTTCCCCAGAAAGCACTAACGACAAAATCTAGTGCAATTGATAGTGCATCGTCAGGACTTGTAGAAAACAGTAATAGTTTTGTTTGTGTTTCTCTATTAGTTCAGTTTTGGAAGATGAATTTCATTATGTTTCTAAATTTTTCGTATGAAAATGTAATCTTTTTTCCTTGGTTCATATCTAAGGAATCATTTTATTTTTTTCTTCTGCATTGTTTTACGATACGATAAAAATTAACTACAATCCTTTGCTAATTTTAATATCTTTAATTCTGTTTGTTAAGTATGTAAGATGGTGTTTACGGGTTTTGGAACGCAACGTTAATCGATCTTTTACAATAGTGTTATCTATTTGTGAACTTTAGGCTTCAAAGTTGTATACGAAGATGAAAATGCTAAGACTGTGCTTAAACCAAGGTAAGTGTCTTTACAATTAATTAATGTGGAGTAATTAATTAATGTGAAGTAATTGTTATTGATTAAACTTTTGCACAGAAATTCTTGAACAATTCTAATAAAGAGATTCCTGTTGTTACAGATTATTGTTTCTGAAATTATGGAAAATACATGGAATTTCTACTACATTACGAGTACCAAAGAAATATTAAACTTGGAATTCTCATAGGGAGTAGGATGTAAAACGGGGTCTTGTAGAAACGAAACTATTAAAATGATCTGTTATAATAATAAATTTGAATATAGTTGTTTAGTTAATGAAGAATGTGTTCGATTTACTTAGAACATAAATAAGACTGGACATTACCAACAGCACTGATTTTCCAAAATTTATGTGGGTGCATATCAATGGCGGGACGTGTTAGTCTATATGTTTTCAGGAAAAATCTCGATATTTGAATGATTTATTTTCAGTTAAAATCTTATATCAACACTGTCATAAAGGACTGTGTTGTAACAAAGTACAATACACCGGTACTATAAGAATAAGTTGGGGCTGCTCTAGCTCAATCGGTAAAGACGGCTGATTTAAACGCAAAAGAAACAAGTTCAAACCCGGGTCCCAACTAAAAATCTTGTGGGTGCGGTGCACCCCAAGATTATTTCTGTGTGTGTCGGAGACCTGGAGCACCCACGTAGTCGGCGCGCATAGACATTACAATAGTAATTTAAACAGTAGACAGTACTACACGTGTATATTGCAGACACATGAATGCAATATTTACATACAATTGTTAATTTTAATTACTGTATCATGTAGAAAACTATTTTTCGCACAAAGAATGCCTGAATACTATTTTCTCAGTAATTATCTGATAATCTGAATGTAATGTCTCACTTCTTTGATGAAAACAGTTCTTTTCTTAATGCGTATTTTATTGTATACACGACTCCAAAAGTGCATTACCACCTGCTATTCTCCTTTTCCTGCAATAGCAGGCTTCTCAAAAAGCTCGGCGGTTGGGTTGGTTGCGAATTCCAAAGACGTTGGACCAAACCTCAATTTTGTAATAAATATATCAATGTGGCAAACTGCAAATAAGAGAATAAAACAAATTATTAAGAATGACAATTTTATTATCGTTACGAAACTGGATGAGATCAAAAGTTACAAAATGATCTTACGTAAGCAGTTCAAACGAGATGAATGGCAACAGATATCAGAAGAAAGCATTTCTCCCCTCCCCCAGAAAAGAATCGCATAAATAAGAAAAGAGTTACATAATGTAAAGCTTAAATATAAAAGCTCCACCCAAAATTTAGAAAGTTGACACCAGAAAGACAAGAACAACTGAACCGAAGTGAATGAAATAGTGCACATATATTGGAAATGTAAAATGAGGGAATACGAGTTACTTATTTTCTTTAAAAAATGGGTTGGGTGGGGCACGGACCCCTCCAAACATTTGATACCGAAATATCAAAAGTGCTAGTAACAGTATGTTAGATGTGTGTATAAGACAGGAAGAATTGCAACGAAAGTTTACGTATGGACAAAACGCAAAAAATAAACGAATACTGCTTTTTTATTTTCCTGAAAAAACGGTTTTACAGAGCAAAAGCCCCACCTAAAATTTTGAAAGTTGACGCACGAAAGGCAAAAACAAGTGAACCGAAGTGAATGAAATTGTGCACAGATATTGTAGACGTAAAATGAGGGAACACTGGTGTCGTATTTTCCTGGAAAAAAGGGTTGGGTGGAGCACGGACCAATCCAAACATTTGATCACGAAATATCAAAAGTGCTAGTAAAAATATGTCAGATGTATATACAATGGCCCAGGGAAATTCTTGATTAAAAATGGGAGAGATAGACATCCCAACTAACGCCTGCTCCAAGATTAATTGCGCTTGGTTGAGTGGCTAGAAGAGCAGCATGAAGTTGCTCCTAACTGTTAAAGGAACAAATCGTAAAGTGTGTTGTTGTGCAGGAGTGAAGAGAAACGCTGGCAAACGAAATGACAAAAGGGAGTCTTTGTATACTTGTGCTCACAGTAAACAGTACAATACTAGAAAAAAATATACGGACACCAGAGGCGCCGATGAGTAGATAACAGTCAGGGGACTTAAACAATCTTACAATTAACTCAAATGAGAGATCATAAACAAGTTAACTTACTTCAAATGACTATACATATATGCGTATCAAATAATATACGGATAGATTATGCGGTATGTAAACATAAAGACTTGCGCTGAGTTTTGAAACTATTAACAATAGTTCTACCTGCAAATCAATTAAAATATGGATTGATCATTCGGGGAAGAGTCCAGCCTCCAAAGACATTTTTGGGTGTCTAACAGGGCCTGAGCTCCTTGGTTCTGGCTCTACTGATTGATACGTAATACTACTTCGAAAGAAGAACTTGCCCAATTTCACTATTCGTTAAATGACTTTTGAAAATGTTAAATGTTGGTACGCAGTAATTTATTTGTAAATATTAAAAATGCAATATTCGATAACTCTCAAACGAGTTGGAGAACTTATCCGTACTAAGCGTATTTCCCCTTAGGTTGCAAATATAACTGAAGGTTCCTGATTTGTACAATATTTGTGAAAATTTACACAATGAGACACAAGGAGAAAAGGGGAGAATATAATATCAATCAACAACAATTTAAAAATTCACGAAATTAACGGATAGTATCAAATATAGAACCATTAACAGAATTAACTCTGTAATTCGTTTTCTCCATTCATTTTTATTCCTTTAATTTCAGGATTACATCATCACTGAATTTCTCCACTGGAGATTATATTCGTTTAGCAGCATCCAACTGGAGCTCAGCCTTCTAAATGAAACTCTGGCGCGTTACTTAATCTGGCTCGCCTAAATTAAGAGTATTTTCTGTTCTCTTAAAACAGTAGCTTGTTTTTAGTCAAATTGATTGCCAAAACAGGAATATGGAACATGTCGAGCATACATTGGCTCACTATGGGAAATTAAATGGAATGTTCATTATTACAGGAATAATGCAGTCAAGTGGAATTATGCCTGTGCAAATACTTTTATACTAACATAGAGAATGAAACTAATCAATATTTGAGCTTATGGGTTGACAATGTTGCCAACCTGGTACAAAGTGTTATGTTTTCAAATAGCAATAGACGTCGACACTTTAGCCTATGATTACTGACATCAAAACATTTCTAAATATAGGGCACTGTCTTCGGAAGTTCATGTGTAGCATAAATGAAAGCTGCGTCAAAATCATCACCACCACCGCGGGAGTTCACGTGGTTCGGTTTGTACGTTAATCAATACGTCAACGTCTCATATAGGCATGCTGTTGAAAGGAACGTTAAAGTCCAAATCAACTCAAGTCATTAAGAACATAATTCTGAGTTAAATACCAACTTGAAACCATACGTCCAAAATGAAAATTATTCATGCTCCTGGTTTATATATATATATATATATATACATATATATATATATATATATATATAGAGAGAGAGAGAGAGAGAGAGAGAAAGAGAGAGAGAGAGCAGAATAAATATGGTTGTATTTTTCATAGGGCTGCGATGGCTTTTGTGGTAGAGCGTTCACCTCTGGTGCATGGGGTCTTTGGTTCGATCCCAGCTTGCACAAAGTAAGATTTGTGGCGGAGAAACACCGTATGTGTGTGGGTTTTATCAGGGTTTCCATGTTTTCTCCCACTTTCTTCGTTCCACAGCTTTCATTCATTTCTGATCATCACCGTCTCCTTTACTTAGTTGACATATCTATTGGACGTCTAACTTAAAGACTTAATATCATTTCGTTGAAGAAATTAGTATAATTCATAATCTGCATCTTTATAAAGCAAATTGAACAATCATATAGATGTATAATGCTTATAATTGAATTAAATTAAGTAATCTGTAATATCTTAGGTTTCTCATTTATTTAAATCAAATGTTTAATTATTTTATACTTTATAGCTAGACACATGAAGTGAAAACTTTAGTTTTACATCCGACAGTTATGCCGGTTAGTCTAAAGGAGACGGTGATGATGAGAGGTGAATGAAATGGTGGAATGAAGAATGTGTGAGGAAACGGAAGAACCTCGAGAAAAGCCACGAGCACGGTGTTTGTCCACCACAAAGTCGATATTAGCTGCTATATAAACACAATTTTTATACCTTTGGTGTTGGAGGCCCTGGTTCGATTCCGGCGGGAGCTCATGTGGTTTGGACCCCTGTTAATCAGTAAGTCCCGTCTCATATAGTCTCGCTGCTAAAAAGACGCTAAACTCAAAATAAACTCAACTAAACAATTATCTATACATTGAATTTAATTAGGAAATCGGTATAATCATAAGAGCAAGTATATGAAAATGAAATGTATAATAATGGTTGTACATAAAATAGACTGCGTAATGTTGTAATGCAAAACTAGGGTTGCAATAGTGGACAGTTAAAACTATCAATCCCACCATTCTAATTATTTCACTTCAATGTTCATGTTCCAAAGTTTTGCCCGAAATGCATTGATATACCAGCAAAAGCAAGGAAATAGTCGCTGCTCAGATGGTGAAGTCATGGACTACTAACAAATTCATGAACTCCGTGTCCGAATCTCGCTGAGGTCATAATTGTTCATAGTCCGGATTCAATTGCCACGAAGCATATTTTTACTTTGCTGAAGCATTTAAATCTCTTCTATTTCTAGCAGTACCTTCTATTTCTATGAGTATGTGCAGTAGGTTGCTCCAAAAGCTCATAAAAATATTTTTATTTGCTAACAGGCAGAATCCACTCCTTATTTCGATATAAGTTGTTTGACTTAAAGTGAGCATTGCTTAACTGTTGGTATTCTGTTCCACTTTCCTTCAGGCAATTTTTACACTTTAACAGACAATACTGTACTGACCTTATAAATGCCTCTAGGCATAAAACAAAATCAAAATGCTAACACACTGTTCTGTGAGTATTAGCTCAGCAGAGGTTTCGATTTATTTTTAATTGCTTTGTTTCTGCTCTCTTTAGAAACAACAGCTAGTTGTCGTATAAAGAAATTAATTCGTTACAATACTTTTTTAACGTTCATCCACTAAAGCTAAACAATCATCTGTTTTATAGAAAAAACAATATGTAAAGTTTTGTTTTCATGTTTAATATTTAATCTTTTTTCCAGTCCTGTATGCTAATCAGTGTTTTATTTCTAGAGTGCAAGAGGAATTTACGTAATTACTGCTTTCCCAGAGTGGAAAGAGTAGATCCATCCCTGTAGAAATCTAACAATTCTCATAAGCATTATTAGTTAGGCAATATTCATTCTACAATACTGCAACTATAGTTTGCATCTCAAGTAATACGCAAAAAACTCTACTTCTACTACTACTACTACTGATAATAATAATAATAATAATAATAATAATAATAATAATAATAATAATAATAATAATAATAATAATAATAATAATAATAATTTAGTATCAGACTTGAAGAAATTTCTATGTGATACAAGTATTCATGAAAATAGTCACTATTTGTTACGTACTCAGTTGGTTTTCCATTCTCGACGGGAGCTCATGTGGCTCGGATTCCACGTTAATCAGTAGGTTCTGTCTAATATAGCCTCGCTGCTGAAAGGGACGTTAAACCCTACAGAGTTTTACGCCCCACGAATATATCAGCTAGGCTAAAAGGGACGGTGATGATGATAAATAAATATAAGGGTGAAATGACAAAACTGAGAGAATCCCGAGAAAACCCACGGATACAGTGTTTGTTAACCACAAACTTCACTTGGCACGAGCTGAGAAGGAATGCACCAGAAGTGAACGCTCTACATTGAAGCACGGCGGCCTGGTTTAAATTCTATATGTCTAACATGTAATACTTCCCAAGTGTAACACTCCGATTTTGATAAAATCTACAAGCTAGATATTACACATAAAAGAATACGTGTTTTTTTTATTTTCTGCGGAAAAAGGGTTTCAGGCGCAAAACCTTCCACCCAAAATTTTGAAAGTTGATGTCCGAAAGGCAAGAAGAAGTGAACCAAAGTAAATGAAATTGTGCACAGATATTGAAGACGTAAAATGTGGTAACACGTGCTTCACATTTTCCTGGAAAAAACAGTTGGGTCAGGCACGGACCCCTTCAATCCTTTGATCACGAAATATCAAAATGCTAATAACAGTTTGTCAGAAGTGCCTAAAAAACATGAAGAATTGCAACCAAACTTTGTATAGTGACAATACTCAAAAATAAACAAATAGTTTTTTATTTTCTGCGGAGAAACGGTTTTATGGGCAAAAGCATCCACTCAACAGTTTCATAGTTGATGCCCGAAAGCCAAGCGTGGACCAATGTGAATGAAATTGTGTACAGATATTGTAGACGTAAGATGACGGAATACGTGATTCTAATTTCGGCGAAAGTAATAATAATAATAATAATAATAATAATAATAATAATAATAATAATAATAATAATAATAATAATAATAATAATAATAATAATAAAACAGTTGGGTGGACCGAAGAGTTGGGTGGCGGAAAGCGTGGTCCGAAGCAAATGAAATTGTGTGTAAATATTATATATGTAAAATAAGGCCTTTCATGTTCAACATGTGTCCTCATCCGATTTCTTCAAATTTGGTACATCAACAGTAAGCACAAATAGTATAGCGTATTTTATAGTATTTCTGGAGTTGCCTTTAACGCTTACAATGTTTTTCCGCATAAACAGAAAGACATGTCGATTTATTTCCTATTTACTGTTGATGTGCCAAATTTGAAGCAAATCGGATGCGGACACTTGGGAAACACGAGAGTACTTATTTAACATATGCTATACCTACACACAATTTCATTTCATTCCGTTTACTCCTTCCTGTACTACTACTGTAAAATTGACTTTTTTCGGAGAGGGCCTCGGCCCCCAAAACTGTATTAGGACCGAGGTGCTCTCGATTTCCAATTTCGATATTTCGTATTCAACGGTTTAGAAGGTCTGTGTCCCGCCCAACTCTTTTTGTTTTTAAAGGAAAACTCTAAACAGTATTCCCTCATTTCTCATCTACAATATCTGTGGACATTGTCATTCAATTCGGTGCATTTCTTGATGATCGGGCCTCAAATTTCAAAATTTTGGGTGGTTGCTGTTGCCCCCCAAAACCCCGTTTTTCCCTCGAAAATAAAAAAAAATGTATTCGTTTATTTTTGACTATTGTTCATACACAAAGTTTCGTTGCAATTCTTCATGTCCTTTACACACATGTGACATACTTTTACTAGCACTTTTGATATTTCGTGATCAAATGTTTGGATTGGTCCGTGCTCCACTCAACCCTTATTTCCAGGAAAATACGATACCCGTGTCTCCTCATTTTACGTCTACAATATCTGTGTACAATTTCATTCACTTCGATTCACTTGTTTTTGCCTTTCGTGCGTCAACATTCAAAATTTTAGAAGGGACTTTTGCCCTGTAAAACCGTTTTTTTCCAGGAAAAAAAAGCAGTTTTCGCTTATTTTTTGCGTTTTGTCCATATGTAAACTTTCGTTGCAATTCTTCCTGCCCTATGCACACATCTAACATACCGTTACTAGCACTTTTGATATTTCGGTATCAAATGTTTGGAGGGGTCCGTGCCCCACCCAACCCATTTTTTAAAGAAAATAAGTAACTCGTATTCCCTCATTTTACATTTCCAATATATGTGCACTATTTCATTCACTTCGGTTCAGTTGTTCTTGTCTTTCTGGTGTCAACTTTCTAAATTTTGGGTGGAGCTTTTATATTTAAGCTTTACATTATGTAACTCTTTTCTTATTTATGCGATTCTTTTTTGGGGGAGGAGAGAAATGCTTTCTTCTGATATCTGTTGCCATTCATCTCGTTTGAACTGCTTACGTAAGATCATTTTGTAACTTTTGATCTCATCCAGTTTCGTAACGATAATAAAATTGTCATTCTTAATAATTTGTTTTATTCTCTTATTTGCAGTTCGCCACACTGATATATTTATTACAAAATTGAGGTTTGGTCCAACACCTTTCGAATTCGCAACCAACCCAACCGCCGAGCTTTTTGAGAAGCCTGCTATTGCAGGAAAAGGAGAATAGCAGGTGGTAATGCACTTTTGGAGTCGTGTATACAATAAAATACGCATTAAGAAAAGAACTGTTTTCATCAAAGAAGTGAGACATTACATTCAGATTATCAGATAATTACTGAGAAAATAGTATTCAGGTTCCAATGCGTAATTTTTGTAATGTTTTCTTTACTATAAACATAAAGGGATACGAGGACTTCAACAAGATGCTAAAGTACCTATTTCCTCTAAATTGCATTGTATAACTTTCTCGTTCATTCTTTGTGCGAAAAATAGTTTTCTACATGATACAGTAATTAAAATTAACAATTGTATGTAAATATTGCATTCATGTGTCTGCAATATACACGTGTAGTACTGTCTACTGTTTAAATTACTATTGTAATGTCTATGCGCGCCGACTACGTGGGTGCTCCAGGTCTCCGACACACACAGAAATAATCTTGGGGTGCACCGCACCCACAAGATTTTTAGTTGGGACCCGGGTTTGAACTTGTTTCTTTTGCGTTTAAATCAGCCGTCTTTACCGATTGAGCTAGAGCAGCCCCAACTTATTCTTATAGTACCGGTGTATTGTACTTTGTTACAACACAGTCCTTTATGACAGTGTTCATATAAGATTTTAACTGAAAATAAATCATTCAAATATCGAGATTTTCCTGAAAACATATAGACTAACACGTCCCGCCATTGATATGCACCCACA
This sequence comes from Thermobia domestica, assembly GCF_964235325.1. NCBI lineage: Eukaryota > Metazoa > Arthropoda > Insecta > Zygentoma > Lepismatidae > Thermobia > Thermobia domestica. The sequence goes on along the minus strand of NC_137465.1, from coordinate 65,749,137 downwards.
TAAATTTTGGAAAATCAGTGCTGTTGGTAATGTCCAGTCTTATTTATGTTCTAAGTAAATCGAACACATTCTTCATTAACTAAACAACTATATTCAAATTTATTATTGACCAATTCCATTTCAAATCGTCCAGGCAAACCACAATTAGGCCCCATCATAGTCTCAGATTTAATTTATTTTTTGTATATGGGATCTACATGCAATATTATTAGACCCATATTTTTTCTTTTTGCTGAAAAAAATTTTTCCTTCGATAGACAGCCTTCCAAAATGGCTGCCCTCTTCTCGGATTGCTCGAAAAACTGAAAAACATGTCAAATTAAAAGTTTTGTTGTAGAGAAACTAATGTACTTAGTAACATAATCTCAATAGCAAAAAGAGTATAAATTCGTCTATTGGTCCAATAGGAATCGCGCAATTCACTCGCAATGTTGCCAACTTTGATGAAATTTTTGCTAACTTCAAACATTTTTTTCTGTCCTCACGAGCAATATCAACCATCTGCTTGTAGCATCGAAATCTACTCTATAAGGGCTCTTGAAAATGTAAAGGACTTACGTTTCTGATTATTACATCCCACGTTATAGCATGATGAAAAATTGAAAATTTCATTAAGACGCCATGTTTGGACGCCATTTTCTCAAAAACCCCACCTTTTAAAAATCTGAATTTTTTACATGTATTGGAAAAGTACCTAAGTATTTAATATCCGTTAACCGTTCATGCGGCTGAAGCCCCTAACATTCGCAATTAATTATTGAAATTTCGATTTTTGTACTTGCAATGTAAATATTTCCTATGGGCATTTAGGTCCTATACACAAGGCGATTTGAAAGGGAGTATGAAAATTTTTGAGAGATGAATCCTGACATCAAATCCAGTAAAAAAGTTCCTATAAACATGAGTCGAATTCCGCTTCGTTTTCGAGTTACAGGGTTTCCAACTCGGGACCAAAAATCGGCTCGCGACAATGGAAAATAAAATATATATTTCGTGTTAAATCAGAGCTATGTGCTAAAGTTATGATGAAGTTCAGAAAGTTGATTTGTATCAATATGAAAATTTTTACGTGCGTTGCAATTCGGTTGGCAGTGTTGCCAACTTGGTAGAACTTTTATTTCTTTCCAAATGACACTACGTGGATTTTATTTGATATTTGGTATTCATTAATGACTGCACAGGTTGACCGTAAGTTTCGAACTCATGAGCGCCAACCTCATGAGTTTGGACACCTTTGTATATAAGTGGGGACATCTACACTAATAGTAAAGCACTAATGAAACTATTAGTGTTTTCTGTAACCTCTAACAATGCACTAACGATAGCACAAGGTTTAATCGCTAGTGCTTTCTGGGGGGACTAACGTAAGTTGGCTTCCCCCAAAGTTTTTTGCTTTTATTGCCCAAACTATTGCAGCTCTAATGTTTCAACTTGGTATTCTAAGAAGCACTAACGATTGTACTAGAGGATATAATGAGCGCTTTTGAATTTGGCGTGAATTTGACCCAATGAAGAATTCCCCAAGTATTCCTTACGGGGTTTCGTGACACGTAATTGGCCATAGGCACACTAATGGTGAAGCACTAACGAAACTATTCGTGTTTTCTGGAAGCACTAATGATGCACTAACGATTGTACTAGGTTTAATCGTTAGTGCTTTCTCGGGGGGGGGGGGTAACGTGAAGTTGCACCCCCCAAAATTTTTTGCTTCTAGTGTCCGAACTATTAAAGACTAATGTTGGTAGTTGGTGCTCTAAGAAGCACTAGCAAAGCACTAACGATTGCACTAGAAGATTAAATTAGCGCTTTTGAATTTGGCGGGAATTTAACAAAACGGAAAATTCTCAATGTATTCTTTATGGGAGTTTCGTGACATGTAATTCTCCATAGGCACACTAGTAGTGAAGCACTAACGAAACTATTAGTGTTTTTGTAGAAGCACTAACGATTGTACTAGGTTTAATCGTTAGTGCTTTCTGGGAAGGGTAACGTGAAGTTGCCCCCCTAATGTGTTTTGCTTCTAGCGTCCGAACTATTGAAGCACTAATGTTGGGAGTTGATGTTCTAAGAAGCACTAACGATTGCACTAAAAGATATAATTAGCGCTTTTGAAATTGGCGGGAATTTGAGCCAATTAAAAATTCCCCAGTTATTTCTTTATGGGAGTTTCGAGACATGTAAGTTTCTATAGCCACACTTATTGTGAAGCACTAACGAAAATATTCGTGTTTCCTGGAAGCACTAACGATGCACTAACGATTGCACAAGGTTTAATCGTTAGTGCTTTCTCGGGGGGGGGGGTAACGTGAAGTTGCACCCCCCAAAATTTTTTGCTTCTAGCGTCCGAACTATTGAACCACTAATGTTGGGAGTTGGTGTTCTAAGAAGCACTAACGTTTGCACTAGAAGATATAATTAGCGCTTTTGAAATTGGCGGGAATTTGAGCCAATTAAAAATTCCCCATGTATTCCTTATGGGAGTTTAGTGTTATGTAAATGGTTATAGCCACACTAATTGTGAAGCACTAACAAAACTATTAGTGTTTTCCTGAAGCTCTAACGATTGCACTAGGTTTAGTCGTTAATGCTTTCTTGGTGGGACTAACGTGAAGTTGACCCTCCTTCAATTTGTTTTTGCTTCTAGCGTCTAAACTGTTGACGCACTAATGTTCGGAGTTGGTGTTCTAAGGAGCACTAACGAAGCACTAACGATTGCACTAGAAGAGATCATTAGCGCTTTTGAAACACTCTTCATTATTGATAACATTGGTGAAATTTCTACAAAGTTGCATCAAATATATTATTTTCACTGACAGTACAAATATAGAAGGGGCAACAGTAATGTAACTGTTTGAAATATGTTTGTAGGGTAACTTACTGTTTGGTGGTACAGTACAATTTGAAATAGTTTCCAGCCTTCAAGAAGTTTCACCGTTCATTATAAGGTAAGTTGCCTTTGTATTCTTAGGTGTGAACCTCAACATATGTTCCATACATCGAATAATTGAACACTACTCGTACTAAACTTATAGTAAGTAATTGAAAGACTCTTACACAAGATCCGATCTAGGCTTGGGCTCCGTCCTGCTGTATTAATAATATCCCAGTGTTGCTTGAGCTTAGATTTAAAAGCATGAAAAATATTGACAGCGATACATTTAGGACTGTATTGTCTTAAACATTTTATTACTATATTTTTTTCAAAATGCCAATTAAAACTAAATGTTAATTAAATATCAGGTACACTTTTTCCTTGTTTTGTTGCGATGTACTAATCTAACTTAACACATAAGAACCCGGTAACCAAAATGATAACACAGAAAGAATAACACTGTGTTGTTTCTGTAGGATGTTCTGTCCTGAGAAAATTTTTAGCTCATTCACCATAACGTTTGTAGGCGTAAAAGGTCGATACATCATACATCGAGCGTCTAGTTCTTTCCTGTGTAACCAAAACGGTATATGAATAACTGGAAATTTAGCATTTAAAATGTAAAAGTAGATTAAAAATTGTAATTATGTATATCAAGTACACAAGAACTTAATAATTATTGTTTCATTAACAGATAGAAACTTGAACGCATCTATAAATGTCCCTCGGATATTAAAAAGTCATTAACAAGCCGTCAAATTCCTGGCAGGTGTATAACAATAACGTTGCGATGACAAGATCAAAATATAAATTGAATCAAACAAACCAGGGAAAGTTGCGAACTGATAGGAAACAACTTTGGAAAACACAGTATCTGGAAACATTTGAAATGATTTCACTTGATTTTTTTGGAATTAACATAATCTTTCTATAAGTTACTGGGAACATGAGCGTGCAGGTTATTATTGAAGGAGTCCGAACACACATTCTCTCATAGAAGATTGAACTGACATCATCTGCACCAATTGCATAGCCAGGAGAGAGCTCGTAAGTGAAATTTAAGGACACTTTTAGTTAAACGCGTTTCAATTACTTCCCTTACACTAAAGAAAAATAATAAATTTGTAGAACTTTAATAGTAACAAAACAACCAAAGTACAAGAAATCATTCTAACAGATACACATTATAATATTGTTTTTTTTTTTAAAAAAAAAAGAAAAAGAACCTGCTTCTTTTACTGCATAAGTCTGTAGAACCTAAATTCAGCATTTCCACTGTATGTTTATTATTAAAAATTTATCAAGGCACAATGGTTCCTCATTCAGTAATAAATAACTGTTATTACACTTAGTACCTAAAGTAGTTATGTTTGAAAATAAGAGAAAATAAGAGAAATTAGGGCATAAGAATCTTGAGATAATCATATAAAAGTACAGTTGAACCATACTGGCTTGATTATAGAAAAACACGTTTCTCAGGTTTTTGAGTGAATAAGACTTTAGTAACTCAGAACTTAGAAAGTGTTATGAAGCAAAACCAGTAAATATGTATACACAAAGTGTATATATATCCGATAATGTTTAGTGACGTTTAATTTGATTTTTGTTTCCTGAGTACAAATCTGACGGTCACTCAGATAATGCAACAATAAAAAGTTCAAATACGGAATCTACTTTACATGTCATACCTGTTTCCTTAACAGTCTTTTGAAGTACTACATCATTATAGAAGCCAAGTTTTGATTATTCGTTTCGTTTTCGCGTCATTTGGGAAATAGTGCTTTAAAAAGACAAATCCATAGTAACTTGACTTCAACTAAATCTTTTATCTATTAAAAAATATTTTATGTTCATTGAACTAGCGCATCCTATGACGATGCACGGAAGAGTTTTATTATGGACAACTCACTTAAGAAATTAGTTTTAAAACTGCAAACTTAGTGAAAGTTTTGAAGTAATAGAAAGCAAAGATACAGTTTAGACAAGACGTAAAAAGACACACACTGCATTTCCCTTATTAATACGTCTTCACAAGAGTTGGAAAAAAAACTTACAAATCTAAAACTACAACCTTCGGGTATCCTCCAGGTAGTTTATATCTTGAATGGTACTTCTCACCTACCAACCGGGATAAACGGATTCGGGATTAGCTTCCATTAAACTCAATTTATTCCAGTACGTGGGTTTGCTTGGGATTCTCCCGTTTCCTCCCATTTTCTTCATTCGACCTTCTCATTCATTTCTCAACATCACCGCCCCCTTTAACCGAACCGGCATAACCGTGGGCAAAGATTTCATTTCATTTTTCTTAATTCATTCTTACACCATACCAAGTAATTACCTGAATGGTGCTCTTAATATTACGTAATGTATGTTCGACTTCCTTTCAAAACCTCTTTTTGGGAAATTGGATTTTATTTTTTATTGCTTTGCAGACTGAAGGGGAGTAAAGTTGTTAACAAGAGAGTATTTTTACGTCATAGCTAAAGATATTAAGAAATGTTAGTAATATTTAAACGATACTATTTCCATATAGATATACTTAATCATTTTATTATTATGATATTCAAATATTTCTCATTGTAACAAAATTATGAAGAGATGGAGTAACACGTTTGTAAAGTAATATCAACAGCAAGAGTGGCCTCGAAAAGCAAACTTGATTGAACTAAGGAGGTTTTAAATTATAGTTGCAAATCTGTATTTTAAATTGTAGTGCAATTTATTACTAGCTCATTATTGTGTTAGTGCCATATGTCTCTAATGTAATTACATGCTTTCTTTGAGTTTAAAATCCCGTGGGTATGACCTGTAAGCTAAAGGAAACGCATAATTAATAAAGGGAATTAATGTGAAAATTAAATCTTTGTTCTCTCTCCTGGGAGCCAAACCCGAGACTAGCACCAAAGTTACATGTGCTAGCCACCAAACCAGCGTAGAGGGCTTATACAATTTTGAAAACAGATTTTTAAATAAAATAAAGCATATAAAATATGCAAGAAGGAAACTATCTAAATCTAAAAGTGTACTATGATAGCCCACCTATCAGCGATGAGAGATATTTTTAAATTATGTTCAGTTTGTTCACGCGAATATATTTCACCACAAAGATGAAAACAATTATTGTGATTTATCTTTACATAGTAAGATGAAAATAGAACCATAAACCACTAACCAGTGAAAAACTTACTACATAAACTGAGAATTTTCTAACGGTGATCATTGAGGGTTTGACATATTTTCAATTTCTGGAGGACTTTAGTTTTATTGGATGAAGTCTTCACAGTAATATAGATCATTATATTGTTGGCACCAGTAATGGTGCATGTTGTTTAGCACGTAAGTGTTCATTACTTTATTATACACCGTATAAATGAGTAATTCTCATTTCTCTTCACTTACTAAAAGCATCGGCTTATGTGTTCATCTTCCAATATTTTTCTTACAGGAAGTTGTTGTTTTTTATGCCAATTATGAACAATTTGTTTAGTGCTCACTTTAGTATAAAGCAGCTTATATACATAGTTTTGATGTGTCACTAATAAAATTATTATAAATCGGTTTTAAAAATTTCGTATCTGATTTTTTTTTTTATATAATTGCTATCTTCAAGTTTCACATATAAATATTACTATACTAGTTTTATTTGTACAGTTTTAATCCTATCATTTGCGTATCAAAAACGCTTGGACTTTTACTCATAATCTATGTATGTAAAAATCAAAGCATTGTGAGATTAGCACATTGATTAAAGCAAAAGCCAAACTTCTTCAAGAGTCTGTGATATAACTGTCACGCTTTAACATTGAAGTGTTTGGCTTCTCAGTATTTGTACAAATCAGCTCATGGCATGCGTATTGGAATTTAATGAATCAATATAGACACACTACTTCCCACTAGTCAATGGTTAGCGCTCACTTTTTTGTGTACTGAATACTAGACTGGATTCCCATTGAAAGACCATTGAATATACAGACATAGTAGTAATCATTCATGAACGATGAACATGTCATTAATAACAAAGCATTAGATACATCTCATATCAAGTTTACCAGCCTAACCGATTCGTGGAAACAATTACACTATACGCATAACAGAAGTCTACATTTTTGTAGAAAACATTATTCGCAGAGCAAGGAATACAATTGCTGAACATGTATTTGTGTTTAATTGCCTGTAGGTGTATACTTACATTTCATACCAGGAGTTATGTTGCTTTATATACCTGCACGTGTAACACTGGGATTTAAGCAACATTAATTAATTTTCATATGAATCTTTATAGAAAAATGTATCATAAAACTTGTCTGGATTTATCTTTAAGCAATGATAGGTATTTACGTCACGAATTATTTCATTGCTTATTTCATCTTCTATAGAGATGGCTAAACTTTGAAAAAAAAATCCCAATGAAAAAGGAATAAAATAAATCAAGATTTTCATCAGTAACGTTTATTGTTATAACGAAATTGATAAAAGTTTTTTTATTGATAAAAGTGTCGGATCCCGCTTCAAGCTTCCCATTATAATCTATTCATTAATAATTAAAACCTAATCCCTCTTTTGTTGAAAAAAATCACAATTAATAAAATGTATAGTTACCCTAATCTGCGTAGTCAGTTTTACCATTTACAACACTCCACAACACACGTAGATCATAAGACAATAAAATAACAACTTTCGAAACTAGTACTAAGATATTGGGAAATCTTAACACCGTTGTTGAAAACATGATAAGCAATTGTATTCCTGGTTTATTAAAAGGACATAGTCATTTTAGTTGTTTAATAGTTCATTTAGAACTGAAAGATTATATTGGTTAATCTCTGAGGTAGGTATAAAATTTTGCAAACATAAACACTTCTAAATCTAAGTGCGGATTAATTGGAACTGCTCTCATACTGTCTACACTAAATCAAATTTTATATAGATATTCAGATCGTATTTATTAAAAATTTCTATAAACTCTTTTTATCTAGTGTTTCTAATGGATTACATTTTTATTGTAGGTCGACGTAGTTAATACACGTTAACATTAGATCTAATGTTGTTTCTGAAGCTAAAGTTCATTATGTCCTTTATTAAGTAGTATAGAAACTATTTAAGTGCAGTGAGTTGAGAGGGTTATCCACAAATCTCACCTATAACCTTGCAAGTGTTCTAGATGCTGTAATCATCGGAAGGAGCACCCTACAAAACACAAATCTCCTTCATCTAGTCAATTAGGAGAAAAGACACTACTAATTAATCCTTATAAATTAAAGATATTGTATTTAGAAATTTATAATGAAATTGGTGAAGGGAAAAGACGCACCCGGACCGTTATTTGTCTCTACCTATAAAAACATTTCAATATACATTAGTTTTAATAAAGAGTCAAATTAAATATAATCAAGTAATGTACTTCGTAAATTAATTATGATTGCATTTTACTTTGATATCTTTTGTAATATATTTTGATCGTTCATTAAATCATTAAAAATTGTTTGCTCAAAATTCGTGTTCTTTTTTGTTTTTGTATTTCCATGAATATTTATAAAGTAATTGCCTCATTAAAGTACTTCATTTTAATCCATTTTAATTGAATGATATTAAAAACAAAAAAGCAGCTTGTTTCCATATATAAGCTGTTACATTTATCTTGTAATTCTTATTACCCTAATAGCCATTGATATTGGTTGTAATGGTGCGGTAGTTACCATAGAGTAAATCCAATACCTTGTTGAAACTTTTTATCCTTTCAAAAAGGACTTCTTTGTAAGCGATAGAAATATTTTCTGTGAAACAACTTTCGTTTATAATCACCCTAAACATTTAATTTTAAAATTCCTCAAACGTCTGAAATTGTAGAGTTTCGTTATAAATTTTAGTATTAATAATACTTGTACGACTACTTGTTCTTAGACAAAAATAAATTCTACATAAACAAACATTTTTATTACTACTAATATGTATAATAGTTTCGGCAGTTTATCATTGCCTTCATCAGATACATTACGATTTCGTATTTTTATTTAAGTTATACGTAGCTCCTGCACTTTAGTTCCAACGATTTCACTATATTGCATATGATTTCCCCGAGTTACTCATATTGACACAAGATAAAGATACAGTAGGTTCGTATCCTCCGAAAGAGAAAGCTCTTTGTTGCGAAATTTTCTGGCGTAACTTTCAATAGTTCAATAGTTACAGCACGATATATATTAAAACATTTACCACTTTTAGATTTCCAAAGTATGGTATACAAAAATCTGAGAACATGTAAAGAACTGGTATTTCAGTCGTTTGTTGATAGGTATCAGCATCAAGACCATAAATGAAAATGACGATCAGTTAATCAAGTATATCTATCTACGATCGATTAAAATAGTCCATATATATATATATATATATATATATATATATATATATATATATATATATATATATATAACGTTTATCATGGCGTTCGAGAAGTTTTTGTATGCCCATGTCGTAGAAATCACCCTCCTCTGACCGAAGCCAGTATTCAACCGTTGATCGGGGGAAACTGCTTCAGGTAGTGGAAAAGATGATGATCGCTCGGTGCAAGGTCAAGGTTTTAGAATGCGTGGTTCAATAGCTCCAATTCAAAGGATCTTATTAGCTCTTTAAGTTTGAGCACCAGAATGAATGCTCGATTTGACGAGACATTTCATCTGTCCGCACTGAACCAAATACACTGGCCCTATAACAGTAACTGGTATCGCCTCATGTCCAAGGGATACTGGGAAACAGCATGCGTGTGCAATTTGACAGAAACAATAAACATAGCCAATACCAGCAGTGAAAATAACGGTTGAATATTGACTTTGGTCACAAACAGGTGATTTCTACGACGTTGGCGTACACAAAAGCTTTGAACACTATGATAAACGTTTATACAAACATGATAACTATGTAGAACATAGCTGAATGTGTAGAGGTAACAACTAAAAATGTATGGTGCTATGTTTGCTAGATTGTTTCTATTGATAATCGGACTTAGTTTAAAAGTTGACCCTTGTATATGTACGTATGTGTATGTATTCTGAAATGCGAGAATAATATCATCTCGAACTTATTCCTATATTTCAACAGGGGATGGTAGCAATCTACTTTCACTTCCAGGTCCAATGTTGATTTTCATACAGCGAACAAAAGTAGTAGGTGACAAATATTATATATACACAGGGTTTAACATAAATACTTGACCAAAAGTAACGAGGTGATTGAGAACATCCAAATAAGAAAATTTTTCCTATAAACATGGGTCCGATGCTGCTTCGGTTCCAAAGTGCAAGGTGTTCAAATATCGACTCCCTCCAATGACTCTCTATGAGAAAGTGAATTGAAATGTTCAATATTACAGGAATAATACAATCAAGAGGATTTATGCCTGTGCAAATACTTTTTCACTAACATAGAGAATGGACTTAATCAATATTTGAGGTCATTGGGTTGTCAGTGTATTCAGTCTTGTACAAAGTGTTACGTTTCTAAATAGCACTAGATTACACATGTTATCATATGATTGCAAACGTTCCTAAACATGGGGCTTATTCCGCTTCGTTTTCGAAAGACAATGCGTCCAAGCGTGAAGTCAATTAATGGCGCACAATAGTAAACAACGGTTCATAGATCAAAAATCTTGTATGAAAATATTATTGTGTCGTTACAAATGAATGCACGTGAGAATAACTTTCGTATGAAACCACAAAGTAATCAAATGTAAAAGCCACAAAGTAATGTTATTATGTAAGAATGTTGACCACTTTGTATAAAGGCCAAACTATATTTGCTAGGGATCATCCTTGAAGTGAGAAACACACCAGAAAACCGTTTTGTGGATAAGTAGAAACGACTCGAATCCCCAACTCCACTCCAGTGTTTATTTGATGTCAATGAACATAATCAAAGAGGTCATTGTGTGCAGTCTAACACTTTTGTTAGCTTATGTACCTGAAGTAGCCATACAATAATTCAACTCGAACCCAGTCGTGGATGCCTCTACACAGTACCTAGTCGTGACTTAAAGACAATACACTCCATGGGGTACAAGAAGAATCAGCAGGAAGAGAAACAATTGTGCTTTTGTTTTCGTGATCCTGATAGTTCTGAAGGCAAATAACATCAGATAAGCTGCACGCGTTAGGTCAACAAACTGTTACTGCTACTCGTGCAATTCGCTTGGTGCATCGTCAACTGAGTGTTGTTGGTTTACGCCAGGTCACGTGGATGTAATTACATTTAATTATTACTGTGTGTATTCCAACGATGGATGGGTATCATAAACATTAAATACCTACTCTTTAGGTGAAAGGAAAGATTTGGTATTTATCGCAATAGGAGCTATTTAAATTACGTGCAGAAATATTTAAGTAAACAAATATTTTATGTGTGCAACAACAATAACAAAACGTGAAACAGTGGCAGTAAAAAGGAGGAGAGTCGATTTGTTGTTCTACTTTCAAAGCAAGTCCTTTACTTTCAAGGCAAGTCTTTTAGCAAAAGTGATATTTGGAAATTCCAGGCACTAGCTATACATTAACTTTTGTTTACTAACCATAGATTTGTGTGTAACACTACGACGTATTCCAATAGGGAGATCGCAGTTATGCACTTTATCTATGAAATGGCAAACGGGAATAGCAAAAGAGCTCAGCATCTGTATCGGTGATACATATCCCAACCGTCCAGACATTTGGATGTTTCAGTCCATTCATCGTCGCCTCAGAGACCATGGAACGTTTCTCCCATCCACTGATGACAGGAGGAGACCCAGAAACAAGAAGTACTCCAGCGATGAAAGAGGCAGTGTTACGTAGTGTGGAAGCAAATCCCTCTGTAAGTACAAGGTAATTAGCTGACATACATCGTGTTGATCACATAGCGGTATGAAGACTATTCCAAAGTCACATGTTGTATCCGTCCCATATGCAACGGGTACATGCCTTATCACCTGCAGATTAGAAGTACGACGGACTTTCTATCAATGGCTTCTGCAATTTTGTGTGAATCCTGATTTCATTGCAATTGTAATGCTTACATAAGAGGCAACGTTTACAAGAACTGCGATTTTTAATTTTCATAATCAGCACGTTTGGGCTGAAGAAAATCTCCATCGTACTTTTCAAGCACGACACCAGCTGCAATTCATTATCAATGTTTGTGCCGGTATTGTTGATGATGCTTACTGAGGCCTTTCATGCTTCCACCTCGTCTCACAGGATCGACATACCTTGCATTTTTTGAGGAGGATTTATCCAATCTGTTGGACGGGGTACCACTAGCTATACGAAAGCAAATACCCTTCAGGCATGACGGAGTTCAAGCACATTTTAACCAGGATGTTTGTCTCTTTCATACTCGTGCCTTGCATGATCGTTATATAGGGCACGATGGACCTATCGACTGGTTTCCACGTAGCCCAGACTTGATCCGCTAGATTTCTATTCGTGAGGACATTTGAAATCAATTGTGTATGCTACCCTAGTGCTACACGTGGAAACGTTTCGTAGTCGTTGTGAAACAATCCGAAATATTGGAGGAATACACCACGCATCAAGTAATCAATAAAACAAAGTGTGGAAGCTGTATACGTGCTGAAGGTAGCCATTTCGAACATTTCTTGTAATCCATTTCGTCACTATCTTTACGAGCACTGTCTTCTGAAGTTTATGTGTGGTATATACAAAAGCTGTGTCCTCCATCGAATACTTTTCTCAATTACTTATCTTTGGAAACATGCAATAGTTGTGATCTATGATCCGTTGTTTACTATTTTGAGCTGTTAATTGACTTCACACTTGGATGCATTGTCTTTCGAAAAGGAAGCGGAACATTCGCCATGTTTAGGAACCTTTCGATGTCAGCAATCATATGCTAACGTGTGGATGTCTCGTGCTATTTGAAAACATAATAGTTTGTACTAGGTTGGCAACACTGGCAACCAATAACTCCAATGTTCATTAGTTTCATTGTCTATGTTAGTGCAAATGTATTTGCACATGCATAATCCCTCTTAATTGCATTATTCCTGTAATATTGAACATTTCCATTCACTTCCCCATAGTGAACTCCGTGAGGGACTCTACATTTGAACACCCTGTATTTCGGAACCAAAGTGACATCGGGTCCATATTTATAGGTAAACTTTTATTTATTTGGACGTAGGCAATCTCCTCGTCACTTTTGCCATGCATTTGTTAAACCCTATATAAAAACTAGTACGACTTTCGGTTCCAATATTCACTCCTATATGAGCTGCCTGATACAAAATAAACTCAGTAAATTTTCTAGAGAAATTCATCATAATGGAAACAGTGGCAACTTAACACAAACTGCTGTCAAAAACAAATTATTGCATATACAAATTGTTACCTTTTATTATCTCATATACACGTAAAATAGGAAAACGAATAGTAGAAATAATAATTAAACTACGATACTATTATTATTTGAGTTGTCTAAAACCTAAGTGCACGATTTATACTCTGCTGGTTTCTGAGTTGAAGTATAAATTCATTTGCGTCTCGTGTATTTTCCACCGAAACTTATGTCACAACAAATTAAGTGTTGAAATTGACAACTTAGCCGTGTGAAGTCATATCCCAAGAACTGCATTGATTGGTCAGATTTATCCTTTGATTGTAACCGGAACTAATAGAACTACAAATTCTAGTCCCATTATTGATTGTATGGTTGAATTGGATAACTTGGAATCCAATCATAGTTTTACGATATGTAACGAAATTCACTTGTTTAAACCTATAACTTTTGAAGAAACCACACGCACACATTCAAATAAGTAAATAATTAAACAGAAAATGGATAAAGAATAACTGATAAACATGTATAATGAGTTTTTAATTATACAGGAAGACATTTTGTCAAAGGAAATGTAGGAATTTTTCTTCATAATCTTGTAAACAGAACTAAATTAGTCGTATCATGTCCTGTGATGTTTTGTGAAGTGTATCAATATTATTGGTATTAGCTTCATTCCTGATGGAACTGCACAGTCCATTCATTGTTCTTAGAATACTTTAATTTGACAGATGGAGCTACGTGTTGCTACAAATCCAATATCTCTGGTTCTTACAGCTTGTCTAGTGGCTAACGTAAACACGCCTTTGGTTTATGTTGCGTCGAGTTCGTTTTTTGTTGAGAGAGCCTTGAAATGTGAATGCATTACAGTGGTTTGGTTTCCATCGTAAGTTGTTGATCCGTGCCTCATGTAGTCACCTTGATAAAACGATACCAAACTACAGTCCAAGCAATATTAAGCTCTGGGACGGACGAGAATCATATTAGAGAGGGGCCATTTTATATGTTACAAACATATTTGACGTTGTTTAATGCTTTATAATATATATCAGTTTATCTTTCGATTTAGAACTAGTATCACAAAATATTAATATGAAAACAGAGGATTAACGATTAATGTTTTCGGACATTTTAAAAAGGAACATTTTCATGCTAACCTATATTGTCGATATCATTTTTAATAGTAATCACGTACAATACTGGAATTGGAGGTTTAATTTATTTATGTAAAGAATTTAAATATCTTTTTTAAACAAAAAATCTCTCATTTTTAAAAGCACAAATATTAATCACATTAGTACACAACCGTAAATCTAACCTAAATTCAATTTCATTACAAGGATAAGTAATTAAAACGCTTTGAGTAATAGTTTAAGTTCCTTTCCTCATTTCAAATCTTACTTCAAAGATTAAAGATTGCTTTCAAATTACATGGATATGTGAAAATCAAAAATATAACCAAATATTTATACCATCATGTGACTAGCAACAGGGCATGAATTTCATTAACATTACTTTTGTGATTGTTTCGAACAAAAAAGAAATAATAATAATAATAATAATAATAATAATAATAATAATAATAATAATAATAATAATAATAATAATAATAATAATAATAATAATGTTAAATAATAACTTATAAAATACATATGTGTTCACAATTATGGTAACACATTATTATTCAAATTTGGTTCTCTTAGTTCTCTAGTAAGTAGCGTTTAATTTTATATACAAGAGGGTGATGATTCGTCTGCAACAGGGCATATAAGCAAGAATTTAGTTCAGAAGAAATCCAAAGCTTTAGGAAGAAAAATTCAATATGAAGATAAATTACATTACAAATTGTAAAATCATCCATAAAATTGGATTACATTTATTGAAAAGTCGGGATTTTGGGGAAAGAAGGAGAGTCTGGTCCAGCAGAATTCACCCACTTGTAATTCATATCGCCAATAATAGGTTGGACTGCCTCATGTAAATACTCCAAAAAAGTTTTTCGATGGGAAAGGGCAAGCATTCTGTCACTCTGGATTTCACAAGTAATTTGTACTACTCTTACCATTTAGTTTAAATGGCTAAGGAAAAGTTAAGAATTACACGATTAAACATTGATTCTTCAGCAAAAGGTTAAGTGCTTTCATACTACCGCTTTATGTGAGCTCAGTGGCGACAGAAAACATTAAGTAAAGTCGGTAGGTTGTTCACCTGTTAGATTAATATACAGCAGTGGCGTATTTACGATTTTGTTTCGAGAGGGCTAACTTTATTCCTGAAAATTCTGCAAGATATTTAATTTAATTTAAAGCAGTAAATAAAATTTCGAGGAGGGTCTTAAGCTCGGAAGCTCCTCTTAAATATGCCACTGCGTATAGGACAGTTTATTCATAAAACTTTTCCTGCAACTTTTATGGAAAACAGCTCCGGAAGTTGGGCGAATCTGGTAATTGTGTTTGTTTTCGTAGATCCTTGGGACTGAAAAACTGAATTTGGAGGACTAAAAATATTGGTCAAATATGTACAAATATTAAATGTTATTCAATATTTTTCTTAGTTCATTATCCCAACGGGTTTTAAGACCCGAAGAATCACAGAACAGGCTATTTATTCACGTGATTGTGTAAGAACACTTCCTTCGGAGAATATTTTCTTATGTCAATAAAAAAGGATTTTTACTGAACATAAAATCAAATATTTATTATTATTATTATTATTATTATTATTATTATTATTATTATTATTATTATTATTATTATTATTATTATTATTATTATTATTATTATTATTATTATTAACATAAAGTTACTAAGCTCTTATTTTCTAGTATTCCGAGCTGGAATTCGTAAATTCTTTTTGTAAGTAGTATTTAAACTGTCTCAGCACCAAAAATCTTGATTCTCTAACGAGAACTAAACCCAGAAACATGCGTACCATGTACGAAAATTGTTTTAATAGCTCTGTTAACAAGGCTTATATGTTTGAGACGGAGCAGGAATTTGTCTGTGTCTCCCTTAACCAAATCCCCGTTACGGGCCTGCTTTTGAGTAGGGATATAATGCTAAAGTTTTAGTGGATATACACAAGAAAGTTTTCAAAAATATAACCCATTCCCATGGTCGTATACGCTCGTTCTTTTGTGAATTTAAGGCGATTTACGGTGGACTGTAAAAATACTTGGTAGGTATATGGCCTATTACATCTCTGCCCTTGTGTAGGGACTACAACCAATTACCATCTTAGGATCTTTACTTTTCTGTATATACGTTTAAATGATAACTGTCTTGAACCACTATCTATACACAGCATAATGAATAAAGTTTTTAAAAAATACTATAAAGTAGAGAGAACAACAGTAGTGTGAAACTGAATCGATGTAAACTCAGTTGATTATTATAGCAACCCAGAGACAGCATCTGAATTATGATTACCCAAGTGATGCTAAAAGGCTGTATTACCATCAAATATTCACATCATGTAAAGAACTGGGAATCACTCTGGACAATAAACTTGCTTAGAAACTTAATATATGACATTGTAGGATCATGTCTTATATAGTCTGTGTTGAAAAAGGTCTCTGAAAGATAATATTACAATCAAATATTCATACCATGTTAAAAAAAGAAAGAGAAATTACTATTACCAATAGAACTTAAAATTTGGGATCAAGATGGCCGCCAGACATAAATAGGCCTATATGAGCGTGAAGCTCACTTATTCACTTTTAATATGTAAACAATTTGACCTTTAGACAACAATCTTTGAGATATAGTATATAACGTAACTATGTCCGGCGCCTTTTCCCCACACTATTTTTACAAGAATTAATTTACAACAATCTTATTCAGAACAGGTTAATTGTCCACGTGGACTTCCATCTTTATACTGATATATTTATGCCACTTGTAGCTTGAAACAATCTTACTGAAGAAGACGACTGGGCTTTCTGGCTGCGACTATATTACATAATCACCTGCAAAGGTCGATAAATAGAATAGAATTGAAATTTAACTGTGACACCGTAGGTCCACGTTTCATAAACAACCAGCACAAAAAATTACGAAGTGTGTACTTTATTGGGAGAGTACAACGTTCAAGCCCAGTTTGATCCATTCCCTGAGCAGCTTGAACTTCAGAGCAATCAATGTGGGGGAATGTTATGTCTCCTCTTGCCAGTCCGTTCCAATATACCCAAATATTCTGGATAACGTTCAAATCAGGCGAATTCGCAGTCCAGGTGGGAAGTGGGATGTCCAAGTGAACCATTACAGGTATAAACCTGGCACGATGAACAGAGCTGTTATCGTATTGATACTAGGACTCTGTGATTTGACTATCTCGCAAAACTAGACAAATGGCAACACCTCAGTATCCAGAATGGATACGTAAGCCACAGCCTCCATGCAGTTAAGCACCTCTGTCAAGGAACCCACAGCAGAACTTGAAATATACCCCACTTCATGACACTGCCACTCCCTTCTGCAGAGCCTATTGCTTACACTCAGTTTTGTAGGTTTCTCTGACCCGGCGTATCACCCTAAAGCGGCCGTCGTCATTGAAATAGAGGCAGAACCTGGATTCATCTGACCAGAACATGCGTCGCCACTCGTCTTTACTCTAGTGGTGGTGTTCCCTCGCCCACGACTAGGGATTATTCTTCCGCCTGGCAGTCAGTCTTGGGCGTATCCTGCCAATACGACTGAATATGCCTAAAACATGCAGTTGTAGTTGTAGAGTTCGCTTAGTCCTGACGACCAGGTCCTGCATAGAACTCCTCCAGCAGTTTTTGCCGGATTTGCAACCGTTTAGAGGTCGCTAAACTTCCCAGATGTCTATGGTCGCTATCGGATATAGTGGGTTTCCTGCCACTAATGCTCCGAGAGGATTGGTTTCTTACAGACGTCCTCCACTCGGTATGGACAGTATTAAGCGTGAATTTGGACACGTCAACGAATTGTGCCATCTCCCGCAGGGTATGTTTACGTTCACGCCCGAAGACAGTGTCTCCCTTTTGCCACTAGGTCACATACCTTCTTCAGCCCTTGTTTCAACCAATAATGAAAAGATGCCGCATCAGCATGCACGTTTTACTAGCCACAAACTGTCACAAATAACACACAATACTCACATTCATGGTATCTACAAGCATATTGCTATATCAGGCCACTTTTCACAACTCTCCTTGAATGCCCATACTTTGTAATATTTTGTCCGGGATGCTTATATCCGTGCTGTAAAGGGATGCTAAACTTCACCAAATAACGACGTATACTTGTTTTATTTCCCATTATAGCCCAAAAGTTTCATGACTATCACAAGCACCACCGCCAAAAAGTATAGTATTGAATACTGTATTTTGATTTTTTTGGTGTGTTTTCTAAGCTTTATTCATACTATGTACAAATAGTTCTTGCAAAATACGTGGATTAACCCTTACAACTACTGTTTAATACCACTGTTGCAGCCAACTAATTATTATCATTCAGCTTCAATTGTTATTGTCACCTGTGAACGGAGCTCAACCACAACGTGTTAAACTAGTTTTTATTTACTAGTAATTTCAACAAATATAACAGTATTTATATTTACATAAGTACAAATTTATTTACATATAATACAAATATTTACAAGTATTATACTAACACATATGTACATTATTTACAAATATTACAGATAATATATATTATTTACAAATATTGCAAATAATTACTTATATACATTATTTACAAGTATTCCACAATAATGAAAGAAAACGTTAGTCCGTTGCCATAGAAACCGCCGTTTCCAGGGCAACAGATAATGTCACGGTTAGCCAATATTGAAAGAAAAAAAAATAAACGAAGATAAAAGAGCTAATGTAGAGGAGTCGCTACAATTTAATTCTCTTTTACGAGGACGATTTACGAAACATCATCTACTAACTGAAATCATGATTATTCTCCAATAAAGTAACTTCCAATAAACTTTCTTGCTATCGTTAATTACTCCATATCGGACTCACGAAGAAAACTCATCTAAACAACTTATTGACCGTGCCAATAGCGACTACTCGCAATCATGACTCCGTTTTCTTTCATTTAGAAATAGAAAAGAAAGAGAAAAAAAGTAGAAGGGTAAAAGAAGGAGGTAGGAAAAGAAGAAAGAAAAGAAATAGGGTATTTTAATAAGAAACAGATTACTGGATAATTCCGGAAATATAGTAAAAGGTCGGGAAAGTCGTCGAAAGATGAATCATTCTAAATGTTATTAACGACTAATCAATTTTGGAATGCTTCGAAATAGACACATGTTCCCTCATACCACCCAGACCTAGCTCCAGGCACCACGATCATGGGGTCGCCCAGACCTAGACCTGGGAATGAGAAAAGTGAAATCATTCTTTGTACTGTTATTCCAACCGGTGATTGATAACCATCCAGTATCTGAACTCTGTTCTCTAGGATCGACCACACATGAATTAGCCAAGGAAAAAGAAAAAAAAACTTATTAACTCAATATAAATTTATGTATCGTATCAATAAGAGGTTCGACTTCCTAGAAGAAAGATGTCGTATTTAGGCTTATCCTGCTATTTTTGCTTCACTCCTAGAGCCGATTTAAACCATTAGTAGCGGTCCTTCATGACCTAGGTTATTTACCTTAACACATATATTAAAACATGACACATATGTTGCAGCTGTTAATATGACAAATGACATCACTAAAATTACTTAAGTTAAATCTATCATGCATTCACTCGCTCACTCACTCAGGACAGTGTATATATGGTTAAAGGAAACCAACTAACTACAAAGATACAAATAATTTATTACATCCATAGTGAAAAGAAAAGACAAACAAATAATTATGAAGAAAATATTAAAAGCACAAGTTCTTGGTTATATATCAATAGAATACAAAGAGTTATATTTTAGTAAATTTTTATATATTCAATCATATTGACAAATGAAAAAGAAAGAAAAAAAATAATTACATATATTGTATCTTAGGCATGCTAAATCAAAATTATGATTTGCGACATACGCAAAGGAGACACTTATTTCACTTTAAAAAAAAATTGGACAAAGCGGAAAGAAAAAAAAACCTTTTGGTGGATTAGAACTTATATGAGTCTCTACCTCACATTGGGTAATAAAATATTAATGATTTTGAGCGTTCAAATCACAGATCACGCACTACTCATAGTGTCCAAAACATTTCGCTCCATTTAACTTAGTTTGTGTTTATATATATCTCTCTATATGTATATATATATATCTATTGGTTTACAAAACCATTCGTCGTCTATACTTGGGTTATAACTTTTAACAGTTTATATCTGCAATCGCACACTGCGACGCTTTATACCCACCCAGGGATTTCGAAAAATCACTATCGCTAGAGGATGTTTCTCCTCTTAGACGGTCCATTTCCAAACTTATTAATTGAATAGTTTTAAGTTATTTATGCAACACTGGGACACGTCATGAGGCCTTTCCTTAGGATCACTTTCGTATATATTTATACATGGTTCGGATTTTAAAAAAAAATGATCTTCCACAGGTGTACGGAGTATGATGGTTCAAATTGAGGATAAAAAAAAACTGGTCAAGTCACAGGATACATATGACGGTGAGAAGGATTCAAGGTGCACTTTCCACAATGGTTTTTGGTTGGTAGATCAGGGATAATATTCGTTATGATGTGGGTTACGTTTAGACCTGCCGTTACTTTCCAATACATGCCATTACAGAATTACATAAGGTACCATTTACATTTATTCAAAAGAAAAGGAAAATTACTTAAGTGCACGGCGGTATTCTTAACAAAATCTACATTCTTACATTCGTCGGAGAACTTACTAGTAAACTATAGCAACCAATACACGTTTAGGGGGGACAGACACGAGCGCTCTTACATATATTCATAATACATTTAATATCATACTTTTACTTTAAAATCATATTCACATACTAATTACATATACATCTCGACGTATTCATTTCTCTATATATATATTTATATTCAATAAATGCGCACACATTTAAATTAATCACCCCAATAATAATATTTTTACAAGGTTGCAAACATTGTCCAAAAACAAATGACTTCCGACATTACATATGAAAAAAAGAAAATTGATTTTTTACTTGATACCGCGCATCTATAAATTTTTCACTTTTATATATTCAATTCGTGCTTAAATAATGAAAAATAAAACTTTGTGAGGCAGGCACGTAACACAGAGCATTTCTAAAGATATAACTAGATAAACCAAAGTACAATTTCTGGGCCCAGGTTAACTACAAGGTAATTGAAAACCAAAACAGAAAGGAAAGTGACCAATGGATCAAAAAAAAAAAAAACTTAAGAGGAACGACGGTGAAAGAACGTAATCGAAGTGTCGTCAAATACTAAGTCTTTGTTCATTTCAGCGATAGGTCAAAATGTGATGGAGGACCCAATCAGTATCTACTTTATCCATGAATCGTGTCTTGCAACGTCTCAGCTGGTAATTTCAGATCAGAGTTGTACGTTAAATAAATCGTAAGTAACAAGTTCAAAATCGGGGGGGGGAGGTTGAAATTAAAAAAAAAACTTGAAGAAATGAAGACAGAGAGAGAGATAGAGAAGAAGGAAGACGAAGAATAGGGGCGCCAAAGACTTAAGTGAGAAATAACTAACGCTACAAAGATAGAAGTCGAATTTCGCTCTCAACAAAATCCATAGCCAAAATATTCTTAACATGCCAAAAGGGTGGTCTACTCAAATACGTAGACTCAAGGGGCGCCCTGCTGCCAAGGATGCAAGTTCTGTGTCCATCAGATCCCAATCCCACAAGAGTTTGCTTGTAAGATTGAAATCCGATCCCCGTATCCGGCCCAGACCAGCAGGATAAAAGGAGAGGGGGAAAGGGACCAGGTAACTGCGTCCCCAATTTTGAAATCTCTAAGTAAAAAAAAAATATTCGACCCCTTAGAAAACTAAGAAGGTTCGAGGACAGTAATGAAACTAGAATAGAAGTATTATCTAAGATATCCCTAACTAATGATTTGCCGAAATAAAAAAAAAATTAAATAAACTGAATTTTGGATCGGTGATTTCTATTGCCAAACCTCACCGATAGCTACCCTGCGCAGACACGCCACGGTCTGGGATGTCGTTAATTTCCCTCGTCTAATTAAACTAAGAAAAGAAATGAAAATACTTAAAGGGACTAGGGGTCGACATCCGGGTACGCGAAAATAAATTTCAATAACTAATTGTTTTGATTCTGTAACCCTATCAGAGCTGTCGCCTCCATGAACATTGTAAGCTAGCCTGAGTAGGTAACGTGAAGGAAAAAAAAATCTCACGGAGCAGGATATTCTAATTTAAAAACCCGACCAGAAAATATAATTCACTACAGCCCTGTTGTATAACTGCTACTGTCTTTTCATAATTTATTATTCAATATGTCTAGTCAACGATTATATGATGCTACCCCTTCTATCAGATGGTATTACTATGGTTGATTATTATTATAACACATAAAACTACAAAGTATTACCATAGTCCGACTATATATTGCCCTCCGGTCCGCGTGATATCATGGTGCAGGGGTCAGAACCTGAGATGTTTGTAGTTACACGTATCTATTCAATATCTATATATCAACACACGGCGAAGTATTCACTGGGCTACTATATCTTTAACTATATGGGTGTCCTATATTCTATATTCATTTACTATAATATTCATATACTTATTATATTCATATTCGCATTAATATTCATTTGCCACGACGCTATATTCTACAAACACCCTGTTTCCTCTATCTACGCCCAGCCTATATACGCATTTCATCCTAACACTTTAAAATCTATAGCCACTACAAACATTTCCCATTCCGATCACCGCACGACAACCTCACTCGAACTCAAGACTCTTTCATCCCACACACAATACTATGTAATACTCGGTAGCTTTATTAAGAAGAAAGAAAAAAAATCCTACGTATATTCACTGAAAATAGAATTATCTGCGATAATGTTTAATGTTTATAAAATTCTGCAGCAACAATGGACTTCTGCAGCCACGAAGAAAAATGAACATCTAATATAATTTCAAAGCGAAGAACTAGCATCATATCGCCCGACTTCTGTTAAAAATTTACGTATTGTTTACTAGCAGCGTTCACCCCGCTTCGCTGCGGTCACCCCGGAACGCAATAAACGTTGTTACTTAGATAATTTTTACTTTTTCGCTTTCAAGTGATATGATAAAAACCATAGAAGATTGCATTAAATGTTAACATTATATCGCCTGTCATTTATGTTAACCCGCCCCGCTTCGCTGCGGTCACCCCGGAACGCAATAAACTTTGTTACTTAGATAATTTTTACTTTTTCGCTTTCAAGTGATTGCAATAAATGTTAACATTATAGCGCCTGTCATTTATGTTAACCCGCCGAGTGACACGGTCATGCGGGTTGCATATAAATACGTTTATTTTTACCTATGATGAATAACTAACAAAGGATTTGTACGTTATGGACACTTGAATGGTCAATTATCTCAAGACACTGGTAATTAAAAATTAAAGTGATATGATAAAAACCATCTAGGGTCCAAATCCTAATAACCCCCAAAAAATAAAAGAAATTGGTTCAGCCGTATTAGCGTGATGAGGGAACAAAGGATTTTGTACGTTCTCTTTTATATATAAGATTTATTTAAGTATTTCGATTTCTAGACTAGGCAGAGTGTTGAAATTTTCAGAATATATTAATTTTGGGGCACTTGACCTAACTGTACATTCATATGGGCTGTGAATTATACCTTCTAGGTTTTATTTCGGAAAGAAAGGCCAATTTCATGAAAACTAAATCACTAAGCACCTCGACGGAAGAATGGCGGTTAGTACTGACTTTTGACACTAGGGCTAGCGACGATATAATCAACCCTTGAACGACGGAATGTGACCTTGTACACGGAATTATTATACTATATTACGTTCACTTAATGACGGAGTAATAAAAATTTATCGCATAGTAAATACTACACTGTCCGTATTTAA
Source organism: Thermobia domestica (assembly GCF_964235325.1). Lineage (NCBI taxonomy): Eukaryota > Metazoa > Arthropoda > Insecta > Zygentoma > Lepismatidae > Thermobia > Thermobia domestica. The sequence goes on along the minus strand of NC_137465.1, from coordinate 65,724,904 downwards.
TTATCTCACACACTCTTTCATCACTTAACTACCACTACCACTGATACTACATTACAAATATACACATACTACTTAAACTACAAGACACATCATGCCAATACACACCAATTATCACTATCATTAATACATGTTGTACTGATAAATACACACAGAAAACATTCCTATTTTACCATTTTAAATCGGCTCTATGAAAGGAAAGGGGAAGAAAGGAAACAGGGCCAACTGGCCCTGTATTCACTAAATCACATTCTTGAGTGTTTAATTAATGCCCTGAGGGGACATATCGGAGTATTAGCTAACAATAGAACCCCTGCCCTGAAGGGGCAGGAACCCGGAAACAAACTACATGTTCAACTCATCCCGCTGGAAGCCGTACTCCCAATTTGGGAGTCAGATAGGAGCCCTTACTGTAAATTTACACGTACATTGTGATTACTATTCTAACTACAACAAAATTAAATACCGCCATGTATGCTAAAAAAAAAATCACTCGCTACCTACATAAACAGATTACTGAACGGACAGGTCTTACGTAACTCGAAAGGAAATAACTTTAAGGATAAAAATATTTTAAGGGGAAAACACTACTCTTCCGAAACTGTCTGTGGATATTTAAGAACCACTAGCAAACCGATGCACTTCGTGGAGCCTGTCCATCACTATCTATATCTGCACCTCCTATTTCAGCTTTTTTTAAAACCAGTTTTACTATGGAATTTAAGAGTTCATGGCTCCTCGAGACTTCCAGAGATTTTAGAGGTTAAAAAAATCCCAAATATTACCTTGTTTGTAGTTTCTCTCACTCCTTTCGACTTTTAAGTTAGACGAACAAAAACCAGTGTCTTCAGTAGCACTTTCCGGCGTGGAATGGAATAATTGCGCCCTAATATCATAGCGTGGGTTTATCAGCCAATCAAAACTAAGCATTTTGGCGGTGGGGCTTTGAAACGAATAAAATTTGGTAAAATCTGGATTAAACTAGTTTTTAGAAGGACCTAGGTATCTAAAAGAGAGGTGAAGGGTGGTCCTAAAAATTCTGTCGAATTTTAGATTGGTTATTTGATCTGGAAAGTTCCGTCCAATAGTGGATCTATATTTTCGGATAGCACTGACACCGTAAGAATTGTAATAATCCATTTACATATCCATATACAAGACTTATAACTAATTTAATATATAAATAAAGATATTGATTCCCAAAACTATAATTCCCAATAATTTTTTTTTTACAGTTTTCCATGTTAATTTGAAATAGAATAATGAACAATATTACGAATTATATGAACAGCCAGAAATTTTTTGTTAAACGTCAGGTACAGTCGGTGCAAAAAATTTCGGGCACCCTCCTATTAAGAACATAATATCATTAGACTGTAATGGCATATTACAGTTCCCCGGCGTCGTTAAAAAAATTTTGTTTGAATAACAAAATTTTGTTAAATAGAATTAACATGTATTAATACTAATAAACTAACTACTCACTCATACACTCATACACTCAAATGAGACAGTGTAACATTCACTTTGGGTATTGAGATAGAAGTTCCCGTTTTTTTGTCCTCAGTACAGTTGAAAAGCTTAAGATTTTGGAAATTGTGAGTTCACCTTTTAGGTAGCAGGAAAACACGAGGTAACCAGTTCGCAATGTTCCCATCAAACGTGGGAAAACGTTCGATGTCCCTCAGCGAAACCTTGGAACCCATACTAACATAAACAGGGGAATAGTTACTGGGAATTAACATATTATCCTGCACAATCGGAGTCGTCATCGGATTTACCACCGACGACGTAGTAGCGGTGTTATAATTACCCATGTAAGTGAAAGGGATTCTGTTGGTCGTATTGAGTATGTTGGGCTCCATCCCCGGACGAATCGCACCCATGAACAACGACTCAGAATGGCACCCATCTCCTCTTCCCGGCAACACGCTATGCGATTGTATACCTCCATGTAAGGAGGGAGCACTCACGCTAGTGACCGTAGTCGTCACAACACTCGACTGATTCGGCACACTATTAGAATTGAACCACGACTTTGGTTCTGACCGATGCATGGGGTAGTGCGTCGCAATATCCCGTGCATCAACCGACATTAAATTTTCTTTTCCTGCGCTACATGTAGTTGTTATCGCAGGTAATATTTCTGAGAAATCGCTACCGGGGAAAGGATAGGTTACCTCTGGTTTTCCGCAACTAGGTTTCGTTATTTCTCTTTGAATATTTGCTATTTCGTTCTGAATTTTCGAAATTTTTTGGTCAGTCATTTCCAGTTTGGTTTCTAATGATAAATCTGACAAGGTTGACTTTAAACTATCAATTTCGGCCTGCTGTGTTTCTAATTTATTGTTAATCTTGTGCAATTTGGTATCTATTTGTTCGATTTCAGAATTTACATTATCTAATTTACCCTCAGTCTCCTGCTGAAGTTGCTTTAGGGACTGTTGAGCCTCGCATCTGACCAAATCAATTTCAGTAGACGTTTGCTCCCTCAATTTGTTTATTGAGGAAGCAAAGTCTACACATATATTGTCTATTTTGTGAGTTAATACTTCGAATCGAGATTCGGTTTCTCGGTTCGAGGCATCTATTTTTTCATTCATTTCCCGGCTATTCTTATTCATTTCGCGTCTCATTTCCAGGCTATTATTATCTATTTTTTCATTTATTTCGCGTTTCATTTCCTGTAGCATTTGTTGCAATGAAAGGAGGAGAGCGTCATTATTAGACGACCCAGTCTTCCTTTGCTTTTCTTTGGGTTTATCACCAATTGGATCCCCATCTCTTTCATCATCATCGAGGTCAGATATCTCCACTGGAGATATTTGGCCTCGGTTCTTCGGGGTACTATACCCTCGCTCACCATCCGAATCGGGATGTTCATTTTCTTTTTCAGAGGATAAACTCATGGGTTGACGCGACTGGTGGAGCTTCCCCTCACATTCTTTGCAGTATTTAACTATCTCACCAGCCCGGACCTTTTCTGCGTTTTCAGCAGTATCCTCTAAATTAATACAACTGAAATGGATCCATTTCAGCCCACATTCGTGACACCTCACTAGCCTACGAGAGACGCGAGCTCTTTTCTCACTACTTTCTAAAGTACATTGCGTACATGAGACTTCCGCGTTCTCGTGTGATACTACTTCCCTATTGGTTGCCATAGTTTCCATATAAAAAGACACAATATAAACACATGCAATTATATCCTTATAAACTAACAATACTTATTAATCAAGTACTATTCATAAATTAAGGGACTCCTATCTAATTCCCTCCTTGGGTCAACTTCCAGCATTTTCAAATTTTAGAAGTCACTTTAGCAAATTCCTTCATTTCCCCCTTTCTACAGAGAGAGACAAAGATAGCAGAACAGCCAATGACTATGATTATTTAATCTCACTATAACTTTTTAATTATGCACCTTTTGTGGCCAAGTCAATATGTGCTCGATCCTAAACAGTGTTTAATAAATAATTTCAGATTCGTTACCAGGGAAAACAATTGTTTTCATGGTAACTGTCCGATGTCAACGGTCGCCAAAATTGAAAGAAAACGTAAACGAAGATAAAAGAGCTAATGTAGAGGAGTCGCTACAATTTAATTCTCTTTTACGAGGACGATTTACGAAACATCATCTACTAACTGAAATCATGATTATTCTCCAATAAAGTAACTTCCAATAAACTTTCTTGTTATCGTTAATTACTCCATATCGGACTCCCGAAGAAAACTCATCTAAACAACTTATTGACCGTGCCAATAGCGACTACTCGCAATCATGACTCCGTTTTCTTTCATTTAGAAATAGAAAAGAAAGAGAAAAAAAGTAGAAGGGTAAAAGAAGGAGGTAGGAAAAGAAGAAAGAAAAGAAATAGGGTATTTTAATAAGAAACAGATTACTGGATAATTCCGGAAATATAGTAAAAGGTCGGGAAAGTCGTCGAAAGATGAATCATTCTAAATGTTATTAACGACTAATCAATTTTGGAATGCTTCGAAATAGACACATGTTCCCTCATACCACCCAGACCTAGCTCCAGGCACCACGATCATGGGGTCGCCCAGACCTAGACCTGGGAATGAGAAAAGTGAAATCATTCTTTGTACTGTTATTCCAACCGGTGATTGATAACCATCCAGTATCTGAACTCTGTTCTCTAGGATCGACCACACATGAATTAGCCAAGGAAAAAGAAAAAAAAACTTATTAACTCAATATAAATTTATGTATCGTATCAATAAGAGGTTCGACTTCCTAGAAGAAAGATGTCGTATTTAGGCTTATCCTGCTATTTTTGCTTCACTCCTAGAGCCGATTTAAACCATTAGTAGCGGTCCTTCATGACCTAGGTTATTTACCTTAACACATATATTAAAACATGACACATATGTTGCAGCTGTTAATATGACAAATGACATCACTAAAATTACTTAAGTTAAATCTATCATGCATTCACTCGCTCACTCACTCAGGACAGTGTATATATGGTTAAAGGAAACCAACTAACTACAAAGATACAAATAATTTATTACATCCATAGTGAAAAGAAAAGACAAACAAATAATTATGAAGAAAATATTAAAAGCACAAGTTCTTGGTTATATATCAATAGAATACAAAGAGTTATATTTTAGTAAATTTTTATATATTCAATCATATTGACAAATGAAAAAGAAAGAAAAAAAATAATTACATATATTGTATCTTAGGCATGCTAAATCAAAATTATGATTTGCGACATACGCAAAGGAGACACTTATTTCACTTTAAAAAAAAAATTGGACAAAGCGGAAAGAAAAAAAACCTTTTGGTGGATTAGAACTTATATGAGTCTCTACCTCACATTGGGTAATAAAATATTAATGATTTTGAGCGTTCAAATCACAGATCACGCACTACTCATAGTGTCCAAAACATTTCGCTCCATTTAACTTAGTTTGTGTTTATATATATATCTCTATATGTATATATATATATCTATTGGTTTACAAAACCATTCGTCGTCTATACTTGGGTTATAACTTTTAACAGTTTATATCTGCAATCGCACACTGCGACGCTTTATACCCATCCAGGGATTTCGAAAAATCACTATCGCTAGAGGATGTTTCTCCTCTTAGACGGTCCATTTCCAAACTTATTAATTGAATAGTTTTAAGTTATTTATGCAACACTGGGACACGTCATGAGGCCTTTCCTTAGGATCACTTTCGTATATATTTATACATGGTTCGGATTAAAAAAAAAATGATCTTCCACAGGTGTACGGAGTATGATGGTTCAAATTGAGGATAAAAAAAACTGGTCAAGTCACAGGATACATATGACGGTGAGAAGGATTCAAGGTGCACTTTCCACAATGGTTTTTGGTTGGTAGATCAGGGATAATATTCGTTATGATGTGGGTTACGTTTAGACCTGCCGTTACTTTCCAATACATGCCATTACAGAATTACATAAGGTACCATTTACATTTATTCAAAAGAAAAGGAAAATTACTTAAGTGCACGGCGGTATTCTTAACAAAATCTACATTCTTACATTCGTCGGAGAACTTACTAGTAAACTATAGCAACCAATACACGTTTAGGGGGGACAGACACGAGCGCTCTTACATATATTCATAATACATTTAATATCATACTTTTACTTTAAAATCATATTCACATACTAATTACATATACATCTCGACGTATTCATTTCTCTATATATATATTTATATTCAATAAATGCGCACACATTTAAATTAATCACCCCAATAATAATATTTTTACAAGGTTGCAAACATTGTCCAAAAACAAATGACTTCCGACATTACATATGAAAAAAAGAAAATTGATTTTTTACTTGATACCGCGCATCTATAAATTTTTCACTTTTATATATTCAATTCGTGCTTAAATAATGAAAAAAAAACTTTGTGAGGCAGGCACGTAACACAGAGCATTTCTAAAGATATAACTAGATAAACCAAAGTACAATTTCTGGGCCCAGGTTAACTACAAGGTAATTGAAAACCAAAACAGAAAGGAAAGTGACCAATGGATCAAAAAAAAAAACTTAAGAGGAACGACGGTGAAAGAACGTAATCGAAGTGTCGTCAAATACTAAGTCTTTGTTCATTTCAGCGATAGGTCAAAATGTGATGGAGGACCCAATCACTATCTACTTTATCCATGAATCGTGTCTTGCAACGTCTCAGCTGGTAATTTCAGATCAGAGTTGTACGTTAAATAAATCGTAAGTAACAAGTTCAAAATCGGGGGGGGGGAGGTTGAAATTAAAAAAAAAACTTGAAGAAATGAAGACAGAGAGAGAGATAGAGAAGAAGGAAGACGAAGAATAGGGGCGCCAAAGACTTAAGTGAGAAATAACTAACGCTACAAAGATAGAAGTCGAATTTCGCTCTCAACAAAATCCATAGCCAAAATATTCTTAACATGCCAAAAGGGTGGTCTACTCAAATACGTAGACTCAAGGGGCGCCCTGCTGCCAAGGATGCAAGTTCTGTGTCCATCAGATCCCAATCCCACAAGAGTTTGCTTGTAAGATTGAAATCCGATCCCCGTATCCGGCCCAGACCAGCAGGATAAAAGGAGAGGGGGAAAGGGACCAGGTAACTGCGTCCCCAATTTTGAAATCTCTAAGTAAAAAAAAAATATTCGACCCCTTAGAAAAACTAAGAAGGTTCGAGGACAGTAATGAAACTAGAATAGAAGTATTATCTAAGATATCCCTAACTAATGATTTGCCGAAATAAAAAAAAATTAAATAAACTGAATTTTGGATCGGTGATTTCTATTGCCAAACCTCACCGATAGCTACCCTGCGCAGACACGCCACGGTCTGGGATGTCGTTAATTTCCCTCGTCTAATTAAACTAAGAAAAGAAATGAAAATACTTAAAGGGACTAGGGGTCGTCATCCGGGTACGCGAAAATAAATTTCAATAACTAATTGTTTTGATTCTGTAACCCTATCAGAGCTGTCGCCTCCATGAACATTGTAAGCTAGCCTGAGTAGGTAACGTGAAGGAAAAAAAATCTCACGGAGCAGGATATTCTAATTTAAAAACCCGACCAGAAAATATAATTCACTACAGCCCTGTTGTATAACTGCTACTGTCTTTTCATAATTTATTATTCAATATGTCTAGTCAACGATTATATGATGCTACCCCTTCTATCAGATGGTATTACTATGGTTGATTATTATTATAACACATAAAACTACAAAGTATTACCATAGTCCGACTATATATTGCCCTCCGGTCCGCGTGATATCATGGTGCAGGGGTCAGAACCTGAGATGTTTGTAGTTACACGTATCTATTCAATATCTATATATCAACACACGGCGAAGTATTCACTGGGCTACTATATCTTTAACTATATGGGTGTCCTATATTCTATATTCATTTACTACAATATTCATATACTTATTATATTCATATTCGCATTAATATTCATTTGCCACGACGCTATATTCTACAAACACCCTGTTTCCTCTATCTACGCCCAGCCTATATACGCATTTCATCCTAACACTTTAAAATCTATAGTCACTACAAACATTTCCCATTCCGATCACCGCACGACAACCTCACTCGAACTCAAGACTCTTTCATCCCACACACAATACTATGTAATACTCGGTAGCTTTATTAAGAAGAAAGAAAAAAAATCCTACGTATATTCACTGAAAATAGAATTATCTGCGATAATGTTTAATGTTTATAAAATTCTGCAGCAACAATGGACTTCTGCAGCCACGAAGAAAAATGAACATCTAATATAATTTCAAAGCGAAGAACTAGCATCATATCGCCCGACTTCTGTTAAAAATTTACGTATTGTTTACTAGCAGCGTTCACCCCGCTTCGCTGCGGTCACCCCGGAACGCAATAAACGTTGTTACTTAGATAATTTTTACTTTTTCGCTTTCAAGTGATATGATAAAAACCATAGAAGATTGCATTAAATGTTAACATTATATCGCCTGTCATTTATGTTAACCCGCCCCGCTTCGCTGCGGTCACCCCGGAACGCAATAAACTTTGTTACTTAGATAATTTTTACTTTTTCGCTTTCAAGTGATTGCAATAAATGTTAACATTATAGCGCCTGTCATTTATGTTAACCCGCCGAGTGACACGGTCATGCGGGTTGCATATAAATACGTTTATTTTTACCTATGATGAATAACTAACAAAGGATTTGTACGTTATGGACACTTGAATGGTCAATTATCTCAAGACACTGGTAATTAAAAATTAAAGTGATATGATAAAAACCATCTAGGGTCCAAATCCTAATAACCCCCAAAAAATAAAAGAAATTGGTTCAGCCGTATTAGCGTGATGAGGGAACAAAGGATTTTGTACGTTCTCTTTTATATATAAGATTTATTTAAGTATTTCGATTTCTAGACTAGGCAGAGTGTTGAAATTTTCAGAATATATTAATTTTGGGGCACTTGACCTAACTGTACATTCATATGGGCTGTGAATTATACCTTCTAGGTTTTATTTCGGAAAGAAAGGTCAATTTCATGAAAACTAAATCACTAAGCACCTCGACGGAAGAATGGCGGTTAGTACTGACTTTTGACACTAGGGCTAGCGACGATATAATCAACCCTTGAACGACGGAATGTGACCTTGTACACGGAATTATTATACTATATTACGTTCACTTAATGACGGAGTAATAAAAATTTATCGCATAGTAAATACTACACTGTCCGTATTTAATTGTCTCACACACTCTTTCATCACTTAACTACCACTACCACTGATACTACATTACAAATATACACATACTACTTAAACTACAAGACACATCATGCCAATACACACCAATTATCACTATCATTAATACATGTTGTACTGATAAATACACACAGAAAACATTCCTATTTTACCATTTTAAATCGGCTCTATGAAAGGAAAGGGGAAGAAAGGAAACAGGGCCAACTGGCCCTGTATTCACTAAATCACATTCTTGAGTGTTTAATTAATGCCCTGAGGGGACATATCGGAGTATTAGCTAACAATAGGACCCCTGCCCTGAAGGGGCAGGAACCCGGAAACAAACTACATGTTCAACTCATCCCGCTGGAAGCCGTACTCCCAATTTGGGAGTCAGATAGGAGCCCTTACTGTAAATTTACACGTACATTGTGATTACTATTCTAACTACAACAAAATTAAATACCGCCATGTATGCTAAAAAAAATCACTCGCTACCTACATAAACAGATTACTGAACGGACAGGTCTTACGTAACTCGAAAGGAAATAACTTTAAGGATAAAAATATTTTAAGGGGAAAACACTACTCTTCCGAAACTGTCTGTGGATATTTAAGAACCACTAGCAAACCGATGCACTTCGTGGAGCCTGTCCATCACTATCTATATCTGCACCTCCTATTTCAGCTTTTTTTAAAACCAGTTTTACTATGGAATTTAAGAGTTCATGGCTCCTCGAGACTTCCAGAGATTTTAGAGGTTAAAAAAATCCCAAATATTACCTTGTTTGTAGTTTCTCTCACTCCTTTCGACTTTTAAGTTAGACGAACAAAAACCAGTGTCTTCAGTAGCACTTTCCGGCGTGGAATGGAATAATTGCGCCCTAATATCATAGCGTGGGTTTATCAGCCAATCAAAACTAAGCATTTTGGCGGTGGGGCTTTGAAACGAATAAAATTTGGTAAAATCTGGATTAAACTAGTTTTTAGAAGGACCTAGGTATCTAAAAGAGAGGTGAAGGGTGGTCCTAAAAATTCTGTCGAATTTTAGATTGGTTATTTGATCTGGAAAGTTCCGTCCAATAGTGGATCTATATTTTCGGATAGCACTGACACCGTAAGAATTGTAATAATCCATTTACATATCCATATACAAGACTTATAACTAATTTAATATATAAATAAAGATATTGATTCCCAAAACTATAATTCCCAATAATTTTTTTTTTACAGTTTTCCATGTTAATTTGAAATAGAATAATGAACAATATTACGAATTATATGAACAGCCAGAAATTTTTTGTTAAACGTCAGGTACAGTCGGTGCAAAAAATTTCGGGCACCCTCCTATTAAGAACATAATATCATTAGACTGTAATGGCATATTACAATAATATTTACAAATATATACAAATGTACACATATTTACAATTATTTACAGGTCTAGTAAAGTCTCCTCCTCCACTCCGGGACTACTCCTCACATAGGCATATGAGACATGTTTCAGAGGCTCTTCAAGTTTCCAATTTGTTGCTCCTCCTGTTTGCTCTCCTTCAAAATTATTATCTTCTGAAATGCAAACTTGGTTTTCTGTTGGTGGCCCGGGGCGTCCTCCTCCCCTCCTGAGGGAATCACGCCTCTCCTGAGGGTGTCACATGTGTTCTAGATGCTCTTGATGCCTTCACTTATTGGCTGTGTTTCGGAATTATCTTCTTGAAATGTAAGGTTAGTTTGCTGTTGGTGACCCGGGGCGTCCTCCTCCCCTTCCCCGGAACCACTCCTTACCTGAGCGTATCAGGCTATCTAGAAAATTTTGAGTTTTATTTATTGTTATGTCTTCTGATTCTTGAATTGCAGCTAATTTATGAGGAATCAAAAATTTGTTTATTGTTGGTGGTCCGGGGTGTTCTCACCTAGAACAACTCATTTGAACGTTTGAGATATATCCTACAGAATTGGACTTTTGGTTGTCACTTCTTCTGGTTGCTGTTCTGGAACTAATTTCATGACAAACCTTTGTTTCTCTTTGGTGGTCCGGGATGTCTTGTCTTCTCTCCAGGGACCATTTCTCATGTGGCCATCAGGACATTCTAGAGTAGTATTTTGTTGTCATATCTTCCGGCTGCTGTCCTGGAAATTGCTCCCTGAGAAATACATCTCTATTTAGTGTTGTGGCAGAGGTTTAATCCATACTTCACCTGGATGTTTCCAGCATATTCTAGCTTAAGATTTTGCTAATCTCACTCATTTTATCCCTTAGTTCTTAGATTGTTGGAGACAATATAGTGATAAAACAAGATTTAGATAATAGGTGGTGACCCGAGGCGTTTTACTTCCCTTCCTCACGAGCAAGCTTCACCTAGGATGATGTCGATGTTGATTTAATTATGTTGACAGTTTCAGTGGATTAAACTGGAAAAAGATATTTTATACTGTCTTCACAAATAAGAGCAGGATTTTATACTGTCTTCACAAATAAGAGCAGGATATGTGATGACATTTTTTTTTAAACGATGAAGGAAATTTATATTTGCAGTGACGTTAACAGCAAAATGACATTCTAAATTTGAGTATATCATTCTAGTTGTGTGTTTTGTTAGCGTTACTCCAAAATTCTTGTACTTATAGAGTATACCAACCAAATATGTAGAATAACAAAGATACAGTATATACTCGTGGATTATGTTCAATCCTACTCATCTAGGGTTGAATCAGAGTGCGTTGTTTGATAGAGCAAAAATAGAAAAAAATATTTCGCTCATCTTTCCTTGTTCTCATGGAAGTGAAATTTTCAGATGATGAAAAATATGAAGTCTTATATTGTTAATTTGTTATGACAACACACCATTTCAAAACTGGCACATTGTTACGTAACAATATAGATTTATCAAACTATTTTCATCATTTATTAACTGTCTTGTCTGATAACTGAAGAGAACATTATCAGACCTGTAACCTGTAATATGTGATACTTTTAGTTAAATCGAACTTGGAATGTTAAAATGGAATAGTAAAGAAATGTTGTCCAAGTTTAATTTGAGGACGAAGTAATGTGTCACATGAAAATGAAAGTTAAAATTAAATAAAAGCGGGCTACTATTTCCACGTTAAAATTGAAGAAAATTTGTTGATATAGTGTTCGGTTGAATTAACCTTGCATTTTAGACGAGTAGGGGATTCACTTTACCGGTATCATTTTTTCGTCAAAAAAGAGGGAGAACATCTCTTATTTTGGAATATTCCAGTGATAAGTAAATGCCTGAAGTCAGGGATGCAAATAAGCAACAAAATTTTACTAGCCCAAGAAAAAAGCTACTAGCCCACATCTTACAATAGAAATCATTTAGGCCTACTTACTTTCGGTATGCTATTAAATACTCGCCCGCACCGATGAACCACTCGCCCCGGGCGAGTGGACTATTGCTTATTTGCATCCCTGCCTTAAGTACTTTATTGTGGCTACTTTTCATATTGAGTTAAAAAATACAATTTAATACAGCTTTGGTACTTGACGTTTAGAAATTTCCGTTATTTTTTTTAGAAACTAATACAATATAAGACATTGAAATATTGTTGGCTTCAAAGAAGGGAAAATGGTTGGAACATTGGCTAATAAGGAACTATAGCTAGAAAGGCGTGCTCGAGTGTATGGTGGCAGGTAGTGTTATATTTACGATGTTGTTTCGCGGGGGGGGGGGGTTCTAACTGTCTCCCTGGAAATGTGAAAATTCCACAAGATATTTCATTTACTTTAAAATAGTAAATAAAATTTCATTAGGGGCCCGGAAGCCCACACCATAAATACGCCACTGATATACCTCAAGTAAAAAATGGCCGTAAGAGATAAGTTAAAATTAAATGATAGTATCCAAAGGCGTATACATTTTAAGTGCATAAAAAGAGAGAAAGCAAACATACTTGGCTGCAGTTCTGGATTACTCGAATGGGTCAAATCACACATTAATTTTTTGCAGGGTTCTAAAATCGTCAAATAGCATACATTGTTTTGAATCGGACTTTGGTAATTCATGCTTTCCTTCCTTTGTCGTTTCCGTTTTTTGTGGTACTTTTATATTTTTCCTGAACATTTATACTAATCTTACAATAATTGTTACTATCCATTTAAAAAAGAAAGAAAAAACACAATAGCATCTGTCTTCTACGATCAATAAATCGTAATTGGTGTTTTATTGTTTTATTGCTACAGAAATTAAAATTTTGCTAATTGATGTAAAAAAAATCAAAACAAGAGAAATAAAGCATGAGAAGCGAAGAGGAAAAATAGAAAAGCGTTATTCACAACAATTGCTTATATTTTTGTACTCAATAGTCGTGTAATACAGCGAAAACATTTCTTCTCGCCCTTCATTTAGAAGATAATATTATAGGCCAACTATTTTTGTCACACTTTGTCCAAGGGCAGTGGAACAGAAAAGCGCTTCACCTTTCCACAACAATAACTAGGAAGAAATATTTATTTAAAACCACCGGCTACTGATTAGGATAGGAGTGGATCGATGACTAAATGCTTTAAAAGTAAGTCAATTGTATATTCCTTTAAAAGAAATATTAACTGAGACGCTGCCAAAAGCTACTGTGGGGAAAATTCTGCAATATTCGACGATCTGATCGCCTATGGTCCATTTCATGTTAATCGAAGATGAACCTTGAATTACCATTGGTGTCCAAAATATAAAATAAGTTAACTATGCAAGATAACGTTTTTTCTTCCAGGCAGTGATTTGAGAAAATTTCCAGCTATAACAGCAATTTAAAACGTATTTGTTTTGTTTTATTGTTATATCTAAGTAGCAATTATTCATTTCTATTTTAGAGCTCCTTTGTGGCTAAACGGTTAGCGCACGCGCCTTTGGCCTAGGTTTGATTCCCGCAGGAACTTGTGTCATTAGGGTCGCACGCTAAACTGTACGTCCACATCTGATGTAACCTCGTTAATGACATGGATGCTAAATTCCAAATCAAATCAAATCGTTTCCATGTTGTTTATTAATCAATATTTTAACTGAATATTTCAAAATTACTGGCGCCGACGTAGATTTACATAATTTAATAATCCAGATTTAGGTCGAAGTTAGAGAAAATAGGCAAGAAATTAGAGAAGGCAGGGAACAAAATAAGTAAACAGATTGAAATTCGAGCCGAAATGATAGAAAACATATAAGAAAATAAGTAAACACAAATTGAAATCAGAGAAGGCAATGAAGAAAATAAGCAAATGCAGACATAAATTAGAAACGAAATTAAAGAGAATAATAAAGTATTATGTGAAAAAGTTAATGAAAATTTCGAAAAATGCTATCAGAACTTTGTATTACTGCAAGCTCAAATTACTGAAAGTAGAGAGGAATTCAAGAAACTAGAGTGAAAATAGATTGGTTGGGAGAATTAATGGAAAGGATTCAGAAAGAATGTATTAAAATACTACGACAATAGAAGGAGACTTGCAAATGTAGAAGAAACCATTCGGAAAAGGATCGAACCCAAAATCTCAAATATCAAAATTATGTATCCACGAAGCGCATGCTAGAAATAAAAATAATGAGAAAAGTGGAAAAGTAGATGAGGTTTGTTATAAAGTAGATAAAAAAAATCACCCTTCAGCTCGTATTAACGAAAGATAAAAGTACTGCAAGGACAAATCAAGACCATTCACCGTAAGTGCGTCGCGACTCAACAACGCGAGCATCAAATGAATCAAGGCGTCCTAAACAAAATGTGCCAATACGAAGCATATTTGGAAAACAAATTGAATAGCGCTAGGAATGACCGATATAGTAATAGAGATTTAATTGGGATATGTTTTTCGAAAGTAGACGATCTGCAACATAATAAAGTTGAAGTAAATATACTCAAATGTAAAGTCAAGACAACAGAATTCATTCTTGGGGCGCTGAATCTGTAAAAAACAGTTTATTGATATCCCTTACCGGTTTTGCTCTACGAAAATAATTATTGAAACCAGAATTACTAGTAAATTTCAACAATTTTACTATTTTGGTAGAATGTTACTGATGCTGATGGTATGTTCTTCTTGCTGAAATCCACACTGAAAAAAAAATGTAGGTGACGTATTTAAAAAGGTAGGTTACATGAGTAATTCCTGTAGTTTTTGGACTTAACGTACAGCAGACGTATAACTGAAAACATGTTTTATAATACTTTTCATATAAGTGTTCCATCTATACGTACCTTCCGTATGAAACAATATAGGCGGCCAGGATCTCACATACAAATGGACGTATATAACATACAGCTGAGGAATATAACCTAAGTATATAAATGTGATATGCGGAAAATTGTTAGATGTCAGACATCCTGCAACGGCATGATGTGATACCTAAGGGCAGTGACTATGTAGCATATGGATAACGTATGCTCCGTATTGATTTCTGTAGTAAGCAAGAGGTTACCGTATATTTGTACAATATACCGCTGTCCGGAGAACGGATTTTTCTCAGTGCACTTGTTGCTATGTATTACATTTTTGTTCTATGGTGATCAACATTTAAACCGCAAATGGTTGATTTCTACCACTCTCGATTTGAGTAAAAGGTTAATGAAAGATTTGGAACTTATCCTTGAGATGCTGAACCTATTGAAAACGGCTTCTTGATATCTCTTAGTGCTTTCGCTTTATGAAAATGAATATTAGAACCGAAAGTAATAGTAAATTTTAACCACAACCAGTCTCGGTAGAGTGTTGCAGATGATGATGGTATGTTCAGTTAAATCGCAAAATCAGTTACAAAGATCGTTTGTCACTATCTATTATCGTTTCTGTTCTATGGGGATCAATGTTGAAACAGAAAATATTTTATTCCTACCACTTCCAGTCTAGATAGAGGATTAGCCTAGAATATGAAATATATTTTTATGACGCTAAATCTATTATAAAAAACCGCTTCGCGATATTATTTACCACCTTTGGTGTTTGGACACTAGTATTGAAACCGAAAGTACCAGTAAACTACCATTTCTAGTTTAGGTAGAGTGCTACAAGTGAAAATGATATGTTCTCTTAAGACGTTGAACTGATTGCATAAATTTTATTTGTCGCCCTTCTGTTCTGGCGATAAACGTTTTAGCCGGAAACGGTTGATTATTACCACTTCCCATTTGAATAGTAGGTTAGCTTAGAATGTGGAATCTGTTCCTGGAAAGCTCAATCGATTGCAAAAATTCACTTCTCGATATAAGTTTTACGTATTTGCTCTATGGAAATCAATATCGAAATTAGAACTGTAGTAAATGTCAACTACTCAGTGGCGAAGCGTAATCCTACAAGTAGAGTAGGCCCCATAAATTAATAACACAAATAACATTTAATGTATCATAAAATGTTCAAAATATAGTCAGAATTCTATTTTCCGTACTGAGTTAAACAAAAAACTATCAAATCTATTTACTTTAAAGAAATTTTCTAGCTGTATTTCTAACGCTGTTTAGAGTTAAATTTATGTGTATGTATACATGGTAGTTTTTGTTTAATTTAACAAGAATGAATGAATATTTATATAAGTAAAAGTAAACGGAAAGTATCCTATATTATTATTATTATTATTATTATTATTATTATTATTATTATTATTATTATTATTATTATTATTATTATTATTATTATTATTGTTATTATTATTACTCAACAAATATTTACATGAGGAAAACACACAATATGTATTAATGGAATATTCCCATTTAGCTCTACTACAAATATTCTGAAGTGCAGTTCATATTTTCTTCTGCCTGGGATTTGCAGGGGGCATGAGGGGAATTTTATCCTCACTTGCTGTTTTCATTTCCTGCATATTTGAAAATGGAGGGAGAGAAAAATAAGGTACATTCTTACAGTTAGCTGTCAAATTTTTGGATAAGCGTTTGTTACTTGCATCTCCAACTTTAAAGTAAATAGAATACCGCATTTAATTAATGCATCACGTGACAATGACTTTAGTAGAAATGCTCAGAATCAACTTCATTTGTTCAACACAAGATATTTAATATTGTACATATTTTATGCAGTGACATATTTAAGCGGACGAATTCCGGGCTTAAGCACTTACCGAAATTTTACGGCAATTTTTTATTGTTTTACATTTATTGCAGAATTTCCACATTTCCAGGAATAAAGTTAGCAAAGCTCCTCCCGAAACAAGCAAAGCCCCCCGAAACAAAATCTTAAAAACCCCGCTGATTCTATGAATTGGGAAACTCAACTAAAATTACACACAAATATTATTAAATTATTCTGCACGGTAGCCTTTGGTAAATTTATACATATGTTTAATGTATCAGACGTATATTCTACAAGCTATTATGGACCAGGCTTCATGTAGGAAAAAAAAAACAGCTTCTCTGAATAACTCCTGAGAGTATATACCTAAATTAAACAAGTTATCATTATAGAAATATATAATTCTACACAGAAACTTCTTACTCTGTATTAAGGAAACCCTTTTATAACATATTAGCATTAAAAAAGTCTTCAATGCTAAAACTAAACTTCTAGAAGCGAGCCTTCTCACCTTTTCAATAATGCGTGCAATCACCAGCCATAATAGCTTCGCTCCCTGAGCAACATAGCCCGTAAGCCTGCCTAGCAAGCTAGTGAGGCTCAGACGGAAGGGTCTCCAAGTGTTTCCAACCTACTATTTTAGAACGAAATGTTGAAGTATTGACTTTATTTTATAAAGAACTAAAGGTAAAAAAATACGGTATTAAACAGGGTAGGCCCGGCCTCAGAACCTCATAGTACGCTTCGCCACTGCAACCACTTCTGATTTTGGAAGAATGTTACGGATGGTAACTATGTTTCTTTCAGGTACACAATTGATTGCAGAAATCCACTTCTTACTATTTATTACTGTTTTGTTCTACTGCGAAAAAAGTTGATCCCGGAAATGGGTAATTTTAACCACTTCAGGTTTGAATAAAAAATTAATGGGGTAGATGAGATATATTCTTGGGACGCTGTTACAATTTTATAAATCACTTCTTGATATCTGTTACCGTATTTGCTCTGATATGTGTAGACAGAGACGAACAAACATAGCCATTGTACAAGACTTCCGATATTAATGCATCGCTTAGATTGGAAGTTTAATAAAGTGATTCGAGATTTCCTCTACTTTAATTTAAAAAGTCATACTTTTGGGGGATCACTTGAAAACTGAATTTCGTGAAATGGAAATCGATTAAATATTTTGCCTAACAATTTGCATGAAATTGATGAAATTGAGTGAATCTGCCGCTTCCTAACTGCACAAAAGTAATTTCATTATAATTTGGCGTTGATGGAAGATACTTTTTAGGAGTGGTTGGGTATATATTCACACAACTTTAATAATTTCAAGCTTCGTCAAGTATCTTGAAACGAGAAAGATGATTTTTAAAAACTTTCTCCATAAGATTTATGCCTTTTGCGCCAAAAAGAGCAATCTGCTATTATTATATAAAACACATTGAAGTTTCAGACATTCGATTTAGCTGCAAACGGAATTAAATAATACTAGTGTTTCATAAAGTAACAAGAATAATAAATGATAAACTCACGATAGATTAACATCCGTATTTCTTCGCAAGGAACATATCCCACGGCTTTGATTATATGTTCTTGGCCACAGATAGTTCACTAGAACATTTTTATAATTCTTGAATTATACTAGATCATATAACTTATTCCAAAACGATAATGGGATCTGCCCTAAATGCCAGCGAAGGAAATGGGAGTTATTATAACGTTTTCACGAAAAACTATAACTAATAAAAATATTTGATATCTTTTGGAAATACCAGACAACGAATGACATTTAATCTCCAAGATGGGAGTCAGAAATATTTCTTTCAACAATTGGAACGGAAAAGTTGCATTACCACAGTTAAGATAATATGGTAAGACTGATAAATTTCGTAGCATCTAAGACTTGGATTGTCTAATCGACATATGGAGAACTCAAAGGTATCTATAAGTAGGCCTATATTTAGATACCTACACAGATAAAAGAGAAACTACTATAATAGCTGACCAAAGAAAATATACAGGTATCATGAACATCCGTACATACAAAGATCCAGGCTGCGATTCAGACTATAATTCTGCGAGTGCAAAGCTGTTGGTAATAATATTAAGTACCCATGTTATAAACGGTGAAAGAGCTCCTCAATGAAGCTTCTGGTTCCTAAACTCTAAAGTTGAATAATTTATACAAGACAGACTCCATGTTAATAAAGAAGTTTTAAATTATTATTATAAATGTTAGTTATGAAATATTTTGCAGCATTGTGGAAGTGTTATATTGTGAGAGTGACACAAATGAATGGAAACATGGGAATGTATGGGAAAGACGATGAGCGGTGAAGAAAGTAGGGTAGAACAAAACTAAAACATAGATAAAAAGAGAAAAGACGAATAATACTGAAGCTAGTTTTAAAAAGGAAATTACATCGATAATGTTGTAACTTCTTTTGAGAACAAGAATTTGGAATGTAATATAAGTTGTCGGTAGAACATAAAACAGAATTTTATAGATAAATAATTATCAAAGTAAACTAGAATGTGTGGCAAATTAGAACATAAAATAGAATTTTATAGATAAATAACTATCATAGTAAACTAGAATAAGTGACAAATTTCTTTAATGACACGTATTATACAGTAACTATAAAAACACAGCCAGATAAATATTTATCATAAACTACGTACAAAACTTGATATTTCTGTATCGAACATGGGTCAACAAAGTAGAAACCTTGGCAAGTGAATATAAAAATTGTATCGAAAGCCCACCAGACCTTCCTGAAATGCATTACATATAAATAAATACTTTGGAATTAAATTCAAAATGGCTGAAAATTCAAACTTAGAAATAAACAACCGCTTATCTAGATTTTAAAGAATAGAATGCTGAACTAACACAATATCCAACTTTGTAGGTATATACAAAAGCAAATACATGAAATACGAAATTTTAAGTACAGAAGCGTTTGCCTGTATTTGCTTCCTTAAATGCGTATAATTATATTGCTCAGTTTCAGAAATCATAATAAGTTTCTCCACATTTATTTTCATTTGAAATTTTACAGTCTTGATATATTTTGTTTATCTTTTCAATATTAACTATTCTTTGTTGCTTTATGAAATATTTGCAACTAATTTAATATAAACAATATATTTCACTCATAAAAATTGACAAAATGTCTTACAGCACTAAAACAAAATGAGTATGCTTTACGGCACATTATTCAATTCTCTGATTAATTTTTTTTAAAGAAAAAAAGTAGAATTAACAAGTTTACGAGTTACATTGTCATAATCGTGTGTGATAAAACAAACAAAGAAGAAACAGAGCATGCTACATTTAATAAAATTGTTAAAACTAATAATTATATATTCATGATTACATGAAAATAATATTGTAGACTAAAATACAAGTAAAAAAACATAGGAGAGAGAGACAGAAAACTCAAATCCCCAAAAGCGATTACTGTTTTTAATATTTTTAAATATATGTTTTTGTAACTGAAAAAGATGCTTTAGGTGATTTAATATCTGTTAGAATACTTGTCAAGAATGACAACAAAATGAAATTAACTTCACATACAAACACAAAAGTTAGAGCTTGAATGGATTAAAAAAAAGAACGACATAACATTATTTTGACATTTCAAAAATTATATTCGCATAACTTCCTTCATTTTAAATTCTAAACTATTCAACATAAAACAGTATTGATGCATACAACACAAAAAATCAAATACGTGTTTGAGTTGTTGTTTTTTTTAAATCAATTTGTTTCACTACAAGTAATATGTGTATCACTGAAGGATTATATGCGTAAATGTTACAATTTTATCACCGTTGGAAAAAAATAAACAACGATAGACTCAATCTGCTCTTTAGCAATGCAGATTTTTTTATATTCAGTACATAACTATACTAAAAATACCAGTATCAGCATTAAAAGATATTTAGTCATTATTGGCAACGGAGGGCAGACAAATTTTTTTAAGTGATATATTTTAAGTGTGTCTTCATTGATCTTCTCTAAACGTAGACATGGGATATGACTATCAAGCATGTCAGTTTATTCAGTTTGATTTCACCTATTGACTAATATACGTATGACATATGTTCAAAAAGTATCGAACGTTTGTTTCCCAGAAATACATTTATTGATTTGGAAATGAGAAACACTGATTCCCTTTAAAGTAGTCTCCTTAGTAATGCACACACTTGTCCCAGCGCTCCCATCTCGTTGGAAACATTTCTGGAACGCAATGTTTGGAATGGTGAGCAATCGTGCCATCGTATTCCGCATGATGTCTCTTCTTAACTCAAATCCAATCCCTTTGAGTGGCATTTTCAGGTTGGAAAATAAACAGGAGTCACACGGAGCCATGTCGGGTGATTGGGAGTCTGCCGACACAAGAATATAGTGTTTGACTATGAAAGCCTGATTCACTTCGCGGATACTCTTCTCATGCTCAAATTCTGGTTCAAAATTGTACATATAGATCCGATGAAATAGTTTCCGCTTGGGTACCGTTAAGCTTTCGACAAAATTTGATGCAATATCACTGCTCAAGTTTTTTTTTTTTTTTTTTTTTGTCATTTTACAGAAAACTTAAATCTGACGACCACTCACTACACGTCTTCACTCTTTGGCCGACTGCCACCGACTGACATTTTCTGCGGGCGGGTGAAATTTCATGACTGTGCATGAATGTCCCCTCCACATCTGCAATGAAGAAAGTCTCTTGCGCATCATTGGTTTACGCAGGAAAAGGTTCGATACTTTTTGAACATACCTCGTATGAATAAGCCTTGAATATTATTTTACTCGTAGTTATACAGGTATTAAAGATTAAGAGTTAATCATAATTTTGTGTCATGGTTCTTTAGTCATACTAGGGCTTGATAGGCGTATAATTCAGAATCAGATTTTCCTAATAGGTGGCGTGATTCCCTTTCAGTATCAAGTTATAGGGTACAAGCCAAAGTTGTTACTCTCGATTTTCTCAAAAACTATTTATGAAATTTTATATTCATTCTTATCACACTGTTAAATTTAATGAAATCTATCGATTGATATAAATGTCTCATTTTTGGGCATATTTTTAGAAGCATGAAATTAAGTGTGATGAGTTATCCATTAATTGTTCACAGCTCCCAATTAAGATAACTTCGGCAAATAACGCCATCAGTTCAGTATATTACTCTGATATTCAGATTCCTTTACTTTCAGAACAGTGAAATTTACAGTGACAAGAGAGTGAACCCTTAGACTCTAAATGTCTCGTTCTGTTTATAAAACCTTGTAGGTACATGTCATAAGGATTATTTCGTAATAAAACATGATTTTTTTTCATTATCAGGTATTCGACAGTTATTTCCTTGTTCTGCTCTTACAGGAATGATTACGTAATAAGAAAAAAAGAAGATACTTTGCGTATGAATAGTGTTTATGTGACAGTAGATTAAGTTTATGTGACAGTAGATTAACGTCGGAATTTGAATGTTATACCTTATTTGTTTATTTCTCTTTCAAAGAGTTTCTTTAGTAATGGAAAGAGGAAGATACCTTTTCTAGTAATAAAGAGATAGTTCATTTTATCCAACAATAAATTAACCTTGAACTTTGAATATTTTACCTTGTTTGTTTTCCTGTTGTAAGGATTATTTCGTAATGAAAAAAGAAGATACTTTTCTAAGTAGTGAATGGATAGTTTTTGCCCAGTAGTAGATTAGCCTTAGAGTTTGAATATTATATATCTACCTTATTTGTTTGTTATCCTCTTATAGGGATTATTTCGAAGTGAAAATGAAGATATTTTTTCAGTAGTGGTTATGTAGGTTTTTCCTTTTATCTGACAATAGATTAACTTAGAAGCTTCAATATTATACCTTGTTTTTTATCCTATTCTAACAGGGATTGTTCTGCAGTGAAAAAAGTTGAAAAGATGAATTCTTTCCTGGTTTATATTTAACCTTTCATGAGGGCTTTAACCATGTATCAGTTTTTTCTCAACTAAAATATATTTTAATTAAAAACTTTCAAACAAAAAAATCTTTTAGTAAACCAAAAATCTTTCCATTTTAAAGTTTAATAAAATTTTAGCGTAACATAAATCGGCAAAGAGAAATATTGTGATATTCAGTGGTAATCTACTTTTATTATACTAAAAGTATTTTTAGTAAAATAGAAATGTGAAACAGAAAAATATTTTCAGTTATCCAAAAATTTATTTTCAGTCAAACGTAATATGTTCTGTAACCACAATTAAGTCTTGAGTTCAGACTATCAACCTAATTTGTAGGTAAACAAAAATAGTCAAGTTGAAGTATTCTGGTAAGAAAAATGCTCCACAATTAAGTGTCAAATGTTATCTGCTTTCGTAACTATTCGGTTGAATGATTCGATAGATGTTTCAAGATTAATCTCCACAGATCCAATAGCAAACACACACATTTTTAATCTATTAGATCTCATGGTTTAATCTTGGGGAAGTTTGATCTTGAAGCACTTATAGTGGTTCGGATTGTGCTTTTAACAGATCCACGTTTCATATAGACTTTGACACTGTTGAGAAAGCAGGAAATATTTATGAAGTTTTAAATTTCACCTGAAACTCTAAGTTTATGTCTTATGCAGCCTCGGTAGTAAAAGGGACAGAATATTTTACTGACTAATCTTATATGCAAACTAAAAACAAAGTGCTCGAACTTCGTAGTAAAAGACAATATGATATGGAGTACGTGGCTTAAGAGTTCGTTGTTTCGGAAGAAGTAAGGTCTATCACACGAGGAAGACAGTTTCTGCAAGCTTCAGTGTATTTTATATTTCTTTTTCAGTTGTTTCTGCTTCATGCTGAATTGAGAACATATAATTTAAGATGCTATGATAATTTTTAAAACCCATTCATGGAAATTTTGTTTCGATATATATATATATATATATAATGTATCCTTTTAAATACAAAATTAATTGTTTAAAGAAATTGCGTTTAAATAAATTTGTAAAAGAACAATTGTTGTTACATTTAAAAAATAACTTTTCATCTAGTCTGCGGGAACAGATATTAACACTACTACCATAAAAACTTCAATCACAAGACCAGTTAACACAAGCTTAATGATGATAATTATCACAGTTACTAAACCTCGCGTGTAATATATTTGCCACACTACCTCTTACAAGGTACACTCGCGAAGTGTCCCCTCGGGATTCGTGTAAAATTGATTCAAGGTAAAAGTCCTCCGCGGCCCTATGTGTATTGTACTAATTTTAGCTCAGCCCATACTGGCAATTGGCGTATTTATGGGCCTTCATGTATCCGGAATTCAATCATACACTACCATAACACAGGGACTCAAAATTGCTTTCAGTTTCTTTAGATGGAACTGGACATGAATATGGGCATAAACAAAACAAATTGGATCAAGTACAGCTTCTCCGACACATGTTACTCTCCCGGCCGCCATCTCGGATCCACCATACTGGATTCAACTTTCGGTTTTTCAAATGGGGATAGGTGTAGGTGATATATCAAATTCATGTACAATTTTCTCAGAAACTCACTGGTGTAGCGTATTTTAGCTTAGCTTGTACCATTGGGAAGGTATTGCATGTTAAATCCCTTCAGGCACTTCGTGAATAGACATTGCAGAGTACGCCTTACGTTATGCCTTACGTTTTTGATGTTGACAAATCAAAACAACTTCCAACGAGAAAACTACTGTAGGTATAAACAAACACTCTACAACATTTGTGTCATAATCCTATTACATTTCTATGAGTGATTGTTATTACCTCCATGTTATACTATAACAAGGAAGTATTGTATTACGGTCAAAATGCGTAATGTAAATCCAGATACGACCAGATTTGGGTGAAGATCTACCATTTAAGTATTGACACCTGTGTGTCTATATGTATGCGGATTAGCCAGAACATCATGACCATCTACCTACTATCGATATAAATCCGCCCAGGCGATAGCAGCGTCACCTTTCGAGAAATGCCTGCTAGTCAGACACACGTGCGGTGCACGTAATATCAGTGAGCGTACTGGCCGTGTGGGGGAAGGAACGTGATCTATCTGAGTTTGACCCAAGGCAGATTCTAATGGCCTAGAGGTCCGGCACTAGCATTTCGGAAACTGCACGATTTGACGGGTGTTGAGAAGTGTTGTGGTGAGTGTCTTCAACAAGTGGTTAAACGAAGAGGAAACGACGTCCAAACGTCAAGATATTGAGCATCTCTCCCCTCGTTACAGACGTCGGACGTCGTAGGCTGGGCAGACAGGTAAACAGGACATAAGTGAACTGTGGCGGAACAAACATCAGACTTTAATGCTGGACAGAGTACAAGTGTGGTCTGAACCCACAGTGCACCGAACACTTCTAATGATGGGCCTCCGCAACTGAAGACCCATCGATATGCCAATGTTAACAGGAAGACATCGGCAAGTACACTGAAATGGGCACGTCACCATCGCCACTGAATCTTGGCGTAGTGGCAGAGCGTTGCATGGCTGATGAATCCTGATAACTTCTTCATCATGTCGATGCGAGAGTGCGAATCCGTCGACTTAGAGGGGACAACTCCTTGACACCTGGGACGAAGACAAGCTGGGGGTGGCTTAACAGTCACGTGGCCATCCATGGGTCCAGCGGAGCTCGTGCAAGGCATCATAAGGCGTATCGTACAATGGCTGCAGACCACGTACACCTCTTCATGACGACATGTTTCCAAACGGCAGTGGCATTTTTCAATAAGATAATGCACCATGTTACACAGCCAGGAGTGTGATAGAGTGTTTTGAGGAATACAGTGGCGAATTCCAAGTGATGTGTTGACCCCCCAACTCGCCGGATCAGAACCCAATCGAACACTTCTGGGATGTGATTGAACATGCCATCAGAGCGTATCTTCCCCTCCTCGGAATTTACGGAAATTAAGTGACCTGTGTGTACAGATGTGGTTTCAACTCCTTCCAGCAACCTACAAAGACCTCATTCCTTCCATGCCAAGATTCGTAGCAGCTGTTATTTGTGCCATGGACATACCGACTACTACGTAGGTGGTCATAACATTCTGGCTGATCAGTGTACGTTCAAAAAATATTTCGTCAGCGATTAATCACGTAAAAGATTACCTATACACACAGTGCCCTGCACAACTTCCCATTTCGTTCAATATTCGTGGAGTGCCTGAGATATTTCTATTAAGTTTAACTTGTTCTTTTTCTCTTCTTCAAATGTTTATACAGTTTAGATTTAAGAAATCCTTGCTCCACACCTCCTTTTGAGAAACTCTGTATTTTCACTTACATGTGAAGTTAAACCTAGCAAATACAACCTTCGTTTCACCAATTGGAGTATTATTTCAAGTCGAACTGTTCAAATGATTGCAGAAATATGGCATGTAAAAGGAGGAGAATGGTAAAGTTCTTTTTTAACACTATTGTTCATCCCAGAAATGTTACGTAAAATAGTATCTCCGATAAAACTGTTGTATGCCTAACGTTATTTGTGAACAACGAATTTAGTTCGAAAATTTACCGTCTACACAACTTATGCATCAGTTGCATATTATGTTCACTTTGAATCATATTTTCTGCGCACAGACTGAGAACTAAATCACGTTCATCAGTCCGGTAAAGTTAATTAATAACATAATATAATAAGCGTGAACATAGTCGTATAGGTCGGTAGTGTGTAGCGGGAGGATTTTATTGACTATTTTGTGTAATACAACAGATTGTTTAGATGAATTGGTTATATCTACAAAGCAAAACCGAAAAGAATGTAGACAATTCTGGAAATGGGTTTCTACATTAAGTAAAAGCTTCTGACTAAACTTCAATTTTCCAGCGGTGAGAAAACCACCTGCACTATCTTTCGTGAAACAGTAACAGTGTACAAAGTTTCCTCTTTCCTGGATAAAAAGAAAAAACAACGATTTTAATTGGAAGATAAATTTAAGATTCTTTTTTTTTTTTTACCCTTCTGTTTCCGGCTCTGTATTCACGGTCCAGTTCGTCTATTCATTACTGATTCACTAACAACTTAGCCCCAAGACTTGATCAATAACCATCTTAATCCTTTGTCGGAAGGAAATGAGAAAAGAGGACGCCCGGGTTCTTTCGCCATGTTAGGATTATGAAGATTGGAATTGAAAAGATTCTCTAGAACCTAGAGATAGCTATCAAATTTTTTGCTAGCGTGTTATAAAAGATAACGTTCTTTTCACTTCTTTCCTCCAGATCCTTAGTTTCATTAAAACAGTTTATATATATATATATATAGTATATTTGGTTGCTTGGAAGCCTGTGCTTTTATGATATTTTCTTTTAATTTAGTTTCAAATCAGTGGAAAAATATTTCACTGCTTCAGTTTCTTCTACTTTGCTAACTCTTTTCCCTTTCTACATTTCACAGTTACCATATTGACATTTCGAGGCTTCTCTGTGCGCTTGTTTTGTCATTTGTTTCCAGAATCAAAAGAAATTAGTTTTCATTCATATTGTGAAAATATAGTAAATTTCGAAACTCTAGAGGTCGATTATGGCTATTGAAAGTAATAGATCTACTAAATTTTATTCCAGTTTCAATTGACGGAATAGGGAAATAAAAGAAGAGATGGAACATATTATCGGGATGGTGAATTAACATCAAAATGAATGTTTTTCCTATCTCTAAATGTCTTTGTTTATGAGAATACCATCATGAAAGAAGTTGATCTAAATGCTGTCAATTCTAGCTTTTGCATATTTGGCAATAATCACATTTTAAGTAGTTGCATAAAGCAATTCACTACGAGCACTAAAGTGAATACTTTTATTTTCAACATATTTACCAATATCGTTGAATCATTTGTCTAACCGAGAGACAAGTTTGTTGATATAATTTTGGTAAAATGTGGAGTCCTAACAGTTGAGCCCGCGTTGCACAACTGTTATGACACCTTTGTTACTGTCTTGTAAACTTTGTGTGGAACATCCGCCGTACAGCCCTGATATAACCTCCGGAGATTAACCGTTCTACCCGGTTTTTCCAGGCTTTGAAGGAACATCTTGGTAGGCATAACTTCCAAAGTGGACATGTCAAAATGTCAGGACCCCACTTTCTCAATGAAAGGATAAGGGCAAACATTGAATCTACTTATAAAACTGAATATGTATCATAAAAAATATTTCTTGCTTCCTTATCGCTATTGATCCACATAAACCAGTAGTGAAAGTGGAAATGGTTATGTATTTTTTAAATAAACATCCAAATGTCTTACGCATAATGTTGGGAAGTCATACAACAAGTATGTCCTTCTGTCGACAAGCATTAGAGCAACAACTGTAAGATACAGTGAGCAGAAATTTCTCGGCAGGCGCGCACGCAGAATTTTTTTTGGGAAGGGCCCAGCCTTTGGGGAGGTCCAATACTATACGCCACTACGTCTATATGGTATTGAACGTGTATTATTGTGCATCCAGAAAGACGATAGGGAATTCTGAAATACTTCCACCTATATTTTCAGAACAAAAATGATAGAGCTAGATTGTTTTATAAGAGAAAAAGTACAGATGAAGTGTGAGGTCATATTTGCATGCTACATCAACCATTTCCTTGTGAAACAAGTATAGTTTTATTAAGAAAATATACAAATTCATGTTGAGTTAGGAAGTTTAGGGGGGGGTTCGGGATCCGGTGGACTCCTCGTGGCTGCACTCCTGTTTCTTGGAATCGATTCAGTATTACAAAAATAAAGGTAGATTTCTTCACCTTTATCTCTTCTGAAGCCGATAGGGACAGAGATCTACTGCCATTTTCGGTCTCACTCCTTATCTCCATAACAAGAAAAGGATAAGAAAGAGTGAGAGAGAGAGACATAAATGGATTTTTAATATAAAAATTTCAGTCCCACAAGAATAAGTATTATGTCTGTCTTTATCTCTCGATTCAAACCAGACGTATTATAAATCTACCATTTCGGGCTTCAACATGATGCTCGCAATAGAAACAAAAAACTAGTAATAGAAGGCGGAAAGCAGGGTTTAGATATTGATTCAGTACCGCAAAAATAGGTCCCATGCCTATTTTTGCTCTTATATTACACCTGGAAGTGACAGAAATCAATTACACTTTCGTTCCAATATTGATTGATACATTGAAAACGGTAATAGGATGCAATATTTTTATATGGATTTTCATGTAGGTTCTTATTTTTCTAATGCAACCGGAAGAATTAAAAATTAGTGCAACTTATTGTTTCAATATTATTTCCTATATCTTTTAAACGCCCATTGAAGCAACTGTTGCGTTAAGGCTTTAAATCTCACTAGCTCAGAACTTAAAAATATACCTCTTCTGGGCCAATACGATTTTCTTCTTTCAGACCAAATGTAAAGTAATTATATATACATAACATTTCAAAACAATGAACGGTAAGCTCATTGTTGACGTTTTTTGTATGTGTATGCATTCTTATACACGCGGCGCACGGTTGAAATTTTACGTTGTACGCCACGTGTATTCGATTTCATACACGCAAAAGTTTGTATTATTTTTAGCATATTTTGCCTGTTTTGTTTGTAAGTATCAAATTAATTTCAAATTGTGTTGAAATAAATGTTGTCTGCACCAAATTCCTGTGCTTTGTCACAAAAAAATTTTAAAAAATCCAACTCTGACAATTAGGCTATTATAGAAAGATTTATTATTTTCCAACAATGAAAACTATTTCTGGCATGGCTTTGCAACAGTGATAAAAACAACTGAATGCTATGTGTATCCTGCAATTTTGTTGTGAGTCGTGAATATTATTGTTCTATATTTCCTGTGAGAAATGGATGAGGACCAGATTAGACTTTACCTTCAGGACGATGAAGAATTGAGTGATATGAGTGGTGAGGATCTAAATTACGATTCTGATCAGGACCCTGAGTATCTTCCAAGCGAGGATTGTGATGACTGTTCAACTTCATACAACCAGAGACTAGAAATCACATCATCTTCGATCAATCGCCTTGTAGTGATCATCCAGACAGTGATAATAATGAGGATCCAGCAAGCGGATACCTCTCAGATCACTCGCCGTGATTTCAATAACTTATTCTGGGATATTCCAAGGGGTAAGCAACCCAATATACAATTCAATGGATGAGTGGGAATACATCCAGATTTGACGGCAACGTTATCATTAGGTGAACCTCAAGATTTTTTTCAGTTCTTCATAAATGATGACATAATACAAGTGATGGTCGATCAAACAAACCTTTATGCAACCCAAGTTATTTTGTAGAGTGATGTGAGCCCGCATACTAGACTTCACAATTAGGAGCCTCCACCCCAAATTAGAAATTTAAAAAAAAATCCTTGGTCTGTTAAGGTTGATGGGCTTGGTACAAGTACCAAAATTGTCCGACTACTGGAGCACTAGTGCTTTGTACGATTTTCCTCTTCCTCGACGAGTAATTAGTAGAAAAAGATTCGAATTACTCATACGACTGTGGCACTTCACAGACAATTCACGTGCTGTTCCAAATGATAGGTTACACAAAATTAAGGACATCATTGAAAAACTAAGTTCACGATTCCAGGAGATATATACACCAGGAGAAAAAAAATTGTGTTGACGAAACGATGATACCATGTCGAGGAAGACTTTCGTTTAGGCAATACATTCCTTCAAAAAAGAATAAATATGGTGTGAAACTTTTCAAAGTGTTTGTCAGCAAGGGCTATACGTGGAACATTTCGCTGTATGTTGGAAATATAAATACGTCCAATAACATGTCAGTTCCTGAAACAATTGTTTTCGATCTTGTAAAAGATCTTTTTGGTGAAGGACGGCGACTATACACCGACAATTATTACACTAGTGTTCCTCTTGCTTACCTTGTAATTGAAAATAATACACACCTAATCGGTACAATTAGGTCTAACCGTAAATATTTGCCACCCAATGTTGTTCAAGGGAAACTGAAGAAGGGTGATATTGTGGGTAAGGAAACCAAGGAAGGTGTGATGGTTTTCAAGTGGAAAGACAGTAGAGATGTATTAGTGTTATCTACAGCTCATTCTGCTGAAGAAGTAACTGTGACGGAAAAACGTGGATTAGAAATTAGAAAGCCTACTGCAATTGTTGATTACAATAATGGCAAGTCCTTTATTGATGTAAGTGATCAGTTAGCTACGTATGGCAAATCTGTACGAAAGACTACAAATCTGTACGAAAGACTACAAAATGGTATAAGAAAGTGATTCTAGAATTGATATGGGGAACGTCGCTCGTGAATGCCTATATTCTCTATACTGAGTGTATCCATCTCGATAACCTACATATAAACGAGTTCCGGGAACGTATAATTCTATTATAAGAACAACTACCTCCAGCACAAGACCTTTCTTCACCTGTGCAACAAGGAAGAAAAACTCCAACTCATTATTTGGTAGACAAAGTAGGGGATAATGGAAAAAAGAAGCAAGGACGCTGTGTTCATTGCTACAAAATATATGGAAGACGTGGAAAATCTGACTCGACAGGGAGAAAATTTGCTAAGTGGGTGAAGACAGAATGTGACAAGTGCCCCAAGAATCCTTTTATGTGCAGAGAGTGTTTTAATAAAAATCATTGAAGTTTCAAAAGTACTTAGCCAATAAATCATAAATCTTTATAGGTTATTTAGAAAAAAACCTAAGACTAAAAAATGTACCAAAATGATTATATATTGAAGAGTTTTCTAAGAGTTTAGATGTATGATTGATGAGGTACATAATGTGTAAACTTGTGAAATAGAACTTGAAACACATTGTATTTTGCGACCAAACCATCTCTTTCAATTGTCAATAGTAAATACAATAATTCGTAATAGTAAATAAAGTTTTCAACATTTTTTCTCTGTTGCGAAATGAAAGAACTTAAAATTCTTACTGCCCCGTTTTAGCTGTACGCCATAACTGTTTAACGATCATATAGTTTTGCTTGAACTGTGTATACATTTTTATACACAAGGCCTAGAATTAAGATATTCCTTGTGTATGGAATAGCATACACGCGGCGCAGAAGCAAGACGCCATGTGTATGAAATAGCATACACATGGCAGTCAATGTGTTAAGCTAGGAAAACAACTTTTCTATCAATATGTTCCTCAAGAATGAAGTTTTTTGTCGATATGTATTTTATGTGTGTGAGGGCTACAACAGCGGAGAAGGAGGGTAACGATCGTGTTTTTTTTTTTTGCAACAGGTTCTTTTGGGGGGCCATTTCCCCTTCTTGAAGGTATACTCATAAAAATTGGTATGTGAAACAATGAAGAAGTCCACTACATGGTAATATATCTTGTATGCGTACTTGTTGCTTATATAGGGGAGGAGGGGGGCAAAGTTGGCCAATGTTTTGAGTCTCAGTTTTTTTTTTAGGTAAATTACATTTATTTTTTTAGAACGGTTATATACTAGATTGGTCTGAATACTTTTCACTGAATTGGTCTATACAAATATTACCTCATTGGAATCTGCGTTCCATAAGCGTTCCAACGATGACTTTAACTCTGGGCTAATCATAAATCTAATCATGACTCTGTGATAACTAGGGTCCCTAACCTGAAAGTCTCCGATTTCGTTCAAATCCTGTCGGGTGCAGGAAGGATATAGTAATAATCGTATGAGATCGCAAGAAATTATATTTGATAATAAATAACATGATCCTTTTCTGACCTTATCTCTTTGTTGCAACCGGAAGTTATAGCTATATCCACTAGTTTTACGGAGCACTATGGCTCAGTGGTAGAGTGTTTACCTCTGGTGGATGAGGTCCGTGGTTCGATCCCCGGCCACGTAAGTTTGTGGTGGACAGCATCGTGTCCCAGGGTTTTGTCGGTGTACTCTCCCATTTTCTCATTTCGCCAATTTTCCACCATCATTTACTGTCTTTAATAATCCTCTCTTTAATCTAAAGAGTATATCCGTGGGACGTTAAAGTGAAAAATATCATTTTAACTTACTATTTTTGTTTTCAGTACTGAAGGCATATGGTTTGCAAGCGTATCATAATTTCACAATTTTAAACAGAAGTCACTTGTTTAATAAAAGTAATTTGTTCGAAAATTGTATCTGATTTCCAGACTTTGAATCAATATAAAATAGTTTTCTCTTACACATTTTGGATTACATAGATCAATATTAAACATATTAGCCTCCTATAAGGCAACTTAGACAAATAAATGAATATTTGATGTGAATTCAGTGTCACAGGAATACATTTCAAGTAGGACTTTGTCTCTCTGTTCAAACAAGAAATGGTAGAAATATATGAATTTTAGTTTTAACATAGTGGTCACCATAGTAAAAAATGGTAATAGATAGCTAGTAGCAAGTTTTTGATATGAAATCAGTACCAACAAAATAAGTTCATTCCCCAACTTTATTCATCTATTAAATCGGCAATGACAGAAAAAATCTATATTTTCGTTTCAACATTAATTTAATATTGATTGATACACCAAAATTTTCTGTGTAATATATTGACAATAATGGAGACCGTATCTTTCTCGGTCTTTTAATCCACATAAAAAGCTTTCTCGATGTGACTCACTTGTTTAAAATTTTATAAACGTCAGAATCACTATATTGCACTAAGAAAGTATTGAGAAATTTTGTTGTACAACCCCTAGCGCATTATGCAACCGTAATCACTCTAAAGAATGTATGGTTGCATATGTAACATGTTATTTTGCCGTAATTAACTCATAATCTGTTGCATTGTTTCATGCATAGTCTAGCTCCAGAGATTCTATTCTATCCTAAAGATATTTATGCGGAGCCCACTGGGAAGATATATTTTTTCGAGTATAAAAAATAATTAACATCAGTACATCTATGTTCAATGAAATCGATGAACATGCTCAAACACCCCCAACAAAAGCACACACACACTTCTTTGTCAAAGATGTTAAGATGTAAAAGAATTATATCATTTTTTTTCTTACTGAACACTATTTTTTCTCAATCTTCCGTTGACGCTCACCCCGTCTCTTCCATAGTGAATATTTTATGTTATGTATTTGGTATATCTTCTATGCTCTATGGGATTTTAAAATACGTTTTTGGAAGGCACAATTATACGTAAATGAACATACAGGGTGTCTCACAAGTAAACATACAGGTCCGTAGTAATCGGCTTATGGCATTTTATATCATTCACTTATTTTTATCCATACAGGTTAACTTAGTTTCTTCTTTATTTGTTCTTAATTTCTTTTCACTTATACCTTTAGCTCGGAAAAATCCAAACAAATAAATTCATTAACTTAATCAATTAAAATGTCATACTTGATCGATGCAGGTCTGTATACTTACTTTTAGGCCACTCTGTATAATAGAATTATATTATGTAATAAAATAAAATAATAAAAATGTTGAAGAACAGGATGCAGACAATGTGTAAAAGATGAAAGAAGTTCAATATGTTATATGTAAACCATAAATTTAATGAGTTGAGTAGTGAAATAATTACAGGCAAATACTTGGATGTAAACGAAGACTTAACCGTTCTTCAGTGTACAGGGTTTCAAGTTTGATTCCCGGTGGAACAGCCTTGAACTATGAACAACACGATAGTTCGGATTCGACTTTTAGTTGTATTTCCATGTCCCATATAGCCTTTGTGCTGGAACGAAATTCAAAATGCCATCCAACCCTTGAAGACTTTATTTACTTTTATATTTTTATTTTTGTTTTTTACGTTATTACTCTTCAATTTTATTTATTTATTTTTAAATCTAGGAGTGAGTGATATACTTAAAAGATGTTACAACGCAAGCTAAGAAAGAATAACAGCCATGCACCTTATTTGGGCTATTTGAACCAATATTTAATATTAAATGGGAAATAAGCCAAGTTATTAGAATTCTTCACTGTACTTTGTATTAATAAGTAGCAGAACAAAGAATATATAGAAGAAGATTGGGGGAGGGAATGTTGATAACAAGATTAACAATGAATATATCATACTAATTGTTTGAGAGATAGTGCTTTCCAATCGTCAACAATTTGACGAAGCGTCGTATCTCAAAATTTCCCTTTTTCAGACATAAAGAAAGAAATAATAATTACATAGACAGAAAAGCAGTTCAATATGTAATAACTGGTCACTTATTCCAGATAATTAAGTGGCATTATCGATCAATTATTTCATATTTAACTTTTCTCTTCTCTATGGAATTGTATTTGTTTCTTTATGTCTGAAAAATTAGATTTTAAGATATGACCCTTCGTCAAATTGTTGACGGTTTGTTTATCTCTTTAATATATATTCCTTATCTCGTATCACCGTATATACTTAATGAAAATCACTGTTAGAAATTTTAGGTTTTAAAAGAAAAAATATGAATGTAAATAGAATATATTCTTAGGACACTGACCCCATATAACAAACGCTTCTCGCTGTCGACTAAGTTTCTGCTCTATGTTGTCCGTGTTGAAAACATAAGTCATTCATTCCTGTCATTTCCGGTTTGAATACATGGTTTAAGGCGAAGAAGGAATGAACTTCAAGCGCTGAATCGATATACAACAAAATTACTTTTCGTTATATCTTACCGTTTTCCAAAACCGGGAGTTGTCATAACTTTTTATTAGTTGTTCTTACAATACAGGAACTGGGGTGAATATGGAAACCAATTTTGGGATGCTGATTTCATGGAAGGAAACTGCTTTTCCCTGTCTATTGCCGTTTTCACTCTATTAGAATAAATACTGAAACCACAAATTATGGATTTCTGTCATTTCAGTTTTGAAAAGAATTTGAAAGTGGAATACGGAATTTATTTTTGAGATACTAAAACTATATAAAAATATTACTTCCCGCTCTTGTAGCTTGTTTCTGTTACCTGTCAACAGATGGGCGAACAGACAAACGTAACCCATCTTTAAGATTTCCCTTACTATTAAATGGCATAATTTCGAATAACAAAAGAAGTGATAGGCACAAAGGGAGAAATCTCGACTACTCAATGCATGAATTACTTGCAAATATGCATCATAGTTTGTCGTTTTTCTCCCTTGAAGAATACGAAAACAGTTTTATACAGAGTGTTTCAAAACAACACCGACAACGTTTGAGAGATGATACCTGGCATCAAGACAAGACAAAAAGTATAGACAAACCTGGGTGAACGAATGCTTCCTTTTGGAGTTACAGGCTACCGAAAATATGAAAAAATGAACTTTAAAGATCATAACTCCAAAATGATGGAACCTACCGTAGTCGGGTCAAGACTTCACTTAGGAATTAGTATGTGCCCTATTCAAATATCCATCCTTCAGAATCCTGCGGAACTTCCGCAACAACTTTTAAAGAGGTAGTTGGTGAGTACTTCAAGTTATATGCCCGTATCCAAACTCCCTCCATAAGAATTGCTGCGTGGATACCTTAGGATTCTAAAACACGTACTTTTGGATAGTGTACATATTAATTCCTAAGTGAAGTCTTGATCTGACTACGGTAGGTACGTTAGTCTTGTAGCTATGGGATTTTAAAGTTCAATTTTCATGTTTTCGGCAGCCTGTAACTCCGAAAGGAAGCATTTGTGCACCCAGGTTGGTCTATACTTTTGTCTTGTCTTGGTGTCAGGAATCACCTCCGTAACGTTGTCGGTGTTGTTTTGAAACACCCTGTATACATTTTGTGTAAACTATGGTTTCCGTATTGAATCTTTTCCTCTTGAAATGACTTGTTTCTCTTCCTGGCAAAAACATAAGTAAAAATCTGCTATCGCATCCTTCATCACAACCCCTGAAGATGAATGTGATGTCTGCATTCGAAACGTTTGATATCAATACCTTCAACTGGCTGATAGCCCGAGAAGACTTATTAAAATCACGTCGATAGAAAAACTTCAATTCTTTTTTCATAAGTAAAACATTTTGCCAAGCACCGCACCGTTTTTAAATAACTAATGCAAGTGCTTTTATTACATGGTGGCTTGTTGGATTTCCGACAACAGTACTAAGCCTAGAGTAGAAATTGATAGTTGTAGTTTGGAACCTACATGAGAGGGTAAGATCTGTCTCATATTGTCTTAGTACTTCAGAGGATTGTTAATCTTCAATCAATTAATCAATCTGAAGTATCTACAATACAATATCAAGAGATCATTTCAACAACACCTAATATCTTCTTCCGTGTTGCCACTGAAGAGAAACTGGCTAAGTTCTAATTCACACAAAACAGTAGACAAGAAAGAGTTGACAAATTCCAAGTTAACAGTATAGAGACATCGAGCAGTCTCGCTTTGTGAGCCTATATCTTGACTGTTAATTTATGTTACTTGTAAGAAGCATTAGGCGTTTGCAGAAGTCATCCAAGACATGTGCCACCACAAACAACTTCACCTTGTACTCCTCAATCATCATTTTCTTATTATTCTTCTGAAATCTGCTATGTGTAAGTGTTCGAAGTTTAATAGAACTACTTTCTCCGTCCGGCTGTTGACAGATATCAGAATATAAACAGTAAGACATGTCGAAACGAGTTTTCTTACAATCGATTCAGCGTTCAATCCATCTGCTCCATTAAATCTCTATTCAAACCAGAACTGATTGAAATTGGTCATTTCCGGTTGCAACGTTTATCGACAGAGAACAAAAATGGTAAGAGATAGAGAGAAACTGTTTTAGCAAGCTATTTAGTGTCTCCATAACTATTTCAAACACTCTACCAAAACCGGAAATATTACTTCCGGTTAAAATTTAATATTACTTCCGATTTCAATACTGAATTCCAGAGGACAAAAACGGTAAGATATATTGAGATTTGATTTCCTGCAATCGACTCAGCTTTCCAAGATTAGGTTCCGTCTTCTCTCATAACAATCTATTAAATCCTGAAACACTTCAAATTAACGATTTCCGGTTTCAACTTTTATCGCCATGGAACTAAAACAGTAAGGGATAGTGAGTAATAGCTTTTTGATATGGATCTACAGTCCGAGGAGCAGGTTCTTTCTTTGGTCTTCTCATCTATTCAATCAGTAGTTATACCGAGGTAAGTGAACTACTAGAAGTTTTACTATTGAATTCCCATAGTTTGGAAGTTTATTGTACTTTCAGAGAGTGAAACGAAACTCACCTTTTCTTTCTACCTCTTCTTGTCTCTGTAGTCAGAATGGCCTGATACTCCTTTGCTACTTGGGGAAACTCCTTTTAAGAGTAGGAACTTACATCATTCCGTCGTGAAGCATACGAAATCATTGTTTAAATATATACTGTATACAGGGTATTCCAAAAGTAATGGTAACTAACTAACTAACTAACTCTATGGCCTATGGAACCCGCAGGTTCAGTGCCGCGTTCACAAAAGCTCTCCACTGACTTCTATCCTTAGCTAATTGCATCCATTTTCTACTTTGTATTCCTATCTCTGCGAGATATTCCAAAAGTAATGGTAAAAATGAAATCAAAGATTCCTGGCACCACAACAATAAAAAAGTTTATATGACTTATAAAACCGCATTGAAGATGCTTGTGAACAGTTACGGAACACACTGGGAGTGATGGGGTGCATTCGAAACTCATGATTAGCACGTTGCATAGACGTGGGAGGACAGCACTTAGAACATTTTCAGTAGCTACGTTTATTGTTAGCACGTATGACCTAGTAGTTTGTACTGCTACTCTGTGTAAAATTCAAATAAAGTACGTTGTTGTGTATTCTGCCTGCTATTTCATTACATTACACTACTAGTTATACTTGTTCTTATTTCTATCCTCTATATGCAAGTTTTTATCTGGTATAACACTTTCCATTCCCTCTGATAATATGCAACCATGTTAAGTGGTCTTTGCTTTGACTCTCAGTTTACATGTGCGTGCAATCGTGCACGGATAACAACCTTTTTCTGTGTGGTTTCCATCTTTACTTCACCGTTTCAATACCCTTGCTGTACAGACATTCAGTGAATTCCTAAATGGCGTAGGGAGACTCTTTGGTGCTTCTCCTTTGTTTTTGGTTGGAGAAGGAGTGAAATCGGCTGGTGGATGTTAAGAAGTCCACCGTGTCCATTGAATGCAGAAGGATGGTGACGGAGATCGATGGTCTAAAGTTCGGACAGTAAAGATCTTAGAGTGCTGTTTCTGAGACCTCACAGACTCATCCAGGCTTCTTGATCTCAGTGATGTCCTTTAAGCAACTATTCTTGGCTGTGCAGATGTTCATAAAGCATAACGAGAATCCGGAAAGTATCAAGAGAACCTTCTAATCCTTTCTTCCTCTCTTCATTCTTTACTATTCTGAACTAAATATTACCGTCTTTTTTGTTATTCAATTAGGTTTGTTTTATTTCTCAATACTATTTATGTTCCACTCTTAATCATTTAGGTATTCATAAGAGAGAATTATATATTGCACAGCACTCCACGTAACTCTGAGTTGTCTATGAAAACCATACCCTCAGACTCTTAATCTGACAACTCTATCATCCCCCTTTCCCATCAAACTATTGTACTCTGAGATTACGTAGTTGCCGGTCTGTTCAATTATTCCTCTATCTACAGCCTTTCCTCACTATTTTAGTTTGAAGTTGACTCGATATTAGTTTGTCTTACACACTAGTAATCTAGCCACAATCTAGTCAGACATTTCTGCTTTCATCAACTGCTATTCCCAACCTATTTTAACTTCAATCTATTCCTCTGGCTTCCCTCAGTTTTTCCTGTCAAATTATTTTACTTTGGAACTAGTACACCTTTGTTTCCATTATAACATAAATTTCAACACTAAAGCAAACATGGAATACGCGACAAAACGTACTAGCGACAAAACGTACCACCGACAAAACGTACCACTTACCCTGAGGGCTGCTTGTGAAGGGTTTTCTAAAAACACTTTAAATAATGACAAGCGACAAAACGTACCACTTTCCTGGAGGGCTACTTGCGAAGAGTCTTCCAATCAGCCATCAAATAATGTCAGGTGACAAAACGTACCACTTGATACCACGGTATATAAGTATATACAGATGGTGATCAGAAAAATGGAAACGCATGAACGAAATTGCAATTTAGCAGATTAATATGGTGTCGGGCCACCTTTCGCCTTCAGAACAGCCTTGATGCGACGTGGGATGGAGGCATAGAGGTCGTGAATGGTAGCAAGTGGAATTTTACACCATTCCTCGTGCAAAGCATCGGCCAGTTCTGTGAGAGAAGGGGTGGAAATCGTCGCCGGAGTCGTGTTTCCAAGACGGACCACAGATGTTCAATTATGTTGAGATCTGGGGATTGGGCGGGCCAGGCAAGGTGTTGAACTTCATCCCGATGTTCCTCAAACCACGCTGCAACAACTACAGCTGTGTGAATGGGTGCATCGCCATCCTGGAAGATGGCGTCATTGTCCGGAAACAACATCCGGACCATAGGATGCAAGTGGTCTCCTGAAATTGAGACATAATCGTTGGCAGTGATTCGTCCGCTAAGTGTGATCACAGGACCCAATGAAAACCATGGTATTGCGGCCCACAGCATCACCGAGCCGACGCCATGTTTCACAGTTGGGCGGAGACACTGCAGATCATAAGCTTTCTTGGGCGTTCTCCACACAAAAACACGGCCCGTGGTTGGGAATAGGGTGAAGGATGACTCATCCGACCATATCACACGTTTCCAGTCCTCAACGGTCCAAGTTGCATGGTCGCGGCACCATTTGCGGCGTGCGAAAGCGTTATGGTCCCTGATGAGCGGTTTGGCCCGTGCAACACGACCCCATAAGTTCATGTAATGTAATTCGCGACTGACTGTGATTGTCGAAACAGGATAGGGGAGATGCTGATTGAGTTTCTCCGTCACTTGCTCCGCAGTGGCACGATTGTTCTGCGTGACAATGAGCTTTAATTCCCGACGTGACCTGTCGCTCATGATTTTCTTCCGCCTACTGTTCCGCTTCCCCGATGTGGTTTTCCCGTGTGTTGTGTAGGCCGTCATCACCTTCGACACTGCCCTACGCGACACACCTAACACAGTAGCCACTGCCGTCACTTTCGCTCCACATAACCGCGCACCAACAATTTGCTCTCTTTGAAACTCTGAGAGGTCTCCCATTTTACACTACCTCCGTCTGCTGCAGCCAGAGGACACTGCTGTTCCACTGCGCCTGACGTAGTATGGAGACCGACCTAACACACCACCACCAGCGATCCGGCACTGCGGGCGCCACGACACGATTGCCAACCCATACATCTGACGTGTTGCCAACTACAGGTGTTTCCATTTTTCTGATCACCATCTGTATATATCGGCCAAAATAAGGTTAAAAGTTGAACAGATTGGTGGTTAGAAAAGTACCGATGCAAGACCAAGACCAAGACTACGACTAAGGCTAAGGCTAAGACCATGGATGCAAGATTCTCGCAACACCAAGACCATACCTGCAAGATTCTCTCCAGACCAAGACCAGCAAGAATCTTGCATATGCAATATTTGAATATTAACTGATTTCCATCACACTTTATCCAGGCTTTGGACCAGGGACGGATAGGCGTTATTAGAGGGGCGCGGACGCTTTCTCCCACAAGGGCCACCAGCATCTCAATGTCACAAATCAATTGCACAGTTTTCTTTCTACAGTAAATCAATAGTATTAACAATTAACAATTAACACCTGATATTCTTTCATTAGTATATTGTTCTGAATTGTTCAAAATATTATATGAAGTTCAAGGAGAACGTATACTATATTACAAAATTAGCAGATGTTTTAGTATACTAGTTTTTGATGCTACTGTATCTATCACTTTTGCATTCGAAATATTTTTTAATAAATCTTTCTCAATAGACATCAACAAAATGTTTTCAAATGTTCCTGAGACATGGTACTCGTTAACCTATTTTTAATGTATTTCAGTTTATTTCAATTTTGAAAAATTTCTTTCACATGTTACCTGAGTTACGGGCAAAGTCAATAAAAATTTGCATGCTGGAAACCTTGATAAGTATTACTGCACAAATTACAATTCTGCAAAATTAAAAAGCAGCACATTGGACAATTTTGCAACACGTTTTGCATTCGCTTTCCTTGTAAACAAATGTATTTTCTCCTAATTCTGAATCACTTGCACCATCATCACAGTCATTTTTCCTCGGTTGTGCACGTCATCAAGACTGACTTTCAAGGATATCCACGTCCTTCAAAAGTCCAAGAGAATACATTTATAGTATCCTTGGAAACTTCTTAACTGAAGTTTTTAAGAAAATATGTAAGTTTATCGAAAGGCACGTCTGGAAGTTCTGTTACTTGGTTGAAGTGTCTAGGGTCCAAATAATCCTTAAAGTACATTGCTTCTTGAATCTTGAAGAAATACTCAAAACTACCATGTCCAATGTTGTGTTGAATGCTTCGATGCAATACCTGGTCATTGGATAGAAGCAGCTTCATCTTCATATTCACAAGAAAAATTTTTGCCCATCTCTGAAGGCGAATTGTCGACAGGTCAATAGAAAAAAAAAAGAAATCACGTTCTAAGTCTTCAAATTTGTTATTGGCCCATTCTGCAAGGCTTAATGCTGCATTCTTAACGGATTCAAAATCATCTCTCTACTTTTTCAGTTGGAACAGAGTAGGCTGCACCATCCGATAGGACTACACTAGCAGCACCCTCTATTTGGAGATAGTTTGACAGAGAGGTCGTCAATTGAAATATCTTAAGGAATTTTTCTGCTGTCCGAATTGTTTTGAACTTGAGAAGATCTTTTATATATCCTTTCGCTTTACACCTAGCTTTTGGTTTGATATTTTCTGTAGAAGCAATTTTCTTAATTGCTATGGTCAACTCTATATACAAAGCACTTTTTGCGTTCGAAAAATGACAAAACTTTTTCTGAAAAACAGTGTTTTCTACCATCTTGTTTCCGCAATAACTGTAAGACGCCTTTGCTAACATTTGGTCTTCCAAATGTACATTCGCTGATAAGACTCACGCATAAATATCGCAGTCATTCAGCAGAACAATGACACAGAATCAATGCATTTTTTTTTTGTCAGATCACATATGACATGATTGAGTATATGAGCGTAACACCACACGTGTAACTGAGTTTCTTAGTAATTAAGCGGTTAGCGTATGCGCCTTTGTCGTGGGAGACCTGGGTTCGATTCCCGGCGGGAGCTTATGTGCTTAGGGGTTCCCGTAAATCAGTATATCCCGTCTCATATAGCCTCGCTGCTAAAAGGGCCGTTGAACTCAAAATCAACTGAATCACACCTGTAACTGATCATAGGTGAATTGAAAAAATCCGAATATTGTCCTTGCATGTTACTTGAGCCATCGGTTGAATTTCCAATACACTTCTTAATATCAAGGTTCAACTTCTGCAGAATTTCCAGCAGTAAACCGCAAGGACACTGGCCTGTGATAAATACGCATTTTACAATGACAACAATACTTTGTTTAACAACCATTTTAACAACATACCGTAAAACAACAGAGCACTGGCCTGAAACTACTATAACTTAAGTAGTGTCTAATAGAACAGAAAATATTGAAGCTTGAGAGACTTCTTTCGAAATATCTTCTCTGAGCATTCAAAACATAATTCACCATGTTTAGTAAAAGTTATGCGACAACTATCCTGCTTACTTCCTCGTATATGACTCTTCTCGGTGAGCTTATCTAAATTACCTTTAAGCGGAAGATCAAATTTGCTTAAAAAAGGAATAATATTCAAAAAGTTTCCATGATCTATAGCTGTGTCTTTCAGTTTAAAGGCTGCTACATTTCCTCTGTAAAGGAGCCCTCTTTTACCAATGAATTTCTGACTTTGGCAACTCGATACATTACCTGTCTGTTCTTCTCAACCTTATACTGCCTTTGTTTTACCTGTTCATGAGGAAAAACAAAAGTAGTACATTTTGTCTCGGATTAAATATTCGAAATGTTTTAATTAGTCCATGACAGGTTGTAATTTATATAAGTGGTACGTTTTGTCGTGGAATAAATATCAAAAATGCTTTAATTAATCCATGATAGGTTGTCATTTATGACAGGTCGTCAAAAGTGGTACGTTTTGTTGCGAAAATTCAAGTGGTACGTTTTGTCGCTGGTTCGTTTTGTCGGGCCACCGCAAACATACATTTGCACTTTATCATCAAACATGAATTTCACGTGCTCATAGTGATATCCAATTAGAGGCAGTCTTTCGTACTGAAGGCTAGGACATTAAACATTTACTCGCAGTGGTGGTCTTAGTAAAACCTCTTTTTTGTTATCGTCATTTCTGTGAAGTTCTGATTTGACATTATTATCAGTTTTCTAGAATTAATAGTAACTTTGCAGATCAACTCTAAATATGATAGAAAGTTATTAATTATCATACAGTACTTAAGGTCAGTAAAAACAGTAGCCTATCTTTCTTCCAGTAAATCTATTATAAGCTGCTATAGTCAACGGCGTCGACTTTTCGAAATTTATGTGGGTGCATATCAATGGCAGAACGTTTTATATGTTCTCAGAGGAG
The DNA here is from genome assembly GCF_964235325.1 of Thermobia domestica. Lineage (NCBI taxonomy): Eukaryota > Metazoa > Arthropoda > Insecta > Zygentoma > Lepismatidae > Thermobia > Thermobia domestica. The sequence goes on along the minus strand of NC_137465.1, from coordinate 65,680,629 downwards.
TTTCGATATTTTTTAAAAATTCATTTCCTTTTAGTTAAAGTCTTTTATGAACACTTACAAAGGACTGTGCTCGATTCTATTCACAACATAGTTCCATTTATTATTATTATTATTATTATTATTATTATTATTATTATTATTATTATTATTATTATTATTATTATTATTATTATTATTATTGTGGGGACTGACTTTGACTAGGCCAGAGAAGGCAAGAGAGGGGGAGAAGTGTGTTGCTTGGTTGCCTTTGAACAAACACATTTGAAACAAACAATTATGTTTTAGACATTAAAAATGTTAACTTCTATCTCAATGCTTTATTGTTATTTTTATTTTATTTTATTTATTTATTTACTTTTTTTTTGATAATGACGAGTGAGAAACATTTATTTTATTTTGTTTCTATCAAACTAAAAATCTTGTGGATGCGCCGTACCCACAAGATTATTTGTGTGGGTACTGGAGCTCCGAAACACTCACGTAGTCGGCGTGCATGTCTATAGTTATGCTACTTTATTTCGAAAGTATGGCATTAGGAAGCATTTTTACGGAAAGTGAACAAATAGCATTTTCTCAATATATTAGATGTGCTGATTCCGAATATACTCTTTGCTAATCTCGACTTTACTGGTATGTCCTTCAAAAGCATTGAAACCCAAAATGGTGGTCATTTGAAATGAAGTTCTAATAACTTATGTGTGAGTAGAACGAAAATTTAAACTTCGGTATCAAACATTACACCTTTGATTATACTGAATCAAAATCTTGGTTGATATCAATAAAACGGACAATTTACTCATTATTCCCAATTTTGGAGTACTTACTCTCATTGATATCAATAAAAAGAGAACTGAGCACTGCTAGTCTCGGCTCACCTCGCAGAAGCCCTGCCCCTTTGGAGTAACCACACCTCTATTCTCGAGCCGAGTAACTACTCTGTGTTTGATATCAATAAAAAATCAGGGACTCCTTTGTGATGCTCGTAACTTCTCCAAGTGGAGCAAGCTCAGTAGGTGACTCCGTGCGAAATATGGCAGAATATATGATTGTTTTGCAGCGTTGAGAAACTTATAAGCTGCATAGAAATGTTGCAAATGGTGATTTAAAAAAAAACATTATAGGTTCACGAAAAGAAATGCAGAGTGGTTACCACAACATTGTTTTCTAGGAGAATCGACCGAAAGCCGGGGTGGTGCACTACGTAATGACGAAAAGATGCAGGTTTTCTTGCATTATGTGAGTGATCCGGGATTCCAGGTCGGAGTGTCAGAAGATTCTGGTGTGGCTCAAAGTACTGTGTCTATGACTATTACAACTGTAATGGATGTGATTATTGCGAAATCTGAAAACTGGATTGTTTCCGGCAAGTGTGCGTAATATGCAAGCAACAACGGCAGAGTCTCAAGAATAATATACATTTCCGGATGCTACCGGTTCACTCGGCTATACACAAGTGGCAGTGGAGAAACCTGGAGACGAACACGTTAATAGGAAGAACTTCGCGGCTAAGCGGTCAGCGTACATGCCTTTGGCGTGGGAGTCCCGCGTTCAATTCCCGGCAGGAGCTCATGTGGTTTGGATTCTTCGTTAATCAGTAGGTCTCGTCTCATATAGCTTCGCTACTGAAAGAGACGTTAAACTCAAAATCAACTCAACTCGACTTTGATAGGAAGGGAATACACATGTGAATGTATTTTGCTTATGTCAAGGCGGAAGGGGACACGTATGGTGTGGAAAACGAAATAAGATAGACATGCTTTATGACGTGATTGAATGGACTTTTTTAAAAAAGGAAACAAAGGGGTCAAGTGTCTGATTTCCTTCTTAAAGTCAAACAATCTACAAAGACCTTTGACAATACGTGATATGCGCTTGTCGTGTTAATCTTGATATTGCTGGATTCGAATCAACATCCATCAGCTCCAATAGGTTTGTTCCCGTGGTTTCAATATTACTTTCTTGTTTCCCTTCATTTTTTAAGAATTAGTTTTTTGTTTTATTCTTGCTCGAATATTAAAGATTCTCTTTTGGATTTGTGTCTCAGTCGTAGATGTATTTGATATTTCGTTGCATTTCACTGTAATTCTCTTCAAAGCTTTGGCTTTCCTTCATTTACCCTCTGGTAGCTGTGACTTAGAAAGTACCACTGGAAACTCTTTTATAATATCCATAAATGCACTTTGATTGAACCTGTCATCGCTACTTGTCCCTTCCGTTTAGCATACTGCGCCATAGGTTAACCACAACGAAATGACCGTGCGACGGATGGGAGAAATAAGTAATAGCTCCTAGCTCCTTGTATTGATATGATTCACTGCTACGCGCAGAGGAAACGCGAGTGAACGTTCATTAGTCTGAAGCAGTCTAGACCTGAATAGTGGTTTGTTTTATTAATACGAAATTGAGAAAGGAGATTTCTCCAGTTGTAGTTACTCCGATTTCCGAGCAGGAATTCTCAGGAGTAGTTACTTATTTTCATTGATATCACCCATTATGTTTTCTAATTTTATATGTTAAGCTATTTGCTAAATTTGCTTTAAAAAAATCAAAATAGCGGCCATCCGAAAGGAGTTCCTAATAACTGTTAGAATAGCAAATAGAAAATAGTGATCTTTGTATCAAACATTCTGTATTTGTTTATGCTAAGTTCAAATGTTATGTTTTGTAACCCCAAATGTTAATCTTTGTGCTCTAAATCGCTATAGAAACAAAATAGTGGTTATGTGCATTCCTGCAATTCTCGGAATTGTCACATTAAAACATTTAGAAAAGGTTGTTTATCCGCTTTCCCTTAAAAAAAAAAAACGTTTTACAGCCACAGTTCTCAGAATTAGCACCACTCTATTACAGAAGGGTGTATACTTTTAAATAAGTTGAATTGAAATGTTATGTTTTCTATTCTAAAAGTTTTCAAAAGTTGTTGCGAACTAGCTTTTCGTATTTTTCAAGCAAAGGAAACACAAAAATGATTAAACTTTTATTTTTTCTTTATTTCAGAACGATAGAAACATGAAATCATGGAGCTACTTATAAAGAGCCTATCTGGTTGCAACGATGTGAACAGACTTTGCGGAGATCGCTGAAATTCAGCTTAAATATAGAAGAGACTATGTAGATTCTATATTCGAAAAGCAAAGTGTCCTGCAATGGTTGGAACATAGTCAAAATAGCACTAAACACTAGCATTACTGTCAATTGAAAATCAATGAAAAAAATCCTCCACTTATGTCAAAAACCAAAAGAGGGAGATGGCTGAAATTCAGCTCAAGTGTAAAAGAGACTACGCAGATTCTATATTTCAATAGCAAATTGTCCTCAAATGGATGGAACACAGACAAAACGCACGATACTTCAATATTAATGCTAATGGAAATTCAACGAAAACAAATAATTCCTCCATTTATATCAAAAACCAAAACGTTAAGATGGCTGAAAATCAGACTATGTGGATTCTAAATTCAGAAAACAAATTGTCCTAAAATTTAATGGAACATAGTAATAAAAGCAAAAAACATTAACATTATTGTCAATGGAAAATTAATGAAAACAAATAATTCTTCCACTTATCTCAAAAAGCTAAAACAAAAGGTGGCTAAAAATCAAATTATGTATAGAACAGACTATGTAGATTGTATATACATTCGAAACAGAAATTGTCCTAAAATGGGTGAAATATATTCAAGAAAATCACGAAAAATGAACATTAAAGTCGATGAAAAATCCGTAAAAGAAAAACAAAGAAGAAAAGGTTGTCCACATATCTCAAAAACTATAATAACGAGATGGCTAATTGAAAGCTTATTGCAAAGACAATGAAGAGCTTAAAAAGCAATGTATAGCACGTAAGGTAAATATGGATAGAACATTGTCAAAAGTCAAGCTGTTTGACTAAAATCAACAATAATGATTAAGTATATGCGTCTACTTCGAAGTACCCAGGGCGCTCCAAGCTTAGGTTACATGCTTGAAATATATCACATCTTGATTTGGAATCTCCGAAATCGACTTAGCACGAAACGTGACTTTTGACCTGACCACGTTGATAGTCTGGTGCTTGTGGCAAACCGGATAGTCCCTTTGAAAAACTTTGTACCTGTGTACCACCATCATTGCAACATTTATTCTTTGTTTGTTTAGAAAAGATGAAAAACTATTCTCCAAACACTTTCCAAAACTTTTAGAACAGAAAATATAACATTTAAATTCAACATACCCAAACCATAATACAATGCTGCAAATTCCAAGAAATGTGGCTGTAAAAATGTGGGATGCATTCATTTTTTTAAAAAAAAGTGGACAAGCAACCGTTTCCGAATGTTTTGATTTGGTAATTTCGACCGTTGATTGATTTTCGTATCCGCTATTTAGTTTATTAGTAATTTGGAGCAAATAACTTAAAATTTCAGATTAAAATCATAACATTTAGATTCAACATATCCAAGAACGAAATCAAGATTACTATTTTCTTTCTTTTTTTTCACTAGTTATTAGGACCTCATTTCGGATAACCACTATTTTTTTCTGATTTGAAACATATTGCACGAAACTCAAGAGTGGAAAACAAAATATTCTGACTCAGCGCGTCAAATACATTCAGAAAAATAACTGTTTGTTCTGTTTTCCGCAAATAAACTTCTTACAACCTCATTTCTCAGAATTTGTACTAGTTAATTAAATTAATGTATAAATTCCATTGTTGAATATTTCAATTTGGAATCTTGTCAAGTATTGGCAGACTAATTATAAATGAATGAATTATCTAATTAAATAAATAAATAAAAATGTAACAAATAAAATAAGCTATTCAACGTGCGGACAAAATTGTCATACGTTCTACAGGAAAGACGATAGTATTCTAAGCTTATCATTTTTTGTCATTAAAGTATCATATATGCATACCTTTTTCATTTGTTGAATCATCCAAGCGCGTACTGTTCTTAAGTTAAGAGGTAACGTTGTCGCCTTGAATTACAGAAAGAAACACGAAACTATATCTGAATTAGAAGTAAAATCTGAAGTTTGAAATGAATCTTTTTCTTGGATATATTTCACTTTACTTTCATTTCACGAAACAGCTAAAAATTAAATAATACGCAATTGATTAGATTATAATACCAGGCGCATCCACAAAGTACATTTCCCACTGCGTCCCATAGCTGCATAACGACTGTATGTACGTGAGAGAGTAAGGTCCTAACATGGCGCATGCGTCAGCAGAACTTCCCTAATTCTCTCAGTAGCGTCGTGGCAGTGATTGAAGATTGGCGTTCATATTCCAGCTCCCGCCGCGTGTGAAGTGCGAGCAGTGATAAAGTTTTTGAATGCACAAGGCATAGCACCGATTGAAATACATCGTCAGCTGTATCGTTGCAAAAATGTCAATGCTGACCTTGTGCGCTTTTCTTTGTGATCTAGGATCAGTTGCTTCAACACAAAACTTCTTCATCAATAGGCAGTCCGTGACAGTGGTGTGCAATAAGGAGCGGAAAATCTGCCGGAACTGCTTGCTCATGCCGTTAGGCCCATGGTCCTGGCACAGTTAACGATGGATTTCCGTTGGTGCTATGCCCTGTGCATTCAAAAGCTTTATCACTGCTCGCACTTCACACGCGGCGGGAGCTGGAATAGGAACGTCCATCTTCAAGCATTGCCAGGACGCTACTGAGAGCACTAGGGAAGTTCCGCTAGTGCATGTGTCATGCTATGACCTTACTCTCTCACGTGCACGTAGTCGCTTTGCGCAACATACCGTTTCCTAGCTATGGGACGCGTGGGAAACTTACTTTCTGGATGCGCTTCGTATTATGAGAATCGGAGTTTCGTGTTGAAAATGGATAAACTTTTTGTTAAAAATCCTATTATTCTCACTTACAATGTTACTAAATGTCGTGTATCAGTTGTAAATACTGTGTGTTCAATAAACATGTAGCAGTAGAGTTCATATATCAACTGACTGACCAACCCGCCGGTCGTCAATGCACTAGTCCCAGGGTCGATTTCCAGTTGAGGCGCAAGCCCATTAATGTTGACAGGATAGAAAGGTTTACAGAATTATCTGTCGAACTACAAAGTATTCGTAGCAATACGGAAAATAGTAATTCGGTGGTTATGATCTATCTATATATATATATATATATATATATATATATATATATATATATATATATATAAGAGAACGTACAAATCCTTTGTTCCCTCATCACGCTAATACGGCTGAACCAATTTCTTTTATTTTTGGGGGGTTATTAGGATTTGGACCCTAGATGGTTTTTATCATATCACTTTAATTTTTAATTACCAGTGTCTTGAGATAATTGACCATTCAAGTGTCCATAACGTACAAATCCTTTGTTAGATCATCATAGGTAAAAATAAACGTATTTATATGCAACCCGCATGACCGTGTCACTCGGCGGGTTAACATAAATGACAGGCGCTATAATGTTAACATTTACTGCAATCACTTGAAAGCGAAAAAGTAAAAATTATCTAAGTAACAAAGTTTATTGCGTTCCGGGGTGACCGCAGCGAAGCGGGGCGGGTTAACATAAATGACAGGCGATATAATGTTAACATTTAATGCAATCTTCTATGGTTTTTATCATATCACTTGAAAGCGAAAAAGTAAAAATTATCTAAGTAACAACGTTTATTGCGTTTCGGGGTGACCGCAGCGAAGCGGGGTGAACGCTGCTAGTCTTATATATAAAAGAGAACGTACAAATCCTTTGTTCCCTCATCACGCTAATACGGCTGAACCAATTTCTTTTATTTTTGGGGGGTTATTAGGATTTGGACCCTAGATGGTTTTTATCATATCACTTTAATTTTTAATTACCAGTGTCTTGAGATAATTGACCATTCAAGTGTCCATAACGTACAAATCCTTTGTTAGTTCATCATAGGTAAAAATAAACGTATTTATATGCAACCCGCATGACCGTGTCACTCGGCGGGTTAACATAAATGACAGGCGATATAATGTTAACATTTACTGCAATCTACTATGGTTTTTATCATATCACTTGAAAGCGAAAACTTCCGGGATGACCGCAGCGAAGCGGGGCGGGTTAACATAAATGACAGGCGATATAATGTTAAGATTTACTGCAATCTTCTATGGTTTTTATCATATCACTTGAAAGCGAAAAAGTAAAAATTATCTAAGTAACAAAGTTTATTGCGTTCCGGGGTGACCGCAGCGAAGCGGGGTGAACGCTGCTAGTATATATATATATATATATATATATATATATATATATATATATATATATATATATATATTTGTATTATTTTCTAACATGAAATTATTGTACAATAAAAAAGTCATATTGGTTTAAATTCTCAAAAATATAGCACATCGATGTTTTCAGTACGTTGTGGTATTTCCGAACGCTTCAAGAAAGCAATTATTCCACTTGTCCCGCTTGCAAATTATCTATTAAGTACGCCTACTCTCTTGAATATTTAGCAGGAAGCTGATATAAGTACAAAAATTTTTACAGATAGTTCTTTAGATATTACAATGTTCCCTCATACTAGTAAACAACAACACATTCTTCAGGAGAAGCAGCAACAATCAGCTGACGGATGTCGTTTCCGATGAAATACGAAGAGGACACGAGGAAATACGAGAAGGGCACGAAGCGAGTCCCTACAATCCCTTTACAGGCTCCCTCTCCAAAGTTTGCTATGAAAGAGGACGTCAGCTGATCTTCCTACCTTTCTCCCAAAGATACTCTGGGTGGGAGAGTCTCATTAACCTTACCAATTTCCGCACTGCGCTGGGTATTAGATACCAACCCACCTTCACGCTGATACGGGCAAGAGGTTCCTGTCCAATTTCCGCGCTGCACTGGGCAGGAGGTTCAACTCATACTCAGATACCAATACTCAGATAAAGACCAGGCTACAAGTTATAGAATTAAAACTAACAAACACTTAAGGAACAGACAAACGTAAATATTTGCGACTATGGTCAATTGTTTACCACATAACACCTAAATGAATCGGAAGTATATATCTAAAAAGACGTTGTTTATTAGGACCATTCAAATAGAACTTACACTATTCAGCATAAGTATATCCGCAAGTACAAGCGTACGTTGCTCCTCAGGATAACTTAAACGAAGCGAATTTTTATTTTTATTATTTTATTTTATTTTACTTTTTTGCAACAGCTGAAGCAATTATCTTTGAGAGATCGTGAATGGAGTAAATCCACTAATATCTTAACGGGTAGATTTCACTTCCGCTTTTGTTAATGCACACGATAAACTTTTGAGCGATTTAATGCACTATTCAACAAAACAATAGCAAATTGAATTATTTATTCATTATATTTTCTGTTATTTACAGATTAAATGAGCCTGGTGTTTTGTTAATGTTATGAACATATAATTAAAACATTTTAATACAGTTTATGTAGTTAAATATTAAATAATCTTTGGGCGCTAAAAAGTGGAAAAATTGACTTTAATTTTCATGATATTCTTCAATTATAGAAGAGAAAAGAGAAGTTAAAATATATAAATTATACACTACAACAACAGAAAATGTCTATTGAGTTGAGATAGGAAAATATGAAATGGAAGGCCTAAAGTGTATAAAATAATAAGAATTAAGTAAAACAATTAATGTATTATTTCTAAACGTTACAACAAGAGCAATATAGAATCAAAGCAGGGTGATCAATGTTTGTTTAAAGTTAATTTTGCGTTCGATTAGGCAAAGTTTCTGATTGTGTCGGAAATTGCAGTATCAGTTATTATGTAGTTATAGAAACGAATCCGGGTAAACAATGGGCACTCTATTTTCATAATATTCCGATGCCGACGTCATCACACTGAGAAAAATCCGTTATCCGGACAACGGTATATAGTACTAATACTGTATACAGAATCCTTATGTTTAGTACGGAAATCAGTACGGAGCATACGTTATCCATATGCTTCGTACTTTTCCCGCTTAGACGTTACATCATGCTGTTGCCAGATGTATGACATCCATCAGTCTTCGTATATTACATATATTTACGTATGTTACATATGTCAGCTATATGTTACATACGTCCATCTGTATGTGAGACCCTGACCACCTATATAAAGTTCTTTTGTTCGGGTATGAAGTACGTTTATTCGAAACACTTGTACAGAAAGTACGTATAAAATATACTTTCTCAGTTGTACGTTTAGTGTACGTTAAGTCCAAAAACTACAGGATTTACACATGCAACCTACGGTTTTACGTACGCCACATAATATTTTTCTTAGTGTATATTTTATGTAATGCAATTATTAATATTATCGTAACTCCAGTAGCCAAATATTGTATATTGATTACCAGGAGATACCCACGTATTTACCAAATCCCTAAGAATTAATGTTAGCTTGGTAATCGTAGGTTCTGCAGACAAGTATGTCGTCATAAGTACTTCAGTAAACAAAACAAGAATTAATGATAATGCTTAATGGCAAGTAAACAAAGAAGTTGTCAGAAAAAAACTGATTAACGAAGATGAAGAAATAAATATACAGAAAAGTTAAATAATGATTTAAGTATGTGAGAAGACAAGTTGCGATACTATTTATGTGATTTAAAATAAACTAAACGATAACCTAATCTAAAACATAACCTAATCTAATTGCGTTTAATGAAGCTAACCTCAATTAATCTACCTGTAGAAGAGAAACATAAATACTTATACTTGGAATACCTTGAATGCTGAAAACTGAAATCAATCTTGGAAACTCATGTCATCATGTTCTGGATAATCTTAGGCACTTGTAACAAAAAGGGAAGAAATACATTAACATTGTAAACTCGTATTACTAATTGTCAGAACATTTATAATGTACAAAGGGCATTAATAAAGTTTTGCAATTTCCAACTGGAACTGGAAAGATTTCCAACTGTGTTAGTGAAAAGAGGTGGAGATGTCGTCGTGGTCAGAAATAGAATAACGGGCAACTTTGGGCTACAATTTTGCCCATGATTTAAGTGTCGATCAGTGTTTAGAGGAAATGCCTCCTGTACTAGGAGAGGGTTGTCATCATCGTACAACGATATCTAGGTGGTACGAAGAGTCTTGAAAAGGAAATGTCAGCCTTGAGGACGCTCCAATGTCAAGTCGGTCATCTTCATCTGTGACGGAACAAAACCTTGCTGTAGCAGGAAAAATGCTTGAGACACGTAGACGGGCTATATATCATCACATAGAGGTATGCTTGGACATTAATACACCAGCAGTTCGTGCTATTCTTCGCGATAACGTTCGTGTTAGAAAGCTTTGTACCTTTGAGTATCACATGACTTGACCAACGAGCAGATGGCACATCGTGTTTCATGGTGCAGTGAAATGTTGAGCAAAAATAAAAATGGAAAATCTTCCTCTGTGAACAGCATTGTGACAGGAGATGAAACTTGACTCTATTACCATGATGTTCCGACCAATGCTCAAAACAAAGAGTGAATGTTCGAAAATGAGGAGACCTCCGTGGCTATTCAAAAGTCTACATCAGTGAAGAAGAGAACGGTGGCGGCACTTTTCAATATGTGAGGAATTGTCGAGCGAGTTGTCTTAGAAACACAGAATACAGTTACAGGGAAGTGGTATACTGGGAAATGTCTGCCTAAAGTTCTTACAGCTCTCAAACAGTTGCGCCCAAACTCAAGGATGGACACATGGTTTGTTCACCACGATAACACTCCGGCGCACCATTTCAAGGTTTGCTTACAGTATTTGGCCAGCACTAGATTAACACTATTAGAGCATCCTCCGTACGGCCTAGATTACGCTCCCCGTGATTTCGAACTGTTCCTCCATGTGAAGACCAGACTGAAAGTAAGTAGTTTTACAAGCGATAAGGCCCTACTAAGGGCTTGGGACAATGAGTGCACCCAGATATCTGCCGAAAGATGGCAGAGTTTCTTGTACGACTGGTTTCGAAGAATGGAAAAATATGTACTGTGTGGTTTAAAGTACTTGTATCGGAAAAGTGAAGTAAAAGTGGAAAAAGTATAAGAAATAGGATCTTATTGCAAAACTTTAAAGCGACCTTTGTAATTAATATGTGGGGTATGTCATAAAATGCTTAGCTGTTTCTGTGCCTGAATTTATGTAGTCATCTGATATGCTGATTTGAGGGTGAAAACATTTTTTCAACGGAGCTTGGAATTGCATTAGGGGATGCCGAGATTAATATGGCAACCTATGGTTAAGAGTCGCCTCGTAGGTTATAGTGTCAATTGTGGTTTTACGTGAACTGATTCAATTAACATAATTTAGTTATATAAGACCCAAGTTACACTTCATATAGGTATCCAACTGGTTTCAGCGATTGACAGTCAACTTCCTTGTTCATTTATATGTCACCATATGATAAGTGAAGAAGGACTAGATCAACAAAAGTTAACTTTTTAATTATATTTCATTTTTTGTAATTCTAACAAAAGTACACATCTCGCAGTTAGATGGCAGGAAACATCGTCCAGCGATTGACATCTACTGGACAAAATTAGCAGTTCTAGTGCGTAATACTTTACAGTGTCTATCAGTGTTACTTACTATTTATAAACAATAACTTTACATCATTCACGAATATTATTTTGTCCATTTATATTACCTTAACAATATTAATTTCAGTAACATCTAGAAACCAAAAGTAAAATATCTCTTTTAGACGTTAACTTCTGGAGGACGCGTTCACTGTCATTTGGCAGCGAGATGTGTAACTTCTACTATATCTGCAAAAATAGAATTTTTATTATTATTATTATTATTATTATTATTATTATTATTATTATTATTATTATTATTATTATTATTATTATTATTATTATTATTATTATTATTATTATTACATAGATACTGTGTACTTCAGGATTTCCATAGGTAATGAGAGTGGCATGGGTAAACTCATGTCATATTAACAGTCCAAATTTACATAAAGTCCATTGGTCTTCCGTCAGAGATTTTGACACGAAGATCATGAAAGTTAATAATAAGGATTCCCGTTTCTTAGATCCTGTCAAAATGAAACCATAGGGTATGAGTGGGTAATATATCCATGTGGATCCACACCTGGTTCTTGTTTGTTCTATACAAACGAGGAATGACTTTCCGATAGATCGATGTCATGAGGGATTGCTGGAAATTGCAATAATTGAAATTTATGTTTTGTTCACCGTACTCACCAACCAATTTCCTCTAGTAACTACATTCGTTGACAATCATGATTTCTGCAAGAATTCTCTGCTCTGGCTGTAAACCTTGGTGGATCGTTTGTTCAGCAGCTGAGGGTATAAAGTTGTTTGAATGATATTATTACGAGTGATATAAGTTTACGACTCATCAGTGGCATCTATAGAGGTAAATCACTTCGATGAAAATTTTAAATTTTGCCTCTGCGAGCACAGCAAAGCAAGTTCCATACAGTTTCGAAAAGTTAAGACAATAATTGGTACATTAGATAAGGTTTCCTCCCTTCATTTGTAGTTATAAATTTTATTTGTTTTACTGATGTTACTTTCATGAAGAATCGCAACTTGGACTCATCTAATGTGATATCCGCCTTCCATTTCCTTCACCTTCTAAGTGTCTTTCCTGCTGTTAGATTATTTTTTTCTTACGTTGAGAAATTGGCACCTGAGAATATTGTAAACCGCAGAGAATGTGGTTTACAGTGAGTTGCATTAGATTTTGTCAGGCGATATTTATCTTAGTAGCCCTGAACTAACCCCTTTTGTTGTCGATTTTTTTTCCTTTTTGGATCATATTTGTATTTGCTTGGCCACCATATCTTGAGCTGTGGCTACTCCGATGCTTAAACATTTTCCCCATACTATTGCACTATTGATTTGTACAAAAAATGTGCATGGAAAATAGCAATTATGTACAAATTCTAAAAACGATTCATTTTCGATTGTGTTTTCCTAACGCCAACACCGTGACACTTTGGCAGCTGCAAGCTAAGACAACACGATGATAAAGGCAGTGGCTCCATATTTTATCATAAGTACGTAAATTGAACAACTTTCTTTGCATAACCTATCGAGACCAAATTTTAAGCAAAGTATTATATGATATTCTTTATTGTTAAAATTATCTCTACCTCCCAAAATGATAGGACGAAAGTTGGAAAAAATGAAATATTGAGTTTTACGTCCCACGGTTATGCCGGTTAGGCTAAAGGAGACGCTGATGATGAGTAATGAATGAAATGGTGGAATGAAGAAAGTGGGAGGAAACGGGAGAATCCCGAGAAAACATACGTACATGGTGTTTGTCCACCACAAAGTTGATGGGCGGGGGCTGGGATCGAACCCGGGACCCCAAGCACCAGAGGTGAACGCTCTACCACTGAGCCACCGCGGCCCCAGGACGAAAGTTGGAAATCGCTCCTTTAATGTCAATTGATTATCGATATATATTAAAATGACAGTTACTACGTTTGTGACTTAATAACTCTTGAACCACCTTACCGATCTCGATTAATTTTCAACATAGACGAGGTTAGAACCTGGGATGGTTTCTATCATTTCACTGTGGTGGTGCAACTTGGGGGAAGGGGAGACATATAAAAATGATCGAAAAATACCGATATTGGTTTCGAATCCATAACTTTCAGAGTCACTGATATAAACAATGACACTTTCGATCATATACGAGGAAGGTTTAATAATTATTGTCCCCGGCATATTTAAAATACTTCAGCTGGGATTTCTGATGGAGAATATTGTAGCCTAATGCTATATTAATATTCTTTTTTGTCGTTTCAGGTGTGAGAGCTGGCGCCTAGCTTAAAAAATGGAGAAAACCGAACAATGAGCTGTCATCAAGTACCTCCAGAAAAAGGGGTTAAGCCCAAAGGAGATTCATGAGGACATGATCAGTGTGTTGGGTGATAAGGCTCCTTCCTACCAGGTGATAAAGAACTGGTGCTGCGACCTTCGTTGTGGCAGGGAAAGCTGTCAACAGGCTCCTGGTGCTGGTTCTCCAACAACCGCGTGCACCCCAGAAAACATTGATGCTGTGCATGATACGATTATAGCAGACAGACGAATCACGTTGCAACAGTTAGCAGACATGATGCACATCTCTGTAGGCTCAGTGAAAACCATTGTGCGTAAACACTTGGGATTCAGAATGGTGTCAGCGCGATGGGTACCCAAAATGTTATCTCGTGAAAATGAGAAAGACAAAGTTCGATGTCCAAACGACAAAGCATGGAGTGGCAGCACAACAGTTCGCCTCCCCCACGCAAGTTCAAGGTGCAAGCATCAACACACAAGGTTATGGCCAAAATATTTTACGTGAACTAATTCAATTAACATCATTTAGTTATATAAGACCCAAGTTACACTTCATATAGGTATCCAACTGGTTTCAGCGATTGTCAGCCAACGTCCTTGTTCATTTAGATGTCGCCATATGATAAGTGAAGGAGGACTAGGTCAATGAAAGATAACTTTTTAATTATATTTTTTCGACAGATATCTAGAGCAATTATCACGCTCGTGTTCACTAACAGAATCAATTTGTTAACGCCTTAGTGAAAAATTGTGAATTAAGTGCATCAGTTACATCACACAGTATCAATGTAAATAATAATAATAATAATAATAATAATTATATTTTTGCAGATATAGTAGAAGTTAAACATCTCGCTGCCAAATGACAGTGAACGCGTCCTCCAGAAGTTAACATCTAAAAGAGATATTTCATTTTTGGTTTCTAGATGTTACTGAAACGAATATCGTTAAGGTAATATACATGGACAAAATAATATTCGTGAATGATGTAAAGTTATTGTTTATAAATAGTAAGTAACACTGATAGACACTGTAAAGTATTACGCACTAGAACTGCTAATTTTGTCCAGTAGATGTCAATCGCTGAACGATGTTTCCTGCCATCTAACTGCGAGATGTGTACTTTCTACTACACTGTACCTTTGTTAGAATTACAAAAAATGAAATAAGAATAATTACCGTTAAAGTCACTGCTATCTGTTAAGATGTTAATGAATCGACACCATTAATAAACTCGGTTAAAACTCACTCTAGCTATCTATTGTGAAAACAGAATCCAAAACTTCACTTTTGTTATTCAGTTATTATATGCATTAATGGACGAGCTTAAGTCACCGTTACCCGTTAAGATAACGGATTGACCTCAGTATCGAACTAGGCGAAAAATTGTTCAAAAATTCGCTTTCATTGAAGCGCTGCTGATGGCGCAACGGACGGACGTAAGTTATCGTTACCTGTTAAGATATTAACGGATTGACCCCACTACTGAATTCGGCCACGATATTCGCTTTAACTATTTATTGCGAAAAAATAATTAAAAAATTCACTTCCATTCAAGAGTTATTGTGTGGACTAACAAATGGATGTAAGTCACCGTTATCTGTTAAGATGTTAACGGATTGACCCCACCACAGAACATTGACGCAATAGTCACTTCAGCTATCTATTGCAAAAATAATTTAGAAAAAATGCCTTCGTTCAAGAAGTACTGTATGAAGTAACGGACGGATGTGAGTCACCGTTACCCTTTAAGATAACGGGTTGACCTCACTATCGAACTAGGCCACAATAATCGCTTTAAATATCTATTGCGAAAAATTGTTCAAAAATTCGCTTTCGTTCAAGAGCTGCGTATGGCGTAACGGACGGACCTAAATTATCTTGCCTGTTAAGATATTAACGGATTGGCCCCACTACTGAATTCGGCAACGATAGTCGCTGTAACTATCTATTGCGAAAAGATAATTCAAAAATTCACGGGTTCATTCAAGAGTTATTGTGTGGAGTAACAAATGGATGTAAGTCACCGTTATCCGTTAAGATGTTAACGGATTGACCCCACCACAGAACACGGACGCAATAGTCACTTCAGCTATCTATTGCAAAAAAAATAATTTAGAAAAAATGCCTTCGTTCAAGAATTATTGTGTGAAGTAACGGACGGATGTACGTTACCGTTACCCATTAAGATATTAACGGATTGACCCCACTACCAAACTCGGTCGTGATAATCGCTTTAACTATCTATTGCAAAAAATAATATTTAAAAATTAACTTCCGTTCAAGAGTTATCGTGTGTAAACGTACCAACGGACATATTAACATCCTAATAAACTATAAAGAAACTTTTTACATAGACTTCGCAAAGTATATTTTATTAAGATTTTTCTTTCCTGGTTTTGAAAACCACTCAATCAATACCAATCTCTTTTTGTCACATTGTTTTACAAACACACAGAGAACAATTAGGTCTTCTTCAATATAAACGAACTATCGTGAAATAAACAGCGATATATCTACACTAACAAGGCCCATAGCCTTTAGAAAGGAACGATAGCAAGCAATCTGTGGCCATCGTTTGTGGGTGGATTCAGCATGCGTTAAAATCCCCCTTTAACGAGGGCCGTTATTTATTCAGGTAGCGCTTCAGAAGCCTTCTCTCATTAGGCTTAAAGACAAAGCACACTAATTATGATGTGAAAGAAGAAAAGAAAAGGTTCCCCTTCCACCCTTCCTTTCGTCTCTATTTTAAAAAGATGAGTTGATAAAGAAAGCGAGAGAATTTTACTTTCAACGCTTTCTGAACAAAAGGCTCTGACGAAAGGAAATGAGATTGAAAATTTTATCTTGCCTCTTGGATGCTATCTATAAACAGAGTATTCATAAGATGTGAGAACAAGCTTACTAGAAAACAGTGTATATTGGTATACAAGCTTTTCTCTCATATCTATTCCGTCTATCAATACAAAACTTGGTACACACATTTCGTATCCCTTATAGTATTTTTCGAGATTTTTCGAAATCCTTATAATATTTTGTAGAGATGCAAGGGCTCGAAAAAAAACGGCTTAAAAAAACTCGTTTTTTTCTGCTTCGCTTTTTTGCTTGGGAAATTTTGGGCTTTTTTTTTTCAAAATTCTGCTTTAAATTGATAAAGCAGACTTTGTTTCGCTTCTCTGTAACACAAAAAGTCATTTAATTAGTGGTTGATGCCGATAATAATATAAAACCTCGAAAATAAACCATGAACTTCGAAAAGATATTTCAAACAATTTTACTTCAACATTTTTACATTATGAATTCCAAAGGATTAACCAATGTATATAACAAAAAAGAATTAACCTCCTATATACAAAAGTAATCAGAGTTGGCAAGAACCATGGTTGTTTCTGAAAATGCCAAAACCCCATTTTGTTTGGGGGGTAGGGAGTTTAAACCAGATATTTTGATTTAGATATTTTGCTTTATGTATTTATATTACATATTCACAGAAATAAGTTTGTTTCGCCTCGGTGTTATTATGCTGGAAGAGGTCCCATAAGCTTAAAGAAGTCCGGTCAGTAAATTTCTTAAATTGAGAAACTCCCCCCCTAGCCATCGGGAAAATCCCGTCATTATTCTAAATGTAAAACAATAACGGGAAAGTCCTGTTATTGCTTTGCATGTAAAATTTAAAGGTCAACGTATCATAATCAGTACGCTAAAGCTGAGGTATTAAATTACAAATTTAGTATGTAGATATCATTGAAAGTCCAATCGAAGCTAATGTTGGAAACTACGTAGGCAATCGATAAATTTTGCCAATATCTATCAATATATTTAAGCAAACTTGGCTTCTTTATAAAACAACAGGCATTCAGGCATGCAGAAATATATAATTTGGTTTCGTTTCGTATGTTTAGGCTTAACATCCTTACGTAGTACCGAGGTTATCAAGGAGAAGACTTTCGCTTCAAGTGACATCCGAACCACTACTTGGTTTGCACATGAAAGAAGGGTCGTGGTTCGACCAAGAATTGAACATGGGACACCTTGATTGACAGGTGAAAAGGAAATAAAACTAATGCAGATGGTTTGACATGTGGAAACGTCACCATGAAGTTCACACGATTCGCATTTTTCGGTGTTTTTATTTTTTTGGTTTAAACCAGTTATTTAAAAAAAAAAACAGCTGGTGTAAACGAGCCAACCCTAAAAGTAAAAACTTCTTTTAAAAAAATATACAAATAACTAGCAAAATTGTATGTAGTATTTTTACTTTAAAATATTCCATACCCTCTTTTTGAAACAAAATAAAATTAAAATAAAACAAGAGAAATACTTAAATTTATATGATACGCAAAGGCTGCACAGTGCATCTAGAACTTTTGGTTCTGTATATTCTTGAAATTCTACAGTTAAGTTTTTTATAACCCACCACGGTTTACCCAATCCTCGAGTTTTCTGAATTTTTAACAAGAGGGATTCAACATATCATTACGGAATTCCTCCTCCCCACCAAAAAAAAAAAAAAAAAAAAAAAAGAACTACAGAATATATTTAAGTTAAGCTAAATACAACTGCACAACAAACATGACTGAGTGGTTAGCTTTTGCGCTTCTATCGGGAAGTCCGGGATTCAACCCAGCATTCGTCCATTCTGACAAAGCTTTTCTTCATTCCATCTGTGAAAATGAAATGAAATCTTTGAGTTTTACGTCCCACGCTTATGCCGGTTAGGCTAATGGAGACGGTGATAATGAGTGATGAATGAAATGGTGGAATGAAGAAAGTGAGAGGAAACGGGAGAACCCCGAGAAAACCCACGCACACGGTGTTTGTCCACCACAAAGTTCACTTGGTGGGGGCTGCGATCGAACCCGGGACCCCAAGCACCAGAGGTGAACGCTCTACCACTGAGCCACCGCGACCCCCATTCCATCTGTGAATGTAGAAATAGTGCGTGTATTGTGAGTTTACCGACTTCCTTTCTTATTGTTTTTAAAATCGTTATTATTACTAATTACTAGCAGTGACGGTTTTGCTAAGGTTAGGGGGTCGGTCTTTCGGACTGAAGTCTGTTCCCCAAATTTGCGGAATGTCTAAAACAAACGAAATATCTATTATGTCTTTACTGATGAACTTTAAGCTCCCGTCAAAGAAAAATTACGAATGTTTAGAAAAACTAAACATTAGTAAGAAAACCCCCTTCCAATATACTTTTCTAAATTCGCCACTGATTCTCAGTATAAAATGATCTTCAAGGTTGTATCCGGAAGATTATTGATAAACATATAAACGAAACGAAATATTAGTTATGCCTATACTCATAAACTTCAAGCACTTCCCAAATAAAATTAGGACTTTTTACAAAACGAAACAATTAGAGAAACCCCTCCCAAAGTACTTTTCTAAATCCGCTACTGATTATTTGTATAAACTGGTATTCAAGGTTGTATCCGGAAAATTACTGCTAAATCATTGCACAACTACAGTATAACAGAAATGTGGAAGTACGGTTTGACGGACATACTGAAAAACGTATGCTTTGACGGATATATAGTAAAGACGTAAGTTTAGTTTTTGTGCTAGAAGCTAGAGTACTAAGCTCTTATAAATGAAACACGGGTAACAAACTAAAACGATCTAGAGAAGAAAAAAATGTAGATAACTCAAAAGTTAAAATAAAGTCTGTAAAATTGCCCTCAAATACTACATTCTTCATGTTAGCTTTAATTCGTAAATCATGTGCTCCATCCATCTTGATGGTGAATTTCAGAGCGAAATATGGCATTTAGGTCATGGAATTCTTATCTAACTATAGAATATATTATAAGAAAGCTATTTAGATAAAAAAAATCATGAAAAAGAAAAAAGCCAAAATTTCCAAAACTCTCGTTTTTTCCCCCAAAAAAGCCGGCTTTTATGTGAAAAAAAACATCGATTCATAAAAGCCGGCTTTTTTTGCATCTCTAGTATTTTGGATTGTGTGCTTTTACACCGAGCCACTCAAGAGTGGTCCAAAGTTGATGGAAGGAATTTCTGGAGGGAATTTTCCCAACATTCTTCCAATTTTGCTTGTTCAGGTACATTATAGGCCTAAATACGTACTACCTGTGGGAAGATTGTTTCATGCTGAAGAGAATAAATTACAAACCATGACTTTGCAATGAATAATGTTGATGCAATAGCTATTTCACTGCGAGTCTACGATTTTAAAAAAAAATATTAAACAGGGTTAATGGGCCCCAGGACTTACTCCGTTGTTCATGGCACCTATTTTTTTGTACATGAACATATCTTTGTAATGTTTATCTAATGGACTAGGTTTGATTCTTACGTACGGTTCATGTCCGTTCCATGAGTATGATTTGAAACACAAAACATCATTTACAGAATTTTGACACATATTGCACCTGAATGTCGACGTCAAGAAATTTGTCGTTGGACGTTCGAAAATGATTTATTAAGACTCTTGTATGGAGTGTGGCGTTTTACGGATCAGAGACATGGACATTGAGAAAAGCTTAAATATCCAAGCTGAAAGCATTTGAGATGTGGTGTTGGCACAGAATGCTGTGCATATCATGGACTGAAAGGGAAAGGAATGAAGACGCATTAAAGGAAGCTAATGAAAGACGGCAGATCATGGAGATAATAGGAAAAAGAAGAAACAGTATGCTTGGCCATCTTATTCGGCACTACAATTTGATCATCGTGTTGATAAAGGGAAAGGCAGAATGAAAACCAGGAAGAGGAAGACCAAGGATATAATATCTAGATGCTGTTATGAAGAAGAGATGTTATCAAAGTATAAAACAGCTCTCCCAAGGGAAAGAAAAGTTTTAAATTTCCATGTTGCCCACCAATCTATGGTTGAGAAGAGAAAGAAGAAGAAATTCATATGTATTTCCACCCAGGTATAGGAACTATGGTATTGGAGATGAATAGAAATAATATATATATAAGTGTTGCAAATAGAATATGGGTTTCTTCTGTTTCAATGCCACACACCAGTTGTGGCTTCCATTTTATTTATTTAATCTAAGAAGAGATATGTTGCAACCCTTCACATACTGACCAACCTGTAGTACGTCCAAAGTACCCATTTTCCTGAGGCAAGAAATCACTTAAGTGTATTATTCTTATTGTTTAATATTTTTAGTATTAGAATTTGCTCTCATGACTGAGTTCTTTGGACTGGAGAGAGCATGAGAAGTGTATTACAATGAAATGATAACACAATGTTAGAGATCTGACAAGGATTCGAATCTACGACTAACATGTCTTGAGATTACTAGAGCAAAGCCTTAAACCACTAAACCACATTGTGAATAAAGATAGAAGAATAATAGACCAGTCTTCCAAAGGAGAACTAACTCAACCGATTCGATTGATAACTAACACCTTTGTATAAGATAATGACTGAATTTCAGGATTTGCTAAAAATATATGCGTACGATGTAGAAGAATTATGAGATATCCGGTGGAGATTGATCGAAAACTATTCACCGAGAACAAACCTTACAAGTGAAATATTGAGAGCAGAATGTGCTACCTTCAGCATGACCAAAATTAAGATGTTATTCTTGTTTTCGTCTTCTGATAAGTAGAATTATTGTTTCTCAGTATGAATGTTTCGATTTCAAAACTCACTTTGGAGCAACCTTGATTGGTTTCCTTGCACTTCTATACAAGTGTACCTAGCAAATTATGGGATAGTATATATGAATGAGAGCTTTCAGTACCCAATACATTTACACTTTTTGTTACTGCATGAAAAAGAGCGTTTCACGTTAGTGATATAAATACTAAACACGAAAATGTAGTTATATTATTTTCACGTTGTGTGAAAAATCATTGAAACGAATAATAAATGCTTTACTGTGTTTTGCAACGACAACTGTTTTGTAAAAAATTCAATAAATGTTCACAATATGCAATAAGAGATAATACGTTTTGACCGTGGCTTTTATAGGCACTTAGCTTCTCCAATTTTATGTACTTTTTCTAAGATATTTGTGTTTCTTTGTCCCATGGCATTTTTAAAAGAAAGCCAAAATGCTGTAGGCGGTACCACATGCTCGAAACTGTCGTCCTCGGTAGCGAATTACTTCTCGCCCTAAGATTTAAGCGACCAGATGGAGAGCGCGTAGGGTGTTTAAGAGCTTACCATAAACATATCAACCGCGAAAATGCACGAGCAACAGACCTCCTTTCTGTTTCTATTTTTTTCTTCCACAGGACTTTTTTCTTATTCCTTTAAGAACGGCATCTTTTGAATAAAAACGACCAGATAGGAATAGCATTGAGAAACGGAAAATACCACTATGAGCATCATGCCATCATTGAGAAACATCGGTTCTTTCTTATCACTAGAAGAAATATACAAATTATTACTTTAGATATTATTTGAATGTATTGTAAACCAGCAGAATACCTGTTCTTAGCACGGGGAATATATGTTTCATTTTGGACATAAAGGGCTCAATTTCGACTTAAACGGCATCAGAAGTGTCACTGTTCACTTCAGAGACACCGAAAACTTTGGATTCGACACTTATATCGGTCATTTTCGACCATTTTTAATATGTTCCCCCTCCCCTAAGTTGCACCGTCAAAGTGAAATTATATAAACTATCCCTGGCCCAAAATTCCTCTATGTTACAAATTTGATCGTGATCGGCAGGGTAGTTCAAGAGTTATTAAGTCACTAACATAGTGAAGACAAATGTTAAGTCACCATATATATCCCAGTCACCAGAGACCAAACGTGTCTCGGACAAGAATTTGACAATATCACTTCGCACTCTGACGTACCCATTTGATCAGTGTTGCCAACGAATTGTAAATACAATGTAGCAGATGGTTTCTGTACCACTGCATGGATATCCATGAAACGTGACACTAGATAAAATATGCTGTGGACATATTCCTCTCCAATGAACTCCAGTTTGTCAGTGTTGCCAACCAATTGTAAAAATGAGAAGGTGTAAAACAGGTTCTGTACGGTTATATATTTATACATTAAGGTTGACAGAACATTACACAAGCACTATAGCGAAAATATATTGAGTGTGAACGTCTCCCAATCATTGTAGATTGTCAGTGTTGCCAACTAATGCGAACATTCAAGATTTTTGCATGAAGTCTACAGTATGCTAGTGTGAACCGACAAGCACCCATGTTGTCAGGTTTCCAACCATTCTAAAATGCATTTTCTGGAAAAGCTGCCTGACCGTTGCATGCATAGAGACACAGCTTGGCATAAACTTCATTCGAGACAACAGCAAACATACCGTGGTTGTTTCCATTCCCCAAGCACTCCAGTCTGTCAGTATTACCAACGTTTTCAAAATGGAAGTTCTTCAAATAGCAATATACTACCTTGGTGGTATTTTTATATTGTCTAATGATATGAACATGTAGCTGAACATATGTAACACGACTGCTCACCACGCAACAACGAACGGTACAGGTTAGGGAGCTTGACCCTGGATTTGCATGGCCTAATCCTAGCTTTTGGAGAAAATGTATTTTAGAATGGTTGGAAACACTGACATCATGGGTGCTGGTCGGTTCATACTAACATACTACAAACCTAGTATGGGTCAAGTCTAATTATGTCCATCAATGCTGTAGACTTCATTCAAAAATCTCGAATGTTCGCATTAGTTGGCAACACTGTCAAACTATAGTACTTGGGAGACGAGGACACTCACACTATGTTCATTGTCCAATGCTGCTTGTGACACATTTCTTATATATTCGTTCAATGGCAAGCACGCCATTTGCAACATTGTGATGTTTACAATTGGTTGGCAACACTGACAATCTACAATGATTGGAGACGTTTACACTCAATATATTTTCGCTATAGTGTTGTGTGATGTTTCTGCCAACCTTAGTCTATAAATGCATCATCGTACGGAACCTGTTTTATACCTTCTCATTTTTACAATTGGTTGGCAACACTGACAAACTGGAGTTCATTGGAGAGAAATACGTCCACAGCATATTTTCTCTAGTGCCGAATGATGTTTGTGCCACGTTTCGTGGATATCCATGCAGTGGTACAGAAACCATCTGCCACATTATATTTACAATTCGTTGACAACACTGACCAAATGGGTACGTTAGAGTACAAAGTGATATTATCAAACTCTTGCCTAGTCACGTTCTAGCAATGAGCCGAAAGGAACATGATATGCTTAGGCGCTTACGCGTGATGCATTGTAACATTCATTCTTACTTCTGTCGAATATGTCATACATAGGATCACAAACACCAACAAACTGGCCCCTTCTAGAGTCAGGTTGCGGATTTGCCCGTGATTTGAAAACGGTTTCGTACTTCTCATGGCAAGAGCTTTCAGACAATATATAAGTTTTTCTCAGATACTTGGTATCGGTATGAAATCATAACTAGTAAGGCGTAGAGACTACAGAAAGTTGTTCGGATCCTATCCGGCCAATTTCCAATATATACTAACCCGATGAAAAGTGTCTCGTTGTGTTCTATCGGACCGCCAGACTTATGAACTATCTCCCAACATTGTAATTACCATTGCAACAAACTATTTTGGAGCACATATTAAATCCATCCCATTTCGTCCTTCAGGATTTCCATAGGTAGTGAGGGTGACATGGGTAAACTCATGTCATATTAACAGTCCAAATTTACATGAAGACCATTGGTCTTCCGTCAGAGATTTTGACAAGAAGATCATGAAAGTTAATAACACGGATTCCCGTTTCTTAGATTCTGTCAATATAAAACCATGGGGTATGAGTGGATAATATATCCATGTGGATCCACACCTGGTTCTTGTTTGTTCTATACAAACGAGGCATGTCTTCCCGATAGATTGATGTCATGAGAGATTGCTGGAAATTGCAATAATTGAAGTTTATGTTTTGTTCACCGTACTCACCAACCAATTTCCTCTAGTAACTACATTCGTTGACAATCATGATTTCTGCAAGAATTCTCTGCTCTGGCTGTAAACCTTGGTGGATCATTTGTTCAGCAGCTGAGGGTATAAAGTTGTTTGAATGATATTATTACGAGTGATATAAATTTACGACTCATCAGTAGCATCTATAGAGGTAAATCACTTCGATGAAAATTTTAAATTTTATCTCTGCGAGCAGAGCAAAGCAAGTTCCATACTGTTTCGAAAAGTTTAATACGATAATTGGTACATTAGATAAGGTTTCCTCCCTTCATTTTTAGTTATAAATTTTATTTGTTTTACTGATGTTACTTTCATGAAGAGTCGCTACTTGGACTCATCTAATGTGATATCCGCCTTCCATTTCCTTCACCTCCTAAGTGTCTTTCCTGCTGTTTGGTTCATTTTTCTTACGTTCAGAAATTAGCACCTGAGAATATTGTAAACCGCAGAGAATGTGGTTTACAGTGAGTTGCATTAGATTTTATCAGGCGATATTTATCCTAGTAGCTCCGAACTAACCCCTTTTGCTATCGATTTTTTTCCCTTTTTGGATCATATTTGTGTTTGCTTCGCTACCATATCTTGAGCTGTGACTACACCGATGCTTAAACATTTTCTCCACACTATTGCACTATTCAATTGTACAAAAAACGTGCATGGAAAATAGCAATTACGTACAAATTCTAAACACGATTCATTTTCGATTGTGTTTTTCTAGCTCCAACACCGTGACACTTTGGCAGATGCAAGCTAAGACAACACAATGGTAAAGGCAGTGGCTCCATATTTTATCATAAGTACGTACATTGAACAACTTTCTTTGCATAACCTATCGAGACCAAATTTTAAGCAAAGTATTATATAATATTCTTTATTTTTAAATTATCTCTACCTCCCAAAATGATAGGACGAAAGTTGGAAATCGCTCCTTTAATGTCAATTGATTATCTATGTATATTGAAATGAGAGTTACTATGTTTGTGACTTAATAACTCTTGAACCACCCTACCGATCTCGATTAATTTTCAACATAGACGAGGTTAGGACCTGGGATGGTTTTTATCATCTCACTGTGGTGGTGCAACTTGGGGGAAGGGTAGATATAAAAATGATCGAAAAATACCGATATTGGTTTCGAATCCATAACTTTCAGAGTCATTGAGATGAACAATGACACTTTCGATCATATACGACGAAGGTTTAATAATTATTGTCCCTGGCACATTTAAAATACTTGAGCTGGGATGGCTGATGGGGGATATTGTATCCTAATGAATTAGATGTCTATATGCTAAATTTCAGAACCATAGCTGCTATATTAATATTCTTTTTTGTCGTTTCAGGTGTGAGAGGTGGTGTCTAGCTTGAAAAATGGAGAAAACCGAACAACAAGCTGTCCGTTGGGGCAGGGAAAGCTGTCAACAGGCCCCTGGTGCTGGTCCTTCAACAACAGCATGCACCCCAGAAATGCTGTGCATGATACGATTATAGCAGACATACGAATCACGGTGCAACAGTTAGCAGACATCATGCACATCTCTCTAGGTTCAGTGAAATACATTGTGCGTAAACATTTGGGATTCAGAATGGTGTCAGCGCTTTGGGTACCCAAAATGTTATCTCGTGAACATCAGAAAGACAGAGTTCGAAGTTCAAGGGCTGGTTTGAAGGCTATGGGGGCAGATTTGAAACAGTTCTGTGATAGATTTGTGACAGTGGATGAAACGTGGCTCCACCACTATGATTCCGAGTCCAAACGACAGAGCATGGAGTTGCGGCACAGCAGTTCGCCTCCTCCACGTAAGTTCAAGGTGCAAGCATCAGCACGCAAGGTTATGGCCACAATTTTTTGGGACGCGGAGGGTGTGCTCCTTATTGACTACCTGGAGGTTGGACACACTGTCACGGCGGCCTATTATGCATCCCTAATCCCTAAGTTACGCGAAGCAATCAAGGAAAAACGGCGCAGGATGTAGCAGTGAACAGTGCTGTTCCACCAAGATAATGCTCTGGCCCACAAAAGCCATCTTACTGGCGCCGCAATCAATGCTGCTGGTTTTGAAGTGTTGGAACATCCTTCTTACTCACCCGAACTCGCCGCTAGTGACTCATTCGTTCCCAAAGTTGAAGGAGCACCTCAAGGGGAAGAAGTTTCACTCAAATGCAGCTGTTATTGAAGCTGTGGAGAAATGGCTCACGGCTCAGCCAGAGACTTTCTTTGAAACTGGCATAGTGGATTTACAGCAAAAGTGGAAGAAGTGCATTACTATGAAAGGAGACTTTTTGGAAAAATAACACTCCTTGTAGGTCAGGGACAATAATTATTGAACCACCCTTGTATTATATATATATATATATATATATATATATATATATATATATATATATATATATATATATATATATATATATATATATATATATACATATATATATATATGATGAAAAATGAGAGCACTTCAGTAGTAATAAAAAGTTACTAACTAACGGAGCCAGGAGCATATTATTAATTTTCTTATTTTTACTCAGTGAAGCGGATAATTGACGATAGGAGCACTGGAAGATCGTTTGTCGTGAGATCAGTGAAGTGAAATATGTAGTGATGGATGTGGTCGAAGAAAGAAGGGTGACTGTTCATGTACAGAAGATTGTATTGGTATTGTGGTGTCCATCTTGTATTGTGAGAATAATTGGGTAGCAATTTGAAAGAATGAAGTAGCCAACTTCGGTCTAAAAAAACAGCATTAATGAGAAGGAGAAACAATATGTTGATCACACATCACCACAAAAGCATGAACGTTTCAAGTCGACTGGTACGTTTTGCTTCCTTAAGATATGATGCACCGGAAGTTCAGCTTTTTAAAATATCGGGAAGACATAGTTTACTGGTGAAGCAGGTTAACCTTGGACGACTGTCTTTAACAATTTACACTCTTAGAAGACAGCTCTAACAATTTCACTTATACGTTATAAAGAAATACTTAATTAACAACTCAGCAAATATCCACCCTTCTTTCCTTTTTATAATTTACTTTAAAATGATTCATACTATTCTTCAAATACCTTGATTAACAATCGTATAATATGAGATAAACGTGTTAATATTTATATTATTTCTTTTTTAATTCGCAAATTACTTGTCTTACGTAGCTTACATGCTAATGAGTAATTAGCCAATCGAATGTAGAATGCATTTGACTTAATCCTCTGAGTGAGAACAAAACTGATTCAAAAATTACACACTCTCACTTTTCGTTACTGTTATTATTACCATTATTAATTTTTATTGTTATTCATTGGAGACAAGAGATGATTGGTTTCGACAAATGCTGTTACAATGTATATATTTTAGATCAGTATTTAATTAGCGTTATTAAAATGCTATTAGCAGATAAAAAGATTGAAGAAACAAGAGCAATGTTTTTTAACTTACGCATACATATGTATGTAAACACAGAAACAGAGGGACAGTAAAGGGAAAATGCAAAGTAATTATTTCGGTTAATTAATTCTGGGTTGTATAGATTGAATATCTAAACTGATATCTGATTGAACGTAGAAATCAATTAGCTCAGTAATGTTACATGTTACATAAATGTTACATGTTTTATATTTCTTGAATTTTAATTAAGTCTCTAGTATTCAGATAAATTAGAATAGGATACGAGAAAAAGAAAATATAAGCTTCTTCCATTTTCTAACTTAATAGAAGGGTTTCCTTAATGTTTGAGATATTTTACAATGTACAGTATTTCGATTAGAATTGTTCATTAAAAGGATTACATGCATTCTGTTTTGCGCAATTCCATTTTATACATTTTAAAATAAATGATTGATTACAATTTCAAATTTCTCTTTAGTATCTGTCATATGACGTTCTACTTACTATTTCGAATGGAATTCTAATTACTATTCAGGTATCTATCTGAAGCAAGGACCACCATTGAACCTGGAGCACACGCATCAAAATCACGAGCCTTAATCCTGCTTTCTGCGTAGGTCTACGTATTAGTCGGTAGAGTTAATGCAAATACCACCAAAATATTTCACTTCTTGGCACTAATGTGTAAAATGGTACATAAGGTACCCTTATGCAATTATATCGAAAGTAATGTTGATGATAGAGCTAGAGGAAAAGGTTTTGACTTTAGGAATAACTGAATAAATCTAATACTCGTACACTAAGATGAATACATGAAGATTGGTTTGATGTTTGTCCACTATACATATCGATTTCCTTGCCTGGCTACATCGTTGGCTTCTTATACTTCTAGGTAAATGTGAGGAAAATACTCTAGACTATTTAGAAGTTTACAATGCACTCCGTTAGCTTGTCATACACTTTAGTAACTGTAGGAAAATACAGTAGGATATTTAGAAATGTAATTAATTACATATCAAATTCAAGCTACAACAAATTGAATTACCATAGGTACTTTTAGATAACTGCACGGAAGATATAGTAGGTTGTTTTGAATTTCTTTATTCCCAAGTAGTGCATAATACGTCTGCTAATATGTTATACAAGTCAATTCTTTTTATTTTAAAAGTGGGGTATTCCGTTTGAGTATTGATTCTATGCAGCAGTACATATTTTCAAGAATAAAAAGTTTGTACAAATTTATTATTGAGTCATACTGGCAGCCTAATTGCAAGGATAAACTCTTATAATCTTTTCTGTAACTGTGCCAACATACTGTGAATGGCTATTTCTATATCTTCTGATAAAAAGTAAGTATTATGTCTTTCTTTTGATAGGTATATGATAAAACTGTTGAGTCTAAGAGAGAGAGAGAGAGAAAGAGAGAGAGGGATGAACATTAGGCGCCTTCTATCGATCATCTTCTTGACCCAGATTCTTTTATTCTGGTCGGTTGTTCCATCTCAGAAAATGAGAAAGCAATCAAGTTAAATGTAGTGTAAAACAAGATGTGAAATTTTGGAGACTTGCATTGGAAAAAAGAAAACAGAAATATCCCTATAACTATTAGAGACCAACTCAAGTGTATGACGTCATGGTACTAACTTTTTTCTTAGTAAGTAGGCCAATATTGTGCATCCATTTCAATACTAAACTGCATTTGAAGGTTCGAGATCAGATTGTATACCCTCTAACACCTCCAAACTTGCAGAGATAGAATACATACTTTTACATAGAATACATACCAAGGACCTGGGTACTACTACAACTCTGAAATTACTGTAGATTTCCAAACTGGGTGAATCCAGTATTAACATAAAGAATGTTAAATTTATACCATGCTGGTTTCAATAGAGCGATTAGGGAGAACATATAACCTATTCCTGGGATGTTGAATCTTCAAAAGAAAGACATTTCCTGTCTGTTACTGTTTTCTCTCAATGTTCGAAAACATAAAGTACAAAATAGTAACTACATTCGATTTAAATAGACGGAACAGGCTGGAAATGAATCACATTCTTGAGAACAGTGAATCTAGATCAATATAACAGTTTATCGCAATCTCTTAGTCTTTTTACTCTGACCTATTGACGAACACACGCACGCACGGACAGATGAACGGATACAATTTTACTTCTCATAGAATCGCACAATAATGTAGTTTCGAATTTTCAAAGCTCTCAAAGTCGCATCTCCTTTTTATAAGAGGGATATTACGTATGAAGTTATAATATATACGAGGTGGTATCCAAGAGTGTCGAGACTAGTTCTGTGCCAACAGACAACAGTGTAAGGCTGCATGCACAGGCACAGGAAGAACCGGCCTTTATAAGTCAGTGTGGCAAGAGGCTTCGTCCTGTGTACTTCGGGAGCTGTCTAGTTGGTACTATTCTTACCACGCACGTTACTACGTCTGCGATTTATCATAGGCAGCAAGTTAGCGAGCGAACGAGAAACTCTGTGTGAAACTGGGAAAATCTACCACACAGACACTTAGCATGATTACAAATGTACAGCGATGCTACAATGAGCCGTATTGTACGTTTTAGCGGCGCGCGCGCTTCAAGAGAGATAGAACATCAGTGAAGGACGACGAGTGATCAGAATGATCTTCAACAAGCACAACACCCGAAGATATCGAAACTATTTGGTAACTTTTCATGAGGATTGTCGGAGAACAATCCACTATATTTCTTCTATTTTTGTTGTGTCATACGGAACAGTGTAGGCAATCATCACATATGACTTAAACATGCGTCTTGTTGCCAAGTTCATTCGCAGGCTGCTAAACCAGAAGCAGAAGTAACACCACGTGGAAATATTTAAAGAACTCCATCAGCATGCCGTGAATGAACCGTTCTTCACGCCGAAAATTACTACCGGTGACGACACGGGTACGACCCTAGATAAAGCAACAGTCGTCACAGTGGAAGAGCCCATCATCTTCACAGCTAATAAAGGTGCGCTTGATCAAGTGCGTGTTCATCGTATTTTTCAACACTCCCGGCATTGTGCATCATGAGTTCGTCCCCACGGGCCAGACCGTCAATAACGAGCTCTACTGCCAGTTTTAAAGACGTCTGAGGGAGGACATTTTGGCGAACAACCTATTGCAAAATTGACGTACATTTACCAAATCATGTCAAGCGTGTCTGTATCACATTTGCCTTGTTTCACACGCAATTTTAGGTTTGCTCGTTACTCTAACTTCGTGACCATGTTGAAATCGCAAAGGTGGTAACGTTAAAGATCCATAGTTCCAATATGAGACCAAGCGTAATCGGGTCAAGACTTCACTTAGGAACTAGTACGTGCCCTATCCAATTATCCAAGTTTTAGAATACTGCTGTACTTAAGCAACGATTTTTATAGAGGTAGTTGGTGGGTACTTCAAATTATATGCCCGTTGCCAAACTCCCACCCTAAAAATTGTTTCCTTAGTATCTCAGGATTCTTAAACTCGGATAATTCGATAGGGCACGTAATAGTTTCTAAGTGAAGTCTTGACTCGACTACGGAAGATTCCATAGTTTTAGAGCTATTGACCATTAAAGTTCATTTTTTCATGTATTTGGCAGCCTGTAACTCCGAAAGGAAGCATTTGTGCATTCAGATTTGTCTATACCTTTTGTCTTATCTTGGTCTCAGGAATCATCTCCTAAATTTCGTCGTTGTTGTTTTGAAATACCCTCTATACGGAACATTATATTTCAGATTAAATTCAGCCTAGAACGTTATATATGGTTGTATGAGTTTTATTCACTATAAACACGAAATGCTACTGTAAAAGAAAGATCTCGATTGTGGGATATCATTCTCCACAAAACTTGCATTCCTGTAATATTTATAGTCTGGTTGGATTGTAATGATAAATATATTACAAAAATAAAAAAGGAAAGAGAAGAAATAAATACAAAAGGATAAAACAATGCAAGTGATCTAGTATTGTAAAACCAGAATCACTTAAGAAGGGTATTGATATACTACTTAGCATACGCTATATTTATGAGGTAAATACATATGTTTCAGAAGTTTGAAAATCGATTGCTAATTATGGTATGTGTTGCTTACACATTATATTGTATAAATCATTTTGTTTCATATTTTGTGATTCAGAATATGAGAAAATAAACTACTTTCATACTCTACAGTCCATTAGTTGATGAACTGCATGGAAAATATAACGTGCAATATAGATAATAATATATTTTTAAAACAAATTCATTACGGAGGTTAAAAAGTTAGTAATTTTTATTATCCACTATATTATCAGTTAGGATTCTTCAATATTAAATGTCGTTATTAAACAGCTCATACCAACGCAAACGTGAAGATAGACAGGAACGTACATACCAACGCTAGAAGTTTCAGCAATCTCGCTGAGAGAAAAAGTTTCGAATTGCACCAAATTCCAACTGTCTACTAACGAACTGAGAGAACATCCCAGAGATCGTTCTTATCGTAGCCACATTTGTCTGTTTGCTCTGCGAACTGACCCTTCCTGCTCTATGCTATTTCTCTTACATCCCTCTGTTTTGTACACTAGTTAATGTTTGAGTTATTTAGCTAATGATTAAACATATATGGTTTAATCAATGATTTATTCCATAAAGATTAGACTTCAAAATATAAATTATATTACTTAATATCTACACAGGGTGTTAATGAACTATACTGACAAGCTGTAAGAGATGATTCCTGATTTCAAAATAAGAGAAAAAGTTCATATGAAACTAAGGCGAAAAGTGCATAATTTCAGAGATAGAACTGTCCAAAATCGTGAAAAAGCTAAATTTCAATAGACCCTATTTCGAATTTGAGAAACTATGGATGGTGATAGTTATCAGCGTAAAGAAAGTCAAGCATACGCAATCCAAAAATGCATATTATATCAATGTTCAATGGGGTACAGAGTATTCCCTGCAGAACGTATTTCCCAGACATACCGTCAACCGAATTTTCAGATGTGCTCTATCTTTATGCTTGGTCCAAAGTAGGCAAACGATAAGCTTTGATAGTAGTGAACAGGGAATCCTTTAGAGGGAGGGAGAAGTGTTAAGAACTGTGAGCAGCACGGTCTCTCGTCTTCGGGAAAAAGGCGTGCTGCGATGTTTTCTTTCACGCCTGTAAGTGCAAAAAGCATGAAAGTGCGAAAAATGAATTACAGCGCAGCAAAAGTTATTCCGAAATCGCGAAAAAGCTAAATTACAACAGGTCCTATCTCGAATTCCAAAAACTGTAGATGGTGGTCCTTATTAACGTAGACGAAGCCAATCCAATCCATACTCAATCCAAAAGTTCATATTTCATGAATTTTCAATCAGTGTACAGGGTATTTCCTACAGGGTGTAATGTTAGATATGCTCTCAATGGAATTTTCAGCCTACCCTGATTTCAAGGAGGGTCCAAAGTAGGCAGGAGGTAAGCCTTGACAACAATGGACATCCAATGCTTCGTAGGCGAGTCGGAAGTATTAAGAACCGGCAGCTCCATGTTTTTGTTTTATGTGTGTGTTCGGAATAACGTGTGATGCGATGTATTTTGTAATGGTATAATTCACGTTTTCTCCACTTATAAGCTTGAAGGAAAACATCCCAGCATGCGTTTTCCCAAGTACAAAAGACCGTGCTGCTGACGATCCAACATCGCGTCAAACGAATCCGCATTTGCTACTAACAAAACTTACCGTTTGCCTACGTTGGACCAATCATAAAGTCAGAGCATATCTCAAAATTCGGTTGATGGCATGTCTGGAAATTTCAGCCTACAGGAAATACTCTGTACACTAATTGAACATTAAAGAAATATGTATTTTTGGATGCGTATGCGTGACTTCCTTTACGTTGATAATGACCACCATCCACAGTCTCTCGAATTCGAAAAAGTACCTCTTGAAATTTGGTTTTTTCGCGATTTTGAACAACCCTAGCTCTGAAACTACGCACTTTTCGCATAGGTCGACATGAAACTTTTTCTCTTATTTTGATGTAAGGATTCACCTCTTACAGTTTGTCAGTATAGTTCATTAACACCCTGTATATATATATATATATATATATATATATATATATATATATATATATAGTAATTTAAAAATATAAGGAGAAGAATTGATAAATTCTTTTAATATTGTTCCCATTGTATTGTGAATTTAATTTATATTTTAGTGAAGAATTAGTAAACCCAATAAAACAAAAAAAAAATGCAATAAGTTTCAAAACACAATATCATTACATGGTCATGAAAGTTGAAATTTATTGTATAATTAGAGAAAATGACTAACTACAAAATTGTTACTTTGAATGTGGATTAATGGAATTAATTTGATCTCAGAGTCAGTGTTAATAAATATGTAACAAATTGCTAAATTATGGCGTAATACCCATAGCCGTTAATTATTGATGTTACAGTATTGTTCGACAATTATAAAAATAAATGTTATTTTATAAACATGGTAATTGTACCACAAGTAACAATTTTATAATTCTTATCATACGAATATTACATACACAAATCTTTTTGTTTTTTCATAAAACTTACGCATAACATGCAAAAGTTAAGGAAAAAATATTGTTCCTTAAATCCAAACTTTAAGATAATAAGCATAACATGCAAAAGTTTAGGAAAGAAGATTGTTCCTTAAATCCAAACTTTAAGATAATAAGCATTACATACAAAAGTTTAGGAAAGAGTGTTCCTTAATCCAAACTTTAAGGTAATAAGCATAACATGCAAAAGTTTAGGAAAGAAGATTGTTCCTTAAATCCAAACTTTAAGATAATAAGCATTACATACAAAAGTTTAGGAAAGGGTGTTCCTTAATCCAAACTTTAAGGTAATAAGCATAACATGCAAAAGTTTAGGAAAGAAGATTGTTCCTTAAATCCAAACTTTAAGATAATAAGCATTACATACAAAAGTTTAGGAAAGGGTGTTCCTTAATCCAAACTTTAAGGTAATAAGCATAACATGCAAAAGTTTAGGAAAGAAGATTGTTCCTTAAATCCAAACTTTAAGATAATAAGCATAACATGCAAAAGTTTAGGAAAGAAGATTGTTCCTTAAATCCAAACTTTAAGATAATAAGCATAACGTGCAAAAGTTTAGGAAAGGGTATTCCTTAATCCAAACTTTAAGGTAATAAGCATAACATGCAAAAGTTTAGGAAAGAAGATTGTTCCTTAAATCCAAACTTTAAGATAATAAGCATTACATTCAAAATTTTAGGAAAGGGTGTTCCTTAATCCAAACTTTAAGGTAATAAGCATAACATGCAAAAGTTTAGGAAAGAAGATTGTTCCTTAAATCCAAACTTTAAGATAATAAGCATAACATGCAAAAAGTTCTGGAAAGAAGATTGTTCCTTAAATCCAAACTTTAAGATAATAAGCATTACATACAAAAGTTTAGGAAAGGGTGTTCCTTAATCCAAACTTTAAGGTAATAAGCATAACATGCAAAAGTTTATGAAAGAAGATTGTTCCTTAAATCCAAACTTTAAGATAATAAGCATTACATACAAAAGTTTAGGAAAGGGTGTTCCTTAATCCAAACTTTAAGGTAATAAGCATAACATGCAAAAGTTTAGGAAAGAAGATTGTTCCTTAAATCCAAACTTTAAGATAATAAGCATAACATGCAAAAAGTTTAGGAAAGAAGATTGTTCCTTGAATCCAAACTATAAGGTAATAAGCATAACATGCAAAAGTTTAGGAAAGAAGATTGTTTATTAAATCCAAACTTTAGGATAAATTGCCAAAATTTTCCACCTTGTACATGTAAGATTTCAATAAGGAGTTGGACCATCAATAATAATATTTTTATTATCTAAAGTTTACAAGATC
Source organism: Thermobia domestica (assembly GCF_964235325.1). NCBI lineage: Eukaryota > Metazoa > Arthropoda > Insecta > Zygentoma > Lepismatidae > Thermobia > Thermobia domestica. The sequence continues at coordinate 65,644,616 of NC_137465.1, read as the reverse complement.
AAATTTTAAGCACAAACTTCCTAAAAGATTCTTAATAATATCATTTTCTAATTTTCTTTCAACTTTTAAACCTAAGATTAATTTACTGGAAAGGGAAAACTGAAAATTTTGATTTATTGGAAAATGACTCTAACGTTTTTAATTATGTTTCACAAATAATACTATTATATGAAATAAGCAATTTAAACAATAAAAGACACATTATGATCAAGTCATATATTATCTAATAAATAGTACCTTTACAGTTTCGGCAAAGGTATTTTTTGGGGGGGAGGCGGCTTCCTCAGACATATTATGAAACAGAATGTATAAGGCTACAGCTTATATTTAAAGGAGAGGAAGCCATATATAGGAATCAATAAGATACGTCCTTTCGTTTTTATTACTTTTTAAAAATGATTTCATGTTTCTAAGTTTTAATTTTCCAACTTTGACTTAGGAGCTAAACTTTTAATTGGCACACTTGTGTTTTTCATGAACAACTTTCACCTTTTTAAGGTTCTCAAAAGCGCATCTACGGTTGTGAATTTGCATTTCGTAATATGTCAGAAGAAGCCAAAAAAAAAAAAAAAAAAATCTTTGCGAAACTGTAAAGCATTTATCAGATAATATATGCTTTTGTCAAAAATTTGCCTTTTGTTGTATACAAGAAGTTCCAAACCCAGAATGAGTTGTATCCAAGCAATATAGCTGATGAAATTCCTTTTTGGCATGTCGTTTCTTTTTAAATAAATCTCTAATTAATGATGTATTCTTTGGGTGATTAGGATTAGGAATTACATTTCTGGGCTTTCGACATCTTTGGCCATGTTAGACCGTCACGTATGAGAGATGGCGTTCCTCAGTGATCACACTATCTGTGGAAAGGAAAGGAAGAAAGGATTGAAGAAGGGATAAAGCAGCCTAGGACCTATATACTATGTACCATTCCGGCATTTGTCTGGTGTGAATGAGGGAAACCCAGGAAATCCTCACTCAGGATGGCTGGCCCAGACCTTTTTCAACCGAGCGTGTCCACCGGGAATCGACCCCGGGACCGCTCGCACAAAAGGCGACAGCGTTAGCGACTAAGTTACGCAGGGCCAGAATATTCTTTGGACGGGTTTTAAAGAAAATACATAAATAAATTTGACATCTTTACAGATTAGCACGTTTTGTAATATTTACATGTCTATACAAGTAATTCTGGATTAAGTCCGTCAGTTCCGACCTATAGGCCCTATACAAAAGCTTAGGTGCCGCTACATTCAACATATTAAGACCAAATAACAAACACTGCTTTATGAAAATTTTCAAGAGGGTGTTTCGAATTTTTCTCCTGCACGAAATAGTTTACTTTATAAACCGTCACCTTTTTGATCGCCTCTCACTCTTCCACTTATTTTTCAGAAATACGCAGTTCATTAACAATCCTACATAACTTCATAATTCATTTTTTATAAACATACTTAAATATAGTGTTTTGTAGTGGATCTACTTTGTTTTCATAATTTTCTAGAATGTTACTCTAATGAGCAGTTTATAAATAAATGTTTCATAATGAGTGCTGCAATATGACACAGTCCACTTCTTTAATGATGAAGTAGAAAAATGAAATGAAATATTTCAGTTTAACGTCCCATGGTTATGCCCTCTCAGGTAAGGAAGACGATGATTAAAACATGTGAATGAATACCGAAGAATTGGTGGAATGAGAAAGTGGGAGCAAACTGGCGTACCCCGTGAAAATCCACGGACACGATGTTGTCAACCAAAATCTTACTTGGCCAGAAATCGAACCAGGAACCTCACACACTAGAGATAAACGCTCTACCACTGAGCCTGTGGCCCCCTTAATGTTGAAGTAGAAAATGAAGCGAGTATCATGATGATGCTTATCATGGGTATTCTTCCATTATTGTGAGGTCAATTGCATGTCCTCAGCTAAGCTTTTCGTCTTCACGTACGATTTTTCTGTTTTGAAACCGCTCGTCCGCTGTAACCTACTTCGCCACCTCCCTCTCTTTCTTGTCACCATACCATGAAGCACGCTCCTCATAATCATAATATAGTCTCAGCTAACCTCCCAATCAACTTCTCTTCCTCCTTTCAATTACATCTAAAACTGTTCCTTTTCGGTTACCATTTCTAACACGCTCTCATTCGTTTTCCGTTCAATGCAACCAATTTCTTCATTCTTTACACTCACATTTCGAAAACTTTCAGTCTTATTCCGTCAACTTTTGGATAGTGTCCATTTTCTTGCCTCGTACAGCAAAATAATTCAAACGAGCACTCAACCTGAGCGCCTATATTGCATGTTATGAGTCATTTTCTCAACTCGTTATTCAAGGACCAACATACTAAATATTTCTTCTTCCGTAATGTTTCTGTAACCATTGATATTCTTTTTCTTTATTGCAAGGGTGGTAAATAGTTTCAAATTCCTGATTATGAGATTAAAAGAAATATATTCGAGATTAAAATAAAAGGAAAGAACATGAAATCCAATTCCTTTAACGCTTGTGTTTATAATTTACAAATTACAATTAGAAAGCCAATATATTAATTTAGTTTGCGATTCCATTTCAAACAAATATCAGTTCATAGCATAAGATCTTAATAACACTATTTTAGAATTCTCTCTAAACTACAAGTTTCTAATGCAAACAAAAAATATCTGAAATGAAACACTGTCCATCAGAAAACACCGTCTAAAACCATAAAGAAATCTATTTAAAAAAAGTTTTGATATCTTCGAAATGTTAAGAGGAAACTTTAGTTGTTTCATGTGTAAAAGTTCATAAATAAAACGTATAACCTTCTCGTGTGAACCCGATGACATCAGTTTTCTTAGTATGCAACATATTTGTCTCCATTAAGCGGAAGTCAACATGGAAAAGTACGGTACCTTGAAACACTACCTTGGTGTATTTATGAATACCAGTAATTATTTTCATAAATTTTATAGTTACAGAAAAAATGTTGTTAGACAAAAGCCAGAAAGTAAATGCTATCAGAAGCTATGGTAAGTATAACTAATTCTTACACTTCTTTCGGACGATTATTTTAGATCCAAATCTGAATAAATCAATTTACTGTGCTAGACGAAATTAGACTCATTGTAGTGAATGCCGTTTTTTTAAATAACTTTAAACCTGTAAGTCACTGAGAATAATCCGTTCTCCGGACAGCGGTGTATTATACAAATATACGGAATCATGTTGCTTACTATAGAAATCAGTATGGAGCATACGTTATCTATATGCTACATACGCACTGTCCTTAGATGTTACATCATGCCGTCACAGGATGTCTGACATCTAACAATTTTCCGCATATCATATGCATATACTTATGTTACCTTCGTCACCTATATTGTCCATTTGTATGTGAGATTCTGACTGCCTATATTGTTTCATACGGAAAGTATGTATAGATGGAACACTTATTCGGAAAGTATTATAAAACACGCGCTTTCAGTTATACGTTTGCTGTACGTTAAGTCCAAAAACTACAGGAATTACGCATGTAATCTACCTTTTTAAGTACGCCACTTACATTTTTTCTCCAGTGTGGACTGTGATAAGCTGCTAACTCAAATGTTCTAGTTCTTACTAGTAATTGCTGGAACACATACAAAAAAAATGTCATACGTGCTTTATGACTGCACCTAATATTTTATTCGTACAGGGTCAAAATTGTTTTCCGTTCCATTGTGTAACAATAACGCTAGATAGATTCAGCTTAGCTTATTAATTATTTAAAAATAACTGGGCTAATATACATACGTTTTCGCTAAAGTTCCGCAACAATTACATTGAGATAATAATGTTATTTAAGGCACATTTATCTAAGCAGCAGGGCGATCAATAGTTTATAAGCATAAATTTACATCTACTATAAAGTACAAAATCAGAAGACGTATAGAAAAATTGTTTATTAGTTGACTACCAAAGTTCAACACTTTTTTTGTGTGTGTGAGGTAGAAGTTAGTTTACGCCGAAGGAGAAATTTCTGTCCCAATCATCTGGAGACGTCGTATGTGGTCTGGAAAGCGTAAGAGCAAACGGTAGGAATCCCTGAGGCCATCGAGGGGCATCTTCTGCGGTCTTTGCTTATCCTCAGAACAGGAAGCGCCAAGTTGTAGATCCGCCACCGAGTTACGAGATCTGTGGTCAAGGGATTTGAGCCGAAAAGGCGTCAGTGGTGTCCGTGCTTTTGGATTTGTCTAGAAAGAGAGTCGCCACACATTTGTGTGTCTCGGAAACGACAAAGGAAATTGGTTTCGTTGGAAATTGACCTCACTCTGCACTGCAAAACTGCTGTGACCAAAAACTCTGATGGCAGTGGTTGGGCAAAAATGGGGAAGGAAGTAGAACAACTTCATTTGAAGTCACTTAAGTCGGAACTCCGCGTTTTTCTTATACACGGAACTTTACCATAGATTCCAGTAGAAATAAACTTTCCTCTTTTTTTTTTTTTTTTTTACTTCTCTAATTGGAAAGTTTTATCTTCTTGAAAATATAATGAAGTTAAATATTGGTAAAACTGAGACCGAAATTGAATTACTGAATTAGAAATCTAGAAACAATGCTTCAGCATTTTTAAATTTTTTAGTCTATTTTATCAGCAAAAGTAATTAATGAACATCTTTCCGAGTTACTTTGGTTTGAGTTAAGGATTGGAAACATAATATATTCTTTCGTGTACATATACACTGATGTTTGTGAAAACTACAACATGAAAAAGGAAAGAGTGAAATCAGTCAAAACTCCCAGTAAAATTTGTACAATAGGATATGTTGTATTAATTTCACTTCAAACTCTTGCGACATGAATGTCGGGGTAGTATCTTGAGTTAGTAGTTTATACAACATGCACATAGTGGAATGTAGATATGTGAAGTTAGAACTTGAGGGAAAACTATGTCTCTTAGGGTACAACGTAACCAAGGAGCTCCGTTCCAATGGATCACTTCATCGGCCTACTAGGAGGGAGTTTCAAGTATCGCAAAATCTATGAGTGTATAGGACATGCTGCCATGATAGTGATATATTTGTGGAGGAGGTCGGGACAAAAAGATACACAGAAATACGATAGGGTATTAAACCATGTAATGTGACCATACCTTGAGATGATAGAGTTCTTGTCCACTGGCCGTGACTGATGGTACAGCATCGTCCAATGTTAACTTGACGCTAAAACGCGGTATCAGGTGTGGATTCTGTGTAGATGATGACTGCTAAACTTCGAAATAGTGTCAAGCATCCCTTCGGTTTGACGTCTGTTGACTGAGACAAACAAACGACTTACATCGCAAATTGCCCATAAATACCTCGCTGGTGTATTCAATAACAAGTGGTTGTGTTTTCACTTTAGAAAGTGCTTCACGCTTTCGCGTTACACTATCGTGATCAATCTGCCAGTGTAAACTGTCGAACTTCATAATGACCAATAATAGACACGACTATGAGTCATGCCATAGAAATGCGATCTCTTTTGCAACTAAAAAGTAACTAAATAACTCTATGGTCCATGGAACCCGAAAGTTGAATGCCGTGTTCACAAAAGCTCTCCATTCACTTCTATCCTTAACCAACTGGATCCAATTTTTACTTTGTATTCCTATTTCTGCGAGATCCGTTTTGAGATTGTCGTCCTATCTACGCCTAGTTCTTCCTAATTGTCGTTCTCCGATTTTTCTTCCAGTTAAGACTTTGAAAGTGTTTCTACTTTCTTCCATCTTGGATACATGACCTGCCCACCTGAGCCTCCTAGATTTGATGACCCTAACAATGTTTGGTAAACCGTATAAATTATGTACTTCCTCGTTATCAAGTTTCCACCATTCCCCATTCCTCTTACGTCTTAATATTCGTCACAGGAGCTTGTTATCAAATGTTCTCAATCTACATTCTTCCCTCAGCGTAAGCAAACACGTTTCGCAACCATATAGAACAACATTCATGAATATCATTTTATATATTTTAAGCTTTAAATTGTTCGACAGAATTCGCGACAAGAGGTTTATAACTAAATAATAACACGAATTTCCTGCTTTTGGTCGACATTTAATTTCTTCGTAAATATGGTTTTCGTTTGTCAATATTGATTCTAGATATTTGAAGGAAACCACTTTATCAAAGGTATTATTTGATATTTTAACGTATCCATAATTTGCTCTATCACGATCCCGACGAAGTTCCATGTATTTAGTTTTCTCTGCATTTACTTCTAAACCCATGTCCCTGCAAACGTTTAATAAGACCTCTGCCTTTCTTTCTATTGTGTCTTATCATCTCGTATTAAACTTACATCATCAAACTATGTCATAACGTGGTGAATAACCTTCAAGTCTAGGCTTGGTTGCTATCTTTGACTTTCCGTATAGCGTACTCCAGGACAAAATTGAATAATAATGCGACAACGTATCTCCTTGTTTCGGCAATTCTCGATATGAAAGCTCATGGACAAGAAATTTTCTACCCGGACTTTATTTTGAGATTCATTTTTAAAAAATCTTAATTAATCTAATTAGCTTTTTCGGTATTCTAAATTCTGTAAGAACGGTGTACAATGTTTCTATCCTAACTGATTCGTAAACCTTTCTAATTGCGAAGTTCACCAGTCTAACACTATTGTCGTTACTTTTCTTATGCAGAATTTCTTTCCCTATAATCGGTTTGAAAATATCCTCTCGTCCCATATTCGCATTGAAATTCCCTAACAGAATTTTCATATGGTATCGCGGGAGTTGGTCAAATATCCGTACCACCTCTCCGTAAATCTCAACTTTTATATTATCATTCTTATCTTCTGAAACAATTTGGGCCATGTGCATTTAAAACAATACTATTACACCATCGACCTCTTTCCGGATATATATATATATATATAAGTCGAGGTCAATACTCCCCCTCCAGGCATTTTTACATCATTTAAAGAGAACGATGACAGACCATATGTTTGTACAAGCTCTCTTCAAGAAATTACGTGTACCATTGCTTCACTAGCCTGAACAGTTATATTAGATATACCTATTGAGAACCTGTTTCGTCACTTTCTTATATGAAACAGTGTCGATGTTTTATTGATTCAATAGTACAGAGATTTCGCATCTTGGAATAAATGGGGGCTTCTAGTCATACATATTTATTAATGTTTAACGTATTGCACAATTCGAAAATAATTTAATGTTGCAACTTTTACAAACAGTAATGTATATTATATATTGGCTATACACAACCTAGTGCGCTATGTAGAATATTTTAATTAAAATTGTTTTATGTAACGTAATATCTGTGAGGTTAAAATTATTAGTTTTATATTAGCATTTTCTATGTTATGCTCCTAATCTCCTAATACAATGTCTACAATGAATATATAATCAATAGGTTGTGTTTAAAGTATTAAGATGTTGTGTTAAGTCACTAACCAAAAGAAGTACCAAAAACATGGTATTATATTGTTAGGAAGAAACAATATTACTAATAGCACAAAACAAACTCATTAAGTGAAACTCCCCATTCTTGAGTATTCATATGAGTATAAGCACTGCATATGAGAAAATAAATTTATAGGTGACATTACAATACGTAATACTGCATAATGTACACCGAATCAATATAGAGTAAGCGGGGGTGAAAGGCCCAATTTTTTGTATTTTATTTATTTGCGACTATGAATCGAAAGGCACAGGAAAACAAAATATACGAAATGGAAGGTACATCCTTCGGTATTTCTACGTGGAGGCTACATTATGTAATGTTTGATGCTGAAGGAGATACACTGATGTTTGTAAAGTAAGAGCAAAATGGGCATCGAACCCCATCGTCCGGTAAAACGCCCACATACGTGGGGTAATATGCCAACCCACCTAACACCAAACTATATAAGGCGAAAATTTATAGAATTTGAAAATCACGTTAGCATAGGTGTTATCACACTACAAGAAATTATATTACGGTATATTACGGTACAAGTTTCAAAAATCTATTTTTAAAGCATTTAGTTACGGATATACTTGCTGAACTTTGAAAGTACAGAATAGAAAAACATATTAATTGAAAATTCGATATGGAAAAGCTTGTTGGCTCCATTCTAATTTTAAAATATTAATGTTTTGATATGAGTAAAACATAAGTTTTGCACAACACAATATTAATAACATAAAGCAGTCTTACAGGAGTACTACGCTAACTTCAAATGAAAAAAAAACTGATAAAAGCAAAAAAAAAAAAAAGACACTCAGTGAAGGAAATGAACATAATTTACATTTTTTTTTTTTTTTGAGACAGTGAGTGTCATTTAAAATACACATTTGGAAATCGTGTACATACTTCATGGAGCCACATTTGACAGCGAATACACTTTATCCACTTACCTGTAGACTTAGGTCCAGTACGTTTATAATAATGTCCACAACAGATTCCGCGATAGTTATCTGCATCTGTATCAGATGAGTCTGTACGGTTGTACTGGATGTTGCTGATTTCTGTCGAAAGCAAAACTCATGTCCAGTCAGAATAGTCGCTTGTAACCTTCGCTTGGAAGTAGAAGCTGGTACAACAGTACCGATGTAATGTCTTCAAATCACTGTATTGTTTCTATTGGCATGTTTAGCTCTATTTTCTTGTGGCGATCCTAGGAAAATCATTATTTCTCCGTAAATCTGAAACGTTCAAAAAACATTGCAAGTAAAAATTATGTATTTACCACATTTAAATCAGCCTGTACGCCTTCAATTTCTTAACACAATGTAGTTTGGTGTCACCTTCGTCTTCCATAGAATTGCACCTTCACACAATCGTATCACTGTTGCCCTTTCATATGCCCTTCCTTGTTTTTTTTTGGGGGGGGGGACATTTCACCCGCGCTTACTCTATAGCCTATTAAGTTATCTAAAACACCTATGAACGTACTGAGAAGATGGATATCGAAAAATATAAACTCATTTTGTCCTGATCTAGCCTCTAGTGACTTTCACCATTTCCTTGCTTCAAAGCTGAACATGGCTGGAACTATTATCTGGCATGTAATAATGCCAAAACCGCTGAATCACGGTGGCTACGAAAATTTAACGCGAATTTTTGTGCAGCTTGTATGGAAAACCCGTTTTTCTTTATAACAAGAGCTTAAACGGAAAAGATGAATACACTGATTATTAGTGTTGAATGCCCTCTATGACCAATGCATTGATCTTCCAGCTATGTCCGACATACAAGCATGATAGACTTTGTAACTTTTTCTCGAACACCCCTTGCATTTCTCAGATGTTTCACTTCTTCTTAATGGAATCTAATACTAGGCTGATTAATCTACTCCTCTAAATCGTCTTCTAGTTGTTGAAGCTTACTTTTAAGATCATCTGTTTTGTTGCTGAGATTTCTTTCAGTAAGTTGTATGATGTGATTATAAAACGTTTTCCTATAGGTGATTCGTCCCTAAAATCTTCTAGGCTAGTTCATACATATTAATGTAAGTTCTCTCCTTATTTATAAATTTGTGATAAGTCTTTTTATGAAATGTGTTAAAACATCATAATGACAAAAATTGTACATATGAAGGTTTTATTGAACTTCAAGTCTAAATTATTTAAAGTTCCAAGCAAAACCACTTAAATGACGATTATATACTGTATTATATGGTTTTCAACAAAACCTTACGTGTCCACAAAATACTTCCAGATTATTTTGTTCAACAAACGATACTCACAGAAGTTTATCTTACATATATAATGACTTGATTGTATATCACGTAAGTTGTATATAGAAATCCACTTAATAGGAATTTTATTGTAACATAGTGACAATAACAAAAGGAGGATGACAGACAGTTATACATTTTTAAAGTGGATTTATTTACTAGTATTTTTTACTTAATAGACTGCATGTGCAATAATAAAACCAATACCTAGTGAATAGTTTTCTACCGTAAATTCTCACCTTATCTATTTTGTAGCTTGTTTTCACTAGCAGTGTACGATATTAAGATTTAAATTAAACTAAAAAGGTAAATTAAAATAAATTTTCAAGCCCAAAAAGTAAGCAAAGAGAAGTCATAGTAACAATTAAATACTTTCTATACTCCATCTGTCATCACCAGATAGACAGTTTATCAATTATCATTAAAATATTATGACTTTTCAACATTCTTTTGATTAAAAGAGAAAGAAAACGGATTGCAAGTACATATATATATATATATATATATATATATATATATATATATATATATATATATATATATATATATATATATATATATATATCGTATGCGATCTACAGAGCAAAGCAATCTTGATCAAGATTGGTATGAAAGTCAAACTTTGACTTACCTAGTAGAGAGTAAATATTTTGCTGTGTAGACCTTACGTAGTGAGCTTTACAGGTAATAAAATTTGGAATTAGGACTTCGCCAAAGTTCTGCAAAAAAAAAAAAAAAAAAATCAGCTCTAATTGGTATTTATATCAAGAATTTCATTAAATTAATGAAACAAACATGTTAAGTGTTAATTTGAGCTCAGTAAAGACCGCGTGTACTTAAAAGTCAATGAAGAATGACCTTTCTCGTCAACAGGAAATCTCACTAATAGTATTGTTCAAAGACGATCACTTTGACATGCCATCGCTTGAATTCGTACCCACGCCATCATTATTCTATCTCACACTCGGGTCAGTTTTTCATCACGCTGACTCAATCTCATGGTCACAACATCATTTCGCTATCACTCTCACTCAACCTCACATTCTATCGACTTCACACTTTCTCGGTCTCACGTTCACACTGAGAAAAATCTGTTGTCCGGACAGCAGTATATTGTACGAAGCTTACGTTATCCATACGCTACCTAGTTACTACCCTTTTTCCGCTTAGATGTTACACCATGCTTCTGCAGGATGTCTGATATCTAACAGTTGTCCGTAAGTTACATACATGTAAGTATATTACATACGTTAACCATATTTTATAAACTTCCGTCTGTTTGTGAGATCCTTACCGTCTATATACAGTAGCGCTTTCTTTCGTACGGAAGGTACGTTTATTCAGAACACTTATACGGAAAGTATGTATAACACATACGTTTTCAGTTATACGTTTGCTATAGGTTGTTACATACGATCTTAGGTTAAGTCCAAAAGCTACAGAATTTACGCATTTAACCTTTGTTTTTATGTACGCCACATAAGTTTTTTTTTCACAGTGCATAAGATTCTTCCGGCGTAGGGTGAGTGTTCGAATTTGTGAATGCCTGACGTCATGAGTTCGGGAACTTTTGTTCTAACTTAATTTATAAATAAATCTGAAATTTCTTTTGTTGTGTTATAATAAGAGCTCCTTCTTACTTTAAAGCTATGATTCAGTAAATTAATTAAAATGTCAGCGTGGACTAAGCAAATGCAGCTGTGGATTTACTGAAATATATTTAAATATATTACATTTAAAAGTGGGACTACTTATTCACTTAAAACTTTATATTCATTTTCATTTAATTATCTTTTATGTAATCGAACACATATTTACACAATTGACTATCTTCAGCTAGTCTGATGCACTATGATAAACTACAATATTGAACATCAAATCAAATCAATTACAATATCTCCATATATATATATATATATATATATATATATATATATTATTTACTATATATTACTGTAATTTGAACATTGCTATAGGAAAAAGGACCCAAAGGCTATAAGACATCAAAGTAATTGTCAAAATGTCTCCGAGTGACAGTTACCTTGGCGTAGTTGACACTTTGGATTGAATAAAGTTCACTGAAGTGAAACATGACAGATATCACGCTGGAATTGAGACGATAAAATGGCGAGGCAGTAATAGCATGGGGTAAATAGAACGGCAATAAAATCTTTAGTTTCTTCCCCCTCCTTGAACCAACAGTCTTTCTCCTCAACTTCCGCTTTGTTTGACCATGTAATTTCCCGTTCAATATTTGAAGCAGAAGTTTCGCTGCACGGAATATGAGACTTATTTCTATCGCCCGTACCGTACACCTTTTAACATTTAATTTGTTAGAAAAGGAAATCATTACTCTCTCAAAGAAAACTTTCACAGATATTTTATTATTATATTTCCCATTGAAAACGACCAAATTTGCTCTTTTCTCTTGCAATTTATATTTTCCTTGAATTTGAATTAACTCAACTGCATACCTCTTTGGTTCTGTTTTCATTCGTCATCTCCATAACCTATATGTGAAACTCTTACTTCAATATTAAAATTTTTACTTTTGTCATCTTTCTTCACTTCGTTGCACACTACACTTCCGGTTCACACTGTCATACATTCTTTAGTGCATGTCTCACAATTACATAGTGCACAACTTTAATTCTCTTATTTTATTTATTTTTTCTTGCTCTTAACTGAGCTGGTTGTATAGTGTAGTAAGTCGATTAAGGTTTGTTAAGGTTAGAGACATGGAATTTGGTATCTAGGATTAACATTTAAAATAATGAAATACGTGTTTCATCGTTTTAGAACTTTCTTTAGAAGGCAAGCAAAAGGCAAGAAGAAAATAAGTGGATGCTATAATTGTTACAATAACATGGCCAGATTTCTAAATCTCTTAAGACCAGAGATATGTCTCTAGTCGTGTTAAATAGGGGGCGCGGTGGCTCAGTGGTAGAGCGTTCACCTCCGGTGCTTGGAGTCTCTGGTTCTATCCCAGCTAGGGCCGTGCAGACTTTGTGATGGGCTTTCTCATGGGTTTTCTCGGGGTTCTCCCATCTCCTCCCACTTTGTTCATTCCACCATTTCATTCATTTCTCATAATCATCGTCTTCTTTAGCCTAACCGGCATAAGCGTGGGACGTAAAACAACGATTTCATTTCATTTTCTAGTCATGTTAATCGAAGATGTATTTAAGCGTTCTTTATGGTTTCCTTAGAAGGAGAAAAAGGTGGAAAGAAAACGAGTGGGAGCAGGAACTGTTATAATAAGATGGCCATTATGTCAAATTCTTTGAAGATTAGGGGGCGGGGGGGCTCAGTGGTAGTTCACCTCCGGAGTTCACCTCTGGTTCTTAGGATCCTTGGTTCGATCCCAGCTCGCGCCGTTTGGGTTTTGTGGTGGACAAACACCGTGCTCGTGGGTGTTCTCAGGGTTCTCCCGTTTCCTCTCCCTTTCTTCATTCCACCATTTCACTCATCTCTCATCATCACCGTCTCCTTTAGCCTAACCGGCATAAGCGTGGGACGTAAAACTTGAATATTTCATTTCATTTTCTTTGAAGATTAGAGGTAAGTGAGGGATATCAGAAATGAGAGAACGTAGGCTGAGCAAATATACAGGCCTGGGAGTGGAGTGAGTAAAGGATATCATATACCGTATTTATTTATTTACGAACATAATTTTAGACACAACTGAACGCTAGTTTATACTGGAATATCCAACAAATCTAAGAGATAATAGCATAATACAATAATAATAATAATAATAATAATAATAATAATAATAATAATAATAATAATAATAATAATAATAATAATAATAATAATACAAAAAGTTTGACAATAGCTGACTAAAGTTTATCCATTTAAATAACGTCGTAGTGCAGAGTTATATGCAGCTTTAAGATTAAATAAATCAGTGCGTTTATTTGACATAATTGTATAATTTAGGAAGCCTGTAGAACAGAGAAAATTGAACTATTGAAAACCTAGGCCAGGGTTTCTCAACCTGGGGTTTGCGATCACTATGGGGGTCGCGAGATAAGCGGAAAAATAAATACAATTAGAATCTAATACCGACATATATTTTAAATACTGTTTTGAATTTTGTTCTGATAGGCATATTTTTTATTTCTATATATAGTGTTAAGAACGACAAACAATAGATCTACTAGACATTTTCAACAGGTGCAGGCTTGTTTAAAAATCAATTTAAATGAAAGAGGTACTATATGAAACTGAGGAATGCATATTGAAATACCAGAAAAATTAAAACGCAACACAATCTGCATGTTGAAATACAATTAAAATTGAAAGCTCATGAGATATCTGAGCATGGTGTGATTTCAATAGTGCGGCAATATCCGGTTCAATCTTCGTGATGCACATTATCAAGTCATTTAAAATACTCAATAACTTTTCTAACAATTGTCTAACTTTTCTTAACCAAAACTAGAAATCACTTTATTTTTTTATCATATGACCCATAATTAAGGGAGTTATGAAGTTTTAAAATTTTCAAAAGGCCTCCATTTTGAAACAGTATGATGATCGGATTCGATATTTGTAATATGAATGAACTGGCCAATTTTTTTTTAATCCATTCGCTTTTAGGGAAGATACTGTATCCATTAATGGATTCTACGATTAAAGAAATAGAACAGATATCATGAGCTCTCCGCGAGAGGTATATTAAAAATCCCACACAAGCTTCTTACAAACCAGAAATTATATGGGGTTCACTGGCAAGAGGATGTGATGAAATGGAGGTCGTGATAGGAATTAGGTTGAAAACCATTGGTCTAGGTCATACCATATGTAAAGGATATGTTTTAAGTGTTTGTTTGAATGGAACTCGGAAGTACAATTCTAAGAGTAGACTTTTGGATCTGAATTGACCATGTGTGTGTTTATACAGATATTTGAAGACAGTGGTTTTATGACGGGTGTCAGATAGTTCAATATTTATTGCTTGTAACAGTTCGTGTTTGTGTAAGGTACCCTTAAACGTACTACTGCAAAAAAAAAAAAGTTTAGAACTGAGTTTAGGGAAATATTATGGGTTTACTATTATCGGGATTCACTTTGAGGGACCACGTGTTACACCAGGAAGAAAATTTATCTATGACGTTTTGAAGTAGTTCGAAGTCTTCAGTAGTGTTAACTTTCCTGAAGATTTTGCAGTCGTCTGTAAATACCAGGATTCTCTTGGAAAATGAGTTGAAGCGACTAGGCAGGTCATACGACTGAGAGTGGTCCAAACACACTTCCGTATGCGATATATATCTTAGAAACACCTGTATTTACTTTCTTCAAATGTATTGTAGTTCATTATATCGCCCGGCCCGTCCAGCAGCCACACTGCGAAAATTCCGTTTTCCGGACAGCGGTATATTGTACTTATATACGGAACCCTGTACAGAAGTCAGTACAGAGCATATGTTGGCCACATGCTACGTAGGCACTGCTCTTAGATGTTACATCATGCCGTTGCACGATGTCTGAAATCTAACAGTCTTCCTTATATTACATACATATATGCATGTTATCTTCGTCAGCTATATGTTATATACGTCCATTTGTATGTGAGATCGTAACCGCCTATATTGTTTCGTATGGAAATTACGTATAAATGAAACACTTATACATTTTCAATATACGTTTTCAGTTATACGTTTGCTGTACGTTAAGTCTAAAAACTACAGAATTTACAAATGTAACATACGATTTTACGTACGCCACATACTATTCTTTTCTCTCAGTGCAGGTGAAAATTGAATTTTTTAAATAATTTCTTGGTAATTACAAAATGACTTACATAAATTGTTTGCAATTTCATACTCTAATTTGATTTGTTACTGCTTAGAGAAGTAAGAGTTACAGATTTTCGCTGTGCTATGATTTCTAGAATTCTTCGTGTTCCATAGCCTATATATTTTTAAAAATGCCCCTATCTATTTAACACATCCAATATCTAACATAAGTACCACGCTGTGTTACATTTAACTAGACGGAAGTAAGTGAAACAGATATTTAGTTTCTTAGAACTGCTTACAACAGAATGTAAAAAACCACGAGAAGGCAATACTTGAAGGCCATATATACTGTAACTACTCAAGTACTCTATTGCGCATTTACGTAAGTAATAAAGTCAGGTGGGTTAAGTTCATTGAAAAGGTTCTTTCGTGGTTAAACTTTACACTGGGACACGTGATATGAGCAGAGTAGAAAAACTTCCACGCAGATTTTCTCCGTTACATGTACCACGAAATATCCTCGTATAAAAGATTATTTACTTAAGTTTATAGCATCGCCTCTTCCGCCTGCAATTCATTACAGCTAACAATAGACTCATCAGCGATACGAATTAAGTTCTTCTCCTTAAGGAGGTTAGTGCTCATCGCATGTAAGAGTGATTTGCTGAAAATGCAAACTAGGCGAACGGAAACTTCTTGTAAGTTGTAACGTACTGGGAGTTTTAAGTCATCTTCGACGATTTTAAAGACGATACACTTGTGGCCTAAGAGGAATGCTATAAGGATTCAGCAAATGAGGCTTCTTTCACTGCTTTTTTTTTAAAAAAAAATTCTAAAATTCGAAAACTTTACGAAACTTCTTGCAGTTTATGAGTGTTCGAAGAACGTATACTAATCGGATTTGCTCTTCCTTTCACCCAGACTATAAAAGGTGTTCAGAGAGGTACATTTTTCAAACATTCGTTAATTCATTAGAGTGAGAACAAAGCAAAACTTTACCTTCACAAAAGAAACGTCTAGCTAGGTTCTTCAACATAGATTAAGTATTCTTTCTTCGTATTCTGCATTTCTACCTTTAGGTTACTTTTCTGTGTGTTAGGGTCAAAACGTATAATTTACGTTTCAGACACTACTACATTAATTAGAAATTTGAAACTTTGTAAATGTAATCGAATTACAATATTTTCATATTTAGCTTATTGCTTCACTGTGCAATTCAAAAGATTATTTACAAAGAATTATTGAGAACCTACTTCGTGGCACAATCCAAACCTCTGTGTTCGGTAGCCTTATGGTCGGTAGCACAAGACTAGGCGGTCAGTTTATTCAAGGTCCCACAAAATATACTTCTCTTCCTCCTAAAGGCTTCTTTGCTATTCCTATTCTTGCTTTTATTTCAAGTTCTCACTTCATATCATCACTAATAATACTACCCAGGTATCGAAAATAAGATGCAAGATGAAAGAGAAAATACAAATATGTAATCAGTAAAATAACTATAAAGTTCAATTTCTTCTACGTTTAGGAAAACATATTCCATACCTGATTTAAGCTCATACAGCCGACTTAACATATTGCCTTTCGGAAACCCACGAACCCTTAAAGGAACAAGTATTCAGATCACTTGGTTTTACGAAATTAATATCCTTAATAGCCAGTGATAACGTCTATTTTCAGATTTTCTGATAATTTTTTTGCATCGAAGGCTTGCCTTTGAATTAAGCAGTACGAAACTTTAACTGTAGAATTTTTCTGTCCTTTGCCAGCTTTGTAAATCCAGATCGCGAACCTAACATTGATGGAACTCCATCTGTACATTTTGCTTCAATTCTGTCCCAAGACAGATCATAAAAAAAAAAAAAAATTAACAGAAAGGACATCAAAATCTTCGGATGTTGTCTCTAAACATTTGAAAACAATATTTCATCCATTCTTAATTTATTTTCATTTACGAACCAACAGTACACTATTAAATGACAACATTGAGATATGTCCGTGGTATCATCACACCAGAGGGCAAACACGAAGTTTTTTTTTTTTTTTTAATTTTTCAACTACCTGATCTTTGGAATCCAAGGCCATTTCATTAATTCTACGTTTCACAGTTTTATCTGAAAGGGAGATTTTGTCAATATTATTTTCTGGCTCTCTTCCTCCAGTACAATATGGTTGCTTTAAGTATAGAAAGTTTGATGAGAGTCTCTTCAATAATATGAGGTTTTTATCTTTGGCTATTAGAAGAGAAAGTACATATGATGTTTTCACAGTCTTACCATTTTTCTCGTAAAAGGTTCCAGAGAAGTCCAGCTTCATGCATTTCACCGAGTTTCTTTACACAATACAAAATCTTTGAGGGATGGATGTACTGTTGACAAATGTTCCAATCGGACGGGGCGGAGAGGTCAGTATAACACAGTGTAGTAGTTGAATATAACCTTTTTCAATGGACATAAAACCACAGTGATGTCATCTTCACTATACAATCTTCTCTTTGAACTACAAGCTGTTACTTTACTTCACACACAAAATGACACAAACAGGAAATTGCTAAGTTAATACAACATTCACAATACCACAAAATAAATTTTTCAGATCAGAACACCAACCTAAAAATTAAGGAAATGAACAACAGCTTGCGAATGGTTCCAATACTGCAGATGTTGGCAGTCTGCGTTATGTTTATCATTCGGAAACAATAGCGAGATCGTTGAAACAAGAAAGAACGAGTCCGTTATCAATCGATCACTAATCAACTTGAAACTAATGTAGGGTTTTAGGATATATTATTATTATTATTATTATTATTATTATTATTATTATTATTATTATTATTAATTACACTGCTACATTGAAAAATATTATCCTATTATCCTTTCTAGTGAATTTTATTAAGGCATTATTTTTAGAAGTACACTTGATAGTTGTCATTGTAGACTAAATTGTATACTTAATATTTATACTGATGATCTCCACTTACAAAAGTATTTTTCTTTATATGTTTGCCTGTATAATTCTTGCAGGCCTTCACTATATTGTTTTCTTTAGGATTAAATAAAATAATAGATTGAAAGGTATATCAGAAACAATATTTCTTAAGGTTCATATTTAGTGTACCAACTAAGCATTCCATCTTCAGAGGAGCTTATTACTCTTAAATCATGCGGTACACGTTATTGTAATGAATGAGGATATGAGGGTTGTCATTATTGTAAAAATATTATTACCCATTGTATATACAACGAAAGAGACGAACACATCCTTTCAGAATTTCGGTAAAATGCTTTTAACTCTTAACGGATCCTGCATCGAGGATATGGAGTCTTCTTGCACTTTTTATTATGCCTAGTAATACCGTAACTTCAGGATCCCCACTTTCACAAATGTGCTGTGAGCGATATCGTAATCATCGTTCTCTTCACACGATACTATATCCAGTATAACTTGTCAAACATAGTCGTGATTCATTTGAAGATACCACACCAGATCATTCAGGCCAACTCCCTTAAGACAGTCACCATGTTTACACACTACTGCACTTTGGCGCGATTGTGGGTTTCGGGATAATGAAACAACTTCATTGGTTTTTCTTCATACAACCGACAGTCATCGTAAAGTGGTTCTTATGGACACCACAAGTATCTGAAAACGTGTGGATGATTTGGACTAGAGTAGCAGATCGATTTCTTTTTTGGAACTGGAATGTGAACTAATCCTATGGAACTGTTGTACGCTTTCATGATTTTCACCATATCTTTCTTTTAATAGTGCAGTTCCTTTAATATGTTATGTTTGCATTAACTGGGTGCAATTTCGTGTGTAGTAGTTCGGGTTCCACGTTATATTGTAGATTAATGTCTTATATAGCCTGGACGCTGAAAAAGGCTGCTAAATTCCAAAAGTACGAACAGTCAAGCAAAGAAGATAAAAGTTCCAGTGTTGGAACAGGCCACGGACTGCTCCCGGAATCCACCAGATCCGGTAATCCGGACACATCCGGAGTGATACGGACAAGCCCTGACTGGGAAACGAAACGTCTTCATGCCATAGGGAGTATGAATAAAACTGGTAATACAATTCCAATAAGCATGATTCTACAACCTATCTCTTTTCTCACAAAAGTTTTTTTTATATTTCTGTTGTTCAACTGTGCGTGTGTGAGTGAAACATTATGCTGACAGATAAGTGCTTATTTCGAACATTATCTTGTTAAATATTTTTGTATCTTGTGTTCAAAATCACGACATTATTGTTCAATATAGGAAGATGAGTAAACATGAATTTCTATTTGAAATATTCAAGACACAGTATCCTCATTAAGAAACGTCAATCAAATCAAATATGTGAATATTCAAATTCGAATAGGGGGCGCGGTGGCTCAGTGATATAGCATACACCTCCGGTGCTTCGGGTCCCTGGTTCGATCCCAGCTCGCGCCGTGTGGACTTTGTGGTGGACAAACACCGTGCTCGTGGGATTTTCCGGGGTTCTTCCGTTTCCTCCCACTTTCTTCATTCTACTATTTCATTTATCTCTCATCATCACCATCTCCTTCAGCCTAACCGGCATAGCCGTGGAACGTAAAAATTAAAGATTTCATTTTATTTCAAATTCGAATAATGGATGATCTCCTGTAAAGGTCTTCAGTAATACTGCATAGATCATATTATATCGACTACCTACGGATCAAAACATCTGTTTTGAGTCACCGATCTATCCAGTCGTCTCTGTGATTGGGTCCCAAGTGACACAGTGAACGAGGTGAAACATGACCAGTGTCATCACTGCAAACTTCAAATGGTAACCAAACATACTGTATTAACAGAATGTTATCATTCTAAACTTTTGTATTTGTTATTGGATTTACTTCAGATCAAATATCAAGAGTTTTAAGATTACTTAAGAAAGCATATTATGAAAAGAAAGTGGAGAAATTGCCAGAAATAAAATTACATTCTCATAGTTTGTATTATTATCTCCAACAGATAAAAAAAAAACTCATATAAGAGTTCCACAAACTTTTGAATAATCTTATGAATATAGTAAAAACAATGTCTTGAAAGTAATTTAAAGACAAAGTAATACAGTACATTTCTAAACAAATGGTGTTTCTGTAAATATTTTACAGCCTAATTTCTTTCCGTGCTCTAATATACTCTATGATTTGCAACTAATTGTATTATTCAACCATACTACACAACATGATTGCAACAATAATAGTAAAGAGAGTGGTTTTACAGATTTCATTTTATTTTTATAAAAATGATTCTACATGTTTTAATTCATAAACATTGAAACCCTACCAATATAGGTACCATATATTGATTTTGTCACAAACACACGGTACAGTTTGATTTTATTATTTTGAAAATGTTATAACTCTTATATTGAAGACTGCAGTCGGTAACAAAAAAAAAAAAAAAAATCCGTAGTTGTCGTATGATACATATTAAATTTCCTTATCTGGCTTGTATGTGACAGAAGAGAATAAATGACTCTATTTGTCTCCGAGAAAATCGACAACAAACGATTGGGGCTTTGCCAGCTTATATATATATATATAAATCAAAATTAAAACGAAACAAGCCTCTTCTCAAAGAGAGAGGGGGATATAGAAAATGTTGTTTTGTCATCCAAATACAGACCTCCATTCGATGAAATTATGTATAACACTTCACCTTTATATAGTACTCAGAAGAGACTTTCAGTTTAAAAAAAATATATCTTTGCTGTTTTTCATTTTCTGTCAACCTACACATGTTCGATATAACAGTAAGGATTTTTTTATTGAAATCAATTAACAACGTATATTGTTTTCTAACGTATGGTTACTGAAAATAGTGATATAAAAGGTTTTGTATTTACGACTCGCATTGTCATCGGTTACAGTAAATGAAGATTCTAAGCACAGATATACAGTCCTTCAAAACGTATATACTATTTAAGGAAAGGATATTCTATATTGTTTGTTCCAGGGCCGTTTCTAACATTTTAGCCACGCCAGTTCATTAAGAAAATGCAGCCTTTTACGCACCTAAGGCCTAGAAAACCTTGCGCCTCAACCCTTGCACTTGTTCATAGTCAGTTATATGAAAGCAACAACATGAAACGGACAAAATACTACACATGATGCGTTTAGTATGGCAGCCAATAAGTAGGGACCTGAAGTTTTCGTTTTGTTTCATCCCTCAAATCGATGTTATTTTTTGCACAAAATCTGTGTTATTCGCTATTTAATACAAGCAAATAGGGTTTATTTGCTTTATTCTGTAATGGTTCTGAAAAGCAAGTATATTGTAATCATAGAGAAAGTGGTCTGTGAAAGCTCTTTAAAATAAAACATTATTTTAAAATTAAACAAATAGTTTTAAATTTTGACATCTTAAATTTAATATATATCTTATATTATATTTTTGGACTTACCATCTGGGAAAAAATGACTCGATATTCCTCCTAAACTTGGATTTATTTAATGTATAATTTGAATACATATATCGACTAAAAAACACACTGCAGTATTTCTTAACATTTTCTTCACTTCAAAAAATAATCAATTCACAACACACTTATGTAAAACGCAATTCATAGCATAGTGTTTCTTAACATTTTCTTCACTTCAAAACATCAATTCACAATATACTTATTTCAAACAGAGTTCATATCATTATCAACACACATTTTCATTTAATGGCAAATTTATATTTTCTTCAATATTTCTTATTTTCAAAGGTAAAAATGGCAATATTTCCAAATTTTCTTCTTTAAGGTTTCGCCTCCTTACCGTAACTATGGAGTTGTATTCTGAAAAATATCTTTCAGAATCAACGTTGGTGGCTGGCAAAGATATTGCTTCTAGAGCACAGGCAGTAAAATCTCAGGGGCAAACTTTCACTAACCAACTGGTCTAAAAATGACAGGACTGATGGTCTTCTGTGAATTACATTTAGTTGCAAAGGAAATTTGTGTTATTTTTATAGTTACCGGCCAACATGTCGATTTCGGGAATCTATCGCTTTATGCAGTGGATGTCGATGTAAGTTTGGAAAAAGTACCAAATTCGCGTTATTTCGCGATTTAAAAACATCAAAACCTGCCTTTTATAGTATATTAAGTATATCTATATACTTTACTTTGCCTTTGCCTTTACTTTTCTTTAAAACGAAAACTTCACGTCCCTACCAATAAGCAATAGCCTCATCTGCTTCTTGTGCGAGTAGTGTTGTAACGATTGATTGATTGCAGGAATAACACAAACATCAGAATCGTGGTTATATGCTCCATTCATGATAGAGACTATTGACCTAGCGTCATAATAAGAAAACTCAGTCATTCTGTGGTACCAACATTGTTCTCAGTATAGATCTCAAGTTTATCTCACATTCTCAACCTTGCTTCTGCGCTTACCATTTTCAATCTCGATCTTTTAATATGCCGCTCCTGTAAATGTGCAGTCTTGGGCCTGGGCGTTTGTAGTCTGTACATAAATACAGCCCTAGGTGGAGCTAAAGTTTATTATCCATCACAAGTTAAATACCTATTTGTATAGAGCACAATACAAATTTCCAGCGCTTATTTTACATACACATTTGTAGCAGGATTTTGTGGCGATATTACAAATTTTCTTAAAGGATAGTTAATGACGCAGAGCTTGTTGCTGTATGAAGTCATTTGCATCCTTTTTGGGTACACTATACAAAGAAGCCTTTAGGAGGAAGAAAATACTATCTTATGGGTACCTGAATAAAGATATTAGAAAAAGACTGCAAGCTTTCCAACTGTTGGTGTGTAGAAGAATGAAGAGAATTAGCTTAGTGGAACGGAAAACGAGTGAGAGAATGTTAGAAATGTTGGGGAAAAAAGAACAATTTTTAATATTATCAAGAAGAGAAAGAGAAACTGTTTGGGACATTGGCTAAGAAGAAACTGTATCATGAGGAACGTTTTAGAGGGCTTTGTGACAGAGAATAGAGGGAAGAGGCGAAAGAGACTATAATTAATGGACGATATCAAAACAGGAAAATCGTACTTGAAGGCGAAGAGATTAGAAGAAGACCGAGGAGCATGGAAGCTTCTCAGCTCCAGCACTTGGCCGGTCAATAATGGGAGAATATCTATGATCAGCGGCGCAAATGTCTTCAATATCGGGGGGGGGGGATGCAAGTAAGACCGTTTTTTTTTAAGCGATGCTCAAAATAATTGTGAAGTTGAAAAACAACCCTGTGGAGGATCAGGGAGCAGAGTTGTCTTCAACATTGGAAGGTGGGCAGATTTGAGGATTATTCTCGGGGGATATCAATTTCATCTCACTTTAATTTGTAGCAATTGGACACAAATCATCACATTTTTTCCCAAAAAAAAAAAACTCATTCCAAATCGGATTATTGGGGGAACAGTCCACCCAGCTTCAAGATTGGAGGGGACATATTCCCCTCACCCCCACGGGATTTGCGCCAGTGCCTATGGTGATGATACGTCACAAGTTACAATCATGAAAGTTCTGGTATCTATTGAGGAATTTGTGTACTGTACATTGTAATGATAATTGGTAACTTTTTCAAGGTATTAGTATTCAAAAACCAATGGAAAATGTAATTTCTTGACATAACTTTGTAAAACAAAAACAAAATGGTCATACAAACAAGTACGACGCTTAGTCATAAACAAATCATTAGAGCAACCCTCATTATGCTTTATTTTTTGTTTAATTATGCTTTATTTTTTTCAAATTATGCTCTATTATGCTTTATTGTTAATTTCAATCATTGTTTTACACTATTCGTGTATAATGTATAATATTTACTATATATTAAATATTCGTCCCAGAATCGAGATCTGCATCCCGGTGTCCCGAAAATAATTATCGGGACTCTTCAATATCCCGGATTTCAGTGAAGAAGAAAGGAAAGGAATATTATAGTTTTTTTTTTTCACAGGATCAGGTATATAATTATTCTTTTCAGCTTCTGAGTATGACAATTCAAAAGTTGAAATAAAAAACTTAAATACACAAAACATGTAGTTAATTAAGTTCGCGATTTAGTTAACGTAAATAAAATGAAAATTCAACTAAAGATATTTGAAGATAACAAACGCCGCCAGAATATACTGCCAATGAATTAACCGTTTAAAAAAAGACAACACGAACAGATAAAACGTGTGAAAGGAAGCATCATAATATATTGAAAGAGCTAAAACACGAAAACCACGAAACATAACAGATCCTAAGAAATTAAAAAAAATGATTACCAGGTTGAGGGGGTTTGCTTAACTAGAGATTAGGAGGTCTACTAAACGACTAAAAATTCGATTACGTAATACCTGAACAAATCTATCTAATGGAAGAAAGTAAATTAGTATTTAACACTTCTTTTTATTTTAGGCATTTCAAAAATTCTCGTAATTTAGAAGCGCCTAGGATTTTCATTTTTGAAATATGGCAACCCCACATCAAAAGTGATAAATTTTGTAGTGGTAGTAGTGATATCTACAAGCATAATAAGGATTACTTCCACCTCTCTTACATTTATTTCTCAGCTGACATGATATATCAATCTTTTCCGTTTTGAACAGTAGATTCCTATAGTTTAGGACCCTACCGTAGTTTCAGATTTTAAATGGAACATAATTTATTAAAATTATAATATTGTTTCCTTACTTCTTTGTAATTCGCTAATTAGCGTACATTAGCAATTTTTAATGCAACGTTTTCAAAAAATACGTCTATTTCGAGGTTCTATTAGAATCAACTTTGGAAAAATGAGAAATGTACAACTAATTTTTAACATTTTAAGCACCAAGCCTCCAAATGAGATTTTATCCTGGGAGCCAACAGCGTGCACTCGTTTCCTGAAGAATGTCAGTGTGTGTACAGCATAGCATATGCTCTTGACGTGTTAAAATATGGTATGAAAAAAAAATGATGTTGAACTCTATTCTCAGTAAATCATTGAAGTTTATAGTAGTGAAATGTAGGTGTCAAAGATCAATATTTCATGCATCTGAAGGCTACTTTTGGATATTTTCAGTAGCCTTTTGACATTCTTCTACAATTTAGAATATTTAAACCACATTGTGGTAGAATGATCTTGTAAAGGAAACGTGATTGATGCCAATCAATGTGTGCTAGGAACTGGGGCGTAGTCTTGTAATCGAACTGTCTTTGAGGTGATGGTGGAACACGCCTACTCAGTGAGAGTGTATCTTGAATGATGACTTACACATATACTAACTGAGAAATATTTAAGGCCCGTTTAAGGTTCGGAGTCCTCGATAGCTTTGGTGTTGCATTAGACACAAAATATCGGAAGTATGCTTTCAGTGGCGGGTGTAACCCTGAGCCGGAGGGCCTAGGCATCCACTTTTTTGAATAACAAAAATAATTTAAACTATTATTTATATATTTTTGAAAATTTATATTAAAATCATGATATACGTATCTATCATAGTCTTGGTCCTAGTTGCTCCACCCTGGTTTTGCTTTCTAGATCCGACTCTGTATGCTTTCTACCGATAGCAGAATATAACATGCCATAGTGTTATATTCCCATTACCTATTTTCGGATCATACTACGATTGTATTTATCAGTTGCATTCTGTAGCTTGCAGCATATAATCACAGTTCATTAAATTAAGGTTTTCAAGCTACTTCATTTCGCCTTACTTATTGCGAATAAAACACTAAAGATTCTTTATTTCATTAATACATTCGTAAATTCAATCTTACTATTATTTTCTCATCTCCCGTTTGGTTAACCCAAAAGTCTCTTTCTGAAAGACGCATCATATCAAATTATCGATTCACTGTATTAAAGAACCTACACAAGTAGGTATGATTGAATAAAAAGTCATTAGATGTAACTGTAACTATTATTTCTGACAATTAAACCAGATATATAAAAGGGAAACTAATCAAAAACATTTTCACTTTCTGTAATACGAGAGACAATGTTCTCATTGTAATGTCTATTAACATTCGGTTGTTACTACTTACTTACCCTTATCAAACTGCATTGTTAACTGTTCTTCCAAAAAGAAGACCTGTGTTTCTCTCGCAAACTTCTACAAAGGCTGGATTACGAAGTAAAGCTGTTCAATTATTCCTCAAAGTGAGCTCGCTTCTCTTCTTTCAGTTCTGATATGCAAATTACAAACTCTTGAAAGTTTACGTTTAGTCTTGTCTTCTGACGAGAGAACGTTTAATTTAAGAGCAACATTTTAACAACTAATTCTGCTGTAAAAGCGAGACTCTCAAATTTCGTCAACAAAATGCGAACTTGTTTTTCCCCTAATAATATCTTTTTGAATATTATTAACGACATGGACATTATGTTATGCGAAGGTGTTAATGATGATTGCCAATGATATTAACAGTAAGAAAAATTCGATATTTTCACAGAATTTCGTGGCAACTAACATAAAAAGCAAAGGTGGATCTAGAGTTGGGGACTAGGCAGAACCCAGACTATAATAGATATATCATGAGTTTACTATAAACTTTAAGAAATATGATATAAGTAATAGCTTAAATTACTTTTGTTACTCAAAAAGTGGGAGCCGGTATCGGGGCTAAATCCGCCACTGATAAGAAGACACATGAGCTAAGGAGAAATGAGTTTCTGTATAGAAAGACAGAAACAGTCATTCTGAAGTCGATGTGCTGTCTACATATCACCCAGCTCAATATGCGCTATCTCGTCGGGACTAACAATACATAATAATGCTTATCATGCTTTGTCCCCTTTTTATGTACAAGAAACTACATAAAAAACAGTTTCTTACTATCTATTACCACTCTTGTTCTAAGTAAATCAGAGTTGAAACCGGAAATAGTAGAGTTATTTTCCTTTCGGTTTCAGTAGAGGGACAAAGATGTACAAGAAACATATTCTTGCGGCGGTGAATCCACACTTTCTCCCCCCCCCAAAAGTTTCCTTATATTATCGTTTTCGTCCTATTGAGATCAACGTTAAAACCTAAAATGGTTTATTTCCATCACTTTCGGTTTATATAGAATTTAGAAGGAAAACAGAACCTATTCTTGGGGATTCCTGCACTGTTCGTCTTTCCCCGTTTCGCCTTATGATCTCTAGCAATAAAATTTGCATGTAAAACCTGTTATCACTTTCCATCTTAACAGTATAAGGCGGAACGGAAAATCTCGATATGCATTGTGTTGGTAGCCTTGCAAATACATTCATAGATACTATTTGATTTGTTAATTTATATAATAAATTAAGCACAGATAATACAAGAAGTACAGAACATCTATACATGATGCTATTTATCTTCCATGCTTATACAATGAGAAACAGCATCTAAGTTTTGCATTAGAGAAATCTGTTTACTACTCAGTCTTCATTCCAAAGTACGAGGGCGAATGTTTAATTGTTTCCACTTATATTTCTGGTGTCTTGCAGCATGTCCTGCTAAAAAATACAGTCATTTTTGCACAATAACACATTTGCACTTATACACTTTCCAGTGACGAACTCAGTACTGATCGGGAACTTTTACTCATCAGACTCAGCATGAAGCTACTTGAGCAACAATAAGATCTTCAAATTAGATATCTAATTGGAAACCTGTTCTCCGATTGACTCCTAATAACCAATCATCTTATAGGAAACAAAGTTACAGAAAAATTCTAAAATGCCTTTCCCTTCCTGTTCTATCCTTGCAAATGAATACAAATAATCTAATTATATGAGTATAAACATTAATTCTTATGCCTTTTCAATAATTTACCCCACTGATAAGAGCGGACTTGTCCTATCTTTCTACCAGCAAACACCAATATGATAAGGAAGAAAGTATATATTTCTAGAGAAAATATTTTGTTTGAAAATTTAACAGTCGCTAATGCCAGACAGATGCTTTCAGCATCTTCTAATGCTAGATTGTTACAAATTTTTCCGTGCACTCTATTTTTAAAAATTAAAGAATGGTTGCTTTGATTATAATGTATAAAATATGGTTAAAGTGTATAAGAATACCTAATAAGTTTTCTCGATAATTGAAAATCATATATCGATTATTCATATATCTATACATTTATTATTATGTGTTGGGTATGCTACCTTATTGAGGCTTTGGTCTTTGCAGTACGTGAATTTAGAATAATATGTTGTACAAATTGTATCTACAAACTATTAATAAGGTAGTAAAAGTCAATTTGTTTCACTTTGCGTTTTAATAGGTATAAATGAAAGGAAACAAAGCTCGAAGAAAATTAATTTTGCTCGAAGATTAAACTCAGACATCATATACAATATGTAATATAGCCATAAATTCGCAATTGTGCATCCAGTTAGGCAAACCAGAATATCACAGTAGATGATTAACATCATTTTTAAAAATTATTTTAATGTATTAGAGTTGTTCAATTTTCATTCTAAAAATACTTCATTTTATATTACAAACATTCTGCATTTGCTATAGGCAGGAGGTGGGTCCTGAGGGTTCGAACTCCATCCCTGAAATCCTTATTCTGTAAATTTTCTCTAATTTTAGGGACGGTATTACAAATTTTAATACAGTTTGTCATCATATTGAGTTTGGACACCACCACCCTGAAATGAATTCCCGCTCACATCTGTAGTTGTAAGTATTAAACAAGTTTAATAAACACAAAACAAGCAAACCTCATTTGGTAGAATATGGTTAGGAGGGCCGGTTCCCCATTCCTCTTCCCGGTTACCCCTGTATATATCGCTATTGTAAGTTCCTTGTTGTTCCCATTTTTAAAAAAAATGCTTAACTTTACCAAATAAAACTATCCTCCCTTTGAGTTGTAAAAAAGTTTATTCTTTGTTTTCCTACCTAAGTATAGTCGTACACATTTTTCTTGAAATTTTTTGCACACTAATGAACATGGATTCAGACTGTTTGATGGTTGGCAAGTTCTGTGAGTCGGAGTTTCTGCAAAAATGTTTTCTTTACGCAATAAATGAAAGATGATTATATGAGAACTATCATTTTAATTTGTCCTTTTACTTTACACATAAGTAATAAGCATCGGCGAGGATTTTCTTTTCCTTTTCCAAAACTTTTCTGCACTCCTGATCTGGGTTCAGTTGTATTAGAGGAGTTACAATTCTATTTCTGTAGACAGAATAAATGATTGTCATTGAGATTAAAAGAAATAAAGTACATGCAAGGTAGATAGTGTTAAAAGTTATTCCAATTTTTGATAGAAGTTTCTTGTGATAAGAATCATACGGCAAAATGGGAAAACGAGAGCCGTGAAGACACGATTCTTGGGATAACGAATTTTACTCAGAAAAAGAAAACACTTCTCACTATATCTTACCGATTTTGCTCTGTTACCTTTAACAAAAAGACAGATATAACCATAATATAAGACTTCCAATAACTAAGCATGGGATAGTTTAGAATTTACAAAAAAAAAAAAAAAAACTGTAAAGTCCTTTTAAAAAATCCTTTAAAAAGTAATCCCGTGCGAACAAAGTAATTTATTTTGTTCGTTTAAAGTGGTCACCAAACCTCGTTTGCATTTCTTTATCTTTGCTTGGCATACTACTTGGAATTAGCTACAGTAGAAACGAAGTCACAGTCAGACAGAAGGCAGAGAGAGGAGGTTAAGAAAAACAAGAATCCTTATTAAAGATATTTGGAAATAATATCGTATGTCATTTTATCAAATGAAACCTTTAAATATTTTATGAAATTGAGTTCTGAACCCTGATCCTTCACCTTCTTGAACACTAAACCCCATTCTGTAACGGTTTGTGTTATTGCAACCCAAAATCTGCGTATCATTTTGTAATAATAGACAAAGTAGTTTTAATTGTTTTTCGGAAATGCTGCGTTGCCTTACACTCCGCCTTAGAATGTTTGCATTGTATCTTTATAGAATAATATCTACTGTCGTCATAGAAACCAACGTTTCATTGTTTATTTATATGTCCTTATTTTCGGAGTGTGTAGTTTGTAATATTTATTTGTTAACATCCTTATAGGATGTTTTGATCTCAATTAAAATTTATTTGAACTATATTCCTTTCCACTGCTTTTATATTATTTACTACTAAGTCTCAAGTATGCAAAATAGTTACTTATACATAAAGTTATTTTTAAAAAGTCTTACGTCATCGTTTATGAAATGATCCACTCACAGAAAATAGCGGAAAGCTCACTGTAAATAAAAGTCAAAATCATCTTAGTTCTTGGGTGTTATACCTTGTAATATGTGGGGAGGGAGTATCTTATACACGAATTGAATTCAATGTATTATAATTAGAGATCAGAAGTAATGACAAAAATAAAAAGCCCAAATGGCTGGCAAAATTTAAAAAATAAAAACTAAAAATGGAAATTTAAAACCCAATGGCTTTTAAAAGAATAGAAATTGAAATATTTAACGTTTATAATATCCTGTAATTGGTTTACCGATCGAAAAAATACGAATCCGAAGAAATAAGATGCTTCATTTTGCACTTAATAATTACAATTTACAATTTCTGGACACTTATAAATTGTGCAATTTGTAAGGGGCGACATCCATTTATTCGATCTGTTCCATGACAACCCATTCATCATTAGCAATGAAACCAAATGATGAACACGGGAAAATGGTCTAATTTTATTCACAGTATTTTGTAGTGGCGTGCAGTTTCTCACCGTGCAATTTCACACCGTGCTCATTATCGAGCAATTTCAAACGGTCCTATTTATGGTATTAATCATTCTGTAGGTGTCGTGCACTTTCACACGGTCCACCTGCCGATCACATCCAGAAAACGCTTTCACTATACAGAACAAGTGTCAACTAAGTAAGAACAGAAAAATAGCAAATACAAGTTAAAATAAATACGAACAATTGTGATTAGTAATAGAGGAGGAGGACTTAGGAAATGTTTCACTTTCACAAAAAGAATAATCAAAATAACCGGAAATTAAAATAACTAAGAACAAGACAGAACAAAAAATAAGCAAACAAAAGTTATAGTAAAGAAGAAGAGAAAATAATAACAAACAACATGAAATTGAAACAAATAAAAAATAATAACAAACACTATCACAAATTGAAATAGAAAAAAATAACTAAGAACAGAAAAGGAACAATCAAAAATTGTAATCATCAGGAATAGAAGATAGAACAATCACAAATTAAAATAAATAAATAATAAAATAAGCAGCACAACAGAGAATTCGGTCAGCAAGTTCAAAAATAAAAAAAAGAAGTGTGCCTGCCCCAGAGCAGTGTTGGGTAAGTTACTTGTAAAAATGTAACGCGTTACAAGTTACTTTACTTTCCCTTAAAATGTAACGCGTTACTAACGCGTTACTTCCCCAAAAAAGTAACTGTTACCCTACTTCGAAAGTAACGCGTTACTTTTAGGTCCGAAATATTATTACTTATACTTAACTTATTACTTCAATTTTCCGTACTACTAGTACTACCACTATTATTATTATTATTATTATTATTATTATTATTATTATTATTATTATTATTATTATTATTATTATTAATAATAATAATAATAATAATAATAATAATAAAGAGCTAGTTGATTGCCAACCTCGGTAGTCGTACAGTCTAGGAGTCAAGGACATTGTTCACGAACTTCTGAATTTGGGTTGAGGGTCTAGGTTGAGTATTCAAGCTCGAGTCAAACATTGTTAAAAGTTATAGGGCGCTGGCCAAATATGTTCAAAACTGCTCGGCCCAGGTTTATAATTGTCAACGACTCCAGTAGCTCGGCTCACAGTTTATTTACTATCGAGCCGAACCGAGAAATGAGAAGAGCCAACAGCTCACCAACCAAGCCGGCTAGACTCTCGCTCAGTAGAGCCGAACCGAGCCTCCCAAGCAAGCTGGCTCAAGTCGATGGTTCACCCCAAGCGAGCCGGGCCGAGCCGAAATGAGCTCGTTATAGAGATCTCTTGTAGTCTCGTTTATCGAGACGAGACGAGATGTGAGCAGTGTCCCCTTTCGTGAGCAACACTGAAAGTATTCCGTATTACAAATCATGCAAAATGTAACCATATTATTAACCTAATGTATGTAATTTACATTATTATTATTTCTTTTTACTTTTGTGTTTATATATAAATGACGTGTCCACTTCACATGCATTGTAATACAGTGCTAAATGTATGAAAAATAGACGAAAAATTAATACAATACAATACAATATTACCGTTTACATTTTTCATCGCTTTCGCTTTCCAGTTTAATCAGGTCATGATTTCAAAACGAGTTGAAACGAGCTCTACGAGCGAGCCATCTATCAAACTGACTCGACTCGAAACTGGATGTCAGAAACAGTGACTCAACTCGAGAAAATTACCTTTGGGTCGACTCGAAACTCGAGGTTTAGCTCGAGTCGTGCCCATCCCTATGCATTAGAAAAAAATGGCTGCTTATTATTATTCTGCTAAACTAATTTTATGATAATAACAATATTGTTATGTAAAATTAAAAATACAGAATATAGAAAAGCATTATACTACAACTAATGAAATGAGAACACATGAACTGGGAGTGAATCAAAATTTGCCAGTAACTCTAAATTCGACACATGCTTTTTAAAGCTAGTTGTTCCAAACACTATAATCAACGGGACTCTAGGTTACGCAAACTTATTTAAAAGAACTTCAATATTACATACCATCAACAAACTATCTTCTAGTAATAAAGTAGGCCTGCTCATCAATCACACTTTATTCATATTAACCCCTTACTGTATATCGTTAATTATGGTACCCTAGTTGTTGATAAATATTTCTCACCGGGGCACTTCAAACAATTTACTTTTAATTTCTGTCCACTATCATCCTTATCTTTTAAGAAAAAAGCATTCTTTCAAATTTTCGAACGGTAAAATATTTTCGTTTTTCATCTTTATGAAAACAATACCAATCAAAGTGAAATAGACTACCGGTACCATTACACTCGTAGTTCACTCACTGAATGTATTGATTTGGAGCTGTCAAAAACTATAACAAAATATTCCAGATGTTTGCAATCAGTACACATGACTTTCCTGAGGCTGTCTTCATCTTCCAAAAACGGCAAGTGGCATTATGATCTTATCTGTTTCTCTGTGTGTCGGTGAATGTCGATCACTGACATACGTAGCTCATGCTCCATTAATCCATTCTGAGAAATTCACTCACAGGAAAGAAACATTTGTTTCTGAAAAATATATATATATTAGTAGTTATCTGAAATGTAACGCAAAAAAAGTAACGCAAATCAGGTACATTACTTAAAAATTTGTAACGCGTTACCGTTACAGTTACTTTGGAAACAATGTAACGTGTTACTAGAAAACGTTACTTAAAAAGTAACGCGTTATAAGTAACACGTTACTTCCATTACTTTACTTCCCACCCCAGAGCACAGAAAAATGTTGTGATTTGTGAAACAGAAACCATTAGCTCCATACTCCAAGGCGGTTTGAAGAAGAACCTTGTCGTTTTGTAATTTTTCGAGCGAACAACACATCCTTAAGGTTAAACTTTCATTTTTCTGTACATCGTCAATCTGGTTTATACAATTCATAATTCATTGTTCCAACTTTTCGAGATGGGCAGGAGCAAGTTCTCACGAGTTTTTTTTTATTTTTTTAATTTTAACTCGACTCGACTCGAAACAGACATCTTTGAACTCGGCTCGAAAAATTTCCTCCAACTCGACCCGAACTCAGGCCAAGTTTTGAGTCGAATTGAGCCAAATCAAGCCAAATCCTGTGTGTAGTTTCAAGTACTCTCTTCAAATATCCTGCATAGACAATATAATTATTATCAATGACATTACTACTGCTACAACTTTATAATAATAATAATAATAATAATAATAATAATAATAATAATAATAATTATTATTATTATTATTATTATTATTATTATTATTATTATTATTATTATTACAACACAGCGTATAAACAGGAAAGGTAGGCGGTTTATATCTAAATACCAAAAACTAGTTCGCTGCCGACCTCAGTAGTCATGAAGTCTAACCAGGGAAGGGTCCGAATGGGGCACTCGAGTTGCCGAACGGCATGTATCTGATATCGAAGAGAGTGTAAAACTATGCACCTATGCAAATTTATAGCGGCTGAGGGCAACATGGAAAAGCAGGAGAGCCAGAAGAAGTATGACCGATCGTAGGGCCCAGCAACACAAAAAACTAAGGAATCACTCGTTCCGTGCATGAATGGCCACAGAAATGAAGGTCAAATATTAAGTAGTAGATGCATGATACGACCTGCTATATGCAATGAACATCATGGCCGCCATATTGAGTGGCCATCGTGAATTTGAATTCACAATGTGAAAGACAAAGTGAGTCATGTGACATATGAAATAGCAGTGAAATTTTGCCAGAAATTCATTGGTGCTAACCTCTTTTGCAGTAACTCTATTGTGAGTTGAGAAGCTACCTGCAAGAAAGTCGTGAGGGGATATTTGAACAAAAGTCGGAATTACCTAATGAAATAATGTTGGCACATTATGCACATCTAGAAAAAGATTACAAAGAACATTTGTACATGCAAAGAGCTGGTAATATTGCGGTGTTAGAGATGGATAATTGTTCACGTAAAACACCTGACACAAAGGGAGACTGGTGATTGCAAGTACAATTACGAAGTGATTCTTCTCAAAGAAAATAACATATATCATCACATAAGTATAATGATAAAGGTACATACCAATCTTTGAAGAAGAGTTGATGCGAATAGTTTCTACAAGAGTGTGATGAAAACACAAGAGCTGTTCTCAGTGTCCACACCTGACGAAACAGGGGTTATTACGTTGATGCTGCTGACAATCTAATTATGTTTCATAATCAAAAGAAAAAGGACATTTCAGTCTGGAATTTTCCCGGGTTCTCTACAAGATATCCAGCCATGTAGAAAGCATATTTAATGAAATTGGTGAACCGGGAAGCACTAAACTGGTAGTGTGAAACGTTTGGACATGGATAAAGTTGTCACGATGTCGTACATGAAACCCATCAATATTTAATGCAGCATCTTTGATAAACATCACGTACTTTTTGAACGTGTGAAAGAATACAGCGTCGAGAGGTTGAATACGTCCAGTGTATTTAGGAGGTATCAGTCTCCTGAGAAACTCAATACTATTCGGAGCATTGGATTGCATCGGTTTTTCATCTTTGTTACAAGACCACGAATCAATCAACAGCAAGATGGGATTATCGTGCACATGTGGCCAAAATACTTCCTGAAGAAAAAACTTCAAATCATCTTTGCATATATTTTCTGATTTTCTAACAAATGCCTTGGTATCGAAGGTATGTCAGGCATCTATGCAGAGAATTTACCCGTAGGTTCAGCGGATATAAGAACTAATGGGGAAAACAGTTTCCCATCCATTGATATAATGGGCATTATCATATACAAGTGCGTAACCGCTATCGTTGATCCTATGCTACAATATACTCT
This sequence comes from Thermobia domestica, assembly GCF_964235325.1. Lineage (NCBI taxonomy): Eukaryota > Metazoa > Arthropoda > Insecta > Zygentoma > Lepismatidae > Thermobia > Thermobia domestica. The sequence continues at coordinate 65,608,748 of NC_137465.1, read as the reverse complement.
TTGACACTTTTTCTTTGGCCAGTGTCCTGCTTAAATGAATTTCTTTGTCGTATCTAGTTTGAGCTGTTAAAAACTTGGCTTAAATTGAGAATTTCTTTTAAAATCATAGACTTTATTTCAGCAAGGAAGTTTTCTGCAGTTTGATGTAACTCTTGCTCATCTTCGGTTATTTTGAACACGGAATAACTAATTTTGTGTGACACAATATTGTTACGTTTCTAATTTTTCTTTTATCCAAAACCAAGATGCTTGGAAATGCAGAGTGTCCGTTGGATCCATGTCCTCGTTTATATTCATCAAACACTTCAATTCTCCGATCATGAACTATTCCATTCTTGGCCCGCGTTCTTTTAAAACGTAATAATATTTCATCGTTTATTTTTCTCGCAGACATTTTGTTTCGGTTTCGTTCAAAGTTACGAAAGGCAGAAACTTGTAGCGTGAAAACACAGATGGCACTTTGCTTCATTTATCTAAAGTTTTTTTCTGTCTTCCTCCATTAGTAATACATATTTTCAAACTGTTGGCTTCGTATATTTTGCAGGCTCCTTATTAGGTGGGGATGGAGCGTAGAACGAACTACTACTCCGGTCAGAATTACTATATTGTTGAGCATGCATTGAGGCGTCTGTTACACCAGTTTCTTCCCGAGGGTCACTGTGATTACTCTTATCATGGTCACTGTCACTCTCATCCTCATCTGACAACGCTATCATCTCCCTCTAACGTCTGATATTATTCGATCACTGTATCAATATTCACTAATAACTGCATTTCTGATTTTCTGCACAGGGATTATTGTCTCACGTCCCGAACTCACTCAGTAATAATGGCACAACTGCCTGGAGATTCATATCAATGCCCACAACAAGAAATAACTATTCCAAATGATGAACTATAATATACCTTGTCACTTTCTAGCGCTTCATCAACAGTTGCTCACCGATCAAGGGCACATTAACCTTCCTATCAACCACTCTATCTAACTCGACTACTTCACTGATAACGCAGATATTATCTAATGAACTTCTCGCGTATTTTCTGTCTGAAAACAGCACACACAGTAGGTGACACGGACTCATCTTTGGTCTCTTCTTTCTGTGTCATCAATGACCATCTTTACCTTACTCCCAGCTATTCTGCATGTAAACACACTTTTCTTTTAGTCTGTATACAAACCAGAGTTCTCCAAGCTCTAGCTTTTGCGCTATACTGGTGAGATTTTGACAGAGTTTCTGTACGCCCTTCTTGCACGTTTCTTTTCAACTCTCAATAGTTACTACAGAATGGTTAACACTAATGTATTCCTGGTAAAATTTCAGTGCTATTTCTTATCCCACATAACCCACTTTCACTTTTACTCTGTGAATCAGAATTCATGATGCCCACTTTCAATATGATGGCCACGATGTTCATTGCATGTAGCAGATCTTATCATGCATCTACTACTAAACATTTAGCTTCACTTCTATGACCATTCACGCACAGAACGAGAGATTTCTTAGCTTTCTGTGTTGCTGGGCCCTACGGTCGGCCATATTTCTTCTGCCTCTCCTGGTTTTCCATGCTGCCCTCAGCCGCTATAAATTTGCATATGTACATGGTTTCGCACCCTCTTTCATATCCGATACATGTTGTTCGGCAACTCGAGTGCCAAAGTCGGACCCTGGTAAGAGGCAAGGACATCGTTCACGAATTCTCAGTTTGAGATCCGGAGTAGCAAGTATTCAAACTCGAGCCAAAAATTATTAAAAGCTATAAGGCGTCAGGCAAATATGTTTAAAACTGCTCCGTTTGGGTTTAGAGTTGTCAACGGCTCGGGTCACAGCTCATTCACTATCGAGAAGTTAGCCAAGCGTACAACTCATCCAACCGAGCTGGTTCGAGCCCTCGACTCAGTTGAGCGGAATCCAAACGATGGCTCATCTGAGCCGAACCAAACCGAGCAGATGGCTCACCCCAATCGAGCCGGCTCGAGGCATGTGCTCAGTTGAGCCGATGGACTCGTTTCAACCCAGCATCCTCAAGCCATCGGCTCAATTGAGCCGAGCCGATGGTTTATCCCAACCGAGTCGACTCGAGTTGTTCGCTCAGTTAAACCGAGCAGAGCCGACTGACACCACTACTCTGGTTGGGCTTCTGCTTGGGCTCAACAATTCGACCATGTAGATCTCAGGTTTGATGATAAGAACTACAGTATATACTTATATTGGTGCTCATGACATTGAAGCTGTCTCGTTAAAAAAAAAAAAAAACTATTGTCGTCTCGTTATCGCGACGAGACGAGATGCGAGCATAGTGTCCCCTCTCGTGAGCAACACTGAAAGTATTCGACATTACTGCTTCAAATCTCATGGTATCACTGTCCAGTGTAATCAGGTCCAGTGATGCCAATTTAGCCTATTTTGGCTAAATCTAGCCTATTTGGAATGGCATTTATACATACAAATCTACGAAATGCTTATAGCCTTAAATATAGCTTTTTTTATGAAACTCTTTTGCCATTTTGGCTTTTTTTATTAGCCGTTAAATTCATTCTAAAAATACTTTTTCTATGAAAATGAAGTGTACACAGAGAAAAATCCGTTCTCCGGACAGCGGTATATTGTACAAATATACTGTATCCTCTTGCTTAGTATACAAATCAGTACGGATCATACGTTATCCGTATGCTACATAGGCACTGCCCTTAGATGTTACATCATACCGTTGTAGGATGTCTGACATCTAACAGTTTTCCTTATATCACATGCATATACTTATGTTACCTTCGTCAGCTATATGCTATATACGTCCATTTGTATGTGAGATCCTGACCGCTTACATTGTTTCATACGGAAAGTACGTATAGATGAAACACTTATACAGAAAGTATTATAAAACATGCGTTTTCAGTTATACGTCTGTTGTACGTTAAGTCCAAAAACTACAGGAATTACGCATGTAACCTATCTTTTTAAGTACGCCACCTACAATTTTTTTTCTCAGTGTAATTTTTAAAAAAATAGCCTATTTTTCATTAAGATTATCGTATTAATTGATTTCTCTAGATAGAGGGTGTTTTGTTACGCAACGAACACTTGTTTATCATTCTTCTTATTCTTCCTCATCACCTCTCTTTCTTCTTCTTAAGTATTTCTAAGATTTACGACTGGTTAACAATACTTACCGACTCAGAAAGAATTTTAATGTCGCTCCCATAACGGCACGGTTTGCTAGTTTTTAATTATTTCGATTTTCACATTTCATTGCAAGAATGAAAGTTTTCTACTACAAGTTTAATAAACTGTTAGGTTCTTCAAGCCGCACAAACTTTTTTTGTTTATCAAAGGAAACAAACAGAATTTCTAATTAGCTTGAAGACTCTCAATGCAATCATCATCTGGGTGTACGGAGAAATAAGAAGTGTTTGTAAGCACTATGACCTACAGAAAGAAGTACATACTACTGAAAGTTGGAACAATGGCAGTCTACAATCCAACGATGATGCATCCAGTTCCAGAGACTTGGCTAGCTGCGGCGTCATCGATGACGACTTATTTTATTTGAATTGATAATATGGCTGTTGACTTCTACAAATCAGATGAGTTGTTGATGGATTTTATTTGTTAGTCTTTAGCGAATAAAATTTAACATTTCAAATTTTACTGTAACTCACTTATAATCTTACACACAAAAGAGGGGTTTAAAATCTACAATGTGGGTTATAGGTTAGCAGTTCAAAATCTAGCATTTTCTTGCGTAAGAAAGGTTATTTATGAAGGTCATCTAGCTTAATTTCTTCAGAGGTTGTTGGCAACACTGATCAGATCATGATTTCAAAAAGAGTTAAAACAAGCTGAGCGAGCGAGCTATTTATGAAACTCGACTCGAGAAAGTTACCTTCGACTCGACCCAAAACTCGACTTGAATTCGAGTCGAGTTTTAGCTCGATTCCTGCCCATCCTGCAGCTCAAGCTTCTCAAGTATTTGTTTAAAGTCTACGCCATATCCTAGTTTGTCTAGGAATAATTTCAATCTGTGGTCAAGATGAATGTAAGTTAATTTTCTACGCTACTTCGGACTGCAATTTTTAAGCCCTGTCTCGCAAAAGGATAAAAGTAGACGTCGCAACTGTTTTTAGTACATACGCACGCTTCAAGATACGTGGTGTACTCTTGACATGCTGGAATTTAACTTTTTGCGCCAACCCTTCACTGGATTGTTTGTTTTGTGTCTGACCATTGCAATTCTATATTTCTCTGAATGTTTGGAATATCCATCCATTGTTCAATGAAATAGTCGTTTAACTCCTCGATTTTTTGGCCAGACGGAGAGTACTCCATGATGATGAGCCAACCTTCATCGATCTGCTTGCTAGGGCACTACACATACAAACATGATGTGTGGAGATATTCTTCAACAAGACCTAAAATGCTTCCACCAGATTCTGTGGTTAAAATCGTAATAGAAGCCAGAAACCTGTTAATTAAGGAACACCTCACGCAATGCATTGATTGCAGCAAGCTCAAAATCCAGTTTTAGCACTCAAGATTCGTTCTGGCCGGACTATATTTTAAGAAATGTGAACAGTTCCTTGTATGTTCGTTCTATTTTATCTGGCAGCAATGCATACGCGATATATCCAATGTCTTATCATGTGTTGTTCTTATATCTGCATGTATGGTGTACAATTGGGAAAAATACTTGAAGCTAGAATTAATTCATAATAGACTTTGACAATTTACAAAATGTGTTGCAATTAAGGATAGGTCTCTGTGCAGGTCATCCTTCTTAAGCAAAATTTCAACTATCTTAATTCAAAATACATTATCCTCATCGAAAGCATCACTGATCGTTTTGATGAATTCGGAATTATTAGTACAACACAAAAGTCTTCCAATCCATATACCCCATTAAGACATCCATTAAGACGGGTCGGATGTTCATGGAGTTAGAGCAGATGTTCAGGGGCTAACTCGCGAAAAGAAAATTAATGTTCTTGCTCTGCAATTCTATGTTGTACGTGTACCAGACAGGTGACAAGCAGAATATTTAGGAATAGAACCTTAAAGTTTTTTGCTGTGCTTTTCATGTATGCAGCTCCATCTGTGACAAAAAAGAATCTTGAGCTCCTAGTGGCTAAGCGTCTAACGAACACACCTTTAGCGTGGGAAATCCGGATTTGATTCCTGGCAGAAGCTCATATTGTTTGGATATCACTTTAAACTGTAGGCCCATGTCTCATAGTTTCACTACTAAACAGAAGCTAAACTCAAAATTAAATCAAATAAAAAAGAACCTTACCATATGCTACGCATTCTGGCCATAGAATAGCGATTTTGTAAAAACGCTGTGCAATTACCGCACCCTCTGCTTCTTATAGAACTTCTGATGCAATCGAATAAGCGTGCCTCATCACTCTTCCGAAATTTCAATTACAAGATTAGGAATATAACTTCTTAGAATATGGCCCATTTCGTCAATTGAAATTCATATAATTTTTGTCACCAACAATTTTAGCGATATTGGCGTTGGTTTTGATGTATGCACTATAAACATAAGTCTTTTTTTTACAGACAATTCACATGGAACATTTTGTTTTGTATATTTCTCGAGAAAGTTTCTAAAGAAAACTTAGAGCTTCATACAGATAATTCGCAAAGCTGTTAGTTTCCGAAGAGGGATTCGTAATGTTTCAAGAAGGTTTTGAACGTTCTCATAAGCTGATTTGCGTGTCCTAGCAGATTTGTGTTTCGTAGTGCTTATAAAAGGTGTGATAAATAACGCTATTCAGCAGAAACCTCAGTAACACATAGTTTGCAAAACAGTAGAGAATCATCTGTGGAAAACACAGTCCATCCAAACTCATAACATTTTCCATCTTTTCTTTCCTAGAAAGACCTACTTGTGGCATCCTGAAACACTGAAATGTTTACCAACAGCAGTTATGTATCACGCACCCCAACTACTCACAATAACTGCTCATATTTGGCTACTTTGTTTAAATAAAGTAAACCTTTTCGTTCATTTTTATCAGTCAAAATTCCCAAAAAAAATGAAAAGTTACTAGCATCCCCTCTCCACTTGCTACATCCCAACGCCATTAGATTGCAGTTTTTCATAGGACACCGAGATCGCTTGGCCATATAAGAGGACCCAAATTTTTGGTATGCTGTCGTTCATGCGTGTATAAGGAGGAATGGAAGAGAAAATGGAAAATAGCAACAAATTACTTCTAATTGCGAGCTTGCACTCTTCCTGAATATATCATGAAAATTGAAATATATCATTTATGGCATTTTGCTATTCATTCCGGACTTTAGTCTAATGATAATTTGTAAACTATTCAAATTTGACCTAGCACGATGTACGATTTTCTTTAGGTTTTACTCATTGATCGGGATTATTCCAATATAAAGACTCACCTAATCTTCATTATTTAAAGAAAACATTCTATGACAACATTCATGAAAACAGATTTTGGTCAAATATAGTGAAGAGATGTTGTCTGGGGGATTTTAATGGTCTCAACTGCTTGCAATTGAAAGGGGTCAATTGACGCATTACAATTTCCACCAATATTCTATTATATATTTTTAGTAAAATGTAATTAAAGATTCAGCTTTTTATAGAACTTCGTATATTTTGTTGGAAATTAGAGACTTTCTCCTATAATCTCGGATTGAAATTAGTAAGAAGAAAGACGAAGGGTAACTAGTAACAAGAAGTGAGTTTTGTTTCACATTGTTCAACTATGATAAACTTAAACTTCGATTTATGAATTCAATTCCAAAACCGAAAGTAGTAATCTATGACTTTCGGTGGCGTTATAAAGATGAGCTCGGAGATTAGACCTGTTCTTCGGACACAGACTTCATATCTGAATCACCTAATCGTCATTTCACACAACAATAGATGCTGCGCATTGTTAGGCAAGCGATTCTGCTTCTTCCTTCTCAGTACTTTTAATCCCAAGCTATAGGAGTAAGCCTTAAACCTTCAACAAAACACGCACTATCTATCTGTCTATATAAATAAAAATGAAAGTGACTGTGTTTGTGACTTTATAATGAACCACCTAACCGATCTTGATCAAATTTTCAACATAGATGAGGTCGAACCTGGAACGGTTTTCATCCTTTCACTTTGATGTTGCAACTTAGAGGAGGAGACATATAAAAATGATCAAAAATGTCCGGTAGTGTCGAATAAATATTTCTCGGGGTCGCTGAGATGAACAGTGACACTTCCGATAATGTTTAAAATCAAATTCAGTCCCGCAACCTTGAAAGATTTGGGGAAAACATAAAAATGATCAAAAATGACCTATATTAGTGCCGAATCCATAGCTTTCGGAGTCGCTGAGACGTATAGTGACACTTCTGATGCTGTTTAAATCCAAATTCATCCCCGTTAGTATTCCTAAGCGAGGATGATGACATGTAAAACTAATTAAAAATTACCGATGTTAGTGTCGAATTCATAGTTTCTGATGTCCCTAAGTTGATAGGTGACTGTTTTTGTGCCCTTTATGTCCAAAATGAGATGTATTCTCTCCGTGCGAAAACGGACATTCTACTAGTATTCTATAAAAGTTTGAATGTTGTAAACAAAACAATCTACTGAAAATAGTTAATTTAAATTCGTGGAGGACTGACTGCCTTATTATTAACGCATTTCAACTCTAAGCAGTACAGAGATGACTAGAAATCCTGAGCAAGAGAATGAGCCATATTAAAGAAAAGAAAAGAAAAAAGAAAGAAAAAGAAAAAATATAACGAAAATTACTGTACTTACCATATACCTCATTTCTTAATAATAGGAGGTTGGGTGAATCTTCTTATTTGACTGACTTCAACTTCAAGCCGTGGGGATAGTGTAGAAACATATACCTGAAATAAGCATATAAAATACATTGTGTCCAAATGGAGTATTTTCTTTTAAGGAAATTAATCGCCCTGCCAGTTACAAAAACAAAATAATATTGGTACTCCCTTCAAGGATGACATGGTGTGCTGCGCCTAGTTCCATTAATTTATGAACTATTTTAAGTACGTAATATCCATTAGAAAACCTACTGGAACATCGGAAGCAACAGCTAGATGCTTCAACAAGGAAATGTAACAGTTTTACATGCTAGAATTGAAGTTTGAGAAAGATAAGATTCTCCTGATATAGTGTTCAATGTAGACGAGTGTGGTCCTACCGTAGTATAAAACAAAATTTCTGAGTTTGTAGCACTCAAGGGAAAACGACAAATTGCATCATTGCCAGCTGTAGAAAATGGTAATATTTTGACAGGGATTTTGTCCATGATTGTGTGCAGGAAGTATGATAGGGTTGTCATATGTCAAAAATGAAGATTCGGAACGCTAGTAAATTACGAGAATCTTTCAAATGCTTAAAATGAAAAGAAGTATTATATACTAATTTACTTTCTCCCACTAGATAGAGTTGTTCAAGTAATACATAATCACATTTTTAGTCATTTTAGTAGACCTTTCCCGTAGTTAAGCAAACGTTAGTAGATGATTTTCCCCCCTGTTTCTAGTAAGCAAAAATTTTTTTTTCTTTTTTATACTTTCTCAGGATCTCTTATGTTTCGAGGCTTTTAGAGTCTGTTTTACCTCATTCAAAGCATGACATTTCCTTTCACACGTTTTATCTGTTCGTGTTGGACTATTTTTTTTTTTGTATTGTAGAGCGATTAGTTCATTGGTAATATGTTCTGGAGGCGTTTGTTATCTTCAAAGAACTTCTTCCTTTGAATTTTTACTCTATTTCTGTTATTTTTAATAAACTAATAACTCAATAGCTCGCTGAAATCCGGGACATTTAAGAATCCCGAGAAATATTTTCGGGACGCCGATTACGATTTCGGATTTTCTGGAACAAATGTCAACCCTCAAATTTGATCGTTTCTCAAAGATGATTGTCCCACACACCATTTATTCAAATTAACTAATGAAAGTTACACCTCTAATCGCTATACGAATGTGTCGTTATTCTGAATGGGTGCAAACACATCTTTTCACTCAGTAGTTCGTACATTTTCTTGAAAAAAAAAATAATAATAATAATAACCACCTTCCGAATATCATGTTCTACTCATACTGGACGGTCAGTTTTCTCACACGAGAAATCATTATATCCTAGTGATGGCCCGTGATAATCATGTATCCATTTTTGCCTTATATCATACACAACTTATTAGTTTCAACCCCAGATAAGACATTCATGGAACATTTAAGGACCTACACAGTGTTACAATGAAGAAATTCACCTATGACTAGGTCAAACAGCTAACCCGCTTACAATAAACGAAATTACTGCACACTTTAGGAAAGTTATTTTTTAAAAAAGCCAACCGGTGTAAAGCAGAGCATGGTTTTCAGGTCACATGACTGTATACTCAAAATTGTGTAATTTTCAATAATGCCAACTTTATTGTTTCCTGCTCAGTGGTAGAGCGTTCACCTCCGGTGCTTCGGGTCCCTGGTTCGATCCCAGCTCGCGCTGTATGGACTTTGTGGTGGACAAACACCATGCTCGTGGGTTTTCTCGGGGTTCTCCCGTTTCCTCCCACTTTATTCATTCCACCAATTCATTAATTTCTCATCATCTCAATCTCCTTTAGCCTAACCAGCATAACCGTGGGACGTAAAATTAAAGATTTCATTTCATTTTTTTCATTGTTTCCTTTCTAGAAGACTTAAATTATTAATAAAATAGGCATAATGAGGATTTCAAAAATTTGTGCAGTGTTGAAGAGGAAAATCACAGAAAAACTAAATCCCAAGAGGATAAATCTTACATGAGTCCAAAGAAAATCATCCCTGTTTCTCACCTTTCCAATCTCAAGGAAAATCGCAGTCTAAAATATTCTACTATTACTGAGTGTGTGGTTCTTCATATAAAACTGCTCTGTAGGAGTCAATTACGATAAGGAAAAGGTGCAAGAGAGGAAAGAATAAAACGAGATCTCGATTCAAATTGAAGAGGAGAAGCCACGAACAAGAGATGGAATCTATTGTTATAGCCCTGTGTCGTCTAATGAATGTGATATATGGGTCTCATGTGCGTCAACTACTTCAGCTACCGAAATTTTTCACTGCAGGTTTAGTGGTGCGTCATTTACAAAATCGAATTTTGAAGAAGAATGGGTTTAATGCATGATCTGTAGTCGTTAGGCATACTTAGAATGTAGTAGCTGTGAAAAAGATTGTGTATCTGCAGTTACTGATCATTAGGCAGAATACTCTGTTTTCCACACAAAATTTGGCCTCCAGAACTACCAGTTTCTTCGACACTATTAACAACTATAATCTGTTTGAATTATCTACGAGACACAAGTTAGGATCGAATCACTAATGGCAACACTACTTTTCTATTTTGAGTTTTGTATCAACAATATTAATATACTGTACACATTACATCTTTAATTTCAAATTATTTTATACGAGTTATTGATCCTACCAGAGATTGATTACTAGAGATTTTCATTATTGGTCTATGTAAGTAATATTTCAAATAAAACTTAATTAAAAGTAAAAGTAATATAATTGTTAATGATTTTATGGTAACAAAATTGTTATCTGTAATTTTCTTGTTTCTTCTTTACTGAAGAAAGTAATATGTAACAAACAAGTGAATATTTATGATTTATAAACCTATAGTTGATTTTTGCAGTGATATGGTTACTTACATTCAAATTAAAATGTTTATTATTATTATTATTATTATTATTATTATTATTATTATTATTATTATTATTATTAAAGCGAGTGAGATCAAGCCAAGGCTGTTCTAATACCTAAGAAAAACGTAAAACCAAGTTAATAATCATAAAATAAGTTCAAATCAATTATAAAATAAAAGAATCACATTAAAAATAAGTGAGTTAAAATAAAAAATAAAATAAAATTTCCAATAAATTAAGTAAAAGTAACTTAAATTTATGATAGATTTCAAGCAAGTGAAATACAAAATTCATTACCCGTACATACGCTGTGTAGTGTCATACTAAATTGTAAATATCGAGAGTGCTAGAGGATAATCGCTGATCTTTCAATAAATAACTTTTGCAGTATCGTTAAAAGCGTTAAATGATTTCTCGCATTTGCTTTAGGCAATGCGTTTCATGCACTTGGCCCTGATATAGAGAAACATCCTTTTATTTCTTTCAATCTGCCTTGGTATGTAAAATTTTTTACTATTACCAGTCACATAAGAATGAATATCTGATCGATGGGTGAGCTTACGATGCAAGTATTGAGGATTTATAATACTAGTATGTTGTGATTTGATTACGTTTTGAAATTATTTTTTCCTTTTTCCGCGTTATTACCTTTCTTTTTGGATATCCATTTTGAAAAAATGTTTCATTTTTATTTCATTCCCTCTTTATTCACTAAGATTATTCAATAAATATTTCGGCGACAAAAACCTAAATGTTCATATTATAATTTACGTTAGCAATCAATATCCCAAATATAATAGAGTTTCTTTGTCTCAGAGAAAAATACGTTCCCATATTACCACCCTCTCTTCTAATACTAACACTAATAATAATAACGTCGGGTAAGGTTACTAAGTGGTATAGCGCTCTCCTGTAATGTGAAGGGTCCCGGTTCAACCCTAGACTATGGTAGTATGTGGTAGGCAACATCGCGTCTGTAGATTTTATCAAATTTCTTCCTTTCTTCAAACATTATCATCCCACCAACTATTTCTAATCATTGAATTTAACCAAGGGCAAAACTGAGGACGCATAACTTGAAATGCCATTTCGTTCAACAATAATAATAGCGTAAACGAGGGCAATAATCAATAAACGTAATTTTGTTGTAAAACCACCAGATAACAACCTGGAGAAGTAATAAGCAGAAATATAGGTAAATACACTGACTAAGCAATAGAAATTAAATACATATAGGCATAAGACACTGAACGATAGTCCCAAACTTGATATCTACCACAATTTATACCAAGCTCTCAAAAAGTGAAACTAAAGAAGACAAACACTGAACACACACTCATTTGTAAATTGCAGAAAGCAAGTAAAGGTATAAGAAAGATTAGCAAGAATCAGAGCACACAGTAGAGAAAAAACAGCCTTGGCCATGAACGATCACAAGAACGTCAAAGAGAATCTGAAGTTGAGAAGTAACAATAATAGTGATGGTAGTGGTAGTTGTGAAAGAATGAAAAGAGATCAATAGGGGTAGTTAGTTACTCAATGTGTTAACGTTGAGCATTCAATTTTAACACCGAGACTATATGGAACATCAGTAAATTTAAGGTGAAATCCAATCACAACAGCGAGTTCAATGATTTGTGAGTAATCAAATCCGGAATTTCGGGCAGTAAGATTAGAAGAAGGGACGTTAAAGTAGTAGTATCTTTCAATTTGCATAATAGTTCTAATGTTTCTATTAGTATACTTAATGAGCATTTTCACCTTTACTTGTAATCTGGAATTTTGATTAGGGCTTCTAAACCCATAATATTACTGTGAAATTAAATTACTCATATTCCCATTGATCATCAAGTTCATTCAAACTTCGAGTAGGGAGTTCATTCAAGAGAATGTTATAATAAATGATTTAGAAAATATATACTGTATGCATCTGTGACTTTCAAACTTAAGGCATTAAGAAGTGAAGATCCTCATTTTGACTGGAATGAAATAGTGGTATGCATTTAAAACTCATAAAGAGAAGAGATCCAATTTTATATCACTTCATCTTAGCTGACCCAGTTTGCAATTACTTACTTCCAGATGTCGCGCTTGTCAAGACTGCATCCAATTTTGTCTCTTGTTACTTTCTAAGAATTCTTTTCTTTCGCTTTCTTCATTTTTATTTTTCCTGTCTCCTATTAAAAAAGACTACTCGTGTCCCGCCTTTTTAGTTTTCTTTAAAAAATCATTGTCTTTCTTCATTTTATTACTTAAATCTTATTGAATCAATAAGGTTCTTCTTTTCTTAAGTCATACGCTGCAAGTTTAGAATGAGCTGCTATTGAATCCATTTTGTTCGCTCAAAATTCTAAATTAGATCAGCGAATGAAATATTCAGTTATCCAAAGTTACAAAATAATTTTATATCGGTAATTCCCATATATACAGAGTATCAGAGCAAAGTTGTAAATACTGATGGATACACAATTGAGTATTTGCTTTATAAAACATTTGGTCCATTGATGCTAATTCTAAGCAGTCTATTAGTGGATTTGGGACAAAACAAAGTTCGTTATTAAATAGTTTCTTTCACGTCTAACATAAAACTTGAGGAACCAAACTAATTAATCCTTATACATAATTCTAGTTTCCATTTTATATTCGATCAAAGATTCAATGAACCTAAGTTTCAACTATTCAATGTCCAGTTTATGTATGTGAATTTGCACACATCATTAGATATAACTGCTCTAAATTCCTTGAAACCAAACTAATACAAAATACTGTTCCGTAACATTAATGCAGAGTGTTTCATTTCAATCGGTCTCTGATTTTCACTCATAAAAATCAAGCTATTGTTCATGATGCAATTAAATTTATTATAGATATTCCTTGATATATGATAAACATAGTGACATTGATTGTCATTAGCATCATGAATGCCTGTACACACATTTCCGTGTTACAAAAGGAGCCACACTATCAGAAGATACTGTGTCAATTTCTCGCTAAATACTGTCTTGTAGATCCCTGATAATATATGGCTTATCGCGATATACGTTTTCTTTTAAGACGCCATGTAAGGTCAGACGTTCTGTGTAACCAGTCCTTTAAAAATAATAGGTTCTCAAAAAACACAATTTCGTTCATGCTGGAGCTGACAGTGCTAAGTATCGTCATCCCATTGAATCTGCTCATTATGATGTTCCTCGTCATGTTACACACTTACAAACTCGCCGAAGATTACCATGTGAACTTCTTTACCTACGGTTTTCTCCACAAAAATGGTACTGACCAAACGGTGCCTTGCTAAACCATATAACACTCTATTGTTTCATAATAAATGGGCATTTTCTGGGCAATATGGAGATTCTTAGGAACAGAAGACCGAAGCACCGTGTGCAGTCAATGATATACTCGAATGTGCATTGGCAACCTGCTTGAACCAATAACAATATTTGAAACGTTTGACTTCGTTGGGGTATTATAATTGTAGCAGAGGTTTAATGTGATATTTTATATAAAATAACGTCACTCTACTTTCCGTACACCAAGGTAAATTTTTAGCGAATTTCATTACGTTACCGCTAATTATTTCGTGTTTACAGCAAGCAAATACCACAAGCAGGAGCGAATTAAAACACTGAAGCATTAGTCAAACGTACGGATGAAAATATTAGTCGCACTCCACTCATTATATTTATCTTACTGAGAGAATCATCTAAAAGATTTCCGTCATGAAGCAAATTAAAGCTCATTCAAAGCTATGCATATTAGTTTCTCAATGAAAAGTATAATTACCATATAAACATAGTTTAATTACTTTTAGAACTCCCATTTGACTAAGTAATTAGCGTTTTATTGATTCCAAAAATCCAGGTTCTTCTCCCACCAGAAGTAAATGTCCAGGGTCCCACATTCTAATTCTGTTGTTGATTTTGAACAGTGAATTAACACTTAATAGACGCACAACTAAAGTATTACACAAATTGCGTTCATTCATCACCGACGAGAACGTGAATGTCCTAAGTAATATAACAACACGCTTTTTTCTGTAAAATCGATCTGAGAGTTATGGCATTCACTCAACACTAAAGCAGAATATCGCTTTGTCAACTCACTAAAAGGACAATGTAAATAACACTTTCTAATAAATCGAGAATCAATTAATACACAAAATGTTCTAGCAATAAATTATAACCCAGGTATAATACACAATTGACTATCATTTAAAGTTTTAGAAGACAAAAGTGATGCAATAGCTACATACTATCGTAATTCTTCTGTATAAAATATTAACACGTCACTTAAGTAGTTTGGTACAGATATTCTAGATACTCACGTGTCTGCTGGTCAGGATCCATGTGTTTGGTGCACAAGATTCGTGGTTCGATTTCCGAGAGAAGTACCTTGAACTCTTACACTGTAGATCTAAAGCTTGACCTAAGTGGCTTTGCTGCTGACAAAAGACAAATATGGGGCACGGTGGCTCAGTGGTAAAGCGCTTACCTCTGGTGTGTGACATCTTCGGTTCGATCTCCGACCAAATAAGTTTGTAGTAGATAACAGCGGGCTTTCTCGGAATACTCACGTTTGCTCTCAATTTTTTATTCCACCAATTATTTCACCAGCATTCATTTGCTTTGATCGTCGTTCCTCTTAGCCTAACGACCATGATTGTGTAGCCTTTAGCTAGAGTTAAGGTAGTATAATTCTTTTTTACAGTCCGCGTAATTTATGATCGTTCTGTGTATTGTCAAATTCGGCTTTGTAGTTTTCAATTTACGTATTAAATCCGTTTGTTCTTTGTCCAAATTAAAATTAACCTAGGGACTTCATAATAATAAAGAAAATTATGTTTCGGGTAATAATTTCTCTTTTATATATTATTTTATCATAAATTTCTGTATATATGCACCTCAATTGCATGATCATTGAAATTATAAATTTTTATTTCAATGTAAATCATAGGTCGGCAACTGGCTAGAATTTTCTGAGTTTGTCTACCAATCCAATATTTGACAGAATATTTTAGACTCCCTTCGTCCTTCTAAGATGCCCATACCCAGCTAAAATCTGATTTGATCCAGTTTTTAAAACTTTATATTTTTCGTCGCGAAAATCCCCTTGCTATGATTAGGAACTATATTCTGCTTTAGTATTCTGGCGCAATTTACCTCGTCTTTGTTCTGGTAGCAGCTATCGAGTAACTACGTAGATCTCAGCAACGCAGTGACATTCATTAAAATGACGAGATTTTTATGAAATAAACATATAAAATTAGTTGCAGTTAATAAATAAATAATTCTGCATCTGATTGGAGTCTTGAAACATTGCAATTGCATCTGAAAACAAACAGAAACAGTAAAATATGAAATTCGATTCAGCAAACGCTAGTTTGGGAATACAGATAGCTATAGACAGGATCGTTTTGAAGTGCATCGATTTTCCGGTTTTAACTGATCTCTTAAACTAAGTTTTGAAGGTTAATGTTTCCCCTAATAATTTCCTTTACCCTCAAAATTTCAGTTAGGTTTGGGTAGCCTGTCCAATACAGTTTGCGTATGTAGTATATGCGATTTTTTAAACATGGCGGTATATGTAAGTTCTTTAGTAGTCAAGATAAGTTTTACTATGTCAGTGTAAACTACAATGGGGACTCCTATTTTACTCATAAATTGACAGCTTCCAACGCATCAGGGTTAAATAGTTTCGTAAAGGTTATTTTCCTTTCAGGAAAGGGATCTTTCCCTTAATAGTTTCGATATATATTAAACTCCTCTGGGACTATAAATAATAGCCTGATAATTGCAACAAATGTGTTAGTTTGAGTGCAAGGGCCACCTGGCCCGGGCTCTTTTTCTTCCCTCCTTTAAGCCGGTTGAAAATGTGGTGATGTTAGTGATTTGTTTAGTCTAGATATGTAGAATTTACATTTCTGTAGTGACATGTATTAGTATGTGTAGTTTTAGTTCGTATGTGATGTAGCACGTATGTGTTGATATGTGTGAAAGTGTTATTAACTTATTTAAGGACAGTGTATTGTTGATTCGTAACTATTCATCTCTTCTGGCTTAACATAATAAGTAAATTCGTCCACAATGCGAAGCCATCGTAATTTTGTATCGTTATTTCGTAATATACATCTTGTAGTTAGCTTCTAATAGATTACAAAGCACGTTTTACCAGTACAAAGTTTATTGTTACCTTATAGCACCCTCTAATCACCAGTGAATATTCGCGCATCGAGAGCCGTTTGTCTATCAACGTAGATAGGACCTCTAGTAAAGTTAAAATTGCTTATTTTTCATCAATATTTGAAATTATATGGTAGCCACAGTCCGTATGTGTAGTTAGATCAATAACGTACCTTACTAGTTGTCAATTCTGAAGAATATTATCCGTTCTGTAGTGAAATACATAAATAATGAACGACAATAAACTTTAGGTTCGTCCTTAAACACAAGCCAGTACACATGACGCTATTTCATCGCCAGATCATAATTTCAATTGTTTCCTTCCATCGCTTTCAGTAATTAATCTCATTATTGTTGTCAGAATACAGGCACATTTATCAAAGAGCACAGTAAATAAAATTAGATTTTATTTGCGTATATACGATCTTTAAGCTGTGAAGTGTGAATATGGGATAGCTTGTATTGAAAGAGTTGAGTCTTGGTTCATGTGAGTTCTCATATATCGATCAATGCGCGATAATTTCCTAGGATTTGGAACTGTAGAATGTGACTGCTTTGAATAGTCTTGGGTATAATTAAAGAATAGGGTGTCTAAAAATGATTTTATGATATAAAATGTGAATGAATATAGTAAGTAAAAATAATATATAAATAATAGAGCGACTGTAATTAAATGAGAGGACACATTGATGTATATGAACCCAGTGCATTCTTTTGCCACACGTTAAGAATTGCTAAGGTAATGATAGTTTATATACGATAACGAATGTTTCGAGCAGTGACCTCTCCATCGAAATTTCGTATGAAAATGAGTGTCGTGTATCGACTATGTTTTCACTTCGTAGCTTGACGATCAACCATAATCATGGGTATTAACTGCCTACTTGGTCTTACGATGTGAGTGGTGTTTATGTAGTAAATGTTTTTTTGGATAGTTTAAAAGTAATTACAGAACAGTTTAGCTGTTTTCACAATTAGTGCAGTTTAAATATACGCGTCCAGTCTTTCACTCGCGATAGTACTTGATTGCTTTGAGATTTTTTCCAACATCACTTTAGTAAGCCGACTTCATCACTGTTCATAGAGGTGACAGGGTGAGTAAGAGTAAGTAGCATAGTAGATTTATTACAGAAGAGTCTCATTATCCCGCACTAGCACGTTAGCAATCCTAATGTCCATGAATCTTCACTTCTTTCATTTCTAAAGATATAGTGTTTGATATTAGTTGACGCCTCAAGACCTCGCGAGTCTTGTGGACTGGGACCGATTGGCAAAATTTGGCTTCTATTATCTTTCTAGTACAAAATTATTTTATTTATTTTTTGTAATTTTGGCAAACCCAATTAGGATTTTCTTTATTTTATGAACTTCCACTCTATTCTTCATACTTTAATGTGAACTCTTCTCAGTTTTCTGAGGGGGTCGGATATATTATTTGTTTTAGGAGTGTCTAACGTAAGAGACCACATCAACCTTCCGGTACTTCCGGAGTCTCCAATAGCGTGACCGGATTCAGCGTGTAGTGGGATTTCCAAAAAGGCCTTGTCTTTGTGAAAATCTCACTCTGTGCACGAACTTATCTCGCACTTGGAGTTATATCTTAGGCCACGCATTTAGTACGCCTTCTGTTTCGGCATATTAAAAGTACATTTGGCTCTTATGTCGACGGATTTTCTCATCTTATTTTAGCCGTCTCTTTCCTCTTCCCTAGCTATCTTTCTATTTCTCTTCTCTACGATTTTTTCAACCTTCCACCTCTTTTTTTACTTGACCATTTTTAATCATTTAACATATCATATTTAAAATTGAATATTCAATTGAGATATTGCAAGATATAATTAGTGGAGTTATTCACTTTCGTCAGATATCAGGGGACCGTTTCCATCGAAATTCGACCCGCGGTAGTTACGAGCGATCGTCCAGTATACGATTTAATTTTGCTTCCGTTTTTCTAAAACATCTTCCGATTGAAGTTTACCTTTGCCACGTTCATTATCTCCATTCTTGTTTCGATACAGTGCCATAGAGATGGATTTTCGTGTAGATATATGTGCCCATGACTGTTTGTTATATTTTGAGGTTTATCATCTGAATGTCGAAGTATAATAAAATTTTTAGTATCGAAGTTCAGTTTACGTGTCTGCCTTATACTTTGAACGTTCAATATTCATTATTTTGAAATCATTAAGAATGTAAGTGTTCATTATATTCCGCGGTCATTCATTTGTCGTATAGTGGAATTTATTTCCATTGTACATGATATAGTATTGCAACCTAAAATATTACTGAGCAGGGTAATTAATTTGAAATGGTGAGATAATGATTAAATATATGTATATTGAACTATAAATCTATAATGAATGTAAATGTGATATTGAAGTAAAATCGTATAATATTGAAACACGTTGATAAATGTGAATAAAGGGTCTTATTACCTACCTCGAGCGGTTACGTTGGCTGCCAGTGTATTTTAACATTCAATATTACTCTACTAATTGTATGTTGGATGTAAATAAGGCAGGATATCCTAACCCGTAAGTCTACCCTTAATCTCTTGAACCTGGTTCTTCCCATACATTTGTGTTACCCTTGACATATACAAACCTCTGAAACCCAAATAGGTGGCATCTTAGTGATCGTGGTCTTGGTGCGAAAGTGACAAACAACCTCTGCAATGTCATACCAATTATACTTCGACAATTGTTTCAAAAACCTCAACGAATTCAAGAAATTTAGTTCCTATAAATTATACTAATATGACTATGAGTTTGCGGGTGTGCAATAGCATTTAATATGACGTTAATTTAAAATATGTCCTGTTAACTAAATAAAAAATGAAGTAACGAAATAAGTGGGTTAGGTAAATTGAAGCCAATGACAGAAGTTTTATCTTTCGTAATTCACTAACGGATAAAATATATAAGTAAGTAATCCTATAAACTGTGTGTGCTAGTGGTAAATAAATACTATTTTATGTGCATATTCGAATAAAGACGAATTACATGCATGGACGCCAAATGGGTGCCGTATGGACATGTGGAGTAAGGTGTTATCTAAAACGAGGAGAAAAGACTCGTTTGACACTTTTTAAAAAGAAACCTTCTTTATACAAGATATGATTTGATGTTACCAATGTTCAATTCGTATTTTATTCTTTTTCAATTTTTTCTTTCTTTTCCAATATAAAATTTATATTGAAATAATTTAACATTGTTTGTATAATGATATAACTGTATGTACACTGATTTGCATGTAATTAACATCTGCTTTGTGCTTATTCCTGATAGGTGTAATAAATGTTAATAAACTGTCGCTAGGTGATGTTTTTTCTTCAAAGCTGATTTACCTGTATCAATACATTGTCCTGTGTGTGTGTGTGTGTGTGTGTGTGTGTGTGTGTGTGTGTGAATGAATGATAATTCTAGTTTAAGTGGTAACTTCTAATCTTGATCTACAATAATAACATTTACCATATGTGTGTATTACTATAATATGTGTATATTGATTCATGACGGAGGTCATGAAGGATAACTGATTCTAAATTAATCCAAATTGGCTCTGAAAAGCAAGCCGAAACAACAGAATAAGCTGGGATAACGATAATCTTTTCAAGAACTTGTAGAACTCCAATTTATGTAAAACAGGTGTATCACCTTATTTGTTTTCTTTCCTTGGCTAACTCAAATGTGTGTTCGACCTTGACTATGTAATATCAGTCACTGGATGAAAGTTTATTTAATATGCAAAAATAACAGATAAATGATCAGATTAATACTTCTCATTATTTGGGCTGGATTATGGTAACTCCAACTTGTGCAGTTACCTAGATCCAGATCAGAGTAGTATGAGGGAACATGTGTCTCATTAGGAAAAAATCGGAATTGATTCCGTTAATAATAAAACTCGGATACGAAGCACGCTTTAATATCTTTTAAGTTTCCATACTATATTTCCATCATCATCTAGTATTTCCTCATTTGTATCATCTTCTTTTTTGATCTTCTTCTGTATTAACCATAGATTACCCAACATCCCTTCTCTGCAGCGTTTCCTTCTGGTCTCTCGCGACCTCCAACATAATATCTTTCTTTAGAAACCTTTTCAACCGTCTTTCTTCCTTCTATACTTCTTCTCCCTCTTCTATCTTCCTCTTGACTTCACATATCTCTTTCTCAGTCTTTCTTACTTTAAATAAAACTGAAAAGAAATCGTGACTTGGAGTTGTCGCCATAGGCACGGTCAATAAATTAAAAAAGATTTATCTTCGGAAGTCCGATATTAAATGGCAATAATGAAACAAATGTAGAACAGAAAAAATGAAAATTATTTTAATTTATTTATTGAGAAAACAAATCAATGTTAAAATTGGCGATAACGAGAAGAGTCATGTCACTTACTTCACTTTCTCTTCATTTTTCTCAATCACGGCGTGATTACGTTTTTCAGTTGTGGAACGTTAAACAAACATTTCATTTCATTTCAAAAGACCTAAATACATATAAATTAATGTATGTATCATTGCATGTTTTATCTATCCATGAAAATTATTGAATAAAGAAATATTACCTAGCAAATAAGAAAGTAAAATTAGTAAGTTATGTGATCATCTACCATGTCTGTAGAACTTACATTCAACATTTATCATATACTCAACTGAAGTTTCGCACAAGAAAAAATAGATAAATTATATAATCTTGTCCAATCACAATTACCATACATCAGCATAATAATCTTAGTTATTACTCACTCATTAAAAAGCCGTGTGTAAATTGAAAATATCCGTGCACTATGTAATCAAGTAATTTCTTCGTCTTGAAATAGCATTTACAATCATTTATATTGTCTAATAATTGAGATCATTTTTCACCGCAACTTTATTTAATCTCCTACCACACCTGTTGTTAACTTCCTTCATAATATAATTTCTCTTCAGTCAATGTTCATACAAGTTACTTTTTCCATCTTTAATTATATCAGTAATAGAGTAATACCCATCTATTCCTAATGGTTATCAATGGTTTACTGTTCAATGCAGTTCATTTTCTCTGTTCTTCAGAATCACACTTCAAAAGTTTCAATGGCCTCGGTGGTTCAGTGGTAGAGCGTTCACCTGTGGTGCGTGAAGTCCCTGGTTCGATCTCTGCTCACGTCAAGGGAACTTTGTGGTAGACAAATACCATGTGTGTGTGGCTTTTCTTCATTCTACCATTTCCTTAACTTCTCATCATCACTGTCTCCTCCTAGCCTAACTGTGGAACGTAAAACTTAAAGTTTTAATTTCATTTCATTTTTTAAAAAGTATCAGTCACTTTTCATGGTTTCATTGTGGCGTTTCTATATGTACCCTTAGGAAATAAAATTCAATACGAAACTTTATAACTTTTTATTAAAACTTCTACAAGTACACTCCTCTTTCCCTTCAAGACTGCTTTTTTAATATCAATTATTGTTTTTAATTCTCTTTCATATTTTGCTTCAATGGTTCTAAACAGAATTCCTTTCAAAAAGTGGTAGACACCAAAAGTAAAGTGGACACACACACAAAAGATACAAATATAGGGACGGATTAACTCAATTGGAAAGGTTGCTTCAAATATGACAGCGAAGTTTCTAAAGTACAAACATCAACTACACATTACATTATACTTGTTACACCACATTCCATGTTTTACAAAGAACAGTAGTGATTATTGTAATAAAACAACATAGTGAAAGATGTTGTGTTTTAGGACACAGGACTTAATTAATTTCAGTTATATCCTAAAGTGATTTTTCCTTAAGCTAGTAAGAATCATGTGCTAAAAAAATAGAACATAAATTGTAGGTAACAATAGATTTAAGTTTAACATGTTGTGGGTGCAATTAAGTTGCTGTGAGTGAGATCTATCGTTTGACATTTGGTTCGAAACTCACCTCAGAACTACATATGTCTATCGTCACAAACTGTACACATATAGCAAACAGGCTGTGGTAGCCACAGAAGCAAGGGACAGTGCTTTGTTGGATAGGGTCGTATTAAATAATGCTATGGAGATATCACAATTGCAAGAATTTTTTACCAATTCGACTGGGGTATCTGCGCAGCAAGCAACAGAGAAGCATTAAGAGTGAATTTAAACCAGTAATGGCGAATAAACATACCATTCACTGTTGAGTTACCAAATTTCGTTTCGGTGATACAATATTGCAAACTGGGTCCAGTAGGCACATGATATTCTGATAAAACTCCTCAGGAGCACCGTGAAAGTGGATCCTCATAAAAGCGTTCCTGCTATTGTAGACGACCTACACGTACACCGTATCACTGTTGCTCGGAGATACGTGCAATCGATGATCTGAAAGAGATGAACTCATGAGTGTCACAAGAGTTTATACCGTCAAACAAGACTTATCGTCTGGAGATATGCTGTATTCTGAGTGTAGGGAAGATATCCTGAATCAGATTGTTATTTGAGTTGAAACACGTATTTACTATTATAATCAAAAACGATCAGGGCAATGGCTGGATTGTGATTAACGTCCACTACGGTTTCCAAAACCCGCAGAAGATTATGATTCTGGTATCGTGGTTTATGATAGGAGTGATCATCCATGTCTTTCTCAGAAGAGGTATACCTATCAATGCAAATCGTTGTACTGCTTATCTTCATGAAATACATCACAAGCATCCAGAAATTAGTCAACGCAGATGGTGTTCTCAAGTGATGAGTGCTTAAAGACTTCTCCGCATAGCAGACTTCACTCTTTTCCAGCCACGAAATCCAAACGTTCGCTGAGATGTAGTAAAAATGTATTGTTGCAGTTTGCAATTATCTGCTTAGATAGATACTGTAGTTTTCATTTTCTTGGGCTTTGAAAATGATGCACCTGGACCAGATATTTCATTAATACCAAACTAATACTTATGGTACGAATATTGATAGCTTTAACTTAAGGTGCAATCGATTTCATCCTTTATACTTACACCATATCAACGTCAGTGACCTTACTTACCAGAAAATTTCAAAACTGTTTGTTTTCAGTAGGCTCAAAAATGCATGCAATTTTATATTAAAACGAACGTATTTCCCTGCAACGTTTTACTACGTGTTAGCATATCTTATACTCCTACTTCAGAGTGTTTCGTATGGACTTGGTCTCAAGTTGAAGTTAGCATAAAATTAGAACACATCGTAAGGGTATCTTAGTGAACAACTCCATTCATCTTGTTTCGTTCCAGATAAAATTTTTAAAAAATGCTGAAATACGTGTTTAATAATTTTAAAGGAAAATTCTAAATACAAAATTTTAAGTCCCTAAATTCAGGGATTCCGAAATATTGGCATCTCAATATGACAAGCATAACCCCTACTCTTTTCCTTTTTACCCCCTTTCTTACATTCTGGGTCAAATAATTTTTAATAAAACACGCAAACATGTGTTTAATTATTTCACTTAAAAAAATGAAATGAAATGAAATCTTTGAGTTTTACGTCCCACGGTTATGCCGGTTAGGCTAAAGGAGACGGTGATAATGAGACATGAATGAAATGGTGGAATGAAGAAAGTGGGAGGAAACGGGAGAACCCCGAGAAAACCCACGGACACGGTGTTTGTCCACCACAAAGTTCACTTGGCGGGGGCTGGGATCGAACCCGGGACCCCAAGCACCAGAGGTGAACGCTCTACCACTGAGCCACCGCGGCCCCTTCACTTAAAAAGTATATATGCCAAGTTTTAAGTCTTTAACCTTAAGAGTTCATGAGATATTGACATTCAATTATAATAATTACAACCAGTATTTATTTTTTCACCTAGAACTTCTTAAAAAATGTTCCCTTAGACCTTACATCACAAAATCTACATATTGTCCAAATGTCTAGTTTCTACATCCACCAGTATAGAAATGTAGCTTTCATCCGTTTGATCTAGGAACTTGCTTGTAGTTTTTAAGCGTTTTAAGTTTTCCAGCGAGTATATATATATATATATATATATATATATATATATATATATATAGCCGCGGATTCAGGATATGGTCAACGGAGAAGTTAAACCATATGCACGTGAGGGGTAAGGTCTTATCATTGCACATGCACTAGCAGAACTTCTCTAGTGTTCTCAATAGCATCGTGGTATTTGTTAAAGATGTGAATTCCTGTTTCAGTTCCCAACACGTATGAGTCCGAGTAGTGATAATGTTTTAAATGCTCAGGGCACAGCACCCATTGAAATCCATCGTCAGCTGTGTCTGGTCAATGGGCCTAACGTCATGACCAAGCAGATAGTGCGTTGCTGGTGTAGACAATTTGCAGCAGGACGCCAAAATGTACAGTGGGAGGCAAACCTCATTACACACGACCTTGTGGACCTTGTTTGGGAACGCATCATGCAAAATCGTTGGTTCACAATAACAGAACTCAGCGGTGAGTTCCCGCAGCTTTTCCGCACATAACATCATGAAACGTAATGCACTACAAATCACGAGGTAACATGATTTCCGAAAGTAGGCGAGACCGGGGGCAATTGTAACAAATTTTACATTTAATTTTTCCTTCACATATTTATGGTCCAATTAGCCTGAAAATTGTACAATATCTTAAGTGAAGCTTTGTTGCTTCATTCAATTTTTTTCATACATGACAATCTGTAATATAGTAAGTTACGATGCATTTTATGAAAGCATCTGTCTTATTACAAATATTCCCGTGCCCGGGTCAATTCTAACAGAGTTTTAGGACAACTGTAACGTGATGCTTTTAATGCAAAGTACAATATGTATGACATGGCAAAACAATAATGCTGATACTGATAATAACAATACTGATAAATTTAACAACGGATGAGGACAACAAACTATGAGTACAGATTACATCCTCACATTTAAAAGTAGACCTTTTAAAAATATATTATCTCCACGCGTCAACAAGATGCATGAATGATGAGTTATTTGCTACCGGTACCGTACCACACTAGCTCGAAATAACTTTTCTTCGGCCTAACTTAAATATAAAAAAACAAGCCAAGATTAAAATGTGACGTAACATAAAAATTAAACTCAGTGACGTAACAATGGCGTTTGGCGTCCCTAGGCAAAATCCATAGTGTTGCCCCCATACCCCCCTAATATGCTCAAGCGTACTGTGCTCCTAGGGTATGTCTATCGTGCCTACCCTATTCTTATGCCAGTTTCAATTCCTAATGATCCCACACTGCATTTGTAACTGCTATACACATCCTCCACACAAACACGCGAAATGAAAATGCGCTACTGTGCGAGAGAGATTAAATGAAACAAGTAAAAAGTTACGTTGTTGATTATTTCTGATGATTCAGAAAAGGGGCCTATTTGACAAATGAGCCTTTAAAAAGTTATAGGCTATTTAAAGACATAACAATGAAGGAACATATTGAAACATTAGCCTATTCTGATACAACGTCAGAAAACAGTGATCCGCAGCCAGCCACAAACGTTTGTGAGGGTATATAAAGAATTTAGGGGAGACCCCATAATGAAGTATTGGGTGAACAGTATTTTTTTCCCTATAGTAACCATAATGATTCATTACACACTAACGCTGTCATGGGTTATTCTTGCAGGGTCTGGTCCCCCTACGTACTTGAGGCCCCAGAAAAAGCATACCTAATACGTTAATTGTTTTATTAATTACATCAACTCTATTATCTTGAATCATATCTAGTTTATTTTCATAATGGTTTAGTACAACTTTATTTGGGACGATTGTAACGTGTTAAATTGCCCCCGATCGCCATGTTACATTTGTACCCTTTTAACGGTCAGTGATAAATACCATGATTTTTTATAATTACACGGAGTCAAAGCATCAAACACAATATCCACGTTGTCAAGGAAAGAATATAGAATATACACGCACGAGGTATTTGTTTACAGTGAACGCATATCTGTCAAGAGAAAATAAAAACAAATCAGTTAAAAATTTACTTACCTCTGTCAAAATCAGGTTTTTACTTGTTCAGTCTCCCACACTTTACTAACGACGCTCTTTTTTCTTCTCACATACACCTTGAATGAGTGACTCCAATGACATGTACAAACGCTTTTTCGAAACTCATTTCTACAAGTAATGGCCTATGTTACAATTGACCCGCGTTACAATTGTTCCCGGTCTGCCATACAGTTAATGAAATATAGGTAAAGTAAGATATCGGGCTATAATGAATAACTACATATACATTGTTGCGATGAAGCTAAGAATAAAGCTACTATTTTCATCAAAAACTGCCGCTTGAAATTTAGCATCATACTTACTGTTAATCTTGAATTTACATGAGATGTGGACTAACAGCTTAACATTAGGTTCGGAATCACATGACCCTTTACGAAGAATCGAACTTGGTTATAATGACACTATTTACAGATAAGTAGAACGAAAGTATACGATAGATTTTACGTCATTTAACCTGTTAAGATAGAATTCGCGTCCTGGCTTGCCTTGGGTACGTTTACTATATCAATTATTTCACTATCTTACTAAGTATTTCACAACTTCTTAAGACTACAGAACACAATAGTTGAATCTGTAAACAAAAATAAAAGAAAAGGACAATCGTGTAACATTAAAGTCCTGGCAACACCAATATTGTTTCATACGTCTCGATGTTCCTATTCAACTTTGATAAGAGATAGGAGCGGACAATCATTTCCTTAGTACCAGTTAGACGTCCATACTTTATAATAGTAAGTTGGAAAAATAATCAAATGAGTTTCATTGAACAGGGACGCAGAATTACTGATAATTGAATTATTGTTAAGAGTTTTGCGTATTTTGAAGTTTTAACTGTACTAGTGTTACTTCGAGAATTCCTTCAATAGTTTATGATTCACATGTAGTTTATAGGTTCATTATTAGAAGGCACCATACTCCCGGAGACCATTAGCATAATGCTATCAATATGTCTGGTCGCCGCTATTGAGTATCAATTAACCCTTTTAAAATTAGTGACCGTGCATATAGATTCAAGCAGTTATTGTCATTGAACTGGAATTTGCATGCAGTTGATTGCATTATAAGTGCAGATTATGCAATTCTTCTTACACGCAAAATTATGGTATGAAAATATTAGAGATACAAAAAAGCCGGCTTTTTTGAATCGATGGTTTTTTCACATAAAAAGCCGGCTTTTTTTTTAAAAAAAACGAGAATTTTGGAAATTTTGTCTTTTTTTCATTTTCATGATTTTGCTATCTAAATAGCTTTCTTATAGTATATTCTATAGTTAGATAAGAATTCCATTACTTAAATGCCATATTTCGCTCTGAAATTCATCATCAAGATGAATGGAGCACATGTTTTACGAATTAAAGCTAGCATGAAGAATGTAGTTTTTGAGGGCAATTTTAGAGGCTATTTAACTTTATTTTAACTTTTAAGTTATCGACATTTTTTTCTCTAGATCATTTTAGTTGGTCATCCATGTTTTATTTTTAAGAGCTTAGTACTCCAGCTTCTAGCGCAAAAGTTAAACTTATGTTTTTCTATATATCCGTCAAACCGTACTTCACATTTTTTCTATACTGTAGCTGTGCAATGATTTAGCAATAATTTTCCGGATACAAACTTGAATACCAATTTGTACAAATAATCAGTAGCAGATTTAGAAAAGTACTTTGGGAGGGGTTTCTTTGTTTTGTTTTCTAAAAAGTCCTAATTTTATTTGGGAGGTTCTTGAAGTTTATGAGTACAGGCATAACTATCTTGTTTCGTTTCGTTATATATATTTAGCAATAATATATATTTCGTTTCGTTTATATATTTAGCAATAATCTTCCGGATTCAACGTTGAAGATCATTTTATACTGAGAATCAGTGGTGGGTTTATAAAAAAAAAATGGGAGGGGTTTTTCTTACTAATGTTTAGTTTTTGTAAACATTCGTAATTTTTATTTAAAGTTTATGAGTAAAGGCATAACTAATAGATATTTCGTTTGTTTTAGACATTCCGTAACTTTGGGGAACAGGCTTCAGTCCGAAAGACCGCCCCTCTAACTTTCGCGAAACCGTCACTGCAGGTAATTAGTAATAATAACGATTTAAAAGCAATAAGAAAGGAAGTCAGCCAACTCACAGTATACCCACTATTTCTACATTCACAGAGGAATGAAGAAAAGCTTTGTCAAAATGGTCGAATGCTGGGTTGAATCCCGGACTTCCTGATAGAAGTGCAAAAGCTAACCACTCAGTTATGTTTGTTGTGCAGTTGTATTTATCTTAAATATGTTCCGTAGTCCTTTTTCTGTAGTGAGGATATGTTGAATCCCTCTTGTTAAAAATTCAAAAATCTTGAGGATTGGGTAAACCGTGTTGGTAGTTATATAAAACTTAACTTTAGAATTTCAAGAATATACAGAACCAAAAGCTCTAGATGTGCAGCCTTTAAGTGTATCATATAAATCTTATGTTTTAATTTTATTTTGTTTCAAAAAGAGCGTATGGAATATTTTGAAGTAAAAATACTACATACAATTTTGCTAGTTATTTGTGTATTTTGTTTTAAAAAAGAAGTGTTTACTTTTAGGGTTGGCTGGTTTACACCAGCTTTTTTTTTTTTTTTTTTTTTTTGTTAATAACTGGTTTAAACCAAAAAATTAAAAAGAAAGAAAAATGCGAATCGTGTGAACTTCATGGTGACGTTTTCACATATCAAATCATCTGCATTAGTTTTATTTCCTTTTTCACATTTTAATCAAGCTGTCCCATGTTCAATTCTAGGTCGAATCACAACCCTTTTTTCATGCGTAAACCAAGTAGCGGTTCGAATGTGACTTTAAGCGAAAGTCTTCTTGATAACCTCGGTATTACGTAAGGATTTTAAGTCTAAACATAAGAAACGAAACCAAATTGTATAGTTCTGCATGCCTGAATGCCTGCTGTTTTATAAAGAAGCTAAGGTTGCTTAAATATATTGATAGAAATTGGCAAAATTTATCGACAGCTTCCAACATTAGCTTGGATTGGACTTTCAATGATATCTACATACTAAATTTGTAATTTAATACCTCAGTTTTAGCGTACTGATTATGATACGTTGACCTTTAAATTTTATATGCAAAGCAATAATAGGATTTTCCAGTTATTGTTTTACATTTAAAGTAATGACGGAATTTTCCCTGTAGCTAGGGCGGGAGTTTCTCAATTTAAGAAATTTACTGACCGGACTTCTTTAAGCTCTCTCCAGCATAACCCCGTTGTTGCATAATAACACCAAGGCGAAACAAACTTATTTCTGTGAATATATAATATAAATACGTAAAGCAAAATATCTAAATCAAAAAACCTGGTTTAAACAAAAATACCTGGTTAAAACTTCCCCGAGAAAACGGGGTTTTGACATTTTCAAAAACAACCATGGTTCTTGCCAACCCTGCTGACTTTTATATATAGGAGGTTAAAAAATTCTTATATATACATTGGTTAATCCTTTGGAATTCATAAAATAAATATGTTGAAGAAAAATTGTTTGAAATATCTTTTCGAAATTCATGGTTCATTTTCGAGGTTTTATATTATTATCGGCATCAACCACTAATTAAATGACTTTTTGTGTTATAGAGAAGCGAAACAAAGTCTGCTTTATCAATTTAAAGCAGAATTTTGAAAAAAGCCCAAAATTTCCCAAGCAAAAAAGCGAAGCAGAAAAAACCGAGTTTTTTTTTCCAAAAAATCCTGTTTTCTTTCGAGCCCTTGCATCTCTAGAAAATATAGTCTCTTTCACTGTCTGTGATTCTAAGTTACCTTCTCTCTCTCTTCTCCTTTCTTAAAAGGTCATATTGTTCACAAGCAATTATATATTAGGACCAAATACTTTCCATATCTTCATATCTACTAAGCTTACATCCATGGCCTTTCATAAATGAGTAGCTTAAGACAGGCGTTTTTCATATCTCAAGCTCCTTTTTGTTATTTATTTCGACCCTCTTACCAGCGATCCCTATAAGTATTTATTTTGTATTGATTACTGCGTATTACCTACAATTGTATGTATATGTAGCCTTCACTTTGACTTGTATTTTA
Source organism: Thermobia domestica (assembly GCF_964235325.1). Lineage (NCBI taxonomy): Eukaryota > Metazoa > Arthropoda > Insecta > Zygentoma > Lepismatidae > Thermobia > Thermobia domestica. Next base: position 65,577,855 of record NC_137465.1, on the reverse strand, counting down.
AAACGTAGTTTCTCTTGTATTTTTCTTGGCACTTTACCCTCAGGAGCATGTTTATTTCTTTCCAAACATTTTCTTTAGTGGTTCCCAATATTGTTGAATGTTCTTTACTATATTTGACACTATGTATGGATATAAAATACGCCTATCAAAATAAGAAGGTTAAAGTACTTTTTTAAAAAAAAATATTTTCCCGCTACTAGATCATAATTACATTTATGTGAGTAGTCTCAGAAGTACCCAACCTGGGGTATAAGTGGTGGTGGTTGTTAGAAAAACATTGTTCTAGCAATTCAAAAGTACCAACCTTATAAAGCTATTATTCGAAGTTTAATTATGCTACATTGTTTAGTATTTGTTTGGGAACGATCAATAGTAAACGCTCTCAGTGAATTTGTAAAAATAGAAAGAATGGGATATCGATGTGTTACACATTACTTTCATTTAAAAGATCTTAATCCAACCAATACAAAAGCCGAAATTGATTCTACTATGGAAAAATCTGTTTTTAGTTTACAACAGTAAAATATTGGCTGGTAGAGTTTAAACGAAGCCGTACAAACTGCAAGTACGAACATCGCACTGGCCAAACAACTGAGATGACCACACCAAATATAGTGAAGCAAATCCCCATAATGACATTAGATAACTGTCGACTGAAAGTGTAAAAGCTAGCAAAGATGATAGGCATTTCAAAAAGTGTTGTATGTCATATATTCAATGAAAATTTGGTCATGAGGAAGCTGTATGCAAGATGACTGCCGCGTTAGCTCACAATGGAACAAAAAACAGCATCGTAAGGATGTTTTAATTGAGTATTTGGTGATGTTTCACAGTAATAAGGGTGAGTTTTTGCGTTAAATCATAACGACGGATGAAACATCGGTCCATCACATTACATCTGAGACGAACAAACAGTCAAAATAATGGACTAAAAGGAGAGAATCAGTTCCAAAGAAGACAAAGACATTTCCATCTGCTGACGACATGGCGTCAGCTTTTTCGGGATGCGCATCGGATAATTTTCATTGATTATCTTTAAAACGGAAAATCAATCAACAGTCAGTATTGTGCAAATTTATTGTAGCGTTTGAGTGAAGAAATCAAGAAAAACGGTTGCATTTGGCTAAAAAGAAAGTGCTTTTATTTCGTGAAAACAGTGCGCCAGTTCACACATCCGTCATCACGATGGTCAAAATTAATATCTTAAAGTTCGAATTGCTTCCTCAGGCACCCTATTCACCAGATGTAGCTCTCTCGGATTATTTTTTCTTTCTAAACTTGAAAACAAATGAGTCGGTGGTAAAAATATTTGCCAGCAATGAAGAGGCGGTTTGCAGCTAATGACTATTTTGAGTAGCTTGACGGTTCACAATCTAACACGATATCGAAGCTATTGAATATTCCTGGGAGAAGTCTATCGAGCTAAAAGGAGACTAAGTTGAGAAATAAATAAAGTTTTAAAGATATTTTTGTGTTTTCTGTTAGGCCGGGTTTTTTCGGACTACCCTCGTATCTTTCACTTCCCTTCTAATCCTCCTAGGGATCCCTTCTTCGAGGTTGTTAACATTTTGTGATTCCTATGTACAGGTTCTTGATGCAGAGATATTAACAGTGATATAGATATGTTAAAACTACAGTGGATCTTAGAGTTACAAATAAAATCCTTTGTTTAAGGCTGTACACGAACTGAAATTATGTTCTCTATTGAAATTACTTTAAATGCATCTAATAGATTACTGTTGTAAAAACATAGTACTGTATATAGTTTTCTGTTATGAAGAACATAGAATTAAAATAATATTATCCTTTTTAAAGGTAAATAAATAACACAAAGTTAAACAAAACAGTATGAAAGCTAATAGAAACATATAAAGTTTAAAAAGTGAACACACAAATTATTTCTGATCCTAGCACTTTGACATTTTAATGTTTACAGTAAACACAAAAGAGCGCTAGAAAGTGTGCGAAATTATGAGTACACTCGTGTCTGTGAGTTAATACTCTGAAACATAGTTTGTAAACCGAAAGAAAACATATTCATACAACTTCATCGTAAATTGATTCGCAAACCGTGGAGTTCACAATCTGAAGGTCTATTGGGTCATTCTTTGAGAAAATTTGAGACATTTTCCCGAACTTATACGTTCTGAGGTATGTATGTGGTATCATTGGAAAGTTTAATTTATTCTAAAATCAATTAGTTACAACGATAAAGTTGTATGTATCATTGGCAATCTGTGCCTATTTACAGAAAGGGGATCAGAGGCGATTTATGTGAGCAATATAATGTATAATGAAAAGGAAAGACATATAGAGATTTCGAGATTATTATTTTGTAATCGGTAGCTAAAATATGAGTTGTTGTTACTATAGCAACGATATAAATAATTGTACATGTACGTAGTCATCTTAACGAGTAAAGAAGTGTGTATGAAGGTCTATATATATTTTATTATATGTGCAGAAAAGTTAATTATATATACTTATCGTGGTCAAATATTAAAAGACAATTAAGAAAGTGATAAAACGCGTAGAGTTATTTAGAGGATTAACCTAAAATACGAACCAGGCCCTTATAAAAATTGGTGCCTCACCACGGGAGTTATATAAAGTGTCGTTTCGAAGGTCTAGTAAAAACGGCATTTCAACGCGATCTTAATATCAAAATTTTGCGAAGTGGAAAAGTAATTAAACGAAATATGGCCACGGAAAGTAATAATTTGGTTGATGGACAAAGTGTGAATCCTGAACTGACTCCGAGTGATAATTTGGCAAACATTCTAAAAGATTTGGTTCAACAGATAAAAAATCAATCCTAGCAAATACAACATGTGGAAGAACAATTGGACCAAGCAAAGTTTAGTCAACGTATCGATGAACATCTTGCAAAGGTTAACCAACGTATCGATGAACATCATGCGAAGCTGATCCAGAAACTGGAAAACTGGGACCAAAAGCTAGATCAATTGCAGCAATGCAATGATAAGAAGCGAGAGCAACTTCAGCAGTGCAATGATGGTAAGCAGGATCAAATGCAGAAACTTGGGATAAGATTAGCCGAAGGTTCATATAATCATACTGCTGTATTGGTTAGATCGGATTACCCCGACTTCTCTCTTAGTTTGAATGTTTTTGACTGCTTTACTGATATTGTTTGTAGCGGAGACTCTGGTATGTATCAGTATGTGAAGAGTTATGATTATCCTTGTCTTAAGAACGCTATTAATTGTTTGCGTTACCCGTTAGTAAGAAACAAGTTGATTCCAATATCCATAAGATATAGAAAGAAGACGTGCAACAGTGATTGTATGGAATGGGCGAATGAATTAAATTCGTTGAATTGTGCATTCAACGAAAAGACCTGTATGATGTCAGTGAACAATTCGCTGACACAGCATGTGATACAGTGTGTTGGTTTCCATCATGCAAATATGATGCTGCAAAGATTAGAAAATACATCAATGTTTCAATGCAGTAATAGTTTACATCAAACTAATCTTCGTAACCAAGTTCGAAGTGGCCGTGGGAGACCAACGTGTGACTCCAATGTAAAAGGTAATGTTAGATCCATGTATGCCGATAATGTAACCAAGGCTACCTACAGAAGAAAAGGAAACCGTGGTAGGACAGATCACCGTGGATGTCACGCAAAGGACAAAGACCGATCTATTAGAAGACATGATATTTCACCCTCAGTGAAACGAAGGAGAACTAAACCTAGTGTTATCGATGACGAAAAATGTGATACCAGGAACATAACCGAAACTAACATTAGTAGTGAAGTACGATTACGTTTGCCTAGGAAGCATGTAAGTGCAAGGTCTTATCTCGTTCAACGAAGATTACGTAGAAATACCGGAGATGACGAAAATCCTCAAATAAGAAGCAAAGATGCATTGGTCAGGTAACTTGAACTGTCACAAAGGCGTCCGATGGATTTGTATTAAAATAACCTTTGCTCACGTCTATGGTTAATGTGTTCTTCATTCAATCTATTATTAAAATGTACGTTGAAAAGCAAGTTAATTATTGGCAGTTAACTGAAAATATTATTGAATTTATTCCTTATAGTTGTGTTGCAATTTCCTTTCATAGCATTAACTGAGAAAATGTTGATTTGTGTTTCTTGATAAGAAATTATCTAAGAGCTTTATTGTAAAAAGCTACTATTATTTTCGTGTTTTTATTTCATTCGGATTTCATATGAATATTATGAATATATAAAAATAAAAGATAATTTTAATGTAAACTTATCAAAGTAATGACAGATATATGAAATAAATGAAATTTATTATATGGAAAGAATAAGAGTAATGAATATCGAATCTCTTGATTTTTCAAAACTTATTAATGTGTTACGTGATAACGATCAATGCGTTTATATATTCCAACTTTGTTGACTGATCCTATCAATATTTAATAGTATGAAGATCTTTGTTTGTAAAGAGTGTTGTTTGCATATGAAGGAATAGTTGAATTTGTACCCTAGAAGGAAACTATTAGTTAGGATTAATTCTTGAATAGCCTTAATTATGATAATTGTAATTCGTCATTATTAATACTGAGATATATTGACAAAAATATAAAATTATGTTATGTTATAGTATATTATATATAAAAGGAAAAGTAGAATATGTGTATTAAAGATGTTATATATATGTGAGGGCTATTCAAAAGGTAAATGTTGTATGATATCTAACCCAGGGTTCTTTCCTTCATAGTAAAACTATTATGGAAGTCCCGTTCGAGGCGACATCTACAACGATATCGTTGTATGTATCGTTGGCAATCTGTGCCTATTTACAGAAAGGGGATCAGAGGCGAATTATGTGAGCAATATAATGTATAATGAAAAGGAAAGACATATAGAGATTTCGAGATTATTATTTTGTAATCGGTAGATAAAATATGAGTTGTTGTTACTATATCAACGATATAAATAATTGTACATGTACGTAGTCATCTTAACGAGTAAAGAAGTGTGTATGGAGGTCTATATATATTTTATTATATGTTCAGAGAAGTTAATTATATATACTTATCGTGGTCAAATATTAAAAGTCAATTAAGAAAGTGATAAAACGCGTAGAGTTATTTAGAAGATTAACCTAAAATACGAACCAGGCCCTTATATAGTAGGGACCATGAATATAAGGTAGAGTTTGAGCTAGAGCTCCCAAATAATTTATTCTTATTTCCAGTAATTTCGCACTATGCTTTTGGTTCTAAAGTAATTTATCTTCATATCTATTGTCCATACTTAACGACCTGGATTTCTTTTTAGGCAGGAAAATATGGTAACTGTTTAGGAGTCTCTATACTGGATCCCGCTAGCAGCACCTAACCAGGTTACTGGATTTTTATTTTATTAAAATGTTCCGGAAAATATCAGAATTTCGCCAGATTATTGTCGCTGGAGATTCCACGCATAGCATCATTCGAAATTTTGATTCATTTCAAAGTTAATGATGCATGAAATATTAATCCAAACCAATTAGTATAGGGATAGTTGCTTTTTAAATTCAAGTTCAAAATCTCCTCAAATATTGTTAAATTTTCAATAAATGCTGTTTTTCTTCTTTCCAATTGTTCCTCTAACATAATTTACAGCAATATTTTGATTAACTAAATTGATTTTCTAGCTATCAACTTTTTAACTTTAAACTAAAAATAATAACTTCCTTAAAGATTAACTATTTTATTTAATTGACATTTTTCTTTAAAAGTGGTGAGATATAGCATTGTTTGCATATCGCTACAATCTCAGTGTTACTATGTTAATTATATTACAAAATTTCTAAGCTAAATCGGGCAAGTGTGAAATCTGTAAAAAATGTTACGCACAAAAAATTAACGCTCGTGTATGTCATGATGTTTTAATCACAGATTTCGCGGCCCTAAACAGGTAAACAATTGTCATTGGAGTAAAAAAAAAAATCTTTCATGAAAAAGATGAAGATATTTTCCATTCTCATCGAGTTTTCCATGCAGTTAAGAGTTTACTTGCCTGAGTTCACAAATAATATTAGTAAATTTTGTTACATTCTACTTTTGTTACATCTGTAGATGAGAGCTCGTAATATTTATAATTACCTCTAATTTCCAGTTGTATTTAGTTAAATAATTCTTGTTGGAATTTTGCGTACGAATTTTAAACCTAGTCTACAATAAACGTGGACCCACAGTTTGAGATGGAGCCTCAATCACCTTACATTCAAATTTCAGTGTTCTTCACCCGGGAATCGAACCCGAAACCGTGTAAACCAAGACGCTAGATTCCAAATCATGTGACACTATACCAGTGTAAAGGAATTTAGCTAAATAACTTAGTATCGTACTGTGCTATGCTTCTGAAAGTTTACTTCCACATTAGAAGAATCATTGAATATGGACAGATATGACAGCTGATTTATCTTGTAGGAAATGTAAACTAGGACAAATGATCTTCCACCAAGATTTAGTTGCAATATGTTATATAAAGTATGAAGATTTGGATAACTTTCATTTGTCATTGGTGTTCTTGGAACGTAAACATCTGACCATCGAGGCGGAGAAGCAATAGCTTTCGCATATGCGTTCTGTGACTGTATAAATCTTGCGAAGACAGTTTGTATGGGCTTTTTCTTTGCAGTTTCCAGAACATACTTCTCAGAAGTTATTTTTTTCTTTAGTGTTTCTTTTCTCACAACGTTTTTGGTAATCGTAAATCTTACTTTTTCGAGAGCAAAGTCGTAAATCATTTCTGCACTGTTCCACCTCTGTTCCTTTTCCAGTTGACACTTCTTTTCTGCAGTCGAATGCGGTCTAAAATCCATATATTGTATTACAAGGTGTTAAGATTTCGATCCTCTCTTTAAAACTTTAATAATTTGGTATCCCTTTTATAGGTTTATGCGGCTTTCAACATTCGACACATGCTTTAGCCATGTAGCTTTGAATATTGAAAATACATACATCGCCAAATTGCTGTCATACAAGGTAATCATAAATGTAAGGTAATATATTTTTTTTAATGTTTAAGCTTTAACATAGAACCCTCTGAGAAGGTTACAATAGAACACTATAAGACTGAAAGTTCGACTATTTTTACGTTGGAAGAACATTAATTGAAGTAACTGATGTATATGAGTGACAGACTACTTGTGTAGTGAAGCCATGCTATATCGTTCTTGTATCCGTGGTTTTCAAATTACAATTCTAAATCTCTCCATCTGCCACAGGCCTTAAATTCCCAGTTTTTTAAACTATCCTTGATCCACAGGGGAAAGGAACTAACTACACTATCAATGTTCTACTGTCCTAGTGGCCATGTCTAGCTACGTTAGAGTAGGTGGACTAGAATATATCTTCCAGTAAAACATTCAAACTTACATAGTAGCGTAGAAACTTGGGCGTTACAAATAGTCACGAAAAGGAATTTGATCCCTCAAAAATAGAAACACACGGAAGAAAATTATCCGGGTAGAAAAGAAAAATCCATAAAAAAGTACTTTAAAACATCTGTAGTAATAGGCTATTGGAAATAATTAAATATACTTAAAAATTTGGTTAAGGCTTATTGAAAATAATATTGCGAAATACGTTTGTTGGTTGGATTGAAGTTTGGTGCTCCTATCAAACCGAGAATAAATGAGATGTAAACCTACATTTTAAGGTGAAATCCGAACTACTGTCATACTCTCGAATTTCAAGGCTTTACACAGGGAATCGAACCCGAAATTCCGCGCACCAATTTCACACGCGCTAGCCACTAGTCCAGTAGGAAGGGTTCTGAAATATGTATATCTTAAAATATATGTGAATGAATCATTAACGAGTAGAAGAACAAGATTTAGGTTTTTTGTGATAATATTTACAATAACATTATCTAATTAACGGATAGTTATTATAGTTGATAATATCTGAATGTGTATTGTTATTATTATTATTATTATTATTATTATTATTACTAAATATACTGCCTTTTTGCAGATCCTGAGGCTAATGAGAGTGATTTTTCTTCTTAATTTTCATTTTGGTTCTGGAAATGTTTCTTCCATATTTCTCGATTTCCGGCTTTCTCTTTTAACTCCCAATATTTTCTTTTATATTTCAAATCACCGGTCACTTGTGTTCTTCCTATTCCTTGCTTTCCTTCCATCTTTCTTTCTATGGCGGTATGAAAGAGACAATTTCTTCGCAACATGTGTACAATCCAATTGGCCTTTCTACGAGGGATGGTGGCTAGAAGCATCCTCTTCTCTTCTATGCGATTCAAAACATCTTCGTTTGTTACTCTCATCTTCTCCATCTTCCTCCAATACCACTTCTCGAAGCTCTTTACATATTTATTCTCTAACTTCCGTAATATGCAAGGCCCTGAACTATAAAAATCAATACTCCGCAACAGTACTCGACCAGTTTCTTCCTAAGTCCAGTATTAAGGCTGTTAGTTAAGAGTGACCTTTTCCTGTTGAATGCTTCTTTGGCTGTGGCAATTCTTAACCCGATCTCTTTGGTGCAGTATGCGTCTTTCGTCAAAATACTTCCCAGATAATTGAAATGATCGACCTTTTCGAGTGCTCTTTGTTCTATTTTGACCCTTAACGTCTCATTTCTATGGGATATTCTCATGACTTTTGATTTTTCGATGTTGATTCCCATTCCATATAGTTTCCCAGTGTCTACTATTTTGTCAGTCACCTCCTGTATTCTTTCTTCGGTTTTAGTTATTATAACCGTATCATCTGCATTACTGATCTTGTAAATGATCAGCCCTCCAATCTTGAAATCTCCAATTCCTATTAATGCTTCCTGCATTAAATATTGATTGTAAATATTGAATAATTGGGGCGACATAATACATCCTTGTTTTGCTCCTCTTCCAATCTCCACACTAGTGGTTTCTCCTTCATTCAACCGCAACTTGAATCATTGTCCTATGTACAGGAATGTGGATCATATGCCCTACTAGTAAGTGCAGAATACGTTAAATAATAATGTAATATGATGAATGAGTGGTAAATATATTTGAAATGTTTGAAAAGATTGCTTTGCTACAAATTAATAAATCTCACGCATATCTTTTCATTTATACAAAATACTATTAACAAAACGAATACTCTGCTCCTTCTAATTAGCGTCCCCGTCCCTTCAAACACCTGTACCAAATGTTTCATTCTCTCCTAGCTAAATTGTTACGATTTTCCCCTTTGATGTGGGAGACTGAACACATGATTATGTGATTCGATTATCACGTTACACTGCAATGTCGTCTCTCTCATACACTCATGTGTTATGCAATGCCGTGTGTAAAAGGGTGGTTAGACTCCAAACAAATGATGGCGACTGTTCACAGTAGAGTATCTAAGAGTGAAGTGAAGAAGGAAGGTTAAGAAAAAATGACCTTACGCTATTAGAAGAAATTAAAGAATAAATGAAACAAGGCAACTACCAATAAAGTTGCTTAGTTTCTCCTACAAAATATGCTATCAAAATTTTAGGGAGCAATTAGTCAATTTTAGTGCAAGTTCTAGAAAATTAATGAACCTTACCCCTTCTACATAGCACTAATTCTCTATTTTTTTAAAAAAAGAAATTGTTGATAAAAAGGCATATTTGAAATACATGTACTTTTGCTGGTTACCGTACAATCTGCGACAAGAGAAAAAAGCATAACCAGTGTAATTTAGAATAATTAGAATTTGATCATTTCTTTTTGTCAGATCGTAATGGCAGATCTTAAAGGAAATCACATCGGTAAGAATTATACTTTTATCACTACAAGCTAAGGGGAAATATTCATCTAATATTCTAATTCTTATATACACAAATTAGGACATTAGAAGAATTAGGACGTTAGGTGTGTTTTATTCAGTTAATTTGTAATGTTGAAATTTAAAATCTATCGATATGATTTCTCTCAAGAGCTGCCACTGGATTATCCTGCTGTTTTACTACTTGTGCGAAAACGATTGGAAACATAATGGACCCACATACTCAAAACATAACAATTCATTGAAACATTTACACTAGTAACAAAAGAACGTGGATTATACATATATATACTCTTGTTATTGAACTTTTACTTGTGTTTCACTAATTTCAATATTGAAGCAGTTTGTGAATATGAAAATTCTAAACGAAGCCATGACAAACCAGTAATATTTAGACAATGGAAGGATGTATTAAAACTGTATTTTGTACAACTGGAAGAGTATCCATAACATATTTTCTTGGTAGTGATCATAAAGAAAAACCCAGCAATCCTCGCGACATACACATGTGTTAATAACTTCAAAATAATATACTGCACTGTCCATAGCACGCGGGTCTACCACGTAGTTTCTCCATCTTGAAGTTGAGGTCAAAATCAGAAGTGAGAAATTCTGTAAGTATGCTAGATACTCCAACTGTTCCCATTCCCATCGGTGTAACATGACCCGCAGATTAGCTGCCTTATGTGGCTTTGTACTATCATGTCGTATGATTGCATTATGCAGTCGATTTGGACGCTTCTTCCCGTCGTAATGTCGCTGCAGGAACTCTTCGTAATTCGCTGATGTGAGTGTAGTGACACAACGAACGAAGTGATAAATAAGCACGACACTTGTGTCATATAACACAATCACCATCAAACATGTGGGCGAAGGATTCTAGAGAAATTTCTGTCTATTTGGTGATGCTGGATATCTCCACTCTGAGAATTGCGATTTCAATTTAGGTCCAAAGGCCCTGGCAGAGAATTCATCCATGGCGATTATCTTGGAAAGAAGTTGATTGCCTTCATTCTCATAACGTTGTAAGTAATCCAAACAAACAGCATGTCGTGCTCACTTTAGAACCTATTTGAAGGCATTTGAAACCCACTTTCATGCAACTTTACGCAGGTTCATATCTTGCGTCAAACTTTTATGGATTGTGTTCTTCTCAATTCCAGTCTGCGTCTCTATTTCAAACAGCGTCCATTGATTCTCGTTCGTCAACAAATGTTCAAGATAGGGTGTGACATGTCGGTCCGCGCGCTCACGGATCGAATTGACGCTGGTTGCTTGTTTCTATGTCGCTGGTTGCTTGGCGTCCCATCTTGCAACAGTTCAATATGTCAGAGAATTTTTCGCTAACACTTCTACAAAGTCTTGGTGACATTCACTCATATTTCTCTTTTGGAGAACGGACACTCTGATGTACGATCGCTGTTCCACTCTGGCAACTTCCATTTTCATACAACTGACTAACAGGTGTTTTCTCAGCTTCCTGTGCTCATCCAGTATAACATATAGCCACCTACTGACTAGAGAGTAAATTACCGGTATCAAGCTTATTTCCGTAGTTTGCATTTTCCGTCAACATTTGTAATGTTATATGGTTAAAACTTACTCGGTAACCATGACGTGTTTTAGGAATTTGTCTTAATATGAGTTTCTGTCGCGTGTACATGCCAATGAGATGATTCATTGTTGTTGCAATCGAGAACACTATAGATATCCCTCATTTATATATCTTTATCAACAGAGTGGATCATATATATACAGGGTGGCCTATTTTAATCTTTCCACGGAAATATCTCGAAACGGTTGAACATAAATAAACTCAACAAAAACTCAAATACGAAATACCATGGGGAAAATTGAATGATGATGTCACGGTGCTCCCCAGCGCCGTTCTTCAAGGGAAGTGGGACCCAACTTTAAAATTTTAAATGGAAACATGAGGCGATTGACACCTCGTTCGATAGACCTTTAAAAACTAAAAAAGCAATCTGGCAAAAGATTTTTCATATCGGTCACCCTATTCAAAATGGCTGCCAAGAGATATTACCTGTATCAGATAAACTTCCAGTACCACTAATATGAAAACAATTGAACATAAATGAACCAAAAAAAAAACTCAAATAGGAAAGCCATGGGGCAAGTCGAATGATATTGACGTGGTGAGCCCCAGGGTCGCATTTCATAGGAGCCCAGGCCCATCTTAGAAATTTTAAAGAAAAATATGGGTCAAGTGATACCTCGTTGGATAGATCTCCATACACTAAACAGCGTTGTGGCAAAAGATTGTTCATATGGGTCTCCGTTTTCAAAATGGCCGCCAAGACATGGTGAATGTATGAGATAAAACGTCCAGTACCACTAATATGAAAATCTTTAGATCTTAATTTCCATCGCACCGTGACCACGATTTCACTAAGGCCAAAGCGATTTGGTAGTTTCATACTGTAAGGTTCTAAAGTATGGAGGCTAGGAAATTCCGTTGAACATTCATCACTACTGTAACCTGCCCTTTAACTTGCTTCATGCTGTTACATATATATATAGGGTTTAGTTTGTGACATAGAGTTTATATTTCCCAACACCAAGGATTTATATGTAATATGGCATAGTGTTTCATACTCTACAACATACAATGATTATGTAACTACATGGAACATATTTATGAAAATTATGGCAAACACACACCGGCTGGGTAGGTAAAGACCCTTTAACACATTCACATATATTATATTATCAGTATTTACTAATATATTCATCATATTATATTTATTCTACTTATAATTACTTTACTCTTTATTTCACGTCACTTACCCCGTTTAAATAAATTTCAAGCATCATTACTCATTGTCACACTTTAAATACAGCTACGTAGTTTAAAAAAAATCATAATTAACATATCTAAAATAATATATTAACGAATCTTTATCACCCTTTAAAAATTACCTAAATCTACAGCAGGTATTATAGAGATTTCTAGATTCCATGGTACTCTTGGAAACAAAAGTGAAATTATGAACAGTAAAGAAGACAAAATTATCAATAAATAATCAATAGGCCTGTACTATATAGAAGGAAAGAAAAGGGTCTCACACCGTGCGATCGATCTGAAACTCAACTGGCCAAAACTAGTAGTATAAAGCTTCGTTGGTATTCAATAAGTGCGAATAACCTTACAAGATCTGTCTGTCAATGTCTCAATTGAACTTTCCAAGTTAAATTTGCGTATGAACGATTTCAGAATCAAAGAGAAGAATGTAGTCTCAAAAAGAATAAAATAAAATAAAATAAAAGGGGGGAGGGGGTCTAAAAATAAAAAGAATTTTGTAGAAGAGATTAGAGAGATAGCTGAAGGAGAAAGACAGCGGCGCGCCAAAGGGAAATAAGTTAGGACACTAAGACTACAAAGGTAAGTGGTCGAATTTCCATATACAACATTCCACAGCCAAATATACTTATAAGCCAAAAAGGTGGCCCACTCAAATGCGTGGACCAAAGGGGAAGCCTTGTTGCCAAGGAGCAAGTCTGTGTCTTCTAAACAAGAAGTTCACAAGTTATTGCTTGTGAAATTATTATGTAACCGTAGTCCGGCCCAGACCAACAAGGGAAAGGAAAAGAGGGGGAAGGGCAAGATTGTCATTGCCCTGAATTTTGAAATTTCTAGAACAAAAAATCCGACCCCTCAGAAACTAAGAATTCCAAGGACAGTATGGGAAACTAGAGTGAAGTTAATAGGATAGAAAAATCCTAATTCGGGATTTGCCAAACTAAAAAAAATAAATAAATAAATAAATAAGTTAGAATTTTGTACAGGTGATTTATTTGCCAAATCTCACCAGTGGCTCCCTCTTTCGCAAGAACGCCACGTCTTGAGGTGTCGATTAATTTCCATAGCTATCTAATTTAAGACTAGGAGAAAAATGAAAAATATCTGCAGGGAAGAGGGTCGACACCCAAGTACGAAAATAATATACCGTACTACAAAAAAGGATTTCTTTTACAACATTATTCTCATCTCATCTCTTGCCGCATCCCTTACTTATGAACATTAATAAATTATAAATTCGACAAACGACTAAGAAAGAAAAGAAATTTTTAAAAAATCCTAGAGGACTAACTCAGATTAATTCAGGTTTTCGAGATTAATTAGACATACTTTGGTCGTATTACTATCATGAATTAGCTACTTTAATCCGTAGCTAAATATAAGCTATTCAAAATTTATCGGTATTTGAAATTAATTTCGTTGAGAAAACCATTTCATCGCCACCTTGACCCTTTCACAGATATTTCTATCTAGCCACGCTTCGATTTCTTGGTCTTTCACTCATAAATAGAACTCGAATCAACAAATATTATGAATTAATTAGTCCAAGGCAAACTCAATAGCCTAACTTAACACAACACTTTTGTTTCATGTGAGTTTGCAATGTGAGAGCCAGTGTTCAAGTGTTTTCTCTCTAACGATAAATATTTAATAGAAGGTCATGTAGCATAATCATCTGTAGTGGCGAAAATCTCTTGGCCCAAGTATACTTTAGGGTGGCCACTTACATGAACAACGATCACTCATTTTAGAATTCTATTTACCTATTGACGACTCACATTTAAAGCACACCCAATCATTAATATTGCCATTTACACCACTATCATTCAATATGTTAACTACTTCTAGCCTACATTCACACTATTCTTTAATAAATCCTCTACTCAAGTCAACATCTTAGAGAAAATACAATTGACCAGTGGCTAGTACAAATCAACCTCCCGTGAACCCAAACACTTGTATCCGTAATATACCGAATTCGTGTTTACATTATGTAAATTTTTAGTAATACGAAAATTTTAGCTATTGGTTTAAGTAATTTTATACGCATACTATACATAGAATTCAATCCTAATTATTAACAAGGTGGGTGGGTAAAACAGCACGAGAGAATGTCTGTTTATAAAGTGACTGAAATAGTTTCTTTGCAAATGGTGACCTGTTCGAGTCGAACGCGAAGTTGAAATTTTACGATTACATAATTATTTCAAATTGGAAGAGGTAAGCAATTGCAAATACCGATTCGTCTTAATACAACCTACTAACCTGAAACATTAGAATTACTCCGATTGTTATCATTTTTTGTAAATATGACAAAATATGCTCATTTTCCCAATATCTGTTTCGTTAACTGGACGACAACAATTGACTAACGCTTACGCGGACGCTCTTTCCCTACTAGAGGGCGCTGTGATTGAATAAACTAACCTTGTACTGATAAAATATAAACATCTGAACACTGAATTTCGTACTAAAACAAGAATAAATTAATTTTTGTGGTTAAGTTTTCAGTCCAAAATGTGAGAAAACAAATAATTAATTTCATAAATATAACACTAAATCCTCCACAATAATCCACTCACTCACACAAGTATTCAACTACTGCACCATAATGACACCAATTACCTAAAGCTACACATAATATAAATACGAATCACTAACCAGAATCTACACGTATAAAGCAAATATTTCACTATCCCAACAATATGGCTCTGAATACATAACGTAAATATTTAAAATAAATTTACGGAGGAAAAATTTTCGGGACCAATTGGCCCTGAAGTTCTCACTAAATCATTGCTAAGTTCAAGAGGACCTATCAAATTGTCCTGAAGAAGATTCCCTCCCTAAAGGGAGAGGAATCTTTGCGGAATTAACCTACATTGTGGAAGTATCCTACACTATGGAAGCGACAAATCAAGGTGGATAGAAACCCGGTTCGAATTTTAAACTAACATAATGACCAACTTAGCACGCCTCAAATTTCAATACATCATGTTGGCAAAATAAATAAATAAAAGTAAATCTAGAACAAATTCACCGTACAAGCTGGGGATAGAGACAGGTTATTCCTAGTCCAGAAAACGGAAAATTTTGATAAAAATTAAAAAAAAAGTTGATGACGAACTCCTAAACCTCCCAATATTGCCTGAGAAAACTAACACTTTTACTCACTGCTTGAAGACTGAAGGTTGAAAAATCCAAGCTTAGTCCAAATCAATTCCACTCATCAGTCACGGTGGCTGAATTCCATCAAAATCATTGTTTTCTTTGAAAAATAAATTTTGAATTCCAAATATTGTTCACTGCTGACTGAAATGTGTTATTTTGAATTAGTAAAGTCTAGGATCACAACTGTTCTGAACTACAAAGTATATTATCGAAGTAGGCACACCAAATTTATAAAGTCACTGCGTCGGAATCAGAGGATGTTGATCTTACGATGGTTGATGATAGAAGATGCAGATCCTACCTCTGGGCCAAGATGAGATGAGATTTCTCAGTCAATTACAGCCAAGGAAAAAACCCTCGTGACTAATGCTATGATGCTGCTAACATATGGCAAAATTTTCTGTTTTTTGGGGATCTCAAAAGGGCGATGGGGCTCTAAATTATTTTATTAATTTTGTGATTGGAGGATTCTTTAAGAAACACTTGTATGTCTGTTCTGACAGATGGTTTGGAACAAAAAAGATTGTAAACCAGATTTTTACCCATTGTTGTTGCCCAAATAAGGAAATAGACATAGAGAAAATTTAATTACTAAATAAGAACAGAGAGAAATATTCCCAAAAATATAAATTTGGTCTACTTCTCTTAGTTATCATTGAATTATATGAAGTAAAAGTTAATTTTTAACATAAAATGAATAAATTTAATAAATAAATCGGAATTTTTACTATTAAGAGCCATTATTATATGGGGTGTTCCATTTCTACTTTCGCCATAAGAAAAAAAAAGTGCTATACCTAACTGTAATAGGTATATTACAAAAGAGCAGTAAATACGAACAATACAACGAAAATAAAACTTTCTTGTTCATTTAGCAACATTTTGTTTTACTCATTATAATTTTCGTATTTATAATTCTTTTCCTATGAAATTTACCACAAATATACATTTCCCGATTATACACATAGTGTCAGTACTAAAAGTAGCCTACAAAATCATTATCAAATTATATTCTTAGAAGACAGTTATAGATATGGACAATAATTTTGGACATGAGTGTACAATGGGAGTCAAAGCAAAGACCACTTAGTATGGTTTCATAATATCATGGGGCAACTGAAAGTGGTATACCAGGTAGAAATTTGCAAATAGTGGGTAGAAATAAGTGCAACTAGTCGTGTAATGTAATGAAATAAGAAAAGAATACACAACGACGTACCTTATTTGTAACGTAGTATCTTACACAGAGTAGTACTACAAACTATTAAGTCATACGGGCTAACAATAAACGTACCTACAGAAGATGTCCAAAGTGCTCTCCTTCCAAGTCTGTGCAACGTGCTAATAGTGAATTTCGAATGCATTTCCAGTGTGTTCCCTTTGTGTTTATACGCATTTTCAATGTGGTTTTGCATGTCGGTAAGTTCCTTTCCCTAAGTGGGGGGAAAGTTTCTTTTCCCCCACATTCTAAGCTGTCTAGCACCGCCCCTGTCCACTTTCGGACTATATGTCTTATATTGTTTTAGTGCCAGGAATTTGTGGTTTCATTTTTTACCATCACTTTTTGGAAATCCTGTACCTATATATATATATATATATATATATATATATATATATATATATATATATATATATATATATATATATATATATATATAGGTTGTCCCATTTAAATATTTCCAGTCAAACAAAAACTGAAATAGGAAATGCCATGGGGCACATCGAATGATGTTGTCACGATGATCCTTTGTGACGCTCTTCATGGGGCCTAACTTTGAAATTTTAAATGGAAACTGGGGGCGAGTGATACGTATTCTATAGAACCCCAAACACTAAATGACGCTGTGGCATAAGATTTTCTATATGCGTCACCGTTTTTAAAATAGCCGCCAAGGCATGGTCCCTGTATCAGATAAAACGTCCAGTACACTAATATGAAAATATTTGGAGATAAATGAGCAGAATAAAAAATGAAACAAGAAAATGAATTGGGGCACGCCGAATGTTTTTGTGGCGGTGCCCCCCAGGATCGCCTTTCATGGGGCTCAAGGCCCGACTTCAAAATTTTAAATGGAAATATGGGTCGAGTGATACCTCGTGCGATAAATCTTCAAACACTAAACAGCGTTGTGGCAAAACATTTTTCATATTGGTTACCGTTTTCAAAATGGCTGAATAAAACTCGTATAGGAAATCTCAAAAGTTGTTTATCATTTCATGGCTCGAGAATGATGCAACAGGGAGAAAGATGATTCAAGTAAAAATGATATAATGTAAAAGAGGAAATCTAATTGTTAGAAAATCATCTTTTCGACCTCCCTCCGTCAGTGGTTGAAGCGGGAATGAATGGAACAATCTCAAATGAGAACCCCACTTTTAATTGTAATAGGTATGGTTTCTCGGAAACATTTGTGTGTACACTGAGAAAAAAAAATGTAGGTGGCATACTTAAAAACGTAGGTTACATTCGTAATTCCTGTAGTTTCTGGACTTAACGTACAACCGTATATAACATCCTGCAGCAAACGTATAGCTGAAAAAGTATGTATTATACGTACTGTCTGCACAAGTGCAATGACGTCATTCGTGTGACGTTATCTGCAGTAACAAGTATATACGGAGGTAATATCTAGCTTTGTGACGTCAGGGTCGTATGTAGCATGTGGGTTAATAATGACGACATACACTGACTATCAGGACGGAGCATGATTTCAAGAAGTATGCAATATACGTTCTGTACGTATGTTTCTTGCGTTCAACCCCGAGACAGCATCTATATTGTACTTGTGCCCCATACGTACGACTAGATACAGTATACGTATTGTACGTATGTATTATACAGATTTTCCTTATGTCGCACACAGCTTGTCCAGATACAGCATACAGAATATCCGTATGCACCATACAGAGTGCATATATGTAGCTTACAGACTGTCTGCATGCAGCATATAGATTATACGTATGTCGCGTACAGGTTGGCCATATGTAATGTATAGATTGGATGTATATAGCTAATAGGTTGTCCATATGAAATATACAGATTTTACCTGTATCGAATACGTATTGCCTTCTTGTAATGTATGGATCGGACATATGCAGGATCTAGAGTGTACGTATAGTGCACCATTATTAAAGTGCTGCAACATACTGCAAAGTGCATGATACATTCTTACTGTAATGTTGTCAAATATTGTTTTACTCTGTATAAAAACAAAAATAGCTTAAAATATGGTTGATCTCCTTTGTGCCAATAATAATAAAATTAACAATACTACACTTTTCAAATCTTAGTTTGGAGCAGTGAAACTGTCCAAAGAAATGTATTTACCTGCAGGGTGTCCTATAAGTTTGGGCTTCCTGCTAATTCGTTGGAAAGCTACTGCAAAGTCAAGTGTTGAAAAGTGACACAAGCGTTAATTTTAAAATTATGGGCACAAAGCAGGGGCGGATCCAGGACGGACTTCTGGGGGGGGCGGTCGGCGGTAATACTGCTACTTTTAAGAGCTCCAAACTTGTTATGGATGGGTTTATTTATATATAAAATAAGAAAGTTTCCTCTTGTGGGGGGGGCGATCGCCCCCCTCTGGATCCGCCCCTGGCACAAAGGAGGTTAACCATATATTAAACTATTTTCGTTTCCATACAGAGTAAATCAATATGTGATATATTACTGTAAGAATTTATCATATGGTTTGCAGTTAGTTAGTTGCAGCACCTCAATAATAATGCAAAATGCACAGCCTTATACAATCCTATATTCAAACTCAAACAAGATTTACGTACAATCATTTATTAAGCTGTTATCATCCATTGCTTGTACGATATAAAGATTATTTTACCTCATTCTTTTCCTTAATAGTATCTTCTACTAAAGTGCAGTTGTTACCACAAGAGGCCTGAATAGAATTTTCCAGAAATAACTTCTCTGTACATTTTAATTAACAGGTATGTCTTTTTTTTTTAAATGTCGCAATAATTAAAAGTGTGGTGTCAGCCGGAAACGTATTCGCTTACAATATGATTCCTACTCAGTACTCGCCATTAAAAATGAAACACCAAGAAGGAGACTGGGTAGATGCGCCAAAGTTCCCAGGCCGATACCTAATAGTAAGTGCAGAATACTCTTAAACGTTCGCTGTATTCGCTGTGTGACAACGTGGTGACAGCGGAGGCGTTGTGCAGCCATCGACTAAACATATTTATTCTTCCCTGCTACAGACATTCTGCAAATTTGGACTTTCCTGGATGCATCCTTCTTAGTGCAACATTTTAAGGAAAGAGCAATTTAACAGTCTCATACATTGCTTAAAGAAAGAGCAATGATTCTCAGAATTACTCGGAAGATATATATACACAATAATTTAAAACGGTTATTTCAAACTTTGCAATTCAAAGCACGAAAAGAACTATAGATAAAGGAACACTGATTTTAGCCAAATAGTAATTAGTAAACTCAATCACACTCAGTACCATTAGTTGCTTGGTGTTATCCGTAAGTCAGAGATCACGGTATCTCATTTCGTGTAGATTTTTGCATTTGTTTAACGCTAAAAATGTATTTTATCGCTAATTGAACCCAGTACCATATATATACCGACAGGACGTACCTTAGTCACAAGGTGACATGAGTGAAACACTAAACTATTCGATTGACACCTGCGGCCTTGTCAACACTAGAGAAAGTTACAAAGTGATTAAGTAAATACGGAACATAGTTCATACAAAGTATAGCGATGTATGAAGACTCCGTTTCATACGACTTGGATAAAGGATACATCTGAAATAGCAACAAAGAAATATATAATGATTTCTCTGGATAATTTGGATTAGTCCAGAATTCGAACACACACACGCTGGTAAGTCCAACATTTTTTTTAACTTCTTTCTTCGGATTCCCAATAAAGTTGACTACTGAAAAGCTGAGTTACAGATTCTGTATTAAAACAACACCTTCGCTAGACATGTTCAGTATACACATTGTCTTACATACAGAACAATACATTAGTTATTAATGCATGTCTGAAATAATAGTGCTTCGTATAGAATTTTACTTCATCCAATCGCAATAGCACAAAGATAAAAAATATTGCTAGGAATAATGTTCTTATTACAGAGAAAAAGAATTAAAATGACTTAACATTAACAAACATTTTCTTTAAACAGAGATAATATTTTATTATAATTTATGGAAGAAAGAAATAATTTGTAGTACAGTATCTTTATTAGGGTTATATATTCGTACAAAATAATGTAAGTACAACTGAGTCTGTCTTCAGAAAGGGCGTACTTTTAGCCACAACCTACACTGCTTCTTTTGACTGTCTTTCAAGCAGAATCCTGGTTTGATGCACGAAATACCTGCAACAAAAATCAGAAAATATTTAAAATGTTATATTCAGTGTGCTTAATTTGGTTGTACTTAACAATACAAAGTATCTTAACATTTTTGAGATTAAATGGACAAAATCTGTTCGGTCAGGTATGGACTTTTGGGTTGCACGTAGAAAAACTGTGAAGTGTTTATTGATGCTGAACAACAACTCAAAATGTATTACCATTCAAAAGTAAGTGGGTACCTCAATGGTGTTCGGGCTACCATGGGGTACCTAATGTCTGTATTTTTTAGATATATGAAAATATATGTCTCTAAAATGTAAGGAACTGACATCTGTTTACCGAAAACCTCAACTCGGTAAGCGTTATGGATATCGAGATATGGGAAAATAAAGAGCGACACTACAGAACTGTGGAGTTTGCGTACTAGATGGTGCAGTTTCGGAAACGTAATTACGAGGGCTTACAACAACCTCAAAAGTAGTTTCAATTAAATACACTACACACACGCCCTGATGGGGGTTTTCGGGTACCATGATATTTCCAGAACTCTCATTTCTAAATATTCTAAAATATGTCTTAATAACGTTTTAAAGAACGTTAGAACGTGTGTGTTTACCGAAACCGCAAGTCGGTACGCCTAACAGTTACCGAAATATGGTGAAATAAAAGGCGACACCATAGGTACGTGGAGCTTGCATATTAGACAGTACAATTTAGAAAATTAATTAAAATATGACTATCAAAATATTGTCAAATAAAGGGAGGATCCATATAGTTATGGGGTTTTCGTGTTAGATGGTAAAATTTCCGAAACCGGTCATGTAAAGTTAATAAGCATCAGTAGCAATTTCATCTTAAAATAATTAGGTATTTCCATGGAGTTTAAGAACATCATGGGGTCTACCAAGATTAAATTTTAAAAGTTTTGTAAAATATATTTTGACATTTGTAAAGAGTATTAGAAATATGTATTTACCTAAAAGTTCCAGCTAGTACATCTAGCAGCTAGAGAGACACCATATAATAAAAGCGTATTAGATCTTGAAATTTCAGAAAACAATTATTGATCCTAACAAAAGTTAAATAAGATGGTACTTATACGGATTAAGTGAGTACCTCAGACTCGTCAGTACAATTTCGATCGAAAGATTAATTCAGCTCTAAATTTTCTTTGGACAATTCCAAGCGTTCATCGGGCTCTGAAATAAAGTGAACATTTTTTTGTCAATATCTAATATAGCAAGCGAGATATAAGGAATTATGCATTTTATGACGTCGTAAAAATAGAGACCCACATGGATTTGTACTTTTGAGTATTTGCTGTAAGAAGAAGAAATTTCAGAAAACAACCGTATATACCTTAATAGACAATTAAATGGGCGAGGGCACGATGGCTTAGGGGTAGAGTGCTTACCTCTAGTGTATTGGGTTCTTGGTTCGATCCACGGTCAAGTCAGTTTGTAGTGCACATCGTATTCGTGGGTTTTCTCGGGGTACTCTCTTTCCTCCCACCTTTGCATTCCATCAATTCTGTCAACAACATTTACTTGCTTTAATCATAATCTCCCTGAGACTAAAATGCATAATCGTGGGTCGCTACACTGAAATATTTCCTTTTATTTAATTTTAAAATTAAATAGGGAGTTAAGTATGATCGTATCTCTACAGGTTAAGTGAATACTCCAATAGTTTCTGCAAAAAAAGATTAGTTAAATACCCTACCACTAAGCTACTGTGTCCCCGCCCACTGAATTGTCTATTAAGGTATATACAGTAGTTTTCTGAATTTTTTTTCTTATAGGAAAGAGCCAAAAGTACAAATCCGTAAAGATCTCTATTTTTACGTCATAAAATATATAATTCCTTATATCTTGGTTACTATCTTAGATATTGACAGCGAATTTTCATTCTTTTGCACAGCTCGATGAACCCTTGGAATTGCCTGAAGAAAACCTAGGACTGAACTAATCTTTCGATCGAAATTGTACTGAGGTACTCATTTAACCCATAGAAGTACCATCTTATTTAATTTTGTTGCCACCAATAATTGTTTCCGAAATTTCAAGATCTCGTACGCTTTTATTTCACAGTGTTTCTCCAGATGTTAGATGTACTAGCTGGAAGTTTTGGGTAAACACATATTTCAAATACTGTTTACAAATGTCAGATTATATTTTCAAAAGCTTTTAAAATTTAATTTTGGTAGACCCCATGATGTTCTAACACTCCATGAAGATATCTAATTACTTTAAGATGAAATTACTACTGGTGTTTATTAACTTTCCATGACCGATTTCGGAAATTTTAGCATCTAACACGAAAACCCCTTAACTGTGTTGGTCCTCCCTTTATTTGACAACATCTTGATAGCCGTTAGTCATATTTTAATTCAATTTCCGAATTGTAGCGTCAAGTATGCAAGCCCCACATACCTATAGTTTATTTTCCCATACCTCGGTATCCATAAGGCTTACCGAGTTGCAGTTTTCAGTAAAAAAAAAAAATCAGTTCTTTACATTTTAGAGACATGTATTTCCATATATCTAAAACGCAGAAATTAAGTACCGCATTGGAACTCCATTGGAGTACTCACTTACTTTTGCATAGCAGGGTAAAAACGCCAGTGGTTCTCACTTTAAGGTTGAAAACATACTATTTTGTCTCTTCTCTGAGCATCGTGAATCTGTCGGAGCTGTACCATAGTTGGAAAGACTCACTGATCCTTCCTATAATGACCATGTAGTTAGAATTAAAAAAGGAGTAGCCGTTGGAGGAAAAACAATATTTTAAAATCCTTGCACCAGTAGTCGTCACCTTAAAATCAAAATGTTCCAGTAGTAGTCAGGATTTTCTACCAGTGTTCGTCACTCAAATAACTTGACATAATTTATTCAAAAACGCACTGTGTATCAGTTTAGGGTTAAGAATACAATATAAAGTAGTAAGCTTAATAACTTTGCATCACTTTTAGCACTCAAGAAATAAAATAAAAACGTTTTTACATACTTTTTAAAGCAATTTCAGAGAGAAAAATGTTAACTGAATTCAAAAGTTAACTGTATATCACTTCCACGTTAAGAGTACAATATTAAATACTATGTTTAATAACTATACGTCACTTTAAACTCTCAAGAATGAAAATAAACGTTTGTACATACATTTTAAAAACAATCTGAGAAACAAAATAAGTTAACTGAATTCAAAATTTAATTATACATCACCTTAAGCTTGAGAATACACTATAAAATACAGAGATTAATAAAAAATGAAATCTTTAAGTTTAACGTCCCACGATTATGCCGGTTAGGCTACAGGAGACGGAGATAATGAGAAATGAGTGAAATGGTGGAATGAAGAAAGTGGGAGGAAACGGGAGAACCCCGAGAAAACCCACGAGCACGGTGTTTGTCCACTACAAAGTCCACACGGCGCGAGTTGGGATCGAACCAGGGACCCCAAACACCGGAGGTTAACACTCTACCACTGAGCCACCGCGCCCCCCTGAGATTAATAATAATGCATTACTGAAGAATGAAAACAAAAATGTTTTAGCTACCTATATTGTATTTACATGTTACCGGTATTTCTCATTAACTTTTTTTTTTTTTTGATACCTCATGATCAAGTGTAGGGATGCGCAAGAGAAAAGATTTGAGATTGTCTCCTCTCGAAAAGGTGCCGCGAAAGTTATGTCTCGTCTCGAAAACTGGATCCGTTTCTATTGGAAGAGCTCTATCTCGTCTCGAATTTCGTAACAAAAATTCTGTCTCGTCTTGTCTCGTGCGCATCCCTAATCAGGTCCATAGCCAAAAACTTCATTTCGGAGGGGGTTCGATAGGGCTTTGGGATATCCGAATTTAGATATATATATAATCGATATTGACAAACTATCGAAACTTGTTCCAAATATCGAAAAATACAGCAATATCGAAATATAAACAATATCAAAAATCGAAAATATAGAAATATGAAAGAGATCAAAAATATGGATATATCGATCAAAAATGGATATATGATCTTGGAATACGATTTGGTGGAATAATGAGGGAGAAAAATAATCATTGATTAAATATTAAATTGAAAAGAAATAAGAGCCTGACGCTCAAATACTTATCTATCCGGCACCCATCTTGATCCCCATAAAATATCATGAAGTGCTTGATTGATTCTAAACCCAATAATAGTAATAGTAATTTAACAACAAACACAGAATATATAATTTACGCACCTTGAAATGTAGAAATTAATGATTGTAATCCCCAGCTTTCCAATAGACGTTTGATTTCTCCAAATGAAGATTCGGATATCTTGTTTCTTCTCAAGCAATAATGGGTTACAATAATCAGTTGCAGTCCAAAGCCAAGTCACTAAGTTAAGCATGAAAATAAATAATTCATTAGTTAGATGCATACAAAATCCTACGCATATAAATCCGAATCTACTTGTATTAAATTGTAAATTTAAACAAACTAAATTATACTACTTTGGAAAGCGTCTCCAAATATAATGTTTTCATTCTAAAGTGAAGGAATTTTTAAAATCGGATGGCCCGTTTGCGCTGTACACTCGCTATGCGTCCAATGTGAAATGAAAATGCAACATTGCCATTTACCTGGACCCACAACGTAAGTGAGTGAAGTTACTGTCTTTTACGCTAACATGGCCAGCCCCCGTTTCAAACAGTAACTTCATTCACTTATGTTGTGGGTCCAGGTAAATGACAACGTTGCATTTTCATTTAAAATTGGGTGCATAAAGAGTATACAGCACAAACATCTCGTCCGATTTTTTTTTAAAAGTGTTCACTTTAGATTGAAAACGTCATATTTCGATATGTTTTTCCTCTTACATTTTGTTGTAACTCTGATAATAACAGAGTTATCCTATGTCAGGGAACGTTTGAGACATCCTGTATACATCATAAGAAGTTCCTTTCTAAATTCTACACGGATGTGGTTTCATTGAATGTGAGGTGGGTGATACACATTAGGCCTTTTGGGAGTACGTCACACGGACGACCGTAATTTTGTGTTCAAAATTTTTATGAATTGATGGGATATATGATACATATGGCCACGGACTAGAATTTTCTCAGTATGTCAAATATGCAATCAGATTTCATGCAGCTTAATTTGGTGAAAAGCTATTGCCAATTGAACGTTACATTTACCTCTTTCTTGCAGATGTTGAACCATGCCGTTAGCACGTGAGGAATGGATCGAAATAATCAAACTGTGGGGCGGGAGGAGTATATGTGCAGTAGTTGCCGATTGCAGTCATCCACAATGTGACTCTGTGTCACATGTTTCAGTGTCACAGTAATTAACTAAATTTGAGAAGACGGGGACATTCGTGAACATACATCGTATCGGTTCAAACTCGCGGAACCTTTTTCCTTCCCCATTTTGAACCGGTACATGAAAATGCCATTTTCTCCATGTTTGCCTGCGCCGATTTTGAAAATTCCTTCAATAATCGATTTCTCTCGTCGAGTACTACAAGAAACAGTTAAAATCTCGCGGGCCCTTTTTTCTTCCCCATTTTGAACTGATACATGAAAATGCCATTTTCTTCATGCTTGCCTGCGCCGATTTTGACAATTCTTCACTAGTCAATTTCTCTCGTCGAGTACTACAAGAATCAGTTAAAATCTCGCGGTTCTTTTTCATTCCCCATTTTGAACTGGTACATGAAAATGCGATTTTCTCTATGTTTGCCTGCGCCGATTTTGAAAATTCCTTCACTAATCGATTTCTCTCGACGAGTACTACAAGAATCAGTTAAAATCTCGCGGAACCTTTTTCCTTCTCCATTTTGAACCGGTACATGAAAATGCCATTTTCTCCATGTTTGCCTGCGCCGATTTTGAAAATTCCTTCACTAATCGATTTCTCTCGACGAGTACTACAAGAATCAGTTAAAATCTCGCGGAACCTTTTTCCTTCCCCATTTTGAACCGGTACATGAAAATGCCATTTTCTCCATGTTTGCCTGCGCCGATTTTGAAAATTCCTTCACTAATCGATTTCTCTCGTCGTGTACAAGAATCAATTAAAATCTCGCGGTCGTCTTTTCTTCCCCATTTTGAACCGGTACATGAAAATGCGATTTTCTGCATGTTTACCTGCGCCGATTTTGAAAATTCTTTCAGTAATTTATTTCTGTTCTCGAGTACTATAAGAATCAGTTAAAATCTCGCGGGCCCTTTTTTCTTCCCCAAGCCAACATTTTTGTATATTTTGAATGTATTCAAGTATGGAACAAAAGTATTATATAATTCCCTTAGTAGGTTTCTCAACTTCATATTTTTCAACTTAAATTTTATTTATTTTAATTATTTATTTTCTTGTGACTCAATATTTAATTGCAATCGTTCATTGGGGAGAAGGGTGGCCATTCTCAAATATATAAATATAGTATTCTTAAAATTTATGTGTTCTCGTACTATTAGTTTCTTCCACTAGACCTGGAAATTGAAAAATTAATACCTGGAAAACCTGGAAAATTCAGGGAAATTGAGTTCCATATTTATGTATGAACACTGCTATTTACAATTTTTTTTTTCGAATAGGGAGAACTGTACAAAAGGGTGTTTTGGGAATGGTATAACAATAGGTTTCTGGGAGTGTTGTTCGAAATGAAATCTTTAAGTTTTACGTCCCACTATTATGCTGGCTAGGCTAAAGATAACGGGGTGTTGTTCGCAGTGTTGAATTCAGACATTTACACCCGGGGGGGAATGTCAACTGCTCGGGGGAGGGTTATTTTTCTGTATTTTTTTCAAGAAAGCAGCATATTTAACAATTCCATTCACATACACATCTTACCTAATATTGAGACTAATTGCTGATAAATATTCAATGAGATTATAATTTTAAGAAAACAATCGTTTGATTTCATCTAAAACATTAAATAAAGACTGGCAAAAATAGTTTACACTAAACTTTAACTGCTATTTACAGTAACTATTTTTATTATTTCCTATATTCAGTAATTACTGTTTGTTACTAATGTAAAAATTTTTAAAAAGATTTAAATTAACTGAAATATTTTTTCTCCTAAAACAAACATACTTAGGAATATCTTAATAAAAAGTTATCATTCTTTCTCACACTTCTGATTCTAAATCAAACATATTAGCCTTGGTTTCTTCACTGCATATACATCAATAGTTTAGTTGACGAAATCTTCAGTAGGATTAGTGCCGTGTCGTGGAAAATCAGCGCTTGGCGCGAGAGTATACGACGGCATCCCCGTATATATGAGTGAGGTCGACAGACCAGCCGCCAAAGGTGGGAAAATTTTAAAAAGTAAACCCTGCTTTTCCTTGATTTTGAGCACTTTTCATTACTTTTTTCCTTTCATTTTATATATGTCCACATGTATTTCATTCCTCTGTTTTTCTTTCCTTCTTTTCTTTTCTTTTTCCCTCCCGAATTTTTCACCCCTTACTTCGGCGCCCGGGGCCGTCGCCCCGCTTGCCCCTCCCCCATGGAACGGCACTGAGCAGGATCTTGGCCACCTTCAATAGCAATCTTTCACTTATATACTATTATCATATTGATAAATTCTATATAAGTCTCTAATCAAGGAGGGATAACTGTTCCTCCCTGATCCCTCTAAATGACGCCCACTGAATCTCACCCTTTAACTGAATTATTTTTAATTAAAGAAAGATGTGTTTACTTTAACAATCGTAAAACACATTTACGTCTGTTACTTCCGATGCGAGAAATGGGATTTAGGCGCCCTATTTCAAATAATGTAGGAACTGTATATTTTCAAGAACTGAAGTCTGCTGACATGAGAGA
This sequence comes from Thermobia domestica, assembly GCF_964235325.1. Lineage (NCBI taxonomy): Eukaryota > Metazoa > Arthropoda > Insecta > Zygentoma > Lepismatidae > Thermobia > Thermobia domestica. Next base: position 65,548,960 of record NC_137465.1, on the reverse strand, counting down.
TTATATGGAATGATCGAAAGATCTTCCCTATCTTTCCTTTCGTATCTCAACCTGTGCTAGTGCTACCTACTAATATATAATATAGGGCGAGAGTATAGTACCTACTAAAATACAAACCTTTCTTCAACAGTTAACAATTTCATGTTCTGCCAAATTCAGTCATAGCGTTAAGAAATACAAGTTTTATTCACTATTTGGTATTCTATCTTAGATGTTACATGTTAACATTTATATAGAATGGGTCTGCGTCATTTATATGTATATTGAGAGATCGGATTTCGTCTGCACGTACACGGACAGAAAAGCAAATAATTGGGTGAGGTAATTTCTACATTTTGTGACTGAAATTTTGGGAGTTTCTCCGGGGGGGAATAAATTTTCTTCGGGGGGGAGATTCCCCCCGGGCTACCCCCTGAATTCAACCCTGGTTGTTCGGTGGGGGTCAATGTTGCCAATTTTGGGTAAAGTCGCTAAATAAGGGGAATTCGACCTCAACGATAGCGTAGGTTGACCATAAAATTTTCAGTTAAAAACGGGACAGGTTCTTGCAACCCTAGACTTTTAGATCTACCTTTGTTCTTATCAGTGCCTTGATATCAGATTTCCTCCTCTCTCTCTTTGTTACAGAGCGGGTACTTATGAAAAAGGAAAGACACGTTGAAATTTGTTCAACACACAACCAACTGCTAAAACCTCTGCTGCCTTTCGAGCAGTACTGCGAACTATAGAGTATGTTTAATATAGGGAATTTCAGTTCAATTTTTGCCTCTTTGTTATTATTAATTATTAATACTTTTAAAAGGAGTAAAGATACTGGGTTTGTTATTTACTTCTTTCATTTACATAGAACGGGACGAATACTACTTTTTCCATCTACTGACGGGACGGCCGGGACACGTCACTAAAACGGGACTGTCCCGGTCAAAACGGGACGTATGGTCACCCTACGATAGCGACAAAAAATATTTTTTTCCGATTGGAGACTTTTTTGGGTGATTTTTAAATGACGATTTACCTACTTACACATTTAGCGACTTTTTGCTCCAAACAAAATGTTCATCTGTAGAGAAGCATTATTAGTTCAAAACAGTTTTTACGTTCTTTTTTTCTGTTTGTTTGTTTTAATCAGCGCAACTGATGAAGAGTTTGGAAATACAGCATACTCACTGCCCCACAATCCTGCATTGTTATGTTACCCTTGCCCTCTAACGAAGAACAACTACAAACTTGATGTCCTTTAGTTCGCAGAGTTTCCGTTGAGAAACACACGTAATACATCATTACCGATAGCAACAAGATTAGCTATAGATTGCGTGAATAAAGGCGAAGAAGATGTTTGTTATATTTGTCCTTTGGGGTCTTTTAATTATTCTGCACTTTTTCTTTTACAAAAAAATTGCTTAACGTAAGTACTGTAGTGTTAATTATTTCGGAACTATTTTGACCACAATATCAACAAAAGTACCCGAAACAACCTGAAATGATCCCTGAATTAAAGGATTGGTTGCGCCCTATTTACAAAGATGTGAGTAGAACCAGCGGCGCAAATCTGTCTTCAACATTGGAGGGGGGGGGTAAGACCGTTACCATACTTTTTTTCACGATGTCCAAAATACTTATGAAGTTGAAAAACAATGTTGTGGAGGATCAGAGTTGTCTTCAGCGTTGGGAGGCTGCAGATTTGAGGCTTATTCTGGGGGACATCTATTTTATCTCACGTTCCTTTGTAGCAATCGGACAAAAATAATCAAATTTCTCCCAAAAAACACATTTCAAATCGGATTATTGGGGAGAAGTCCCCCTCAGTTCCAAGATTGGAGGGGACATGTATCCGTCATCGCCCCCCCACGGATTTGCGCCAGTGAGTAGAACATATTGTTTAGTTTACATCTACAACTTTAAAGCAATGCTTATAGACAATGAATTTCTCTATTATTTTTTATAGCGACTTTTGACCCAAAATTGGAGTCGTCATATCCCGTTTCGCAAACTTATTGCCAACATTTTGGAAACTGGTTGCGAAGAGAGCTACAATGGATGAGTCGAGTTATTTCGTCGCTTCCGCTGTGAACCTAAGTACAAGATTCCAAAGAGATTAAGAAAAAATGAAATGAAACCTTTGAGTTTTACGTCCCACAGTTATGCCGGTTAGGCTAAAGGAGACGCTGATGATAAGCAATGAATGAAATGGTGGAATGAAGAAAGTGGAAGGAAACGGGAGAACCCCGAGGAAACCCACGCACAAGGTGTTTGTCCATCACAAAGTTCATTTGACGGGGGCTGGGATCGAACCCGGGATCCCAAGTACCGGAGGTGAACGCTCTACCACTGAGCCACCGCAGCTCTTAAGAGATTAAGAGTCACAAACATAGTCACTTTCAATTTTGTAATATATATAGGTCTATATATTGCATCACTGACTAATAACTAAAATCCTTGGATTGTATATATAAAAGTAGCCCCCTGCCCGTAAAAAGCTTCATTCGAACTCGGAATCGAACAATTGCATCTGTAAAACAGTGCTGATTTGATTTTAACGTTCCTTTCAGCAGCAAGGCTGTATGAGACGTGGACCTACAGATTAACGTGGAATCCGAACCACATAAGCTCCGGCCGGGAATCGAAAAAATGAAATGAAATCTTTGAGTTTTATGTCCTACGGTTATGCCGGTTAGGCTAATGGAGACGGTGATGAGTAATGAATTAAATAGTGGAATGAAGAAAGTGGGAAGAAACGGGAGAACCCCGAGAAAACCCACACACACGGTGTTTGTCCACCACAAGGTTCACTTGGCGGGGCTGGGATCGAACCCGGGACCCCAAGCACCAGAGGTGAACCTTCTACCACTGAGCCACCGCGGCCCCCGGCCGGGAATCGAACCCGGGTGTCCCACGCCAAAGGCGTGTTCACTAACCACTTAGCCACGAGGGAGCTCATCTATAAGGCAGTGTAAGCAAACAAAAAAACGCACACTGGATGTTTGCGCAACTGAGGATCAAAACATTCTCAATGGAGTATGAGAAATAGTTAACGCCAATCAAAGTGTGCTTTTGCTTATTTATTACTTCGTTAATACTTAATTCCTTCTAGAAATAGTGAAACTATACTATGAAGAAACACTAATAAACTAATAACAATTACGTTGTATTTCTTACCACACCACGACCATTTTTACCACCCATAGAATTTGAACCTAGTACTATACTGCATTAGTCACGCCGTAACGAAAGATGAACACCTGGCACTCGTAGCTGTTGAAGCTGTTTTGTAGCTACCTGTATATCACGCGGCCTGCGTTGGTACTCCTCAACATAAATACCTCACAGCCCAAAGCCAGGAAACATCACAGACAGAAGACAGGGGCACAAGCAGTGCCTGACACTTCACGAACTCTAAACCCGCCAAGACTCAACTCAACATGACCTTCAATTACGTTCTAGAAACCAAACCAATGCTAAGGCACAAACTTACCAACTTCCTATATGAAAACACAAGAAAAAAAATCTAACTTTTTTGGTTCCAAAGTGATGACATAACAATAATACTAAAAAGGTTTTAATTTTCAGTAACCCAAACATTAATTAACTAGGGAACATAACAAAGCAAAAATAAATAAAAATAAAAATAAATTAAATTAAAAAATAAAAATCTGACAAGTAAACTCTCCCTGACTACTTTTTTTTTTTAAATTTCAGTGAGGCTGTAAAATATGTCAGTATCTTCGTAAAATATATATATTTCAATGTAAACAAGTTCTTTAAACAAAAGAAAGCTTTGTAGTAGAGCGCTTACCTCTGACGCGTTAGGTCCCTGGTTCGATTCCTGCTCCCGACAAATAGCCTTTTGGTGAACACTGTAGGTGTGGTTATTCTTAAGACTTTCCAGTTTCCTTACATTTTCTTGATTCCACCATTATCATGTATCTCATTGTCACCTTCTCTCTTACATTGATGTACAATCATGGGGCGTTAAACTAAAAGCAAAAAAAAAAAAAAAAAAAAAATTGCAAATATCCTAGTAAAAATGAGTTTTCTAGACTACACAAGTGGCCCCGCGTAGGGTAGTCGCTAGCGCTCTCGCCTTCGGTGCGAACGGTTCCGGGTTCGATCCCGGGGGAGAACTCGGTCGAAAAAGTATCAAAAGATTTTAAGTCCAGCCATCCTGAATGAGGTTTCCTTGGGTTTTCCTCATTCACAGCAGGCAAATGCCGGAGTGGTACCTAACATATAGGTCCCAGGCCGTTTTCTTCCTTCCCCAATCCTTTCTTCCCTTCCTTTCCCCGGATAGTGTACTCGCCGAGGAAAGTCATCCCTCATATGGGGTAACAAGGCCATTGATGCCGAAAGCCCAGAAATCTAAATCCTAAATCTTCACTACACAAGGAAATTTCCGCGCTGAAAACGGTTTATTAGCAATTATGTTAAGCAGTCCTGTAGTAAATCTGCACCAAGTAATAAATCGTCACATATAAAATGGAATGAATAAACACATAACATTCATTTTGCTACCTTGAAACATAATATGCTTCAAAACATTAATATTCAAAGTTTTTTCAAAATTCAGATTCACCCATTCCATTCTCCTCAATCATTTACGAGTTACGATAGTAAGAATTGTAGTCATAAACTACATTACTTACTTAGTACTATATTAAAGCAAGTTACACTAAAAGAATATATAATTAATGGAATATTTAACTAAAGTAATAGTTAACTATTGTACTTACCCAGGCTTTTGTTTCCTTCCTCTCTTCTGTTCCGTTTGTAAACAAGCTCGTTTCGCAAGCAAAAGACGGTAGTTCAATGACGTCAGCCATGGCGAAAGAAAGAGTGTCTATAGGCGGTCTGGATCTTACACACAGATGGACGTATATAACGTATAGCTGAAGTATTTAACATACGTATACGTATGTAAAATACGGAAAATTGTTAGATGTCAGACATCCTGCAGCGACATGATGTAACATCTAAGCGGGTAAAAGGCAGTACCTCTGTAGTATACGGATAAAGTACGCTCCGTACAGATTTCCTTAGTAAACATAACGAATCCTTGTATTTGTACAATATACCGCTGTCCGGATAATGGATTTTTCTCAGTGTACAATTGAGGGGTATTTTAATGAATAAAAATAAGTTGAAATTCGGTTTGAAGGGTAACACTAATTTGTATTACAAAGTGCGATTTGATGGGAAAAAGGAAGCAACTGAAATACGAAGCAAAGGTTGTAAGAATACATTTTTAAAACTTACAATCATTTTTCCCGTCTCTGCTAATATAACGCCATGCGTGAAAAATGTTTGGGAGGCAACTTCATCAGTATGTACCGCTTCGTTACTGAGGATTACAACTGAAATTACCGTTGAAAGTTTATCGGATAAGTACCTGTGGATAATATCTCAGTGAACTTGACATTTTATCTCTTAAATTTCCCTCACAGGTGGTGTTGGTAGGTTAAAAATGTGCATGCAACCTTTTCCGCCCGTTATAACTGAGACTTTCCTGTCTTTTTATTCCGCTAATTCAATATCAGAATGGTACCTTAAGTACTGTTACGGCCGTTGACTTTCCACATATTTGCCCATTAATCTGCGATCTGTGCATTAGATAACTGCACATAATAAAGTAATGTCACGGCAATTCACGTTTCTGAACTTTACGCACGAAAACTGAAGCTCCAAGCGAAGACCTCAAACGTTTATTCATCTGAAATATTCATTGTTAAAGATTAAAAATAATTAAAACAGTGTTGTTTGAACGATTAAATAACAATGTACCGTACTTTGTACACAGAAACGCTAGTCAGAAGCTCTCGTCGAAAAGACGTTTTATCTGATACAGGTGCCATGTCTTGATCGTTATTTTGAAAACGGTGACCTATTATGAACAGTCTTTTTCCACAGTAGATTTTATAGATCTATTAAACGAGGTATCAGTCGCCCCATGTTTCAATTTAAAATTTTGATGTTTTGCCTTGGGCTCCTGAAGGTCGGACCTATGGGTCACCGCGACAATACCATTCGATGTACCTCATGACATTTACTATTTGAGTTTTTGTTCGGTTCATTTATGTTCAACCGTTTCCACATTAGTGGTACTGGAAGTTTCATCTGATACATGCATTATGTTATGGAGGATATTTTGAAAACGGTGACGCATATGAAGAATCTTTCGCCACAACGCTTTTTTGTTTTTAAATATCTATCCTGCAAGGTATCACTTGCCTCGTATTTCCATTTAAAATTTTAAAGTTGGGTGGTGGGCCGGAATGAAAGGCGGCCCGGGGGAGGGGGTGCACCGTGACATCATTGGACCTTCCCCATGCCATTTTTCTGTTTCACTTTTTGTTCTGTTCATTATCTTCAACCGTTTTCATATTACTGGTAGTGGACTTTTTATCTGATACAGGCACCATGTCTTGACGGCCATTTTGAATATGGTGACCAATATGAAAAATCTTTTGCCACATCACTCTTTAGTGTTTGGAGATCTATCGAACAACGTATCACTCGTCCTATGTTTCCATTTAAAATTTTAAAGTTGGACCCTGGGCCCCATGAAAGGCGGCCCTGGTGGGGAATCGCAATAACACCATTCGATGTGCCTCATGGCACTTCTTATTTGAGTTTTTATTTGGTTCAATTATGTTTAACCGTTTCTGAGATATTTCCGTGGGCCAACCTATAAATATATAAAGTGTCCATAAAGTCCGTTGCCACCCCGTGTATCTTCAAATCGACTGCGAATATGAGAAAACGCGAAAGCACTATCCAAGCATTATTTTAAGAGGCTTGGATTTTTGAGCTATAAAAGATCCAACCCAGACAAATGCATATAGGGGTACGTGAGGTCAACTTGGATATTGTAAACGATAAAGGGGTCGAGTAGTATATCTAGTAGTAGGGGAAGGACTCGACAAGAGAAGTATTTTTCCGAAAGTTTCAAGTCCCTGTGTTGACACCATCCAAAATGGCGAGGGTTCATATTTCGTGTCCATAAAATCAGTTGTCAACCTGTGTATCTTCGATACAACTGAGAATATGAAAAAAACGCAAAAACACAACCCCTCGTACCCCCATCTGAGGTGTCCGCGGTGAACCTTTTATAACTCAAAATTTAAGCCCCTTAAAATAATGATGGGCGTGTTTTTGTGTTCTATCACATTCTTAGTCGTTTCGACGATATACGGGCTGGCAAAGGACTTTATGGCCACCCTGTATAATATATATATATATATATATATATATATATATTCAGCTCTAAATCATTCTCCGTTGACATGGTAAAGTGATAATACTTAAGGCCTAACCTACTGTGACAGATCCTTCCGAGATATCCATTTTTGCCTTTCCCCTTTTTTTTATTGTTTATGACATAGTTAATACATTGAGAACCATTGAAGAGAGATGACTCTAAGTTCAGTTTCTGACAAAATGAGGGAAATATTCTCAATGAGGAATTTAAAAGGTAATGAACTGTGTCCGAATGTTAACCCTTCAGAAACTGTTATCAATTAATACTACTACAAACATATTTATTATTGTCATATATGGCGTCCGTTATGGGACTTCTGCGCTAGACCACTGTCGAAAAAGCTGTTTGTTAGAGGGTCAGGAATATTTCATGGCTCAATGAAAGGTAGAATATGATGAAATGCAAAAAATCGTATCAAGATCCATTAACTGCAATCTCTGAATCGCTCTTCATCCAAGTCCTTTTAGTTTAGAGGGTTAGTTTTACCTGCAGTAACGATTAACAATGGCAGCAAACGACGCAACGTTCGGGAACGAATATACCTTTACCTCGAAGTATGAAATTTGAAAAAAAAAAGTTGATCAAAAATGCTTCACGGGATCTTGGTAAATAAATAAATAAAAAAATAAATAAACATAAAATAAAATAAAATTCTAAATTCGAGTGAATTTTTGCGTTTTTTTTTTTTCGTATTTAGATTTCGATTTCTGAACCTTGGTTCACTTATTACCCTGATGAACCCCTTCCTACATTCCTAATGGAAATTCAAATCGTTCCCATAATGTAATAAAAGTGACTCGACGACACTACCGGCTAGAGTTGTAACTAACTGTATCGTCTGCTACTGACAGTAGCTAAATGCATCATTGGCTAATTCTATCAGACTCACGAGCTCTGAATGATTTGATTCATTTTTGCTGTTAGTAGTTCGTAGTACCCAACTTCCTTGAGGGGCGGTGCCACAGTCTCTACAGTTTTAGTGGGAAGAGCAGCTGTAACCTCTTATACTATATTTTTACTTTATGTCTTGGTTAATTTCTTGCGATTAAAACAGACCACGAGAAAGAGAATAAAAATACTTAAGAGTTTCTACCTCTGATGAGAGTGGGTTAGATCATTTGATTGTATTTATTACAGATTTTGTTCTATGGCGATAAGTATTGAAACCGGAAGTAACAAATTTCAACCACTTCTGGTTTGAATAGAGGGCTAACGGATTAGATGTAACCTATTGCTGGGACAATGAATCAATTTCTAAACTACGTCTCGATATCTCTTACCGTTTTCGCTCTATGAAAAGCAGTATTGAAACCGGAACTAGTATGAAATTTGAACACTTCCGATTTGTCTAAAGTGTTTATTATAGTCATGGCAGGTTGGTTTGAAACGCTATATTGTTTGTAAAAATCTGACGATGAACGTTGAAGCCTTAAGTCATTAATTTGAACCACTTCTAATTTGAAAAGGAAGCTGACGGAAGAGATGGAGCTTGTTCGTGGAACGCTGACTCGATTGCAAAAATCCTCACCTCCATATCTCTTATCATTTTTTTTCTGGTAATGTTGACAGACGGACGGACGAAGAGGATAAATAAAGCCGTTATATAAGACTTCTGACACTTATGAATAGCATACATATTGAACATCTATTATTATTATTATTATTATTATTATTATTACTACTACTACTACTACTACTACTACTACTACTACTACTACTAATAATAATAATAATAATAATAATAATAATAATAATAATAATAATAATAATAATAACACCTTTATTTTGAGTCCTGAGAACAGCTCGTAAGTAAAAATGCACGTGAGTAACAGCACTTGTAAGAGCATTACATAATAACACTTGACACAATAGGCTACAATTAGAATAATAATTATAATGAATTAAAGCTGTGTTAAAAAGATGGAACTATTTGGAAAGAACCACTTGCAAGATAACACTTTCCTGAGAAGGTTGATATTCAACATGCCTATGTTTCTTTCAAGTAATGTGTTCCTAGACTCTTTTAAATAATAAAAAAGATACTTTTTTTGCACAACCTTTTAGTTAAACACAATAAATTGCTGAAACCAATCTAAATTAACTACAGTGGTAAGCTTGTCTTCCTGAAGGCCTACAGAACCAGTAAAAAATTTGCTTTTGCAATATGCTTTTATAAATGGTAATTTTTTTTTTTAAACAATGCAAGAGAAATTTTGGCAAATGCCAATACATGCATAAGCTCTTGAGATTTCGTTATGACACTAAAACATACCATTCATAATTTTATGAAACTTACGTAAGTATCAGATCAGTAATTGCCTTACATTGGTTCACAAACTTACCTGGTACCATTTCTACAAGTGTACATTTACGTTAACTCTTTTCAAAAATATCATATGGTAATGTTATTATAATAATAACACAGTACGGTAAGGACGGAAATTAACATACTGAAATTCTTTGCTGTAAAGTCATAAGAAAAAACAACTTGTTGTCTGCGGTTGTAGGCAGGTTCAACAAAATTTCAATAATATCATCCCTGGACTTGTCCATCCCTGACCAGTATAATCCTTTTTTAGTACAAAACCGGAAAGAAATTTTTAAAAAATGGCCACAGATTGTACCAAAAAGGAAGTGAAAATATAAAACTAATTCGCTTCATTAGGAAACTTGTGAAAGCAATAATATTTAGCACAACCAGATAAAAAATCACTTTTTATTACGGAATCACAGGGACAATTTACAGAAAATTAAAAAAAAAAACACAAAAAGCATATCAATTGACTGGTGGGTGTGTAAAGTGTGTTAAGTCAAAAGTTAGTGTTTTAAACAAGTAGTATTTCAAAGTCAAAATACAAATCCAAAAATCTGGTTTTGGGTTTCAATCATAAATCCAAAAAACAGTCCTATTAACATGAAGAAGTACAACACCTAATCATTTTCCCAAAACTGGATTTTGGATTTATGCCTGAACTTTCAAATGCGATTTCTCTAAAACACTAATTTTTCACTTAACGCACTTACACACCCACCCGCCAATTGCTGTGTAAATTTTTACACCTGTCTATGAACAAGACAAATCATTTATGAACATATATATTGTTTCTTCTAGGTGCCTACTTTTCATTGGCCTAGAAGAGAACAATGTGTCTGTCATAGTTCTCTCATTATTATACCATATAACACAAAAGATATCATTTTTCCAAATAGCCATAGATTTTCCAAGTAACCCCAGTTTACGGTATATATCTTTTGTTATCATATTCGTCAAAATATGCTGATATAAATGTAACATTTTAAAGATTGGCAGATAATTCTTTGTCATCTGACCGTCAAATTTCACTTGCCTGTCATATATACACAGAGCCGTAACTAGAGATCTCGTCGCCCCCTATATTTACCTTACTAAGCTTTTCCTTTCTTGTTGTTTAAAGAAGCAGCTTTTGTTGTTATGGTATGGTGAATTTTTATCAAGTTACTTGGACAGCCCACTGCAACAGCCAAAAGCGATCATTATGTATTCCATTACAAATAAGGGCTGTTTTCAAGATATATATTTTAGACTTTTAGTTAAACTTGACAAAACTATCTTTGTTTCTTTACAAGTCTACTTAGAGAACATTTATGCAAATTTATCAATACATACGAAGTTGCATAGCATCGATAAGAAATGAAATTTCAATACATTAGAAACTATGCGCTTTTAAGATGATCGAAGCGAGTGTCAGCACTAATTTCCAGTAATAATTGTAAACTTTTGTTATTTTATTCTATATGTGATCACACAAATAGCATTTTAATTTCGTTACTTTTACGGTAAAAGAACATTTTATGAAACGTAACGGCAATTCAGAAGAAATTCACTGCGAATTGCGATGAAAGTGAAGAATATGTTTAATGTTTGTATTTAAAATGCAAAATATGTCTTGACTACTACATATGCTTGAAATTATAGTAATAAATTTCTTAATGAGTAAAAGTTATGAAGTTAAGGTTACTTATTACAATTAACATATTAAAGTACACTAACACACTTGCACATATGTAATAAGTGTATATGTTTTGTATGTATGTAGATAGATAAAATATGACACAACTTGATACAAATATACAAAAAATATCCTGGAGTCAATGCATTCTAAGTGATCAAGCATTTGCCGCTCGACTATCTTCAAAAAATCTAATTATTTCATGAACGTTTATACTATATCAGTGTACTTCAAAGCCAAAATTAATTATTTTTTACAACATCCAATGGCGACGCAGCAGCTGCCGCCGTTTTCCTTTTTCTTGATTTCAGGCGTTTATATTGTTCTGAATATATCAGCATGTATTTGTCCTTGCAAATTGAAAATTGTTGGATGTCTCCAACTTGTGCAGAGCTAAAACTTTGATCTCTTTACATTATTGCCTAAAACCACCTGAAAGATGTGAAATTGGGGCCTGTAGTAGCAACGTTTTTGAACATTAAAGATATGTTTGGGAAGAAGAAACAACTGACGTAGAGGTCTGAATTTGTGTGTGCATGCAGTATGAGGACATAAGTTAATACATAAAAATTTGCAGACCTGTAGCTGCTCCCAAAGGCCGTAAAGACCAAAAAGCCAGACCTGTAGCTTCTCCCAAAGGAGAGAAGACTCGTAAAGTTGGGGATTTATACCAATTCGGCGTATTTCACTGTCCAATATCTCCAATGGCCCTGGATGAAAAAATCTGAAACTTTAGGAATAGTTACTCCGTTAGTATACCATAACACACACAACAGTGCGTTGTGCTTTTGAGCAGAAAAGAGTCAAAGTATTAGGGAATGACGTCATACTTTAGGAGATGTTTTGTTCAAAAAATTCAACTGGAAACTCGTAGTTGTGAGGTAAAATAAGGTAGGATAAATGGTCCAGTCAAGGCTCTCAACCTCGTTTCTTTCCTCGAGTTGTGACTCACTGCTCTGGTGAAGAATGTCGCTATCAGCAGAAGGCGACAAAGTTCAAAATGCACACTTGGCAAAAAGTCCGTAAGTACTCATTTCTCTTGCTGTTTGCTATATCATTAATATTCAATCATGATTGTTCTTGTTTTCACTGTCAACTCATGCAGAAGACTGTTTTCTTTTAGTTTGATCTATATTTTCCAGTCAGTGAACGCCCACTCACTGTAAACACTTTTCATACATGTATAGTGTAGTAACATACGTGCATCTAATAATGAATGAACCCAAAGCTTCCGTTCACAACGTTTTCTGTTCCTACGTCGTAAGTACAACAAGGCAAGAAGATATCATTTGTAGCTGAACTCATGTTCTCCTTTCATGTCCTAAACTACCTCCAAATTCTCTCTTCTCCATTCTAAACTACCTTTCAGCCCAGGCATTATCTCCCACAGTGCAAAACAGCACTGCATTCCCGGCCTCATGTCCAAAGTATGCTGACTGGCGCCGGCAATACTGATGCCACGATATCGGCCTTGCAGGTATCGTGTGTAAACACTGTAAGGAGGGGGATTGGATGTTTCTAATGGTATTCTTGAGGTCAACACATTCATGCTCTTACATCCATTACTTCCAAGATTCCTTCAAATAAGCTTGCACAAACACATCAAAGAGACTGAAAATTCATTCTCTAGGTGTTGAAAATCTGTGTAAAATTTTACTTTTAAAAATATTGTTTAAGAAATTAAGTATGTGAATTATGCGAGTAAATACTGCATCTGGTAAGATGTTGCCAAATGTATCAGCGAATGAATGGTGCTGTTTCTCATTTATTAGTATCCTGAAGTTGTCAGTTATGTTACAAATTGTCACTTTATGTTGTGATAACGTAAAACAAGCAGAATTGCCTTTTGTGCAGTAACTAACTGATTTGATTTTTCATTTAGTACCCCGTTTAGTAGCGAAACAATTTGGGATAGACCTATAGCTTAACATGGGATCTGAAGTACATGAGCTTCTGCCTGGAATCGAACCCGGATCTTTCACGCCAATTGTGCTGTAACTGGATCAGGATAAATTGCAGTGTGACTGAGTCAACAAATACTGAAAAAATATGAGAAACAGATTTTTTAAACAATTAACAGTTGGTAATGCTATAACTTATATCATAGACAGGAGATATAATATGCACAACGTTAGGAACACTCGCACACATAGTACCATATGATGATAATACATATTCGAGAATTCATACATTTCACTTAGTGCATTAAACTTTTCATATAATACGAAACATTTACACTCGAACATGATGCGAAAAAGAAGTATCAATTTACAACAGAATACGTGTATCCTAAAACTTCGTTAAAAGTTTTAATATATCGTAAATTATCGTTCGCCACAATAATCACACTATTTTGCACAAGAATATATGCTGTATATAACAGGTAAAACAGTTACAAAATCAATAACATAAAAAAGTCGTATTATTTTCCAAGGATAGCTCTAAACTAATGGATTATGCTAATAAAGTGAATCATTCAGTAGAAAGTATCTTGTGTTATGCTGTTGAAACAGGTCATTTATCACTTCCTTATTCAAACTGTTATGGTCAGTACATCTTTCTTAATATTATTCCGTTATATTCCAAGTACGATTCGAGACAAGCACTTTGTCATAAAGAAGAATAGCCTATTCAAAAAATGAGTATTACCATGGAAAAGTTTACATTAGCTTTTGACACTTTATATGATTTGAATACTTGCATTAAAATTTTAGATTCAATGGGTGTGTTTGGGACACAATACAACACATTTGGCTGTCCCAGGCTATAAAAAAGAATATCCGAACGCAAATTTTACGCCAGAATAAGGTACTTATTCCTATGGCTGAATGGAATAACATTTTCTGAGGTTCTCGTTGAGCAACCACGCTGTTTGGAATATGCTTAAGTCTTCAGCTAATTCAGTAAAGATGCATTTCTTTAACAGAACAAATAAGGAAGTATTACCATATCCGCAACGGAAAGAAAGCGGAATGAAACTTGTTTTATTCTGGTATGAGGGGTAGGATGGAGAGAAGGAAAAAATATACATATATACGTAGGAATGTAAGGGAAGAAGATTTTTGGAGGAAATTATGGGAAAAGTTTATATGCAAATTGGAAGAGCTCCTGTTCTGCTTTAAAATGCGTTGGTTGGCACAGAATCCTTTTTCACACTCCGTAAGTTCATATTTACATTCAACTGTGTTCGTTTCGCTGTTCTGCTACGATTTTCGCACAGAAAATGGCGACGCATTGCTCACTGCTTACAGGAGAAAAAGAAACAACATACACATTCTGTAGCCCACTCTTCTTCCGAAAAAGAAAACATGTAGTTTTGACTTTGACTTGCTTCTGTGTTACAAAGATAAAATGTATTTGCATATCTAATTAGTTGCATATTTGTATTTGGATATTACATGTTTTGCAACGAATAGTATGTGGTGGTACTATCACCTTGAAGTTCACGATTCCGTCTGAAGATATACCCAAAGTAGTAGTATTTCTTCTTTAAAATATTAGAAATAGTTATCTTTCCTGGATGGAAATATGTTTATTACACAAATAAAAACTGGCACATTTTTTCTCTTAGAGAATCATAAATACAGTTAAAGGGAACATTTTATACACGTTAATATGTCACAAGATTTAAGAAGATAGGCATAATTTAAAGTTTATTATAATAGCGATTTATCTGTACTTTTGAGCAAGGAGGGCGATAGTATCGTTACTTTGAATCATTTTGAGCAAGAGAACGATGTATCACTTAGTTGTGTATCACTAAGAAACGATAACTATTGTAAGTTAATGGTAGGCTTTATCATCCTATGGGAGTTAGAATGCAATTATATATAGAAGAATTATTAATTAATGTATGTAACTGCTTATTTAAAAAGCTTAAGTTATTCAGTTCTTGCAAATCTACCACCTCAATGTCCATTCACAATATGTCCCTATACCTCACTTCCTTCATTTCGTGTTCTTAAATTATAGGAGTAAGAAACTGTCTTTTATATTCCTCTCATGCCTTAGAATCATAGTAAATGCGTTAGGTAAACGGCTTTAGCAAGCTTTGATGAATAACACTCAGATATAATAACTTGAAAAGTGATATTGTAGCTTTATTTGAATTCCCAGATAAATCTTCAAATGAAGTACTATAGTAAAGATATGCATTATGAACAGCTGTATCGAGGCTTCATGAAACATTAATAAACTGTCTAACCTTCCACATTAAAAGTACACTGTACTTTCGTATAGTTTTGTGATTCCTTAATAATACAAATTGAAGTAATTTTATGTTTAACTGCACTAAACAAAACACACAACCAATATGCTTGGTTGATAGTATATCAAATTTATAAATGATTTTGTTTCTTCAAACTGGTTAAGAAAGTTATATCTGCTTCAAATAGTAGACACTGGGACATATTCCAATGCTACTGAAAGCGATGCATACGCATTGCCTTGGTACATCTTCGCTGAAACAAGCTGGCAGAGATACGTTTGGAGAAATGCCTTCTTAGTGCAATGTTTTGTTTAAATTCCGTATACATTTTATAGTTTCTTTTATCGCAGTTATTACATTTCAAGGGACATTATTGTGAAATAGGAAACAACAGAAACGAAAATTCAATGATTTACTAGTTCAAGAACAACTGACTGGTTTTAAATATACCTCGAAATTTCTTAATTAAATCAACACATTTAAAAGTAATATCAGATTTGAGGCTACATGCCAGCAGAAATTATAGTTAATCCTTCATAAACTATGGTTGGATAGAAACGTCTTATTTTATATTGATATGACTGTCGATTACATGCTTAGCATTCAGGAGTTGGGATAGAAGCCCTTATGAATTAGGCACCGCAATATTCTGTTTTAAAGTCCATGAACATCTTGGGAGTTTATATGTGAAAATTACGTATGTGTACAATTTGAGATGTGGATCTTTTCCGATAAAGAACAACATCTATTGCCTCTTCTTTTGACTTTTATATATTAAAGAAAGCTGAAACGAATCAACATTTGAAGAAATGTAATTAGAAGGCTGACAGATATTTAGACTGAATTACGTTAACTGCGCTAAAGTAATGTTCTATTCGCCATTTCTCAAGTGAATTAAAAACTTGATGACATCGATTTGATTAAAACCTCGAAGATGACATCAGTAAAAAACTGTCTTAGTCGTTGATTTAAAATGTGTGTTATAGTACTAGTAGTATGTCAAAATTTATATTATACTTCTCATCTTCAACATTTGTACATTCTTCTGTAAATACCTTCCACGCTTACTTGAGCATTAATTATAGTCTGCTATAAAGTTTTGCTGCAACTCTCCCTTTCTCCGTCATATATATATATATATATATATATATATATATATATATATATATATATATATATATATGAATATGCGTAATTAATATCTTCTTTATTAAGCAAGGCTTTTACTCTGTAAATTCGGTTGAATTGTTTCAACCTGTAACAATTTGTTCCGTTTATAACTTGGATATTCAAGTTAATTAAAAATCTTTTTAATATGTAAAGACCCCACTCCTACTCCATGTTTCAAGTTATTTTATTTCGTTTCTATTGCAATACCTGGAATTACCTGGAGCTAGAAACAGTGTGGCCAGCTTACAAGAAATATTATTAAGTGATTCAATACAGAACTTGTTTTGTTAAATCGAAGTTTATCATAGGGAGCACAGTTGCTAGCTCTAGTTTCTGATTTGAAGTTATCATAGTTCGATTCTAGGGTAAACAGAATTGTGAGTATCCCTTAATTCTTACTATTTTGATTCTTATAATTATTCATTTCCATATCCTTTAACTCGCAGAGCATTCTTGTCTGAATTAAAGGTATTGATATTATTTGATTGCGAACTTTATCATCCTTCTTCGGTGTCCTAGCTAATACAAGTCGTAACCAGACAGTTTAGTGTAAGATGTAGGTTCACAATAAGTTCTTTGATGCGATTGAATCGTTTTATATAGAAATATGACCAAGTTGAAACATATGTATTTTGAGATAAACATATGTTTGAATTATATAATTCAAGATTCATAAATTGAATTCAAGCATAATCTTCTGAAATTACTCTTTAACTCTTTTGCTGCGAAATTCAACTTTAGTTCAACTGATAATATTGGCCTTTATCTGCGAAATTCAACATTAGTTCACAATTTATATTTTCGTTTATACTTCGTTGTGATATTCGACTTCACTCTCTCATTGTATACGGAATATTTCATAGCGATAACGAGTTGCGCTGTTCAGCCAATTTATGTACGATTCAAACATAGAGATTTGTCATTCATTATTCACGATCTTATACTTTGTGAATCTGAAATATTCATATCACGCTAGTTTTGTTTTTAAATTAGATCTGATTTGTTATATATCTATCTATTTATCTATCTATCTATCTATATCTATCTATCTATCTATCTATCTATCTATCTATATATATATATATATATATATATATATATATATATATATATATATATATATATAGTACTGAAGAAAAAATAAACTAAAATTTGAAGTGTTATTTTAATTGTCTTAAGTGTCTTAAAATCAAATTTCAAGAAAATAAAAAAATATTTTTTCCTGGAAAATTGCCATTTTCAGGAATCACCCAAAAATTTAACTCCAGAGGGAAAAGATTAATACGTATCAGCTAAATAGATTTAAGTTAACGTCTTTCGAACAAAATGTGTACACATGAAGCCTGTTACTGTGTATTATATATTGCATCTATCCAGCCTTGTAGCAAATTTTGGGAGCTTTCATTGAGACTTTGAACCATAAACACAGGGGATAAGGAAAATTAACGGGTTCTCTATCCTAGATCCCTTAGCTGCAACGCTGTTTGTGGATACATTCTTTTAAATACGTATATTACTATAATAAATATACATTATAATTTTAGTCTAAACGCTATTTTCATTTTTGTCCTTTCTGGCCAAATTTCTACTATTTATATGAGTGAATCTGCCTTGAATCTTACTTAGCATTCCATGTAACCACTAATGACCACTAAAATTTCACTTTTAGCACTCCATTCCATTTCGTATTATCTCAATTATGGGACAAGATTTTAAACCGTGATTAATAAAACTAATAAATCGTCTAAATGCTGCATAAGAGGATGGCATGTGAATATAATAATGTCCAAACATGACAAATTTAAATATTATTCCCTACCAATTGTAAATATAAAAAAGCAAGTTATATGCGGTGGCTCAGTGGTAGAGCGTTCACCTCTGGTGCTTGGGGTCTTGGGTTCAAAACCTGCTCCCGCCAAGTGAACTTTGTGGTGGACAAACACCGTGTGCGTGGGTTTTCTCGGGGTTCTCCCGTTTCCTCCCACATTCTTCATTCCACAATTTCATTCATTTCTCATCATCACCGTCTCCTTTAGTCTAACCGGCATAATCGTGGGACGTAAAACTCAAAAATTTCATTTCAAAAGCAAGTTATATATAGGTTGTCCCATTTAAAACGCAAGTTGGAATCAGGTATAGGCTAACTTTTGAACAGAATGAGGTACACGCATAAACGATACACCAATTTTTAGCTTGATCCAAGTAGGTATTTTTAAACACAAAAAATCACCATCAGCTTGTCCAGAATTCTGCCGTTAATATCGTACCCGCGAAAACGTGATTTTTGAAGTTTTACGCTACGCACTGACAACACTACTTATGCTAAAGTGAAACAACATATGTGTTTACGTACTGTTTATCAAACGAAATCATTCAAAACACTAAATAAAAACATTGAAAAAAAGTAAGAGAAATAACATAACTTACATGTAACCTGTAATCCTGTAAGAAGAGGCTAAGTGTAGGCAAAGGGAGAAGTAAACAGGCAGTGTGCAGTTCATCGTCTTACTTGGTGTGGTGTGTTTCGTGTTGTGTCGTAGTGAGAGCGTTGTATGTTACCATGATGTACTCCACACAGGAGATGGTGTTTATTGTTAAACATTTTTTTTTTAAATCAAAGTCGTGTGCTAATGTGATAGCACTGTTTCAAGAAAGATTTCCAAATAGCGGTGTGCCAGGACTATCAACAATTCAGTGATTATTCAGTAACAAAATTTCGCGAAACGGGACCTGTACATGATAAAACACGCAACAGACAAGCGCATTTTCTTACAGAAGAGGTGATTCAGAATGTTGAGCATCGCATTTCTCAATCACCTAGAAAGTCAGTTCGTGAACTTGCTGCACAAGCAAAACAACAACACGGAATCTTAAAAAAAGCTGCACGTACATGCATTTAAGTTACAGACTGTGCAAGAATTGAAGCAGATAAACGAGGTCGCACGTATCAGATACTGTCGTTGATTTAAATCATTCATCAGGGAGCAAGAAATGGATGTTTCGGAAAACTTTTTCTTTCGTGATGAAGCATGGTTCCATTTAAACGGGTATGTGAATAGCCAAAATTCACAATATTGGTAGAGTAATAATCCCCATGTGTTACAGGAGCACCACTTCATCCAGAGATGTTAGGTTTGTGGTGTGCAATTTTATGACGTCGAATAATTGGGCCTATTTTTTCACACGACAGTTGACGGTGCCGTGTATCGTCATATAATGACCCAATTTATTTCCATGCTTGAACCTGATGAACGCGATTGTTGGTTACAACAAGATGGGGCTACATGTCACACGTCAAGTGAAACTTTGGATATGTTGACTGAGCTTTCGTAACAGAGTAAGAAGTAAAAATTTGTTGCTCAGTCGCTCTCCGAACTTGACATCTAAATAATTTCTTGTGGTGATATTTAAAACAAATCGTGTATACAAATAACCCAAGAACAGTACAAGACTTGCAATCAACATCCGCATTGAGGAAATGAACTTACCAACTCTCCGTGAAGTTGGTTTTTCCTACTTTTTTCAATATTTTAATTTAGTGTTTTCAATGATTCCATGTGATAAACAGTACCTGAACACACATGCTGTTGCACTTAAACACGGGCAGTGTTGAAAGTGTGTAGCGTAAAACTTAAAAAACCACGTTTTCGGGGGTACACTATTAATGGCAGAATTCTGGACAAGCGGATGGTGAAAATGAACCGCTCTTCTTCGACTACGATAACTACCGATCCAATCCATAAACCCGGTTGAATGTCCATGTGCATGCGTGAGATGCGATTTATCATGTTTTGTAAATATTTCTTTTACTTTCACTTAAATTTGGCAACACTGTATGTACACACGTAGACTTCAATAGCTGCTTTTATATTTCAAAATATCTATATAAAGCAAAATAAAAATTAGTGTATCATTTTTACGTGTACCTCATTCCGTTAAGAAGTTATCCTATATCTAGTTCCAATTTGCGTTTTAAATGGTACACCCGGTACGTTCGGCATTTAAATTTACGTTAATTGTTCTGAAAGCGACTTTAAACGCAGGACAATCATCATAAAAATAATGTGTCAAATTGACACTTCGCATTAGTACTGTTTCAAGTACTTACCATTCTGTTCTTTACCTCTTTGGAACTCAGACTCTATTGATTTGTGCCCTGAGATATTCTATTCTTGATCAATTATTGATGTCATTCATTTTTATTTAATTAGAATTGAGTCAAAACTTGAACCGTCGTCTTGGCACAGTAGTAGTTTTCTTATTACTCCATGGATTATTTGAATGTGGTATTTCTTGTGCGAGATTTCGACGTAATTTTAGACTTTCAGTTAAACGAACATTGCATCATCACTATTTATCCCAGGATCTTGGTTCGTACCATATTCTCTTCAGAATAAAGACAAAAACATTTCAAACGGTACCATTTGCGTGTCTGTATTATATACCTAAAAAGGTAGATTCGAGGAAAATGAATTTTTTTCTGAAAAATTCCTTTTTCAAAAGTTTAGCCCCCCTCTGGACTGACCCTGAATTAACTTTCAGATCTCAAAATTACTTGAAAATTAAAGTGGTGTATGTAATGCGTGTTCAAAACATGTTGGAAACTAAGGAGGTGAAATATTTTCAATATGCAACGAAATCCCCTCCCCTCAGAAAGACAGAATTCTCAAAAAAAAAAAAAAAAAAAAAAAAAGACGTAATGTAAAATTTCCTAACACATCGCTTTCTATCCTAGAATTTTATTCTCTTCTCGTTATCGTTTACATTTTATCACCAACAGAAAATAGTTCTAAACACAATTAGTGGAACCTTCTTCCTTTCTATAAGTTTGCGTTTATATAGAGAGTAAATTTTAAACTGAAGACAGGTGCATTTTAACTAAAACAAAACAATGAGAAAGAAATTGAAGAGGGGGAGAGGAAAGAAACAAAAACACGGGTACTCTATCTGTTGGTCATGTCGACGACATATACAGTTATATGAGTTCTTGGATCCCATAAAAGCTTTTACACAGCATTTGCGGGAGAACAAAATAAATATTTTGCATTGCACTCTTGAAGGCCAAACAGATGACGTCATGACTCCCACCAAATTGACAAAATCCTTCTGAAAGCAAATGTGACCTCTTTCTCAATGCATGTACGAAAAACTGTTAACAGTAACATAGGTTAAATGGGCGTTTTAAAACTATATAAATATATACAGAAGTGGATCAAAGGGTGGGGGTATAGGGGTTATAGCTCCCCCTTGTCGCTCAGGTATACACAGCGCATACAATGGGCTTCAATACTTCTGTACACTTGATAAAGCGGTAAACTATGGTTTAGCCCCTCCCTTGATCATATCCTGGATCCGCGTATATATATATATATATATATATATATATATATATATATATATATATATATATATATATATATATATATCCGCGTATATTTATATATATAACGAAAGTGTTAAAATGGTGTGTAATAAATCTCAAAATATTCTGATACATACTTATATTTATTACAGATCATAAAAGCAGATTAGCATTCACAGTATAGTCTCTCTTGTTTGATTATCCACAGCCACTTCTTTCCAATTCATCGCTTCCACGTCGATATTGCGTCTTGTCCTTAGAGGAAAAGAAATCCGTTACGTCTATTTGCATTTCCTGCTGATTGGAGAAGCATTGTGATTTCAGTAAGTACAGCATGTGCCGAAGCAGGTAGTAATCCAAAAGGGACAAGATCAGGAATATATGCCGGGTGAGGTATTAATTCAGTGAAATCAATTTCCTGATCTTTATACTCCGTTTTGTAGAGCCGAGTGCGGCTTCGTGTTACCTTGTTGTAGCAGGACACGCTTTCGGTCACTAATGCAGAGCATTTCTGGTGTACTGTAGGACACATCCATTCTAACTGTTCGAAATAATACAAATCGGCATTGTTAGTACGACTGTTAGAAGCGAACCTGAAATGAATTACGAATTTATATTTCCAACATACATAGGACGATTTTGTGCTCAATAACCTGTTTGACGACAGTTTCTGAAAGTTGGCAGTTGCTCACCAATGTTTTTACACAGTCAAATTTCGAACACTCACTTTTCATTGCAGGTGACAATCCGTTTTAGGATACGTACATCCCGTGGATTTTGCAGCAGTTGTCGGGCCTCATCACTTATTCTCGGGACCCGAGCTGGGGTCAACTCATGTGACATAATACGGCAGCTCCTGATATTTCCCGAGCAAAATAAGATATTCCCAATTTGTTTGACAATCATTGTGTGCTGATAAATGGTTGTTTCCACACAGTACTGTCGTATGACTGCATAATCTGTTACCCTAAGGCAGTCGAACCTTGACTGATCTTCGATATTTTTAAAACCTGTACGATACTTCTGGAACCAACAAGTTGCTTTCCTGTAATACACGTACCTTCTCTTTTCGCATAACAAACATTTTGGATTACTGCCATGGGTTTATGCTGAAGTTCGTACCCATACAGTAATAGTTCGTGTATGAGATGTTGTTGAGCACTTATCGTCAATGACACTAAAACCTGACTGAAGATACTGACTGCGCGGTAGCCCCCGTGTTAAGTATTCAGTTTGCCACACTGCCGTTTAAGCCAGTTTGACTTTGTGCTTACCTTAGAATCGATCACGGCATAAACATAATTCATTGTTTTTTTTCTTCAGTTAAAGCATGACATTCGTTAATTTTAAAATAGATGAAAATGCTTAAAGTATCTTAATAACTCATACACTTGGCAAGTTCTAAAATACACTTAGTAAGGAAGCTTCTTCAATGTTCAACAAGCAGTGCAAGTATCGTATAGAAAGAAATTTGGCTTTCTCTGCTGAAAATGTAGCCTATATAAATAATCTTTCATGTGAATGGGACAAACTTTAGCACGTAGGTATACAGCAAATTAAACAATGAGGTGAGTCACATTACTTAGAAAAACTGAGATCTAAAACTTGTAGAAGAAAACAATGAAAATAAAATCTTTAAAATTTACTTCCCATAATTACGCCGGCTAGGTTAAAGGAGACGGTGATGACGGGAAATGAATGAAATGTTAGAATGAAGAAAGTGGGAGGAAACGGGAGATCCCCGAGAAAACACCACGCACACGGTGTTTGTCCACCACAAAACTCACTCTGCTGAGATCGAACCAAGGACCCATGCACCAGAGGTTAACGTTCTACCACTGAACAACCGCTGCCCAACATTTATAGAAGAGTTCGTTTCAAGTGTGTATTTTGTATATCTTTTAGACCTTTTCCGCTAGTTTCATATAAGCTATCCAAAGGTGTAAGGATAAGGGTAGATACTTTAAAACAGTGGTAAATAACTAGAACTTGAAAAAATCACATTAATTTAGAAGAGAACGTAAAATTTTTCTTAATAATTTATTTACCATTTAACTATGCATGCCTATACTCAAAAATAATTTGGTAAAAATATTGCATTGCCGAAATAAATATTTAGTTCAAGAGTATATAAATAAATGTGAATTTTCAACGAACTTCAAAAGTTCGTTACTGAATTCTCTGTGTGTCTGTCTGTCTGTCGGTCTGTCTGTTATTTGCGATTTTTTCGATAGAGTATCAAAAACTATCTGGGAAAGTGATAGAAGTTTTCATGTCACTCTTACCGTTCCCCTACATATTGGCAAAAAAAAAATGGCCGATTTCAGGAGATTTAAGAAGCCATACCTCTGGAACCATAAGTCATAGACAGATTATATTGGTGTTGATAAATACCTAAAAGGATGGATAACATTTTGGTACCAAATATTAACCGGTGGCCACTGGTTTCGCCATTAGCCAGTTGTCCAGTGGCCACCAGTTAATATCTTTACCAAGATGTTAACCATACTCTTCGATATTGACCAACATTAACATAATCTCTCCATGACTTACCGTTCCCAACATACTGGCCAAAAAAAAAAAAAAAAAAAAAGTTCCGATTTCGGGAGATTTAAGGAGCCATACCTCAGGAACCGTAAGTCATAGAGAGATGATATCTTGCGAATGTTTGCGAGAAACAGAAAAAGGTGAGGATAAGAAGATTTACTTTTACATGTAGGAACAACAACAGTTATCCTTCGCGCTCCATCTCTCCATTTTTTTCAAGTTCGTTCTCGCAATGCTCCTGGAGCAATCTCAACTGGTTTATATTCAGTTCTTTCTGGCAATATGTAGCTTTATGATTGTTTTATTGTAGTATTTAAGAAACATTTATGTATTAAATAGCATTTAATATCAAATAAGATATCGTATTTCAGATTTCAAACGCTTTTCGGTAATTAAACTTTAAAATTTTGATTTAAAAAAACTTAACCAAGCAATTTTTAGGTTACAAAGCTAATAATAATAATAATAATAATAATAATAATAATAATAATAATAATAATAATAATAATAATAATAATAATAATAATAATAATAATTTTTCTCAATAATAAATAAATAAAATTAGTTGGATTGCAGTTTAACATCATTTTCAGTATTGACAATACGTGTGACGTGAACTTTCAGGCTATTATGGGATTTAAACGTTATAAATTTTCACGGAAAATCGAATTAGGATGTCACGTGCAGAAGGTACATTATGATAACGGTATAGTAATGGAGAAGTTCTATTATCGTAAACTAAAATGTCCATATTTGCAGATGTAAAATGACTTAACATAATATGTGTTATTCTTTACGTTACACGTTACACAAGGATTCGAGTTTTAACTGGCCATGAATATGAGTGCTTTTATTGAATCAATGTTTATATTATCGTTTCTTATGTATTTGTATATTTCTGCTTAGCTTTAAAAATGGCGTATTGGATAAAAGTTTCGACCTAGTTTTGTATGGATTTTTGGGGGTGATAACTCTCGTACCCTAAATAAATACGGCGAGCTCAAAGATTTAACTTTTGTTATTTTCACTTTTTGTAATGGTGGTCTTACTTCTCAGTCTTGATCGTTAAATTCTGTACTAATGCTATGGATAAATTAAGGTTGAGTACTGCAGAATTCAGAATTCATCTCCTAACTTGTAAACCCATTAATTACTTATAATCTCGAAGCAAGT
The DNA here is from genome assembly GCF_964235325.1 of Thermobia domestica. Taxonomy (NCBI): domain Eukaryota; kingdom Metazoa; phylum Arthropoda; class Insecta; order Zygentoma; family Lepismatidae; genus Thermobia; species Thermobia domestica. The sequence goes on along the minus strand of NC_137465.1, from coordinate 65,523,260 downwards.
ATGCTTACAAGGAAAAAATCCTCATTCAAAAGAGTCTATAATCCTCATGAGTAATTATATATGAATTTTTCATTCGATTACAAGTATTGGTATAAGTTCTGCTTTTTTTTATTCATGTAGAACTTTAATTAAATTCTTCATTTTTAGAATATTTTATATAATATTTTTGATATATTTTTGGTAATTTCTTTTGTTTATAAAGATAATTTCGAAATGTAAGATGTGAATCACGTTTGGACAATTTTGTTTTATTAATGTTCATTCTTGAGATTGCTGATATAACGCTGGCGGCCAATCTAATATTATTAAAATGTACGAACCTTCGTGCGCTTTTTCAGAAGTCAGGTTTTATTCACTTACTTCACATATTTATTGTTGCAATTTAGCCTATAAAGCTTACGATAACGATTTAGCAAGTTTGCGACTGCCCGTTTTATTTTTATTTTTTTTATCTCATTGATAAGTAATATATATATATTTATATTATATAGAAAAATTAAATTTGGGAAAGGGGAAAGATTGAAAATAAATGAAATATTGATAATAAATTATATCTTGATAATTAATATAAAAGAACTGTAACTTCTAACAGCAATAAGAAGCAAATTAACCTTCATAGAGGATAGAGTAACTAGGGTAAGTAGGTTTACTTCATTAACACAATCCTTCTATAATAGGGTCAATATTCGTATATATTAACGAGATGGAAATTTAGGTTTCTTTTGTTTTTTTTAATTTTAATACTTATGTAACGCTTCGTTTATAGTATTGTCCTGTGTGTTTGCATGTATGGTTCATAAAACATAGTTACATGGTTACTGTTAAAGTGTTGCTTTTACTATGTATACAATATCTACGTGGGAGTGGGTAATATTGTGAAATCAGATTATGACAATAGACTCTAGAGAGCACTGGAACTCTGATACAAGATAAAGGTACTTGTAATATGTGTTCATGACACAGATATGGTGGCAGTGTGCTTATGCGTCAATGTTGATGGAATTTGATACATTGGAAGCTCTTGTACATTTTGTGAACATATGCTGTTTATGGGTAGCAGAAAATTTCCGGTAGAAAACAAATACAATAAATATTTGTCCGCACATACTGGAAGGTCCAGTACATCTATCTTCTAAGATCAGACATCTCAATGTTTGAAATCCATATAAATTACTTACCTGGACTACTTCAACAATTTGCTCAATTTTTCGTAAATCCCATCCTCGTAGCCAAGTTAATGTTAAATTATTGCCTTTATTATCTCTAGTATGAACTACATAGTTCCGTGCTTTGGTGTTTTTATACACTTAAGCCTCTTATTCTAGTAATAAGAACTCTTCTTGGTTTTCAGCTCTGTAATTAATTTCAATATGCATAAGATACGAGTATTACTGAAGCGCTTCTAACTACTAATTATTAATTAAATGATAACATAGAATAAGCCATTCGTACTTAACAACATACATCAATAAGAATAACAAAACATAACAAAGTAATCAACGAATCAATAACAGCCAAACAGCTCTTTCTTCTTCCATACATATTTTTTTTATTTTGCCATATCTTGAATGCTTTCATTGCAAAAATCAATCCTCAATTTTTAGTGTTAACTTTCCAACAGTTACAGACAGTTGCGAACTAAGTCAAGAAGACTTTAGGTCTCAAGACTTTCATGGCTACAAAATATGTAAAAAGTTACAATTTGGCATTAGATATTATTCCTGATATTGAAAATCAATGCATTGCTCAGATATTTTTAGATATTTTGTGCTTGTAATTCTTCGTTTCTCTATCGTACTTAGACAAATATCAGAAGGATAAACTACTTGTATGACAACTTTACTAAACTGCTCATGTTAAAATCAAAATTTTTCAAACAATAATCCTAAGTATGAGTACAGTAATAAACCTTAGTGTAAATAGGTGTTAATTACAGGTAGTTCGTGTTAACAAGTAAATGTTAAAACGTATTATAATGTAGAATTCATAATTATCAAATCCTGCGCTTACGAATACATAATTATCAAATCCTAGCGTATTTTACCTGATGCTTCCCGTATGAAGAAATTAAAAGTGAAAATCTATAAACATATATATTTCTTTCTGTTATGTTACAAGCATATGAAAGTTGTAATTCTTCCAAAAGCACAAGGTTTTGAAGGAAAATATAAACTTTCACTTAGGGCTAGATAGTACTCTAATTGAATTAGGTTCACAGTTGTGCTTCATTGTATTTACAAAAGAACAAGCTTTAAAATAATACATAAGTTATCATTCATAACTTCGGATACCTTTCTGGGAATTTTCTCGAGAATTGTTCTTTTTTTCTAATTTTGAAGTCTCTTCTGTAGCAATAACTTCAGGTACATACAATAACGATATAATGAAAAACACTACACTCCTGCATTATTCTTCACTACATATGAATGTTGAATAAGATAGTTGTTTATCTATAAGTAACCCCATTATTCGTCATTAATCGCCATTAATAACATGAATCAATATTTGTTTCATTGACTTTCAAGACAAGTCGCAGTGAAAATGGTGTTTGCGTATGTTTGAGGAACGTTTCTTTTTCTGAAAAATTTTTAGTGTAAAAATAAACGAAGAAACAAATGATTTAGAGGATGCTGAATTTTCCAAAACCACAGGTCTACAAATATAATGAGGATAATCAAATAAAAAAGTCTAAAATTAGGCAGATATGACTTTAATATGGGAAATATATTAGGAAGATATTATATTTGCAAAGCTTTCGGAAATGAGACATTTCAGAACGAGATGTTTCCCATCGGTGCACCGCGGTGGTAGAATAACATGATGTAGGATGTTCTGGTGTTGGCTAACATCAGTGCTTGGCTTGGCAATGAATAGCTTCCAATAGTAAAAAAAAATGAAATCTTTGAGTTTTACGTCCCACGGTTATGCCGGTTAGGCTAAAGGAGACGGTGATGATGAGTGATGAATGAAATGGTGGAATGAAGAAAGTGGGAGGAAACGGGAGAGCCCCGAGAAAACCCACGCACACGGTGTTTGTCCATCACAAAGTTCACTTGGCGGGGGCTGGGATCGAACCTGGGACCCCAAGCACCAGAGGTGAACGCTCTACCACTGAGCCACCGCGGCCCCTCTAGCTTCCAATAGTGAAATTTTCTTCTTTGGCAGTAATAATCAAACGGATAGTGTTGGTATATCCATTTTTCATATATTATCAAATACTTATTTCATTTTATTTTAACTATATATATTTGAAAATTTAGGTAACAAAATCATTTCAGGAATGGTCTTAGGTTGTTGCTAAATAGTTTCTAGTAATGAGTTTGCAACATTGTTCGTAATACGACTTTCTCGTTGTAGCAATCGACAGTTAAAGGATTAAATTGCTTTTGATGAGGTGAAGATGTACTTAGCTCAAGTCCTTCATAAAATCGGGTCAAACCAGACATTAAGCTCATAGGAATTAAAGTTAGAGAACTATCTAATGTTCGAAAGTAGAGGGGGTTCCGGATGGAAGCAAGAAAGGGAAGGGTTTAGATATTATACCGAGGGTGAGTGGGAACGCATTTTGTAGACCTAGCGTGGGAGTAGTTTGTTAGCAATCCTAAACGTAAATGTAAGCATTTTTCTCCTTTTAGATAAATCCGATAGCAAACTGACACTTTACTCGTGACGTGTTGACTCTTTGTCTCGCTTTTTTTAACTATACGATTCTCTCTCACACACAGTACAGCACAGAGAAGGGGAAGGAGGAAAAAAGGCTACTAAAACAGCAACAAGAATGGAGGAAATCTAAACACAAATGGTTTTGCTCACTTTGAGTACTCTAGTAAACAGAAAAAGAGAGGACACTGCCGTTGTGGAACACGAGAAAACTTCTGCTAAAAGCCACACCGTCGAGAGGATTTAGAGGAACAGGGCGCCATTTCGGGAACTCTCGGATTACTAACAAATGAAACACGCACTGCGAACAGATGTTTGGATATTGGATTTTCCTATCTTTTATACATTATTCGCTTTTTCTTTTTTTATTGACATTGACTTTTGAGCTAGTTTTACATTTCTTCCATTAAAATAAGTATGAATTCATTGATTTTCCTGGAAAACAGACCATTACAGGTATCTCTTTAACATTTAGAAATTGTTAGCATAACCTATGTACACAATATCTGTATACATGAAACGAATAAGAACGAATGTAAATATATCAGGTATTAATATTAATATTTCACTAAAGAATATGACTTGAAATTCGAAAAGTTACATATGAATTGAATAATATTTCAAATTATTTGTATACAATTACCTAGGCTACAATTTGTTAATTTAATCTTTTATTAATTACGTAATTTATGTCTTATCTTTTAAGAATACTAGTATAAGAACATTTTCAATTGTGTAACCATAAAGAAATCAAGCTCTAATAGTAATAGGTCATGCTTACAATTGAATCAGTAGTTTTCGAAAGGTCATGAGTCAGAGAAAGACAATTTTTTTTTAATCCAACTTTTTCTTTATTTGCACACAAGTTGTCCATTTCGTACAATGACAAGGAAACTCTACTTTTCCATCCAAATTATCAACAGTGAAATCATCTACACCCACAACATCAACAGTCAAATCTTCAATAGACAAATAGTTGACACGCAAAATCTCGACAACCAAATCATTAACAGGCAAATCACCGATAACCAAAACAGCGATAGCCAAATAATATCGGACAAAGTTTACTGAAAGGAAGTCAGTGTGTTACAGTTTTCCCTTAGTTGTTATTTTAGAAAATCATTCAGTACTGTTTCGGATTAAACTTTTCGAGACTGATCCTCTTTTCACAATGTAAGGTTGCTGGTACCACGAAGATTTTAAGCAAATGCATATATATTTTTAACTGCTTTTTTGGTCTAAATAGTGGAATCAGATGCAGGACAGTAGCATATGAACGGCTTTAAGAAATATGATTTAGGCTCATTGTACGAAGAATCACCTTAAGGTAAATGTAAGCGAAGTAAAAAAAATACACATGTCTTTCATTACAAATGGGATTTCCCTTACGTCCCCAAGCAACTATGCACACGTAATAGACAAGGGAATGTTCATTGGGAAGTCTCCATAAAATTTTAATTGTACTATTTCTATATCATCACCATATTGTGACCTGTAGTTCCGAGCAACAAAATATTCTTTATTATTATTATTATTATTATTATTATTATTATTATTATTATTATTATTATTATTATTATTATTATTATTATTATTATTATTATTATTATGCAATCAAGGTAACAAGGAATAAAACGGTTTGAACCTGTCAACATTAGACAGAGTTACAGACATATGTTTAGAAGATATTTAAACCAATTCAATGGTCTTTTATTGCAAGAAATGGAAAATAATAAGGTATTTACACATTACCTTCAAGGTAAAAATATACTGTTACTTGGTACCAAAGGATTTATATGAAATAACATATTACTTGATAATGAAAAATTTATGAATAAGTTAAAAACATTTTCTAATTCATGATAGTTCTAGGTAGTAGTTGAGAAGGAAATAATGTTTTTTGGTCACGTTTGCTGTATGATTTGAATATAGTCAATTATGATGCTCAGTTTCCTCAAAATTCGTATGATACTACAACATTACTAGAAACAAACACTAGAACAGTTAGAATTTTTCTGGTTCCTTTCGTAATAAGAAACATTTGTCTAACAGTCGTTCTTATGTTGAATTCTCAAGCTAGCTAGCTTTTGTATGAGATATCTAATGTGGTTACTACATTCAATAATTCATTTGCAGAAAATATGTTTGGAAAAGTAAAATTAATAAGAATAGGATGTGAAAAATAAACATAGTACAAAAAATATTGCACACAGTGTTCACATTTCATTTCTTCCCAATTCTACCACTCTTGTCTATTGTGTAGTGTATGCCCACCATTGCACGTTTCTTGCACATTTTTAATTCCATATTCTTGCTTTTTCTCTGATATTATCTGTTCAGGAGATACGAAAAATAGGGTTAGACAACTAATGATATACTGCGCTAAATGAATGATTAACAACATAGTTTCTACAACATTACAACAATAGTTTTTGATTGTTGTAATTATAGCATTGTTGCAATTGGAAAAAGATAAGTTAGAGTTATTGACATCTCTTTTAAGCAGTTGTGATTATGATGCTGTTCTAGATAGTTCTTCAAAGTGAGACCTTTCGAAAGAAAGCAATATCTTGTATCTTTGTTTCTATTAATTTGAAATATGTCAGATGATGACCTAGTATACGACACTAAAGTACTTTTGTTGTGTATCGTACCATGTGCACTATTCTAGAGGTCTTTAAAATCTGGATGTGCAAGACATCGTAAAGTCCTTAGTTTGCAAAACTGAACAAAGAATGTGGTATTATAAGTTGACCAATAATACGTGGATTTAATATATATAACCCCACGAATGTATATAAAATATATTATAACCCTACGAGTGTCGTTTAAAAAATGAAACTATATTGGGTAGATAATTTAGTGGTTTTGCATCTTTTTATCTATATACATAAAAGTTACATTGAATTTGTATATATATATATCGGTAGATGATCCACCCTGTTGATAAACATATATGTAAATGAAGGATATCTATAGTGTTCTCGATGCCAACATTAATGACAGCTTATTAACACGCACATACATGTTTCGTTTCATTACATAACTACAATTTTACGGATCACAGATCCTCAATAACAGCCATTTTGTAACTAGACAAAGATTTTCCTTGAAATACTAGATAATTTATTCCTCAGACATGGAAATTTTCCAAATCCCAGATTCAAGCTTTTGTTTGTTTATTTATTATTTATTTATTTATTCACAAAGTTTCATACAGCACTAGGCCAAGTAGTCGAAATTGTACAACCTAAAAACAAAAGGATAAAGAAAACGAAAGCAGATTGAAGATAAAATACAGAAAAAAGATTCATCTCTCAATATACAAGGTAATCATAAATTGAGTTCTAAAGTTTCCTCAGAGATAAAAATCTTACATCCTGTTAACAATTACGTTGTAATCGTGCGGTAGTCTGTAGAACAAGGAAAGGTTTACAATCGATAACCTAGGTGTATTATAAGTTAGCAAATTAAGAGAGCGAGTTTGCCGCTGAGGAACACGAAAGCTAATCTGCGACAATAAAAAATCAAAATCAATTTTGCCATTTATAATCTTATACAGACAAAGTAAATCAGCTCAGCGTTGTCGTTTGTCAGGGGAACATAAGTTCATTAAAGACATTACTTCTTCTTTCAGGTAATTACCTAAGTCGAGAATTTTTTAAGTTTAACTATGGCAAGAAAGAAATTTAATACAGAGTCAATGCGAGTAAGTACTGTCATGTTCCATATAGGTAAACAATATTCAATAATTGGAGATATGAAAGTCTTATGAAACATCGTAAGGGCGGGGATAGTTTGTATTTCTGGAAATCTAAAAAGTAGACCAAATAGTTTTATAACTCTGAATAAAATCGAGATGATATGATACGCAAAAGAGAGTTCGTCAAAGATCTAGATCCTTTTGAGATGAAATATATTTGGTAGACCAGATATGTATTTAATATTTTATGTCTGTCGAAGAACATTCGTTTTTAAGAAAATAGAGATTGTAGTGTATTTGTTGGGGTTTCAAGACATATACCACGTAGAGAGACAATTACTTAATATATCTATGCCAGTTGGTAGTGAAAAAGCATCGTCTACAGAGTTTACAATCATTAGCAAGATATAATAAGCTGGTGAAGAGGTCAAGAATATGCTAGGTAAGTAGTCGATGTGTAATAAAAACAACAGTCTAGTCAGAACGCTCCCTTGAGGCACTCCGTATAAAACAGGACAAAATTAAGATACAGATCCAGGAAGACTAACGCGTTGTTGCCTCCCTGAAAGATAGCAATCTACGAAATAAAGGATCATGTCATGAATGCTATATCTATTAGAGAGTTTGTATAAAACCAACTTGGTGTTTATAGTGTCAAAGGCCTTTGCTATGTCAAACTACATTAAGCTGCGAGTTAGTCATGAATGCATGAGTGCATGAACCACTAGTACTGATAAGTTACTTTCGCTAGAAATTGCATGTTATGGCAGAACTAGTCTTTGTTGTTAGGTTTCAGGACCTGCAAAAGTATCGATCGCTAGAGACTGTGTTAAAATCTTGTGTGTCATGCGGGTTTCATAAAATGTTTGCAGTATACGTACCATTGAGTTCAGTGAAAAAGAAAAAACATCTAGAATGTTGTCGTTCAGGCCACAACAGGACATAGGTTCAGTTGTAGACATTGTTTTCTGAAAAATTGAAATTTAACCTACATATACATTTCTAAATAGAAGCCATCTGCGAGAGCGAATCGTGCATCAAATATCAGAGAAAGGGAATTGTACTAGTACTCTGATTGTTTGGAATTTTAATTGCAGGTAATTACAGAAATGTATATGCAGCAATATTAGGTTATCCTTGATAATGAAATCGTTTTCAAGGACGAAACGCATGTTTAAAAATCCTGCTCATTATACGCAGGTCTTGTCAGTCGGTATTCGGTATTCCTTACTATGAGTATGCATATGGCTAGACGTTTGAGAACTAAATTGTAGATCTGAGTATTCATGTTCTTTATTAAGTTTAGGTTTCCCAATTTTCTACGAAAGCTATTGTGTACTCTTTCTAATAATAAAATGAACACTTATACTATTTAACTTGCATGTTGTATATTTGTCCCACTGTATTCAATTTCTTCTGTATTATTTGCCATTCAGGTGAACGATATATCGGAAACGTACTGCTTGGCCCCTTTATGTTATACATAATCGTATTAGGGATAGAGATGATATCAGCAACCAAAATGGAAACAGCTTTTGCAATGGCAAATAATCACAATACATTGTTAGAACATATTTATAGTCTCAAGTCGCCATCTTTCTTTATTTCTGCTGCTTAATTGAGCAACCAGGGTTGGAAGAATACAGTTTTTTAAAAAAGAAAAAAGAACAAAACATGTGTTTAATACATGAAAAAGATATTCAAAATATTTAGAACATGTTTTAAAACACTCATTAAAGAAAACATGTTTTAAACATTTTGAACAGTTTAGGACATAATTTTAAACACATTCAAAATCATGTAATAACTGATTTGTTAACACTTTTTGCTCCTTGCTTGCAACCAACCCTTTCATTTATTTTATTCTGGTTAATACTACACTCTGTTGGGTACAGAATATCTCACTATAGATTAGTAATTATTAACCTATTTCATATCATAACCACCTTTTTATTACATCCTCTTGCCAGTCACTCTCATAAGTACCTTTTTGGTTGTAATAAGCTTTTTAGATAGATTTTAAATCTACCTAATATGGGGATTCTTCACAATTTATCAATATATATGGTGAAACGAAAGTCCTCACCACCTTTGTGTTGAGAACGGGTTGAGGGAAAATGATGAAACTTGGAAGTGGTCTGACATATCAGATGATGCTATCAAGCATCGTGTCTTCCATCTTTGATTGGTATTCGAAATTTAAAATGGAAAGGGAGTCATGTTACATGTTTTAAGGCTAGAATTTTACCAGAAATACAATTGTGCGGTTATTTTAACCCTAAAATAAGTCATTTTGGAGTTACTGCTTCTGAAAGTTTCCCAATTATGCCCTTACGGGCTAAGCTCGCGTTTCGTGGAGGCGGGTGAGATTTTAGTTATAAAATTTGATTACTATTTCAGAACATTGAAGCTAATAAAATTATTTTAAAATAATACATTTTCGAAAAGTATTGTTTGAAGCACACTTCGTGTTGTGCTAACGTTAGAATATTTTCTGCAAGCCTATGTAATTAGATGTTTTTTAAGTCGATAATATACTGAAGAGAAGCAATGTTTGAGGCGTTCAGAGCACAATGGATCCAAGTCCATTTTCAATAAAGTTCAATTTTGCTGAGGAAATGAATTATTTTTCAAAACATAATATCTTTGTAGTCAAGAGTCCGAAATAATGTAAATAAAACCACGTGGAAGAGCGTGGGATAGTTTCATTTGACAGTTGCTAGATAGGGGCGTCAGTGGGCAGGAGAGCAGTTGCCTCATCCCCACCCTGAATTTCAGATTTTGAGGGCAGTAAGGCAGTTTTAGAAATCTTTTGATAAGCAAAGTCCAACAGAACAAGGTAGACGTCTTTACACCGAATAAACACGGAGGAAATACAGATAAGCTGCTTAGGCTTAATTTCCAAAATTTTAAGCAGGCCCGAAACTCCAAGGTAGAGTCATATTTGGAGGGCCAAACATATAGAAAAGAGCAACGTAGACCTATAGCTTCTCATGGACAACGTAAATGGATTATAACTGATCAAAATCCGGATTTATCGGTATAAAGACTTCAATTTTTTTTTCTGTTGGACTTTGCTCAGCAAAAAGTTTCTAAATTTGCACTACTGCTCCCAAAATCTGAAATTTAGGGTGGGAATCGGATGACCTTTAAACGGACGCCCCTCTCTAGCGGCAATCGTATAAAACTCTAGATTGCAGCTTGTCACATAGTTTTCCTTTTTTTCATTTCGGATTCGTGGTTACAAAGATATGACATTTTCCGTCTGTGTATTCTTTTCGACACACCCTGCATTTATTTAACGTAATTATGCATCACTGACTATGAAATTCGGAGCTTCACTTTAAATCATTCCCACGCTGCAGCGGACAAAATATAATGTTAATATCTTAATTTATGAGCAAGGAGTGGGAAATTAACCCTCCTGTTCCCCATTCCATCAATGGTTTTGTCTATCGGTAGTTCTATGAAACTCTAGCCCACACCCTTTCACGTGGGGTTTGTTTCATTTATTGTGGACTCTTGGTTACGAAGATACTACTTTTGCTGAGCAAAAGTGATCCTTTTTGGAAATGGACTTGGATCTCTTGTGCTCTGAATGTCATACCTAGCTTAATTTAAGCTGGAAGTTGGAGCTAAATTTATCCTCCACTCCAACTTCGTTCCAAAAGCATAACATAGTTTTGTTTAGTTTGATTGATTACAGTTTTGCTCAATAGCAAGGCTATGAAACAGGGCTTATTGTTTAAAGTGGGATCCGAATCACTAATTTTGAAATATCAGATCGCAGTCAAAATTTTTACAGCAAATTCTCGTTCCTCTGCCCTCAAAATTTAATGTTAAAAGACAGAAAATTGCGCCCTAAAGTGTGGTGTATACATACAAACAGACGAACAAATGTAGATATATCGTAACAGGAGCCTCAATAACGTTTAGCAATGATGCAACAATAAGTACCATTCTTTAATGGTTAGTTATGCGGGTGACTGCCATGCCTTGCGCTTTCTCGCCTATTCCCTTAATGCAAGCTATGCCAGGGTGTAAAGTTTTAAGGAAAATTTAGAACGGAGGTGGGTAGGGTGCGAATAATATAGTGAAAAACGCATATAGGTGATGCAAAATTAATTCTTACCTAAAGTTCTGAGTTACATCTCAACCACATCACTGACTTTAGAATCATCAGAAGTAATTTTCGGATCAACACTTCCACCATCTGTTTGGATTTCCAGTTTTTTCACAGCATTGCATTTTTCATAATGATTCTTCATTCTTTGAAAAAAAAACTACTTCTTTCTTACATGTTTTGTAACGAGCTCGTATGGTCGTTTTCTCATCTGATGCAGTTTGAGTTACTTTAATACATTTGCTTCAAATAATGTCATTATTTTTTGTTCATGTAAAGCTCACGTTAAACAATTCCAAGTTGTATGAAGACTAAGAACCAACTGTATGAATGCTGTATCAATGAATGTCTTTGATATTTTCATTTTAGAACCACAATTTGACAAAGAACTACTTTTTTTCTGAATCCAACACAAAAACTTGTTTCCATGATTTATTATTTATTTTTAATGTCAGTTCTACAAGTAGTCCAACCTTTGAGTTGAGTTGATTTGAGTTTAACGTTCTTTTCAGCAGCGAGGTTGTATGAGAAGTGACCTACAACACTTTCACATAAGTTAACTGATAAACATTTAAACAATACAGTAAACGTTAAAAACAAGGGTAAAAGAGACAAAATAAGTTGCAGATCATCACACTGATCTGCTGAAGCCACGAGGAATCAAAACATCCACACGGGAAGAAAATAGTCTTCTGAATGGGAGCACATTTTGACAACTTTCTTTCTGTCAGATTTTCTTACAAAAATAAAATATTATTAAAATAAAAATATGTTTAAAACAAGTCTTAAAAGTTCACCTGTTTAAACAAAATCAATTGTTTAAAACAAGTTTTAATCATTTGTTTTAAACAAAACAACTTTGTGAGCGGCACAAGGAAAGAAAATGATATGTGATATTTTTAATTTTCTAATAAACTAGAACAGAAACTTCAACATGCCCATGCAACGCAATGTAATGACACATATCAAACAAACTTCCTT